>NC_138167.1:21482275-22082275 GCF_964165515.1 Mesoplodon bidens | reverse complement strand
AGATCAGGACCAGTAATTGGTTTGTTGGGGCCTGTGATCTGGTCTGGCCAAGCGTTTCCCAAGACGAAGTCTGCTGGGAGTTTCTCAGAAAGATTTTTTCCTCTGTTGTTTTCTTCTGTTGCACGTTGTATCACGGGAAGATGTTTGAAGCAGCCATCTTGGGATCGTAAGGCAAAAGCCAAGAAAATATAAGATAAGGTGACTCAAAACACTTACATCAATGAGCTTAATTAACCACCCTAGCTGCAGATATTTCATCACATGAGGTAATAAATGTCCTTATTCTTTAAGCCAATATTATTTAGGTACACTATTGCAGACAAAAACCTCCCAACTGTTCAACCTCTACTATTAAATAAGACTATGCAACCATTTGCTTTGCTCTTCTATCAATCACCTGTAGCAAAAGCTCTTCCAAGTGAAAAGAAGTCATGGGACCAAATCTGAATTTTGGGCGTGTGGCAAGTTCACCAGCCAGAAGCTAAAGGGAACACAGGCAGATTGAGACAGGCAGTGTGGGCTTCACGCCCAGAAAGAAAGAAAAAGGGAGGTCCAGCCCTACTCTCTGGTGCAGAGTGGCCCTGAGTATCAGAAAAAGTTATTGGACTTTAGACTTGCTTTGGCTTCCTGAAGGGGATTCAGTGTGGGGAGTAGACAGTGGAGGAAGCAGACAAGTTTGTAGTCCCTGGAGTAGCTCAGTAACTGTGCCTCACAGACAGGCTGGGTGAAGAGTGGGCCATTGGCCATTCCAAGACTATGTCAACGACCTTTGCATCAGCTCCTGGCTCCTGGAAGTAGCGATCAGTGGTGGAGATGATGCCAGAGAGCGGCAACGTGGCAGGTGGTATGTGAAAGCTTCAGCACTGGTGGAAGCTGTACTTGACACAACAAATGTTAATTCCTTGATTCATGACTAAACATTTATTGAGCACTTGCTATCTTGTAAGTAATCTACTAGATGCTAAATATACAGGGCTTAACATGGCATTGTCCCTTCCTCTTACAGAGCTTACAATCCAGTTTTGAGGGGCTGTGTGTCACATGAAAAGGATGCAGGTATTAAAACTTACATGATTTCACCCTTCATGAAGTTATGCCAAAATTGAAGCTAATCTCCTAGGTAAATAACAGGCCTCCCTCAGACACACCATCCCCCATTGCAAACTAATTGTCCTGTGGACAATTTCTACCTTTCCCCAGTTCTGCTTGGCCACAGACCTGGGGACCCTTAATTTGAAGATACTGTCTCATTCAGTCCCAAACCAAGGTGAGCAGTATAACCTTAGGTTAAATTTCACCAGCCAATGAATCTAATTTTGCTTCCTTGGGACCCAGTAAGTACTGGACATCTTACTACATTTGTTCATTCTGCTCTCTCCTCTCTAGCCTAGCATAGGTACAGGGTCTATATGAATGACTTGAGTCAGCATAACTGGGAAACCCACTTGCCATACATGGAACATGTTTTCCTCTTTTCCTTTTCATCCTTTATTTGGTGCAAGCCTCCCAGAGATCCAGCCCTTTTCCTCCCTCATGATTTCCTAGTCCTTTTAAACTTTGACTCTCTCACCCACGATATAGCTTATTCCTCTTCAGCCTCTGAACATTCAGAGCAAAGTAATCATTCTCAGGAAATTTTTCTTAGTGATTATAAGGCTAGTATCCCCACGTTCAAATGGACGTATTTTCTGATATTACACATATAGATAATGTGGTGTCTATGAAGTCCCAGTTTAGCCTCTGCTCTTGTGGAAGTTACATTGGAAAGAGACAGATAAACAATAAACCTAATAAATTAATAAATTCTATATTATGTTAGAAGTCATGGCAAAAAATAGAAGAGAGAAGAGCAATTGTGAGGGATGGAATGGGGATGGGAGGACTGCAATTTTATTTTATTTATTTATTTATTTTTATTTTATTTTTTTTGGTGGTACGCGGGCCTCTCACTGTTGTGGCCTCTCCCGTTGCGGAGCACAGGCTCCAGACGCGCAGGCTCAGCAGCCATGGCTCACGGGCCTAGCCGCTCCGCAGCACGTGGGATCCTCCCGGACCGGGGCATGAACTCGTGTCCCCTGCATCGGCAGGCAGACTCTCAACCACTGCGCCACCAGGGGAGCCCAGGACTGCAATTTTAAACAAGACTGTCATAGGTCTCATAGGTCATAAGTCTCATTAAGGGGATGATATTTTAAAAAATTGAGGTATAATTCACAGAGCATAAAACTCACCATTTTAAAGTGTACAATTCAGTGGATTTTGGTGTATTCACAAGGTTATGTAACCATCACCACTATCAAATTCCAAAATATTTCTTCACTGTAGAAAAGTTCTGTATTCATTAGTAGTCATTCCCCACCCCCAGCCATTCATCTACCTTGTCTCTATGGATTTTCCTATTCTGGACATTTCATATAAATTGAATCGTACAGTAGGTGACATTTTGCTTCTGGCTTCTCCCACTTAGCATAATTTTTTAAGGGTCATCTATGTTGTAACATGTATCGGTATTTCCTTTGTTTTTATGGTTGAATGATACTCCACTGTATGGATATACCACATTTTGTTTATCTGTTCATCAGTTGATGGATATTTGAGTTGTTTCCACTTTTTAGCTGTTCTCAAATGCTGCTATGAACATTCATATACAGGTTTTTGTGTGGACGTATGTTTTCAATTCTTTTGGATATAACCTAGAAGTGAAATTACTAGGTCATATGGTAACTCTTTGTTAACTTTTGGGGGAACCATTTTCCTAAGTGGCTGTATCATTTTACATTACCATCAGTAATACGTCAGGGTTCCAATTTCTCCACATCCTTACCAAAAACTTATTATCTGTCTTTTTGATGATAGCCAAGAAGATGACATTTGAGCTAAGATTTGAAGGCCCTGTAGGAGTTAGCCATTTGGATATTCAGGGGAAGAGACTGCCGGGCAGAGGGGCCAACCAGGGCAAAACCCTGGAGGTGAGTGTGTCTGCTGTGATCCAGGAATAGCAAGACGGACAGTGAAACTGGAGTGATGTGATCAAGTGGGCAAGAACAGGGTGAGGTGAGGGAGCAAATGGAAGGCCAAACACAGGTCACTGAAGGCCATCATAAGGACTTGGGCTTTTACTCTGAAAGAAATGGGAAGCCATTGAAGGGTTTTGGAGCACAGGGCTGACGTGATCTGACCTACATTATAACCATATCACTCTGACTGCTGTATTACCTGTGGGCAAGGGAAGAATCAGGGGGACTCAAGGAGACAATTGGTGGATGTTTGCAATAATGGTGGCTGGCAGGATAGTTGGTATCAGGGAGGTGGTGAGAAGTGGCTGAATTCCGAATATGTTTTAAGGTAGAATCAACAAGATTTTCTGCCAGACTGTGAGCAAAACATGAAAAAGAAAGGAGTCAAAATTTGTGGTTTTTTCATTTTTACATCAGGATATAGTATATCAGGAAGTATATTCAAATTCATTTCTTCCCTATTAGATCAGACTCCAAATTCTTAATTAGGTAATCTCACATGTTTAAAAATATTGTCTATGATAATAATGATAATGATAATAATAACTAGTAATAATAATATTAACACCCTACAACCTAACAAACATCAGGGGCTTCCCTGGTGGCACAATGGCTAAGAATCTGCCTGCCAATGCAGGGGACACAGGTTTGAACCCTGATCCGGGAAGATCCCACATGCCGTGGAGCAACTAAGCCCATGAGCCACAACTGCTGAGCCTGTGTCCTAGAGCCCGCAAGCCACAACTACTGAGCCCGCTTGCCACAACTACTGAAGCCTGTGCGACTAGAGCCTGTGCTCCACAACAGAAGCCACTGCAATGAGAAGCCCGCGCACCGCAACGAAGAGTAGCCCCCACTTGCTGCAACTAGAGAAAGCCCGCGTGCAGCAACAAAGACCCAACGCAGCCAAAAAAAAAAAAAAAAAAAAATCAAGTCCTTTAATCCAACTATCTCATGAGGCAGATATTATTTTCCTCAATTTATACATGTGTAAACAAAGTTGTGGTTAATAACTGACAGCTTCCCTAATTTTTGTCCCCCTTTTTAACTCAGGACCAACCAGAGAAAGTCAAACATGCACCCCTAACCATTATAGGATGCCCTGCTTCTGGTCAGCCCACCTGCATCTTCCTCAGGCCAACAGCCTTCAGTTAGGGCGGGGGTCCCCAACCCCCAGGCCACGGACCAGTACCAGTCCATGGCCTGTTAGGAACCTGGCCGCACAGCAGGAGGTGAGTGGCGGCCGAGGAAGCGAAGCTTCATCTGTATTTACAGCCTCTCCCCATCGCTCGCATTACCACCTGAGCTCCGCCTCCTGTCGGATCAGCTGCGACATTAGATTCTCAAGGGGGAAGAACCCTACTCTGAACTGCGCATGCGAGGGATCTAGGTTGCGCGCTCCTTATGAGAATCTAATGCCTGATGATCTGAGGGGGAGCTGAGGCGGTGATGCTAGCGCTGGGGAGCGGCTGCAAATACAGGTTATCCTTAGCAGAGAGGTCTGACTGCACAGAGACGGCAATAAATCAATTGCTTGCAGACTCGTATCAAAACCGTATCAGTGAGTGGCAAGTGAAAACAAGCTCAGGGCTCCAACTGAGCTTGATTAATGATTCTGCATGATGATGAGTTGTATAATTATTTCATTATATATTACAGTGTAATAATAATAGAAATAAAGTGCACAGTAAATGTAATGCGCTTGAATCATCCCGAAACCATCCGCCACCTGCCGGTCCATGGAAAAATTGTCTTCCATGAAACCGGTCCCTGGTGCCAAAAAGGTTGGGGACCGCTGAGTTAGGGCACTTCCTCTTTTTCCAATATAAAGCTTTCCCACTCCTCTGCCTTCCTGAGTCTCTGTTGAAACACACGTGTTGGCGGTTGACTCCCTTGCTTTCTTCAGGAAGCTCTGAGTAAATAGCCTTTGTTTACCCTCATTTGGTTAGTCTTCGTTTCCACAGGTATCTTCAGTCAAGCTTCCCTGAAGTGGACCTTGAAATGAAGACCTGAGTTTAGGTTTAATGGAAAATACTCTCAAGATCATCACATTTCAAGGGGATGGTGGGAACAGGACTGGAGAGAGGGAGAAATCGAACTGCTGTACGGTTACACTCCCCTGTGGGGAGCTCTGAGTCTGGGATGGCCCTTCGGAAATGTACCCTGGCCTGGATCAGTCACTGGATGCAAGCAAGGAGAGGAACCTTAGGTGAAGCAGGTCTCTTTGACCAAAGGTAATTGCAAGGGAAGATCCTAGCTGTGAGCTCTCAGCAGCCAGCGCTCTGGGCAGCTGGGGAACAGTGTTTGGATCCCGTTTGGGGTGGGGCTGTGAGGGTGTGGGAAAGGTGGAGATTGGCATACAGTTGACAGCAGGTCATGACTGTAACTCCACCTTGAACCCAAGTTTAAAGCTTTTTTCACTACAGCATAGCTGTCTTCAAAAGAACATGACCAGTGGAGATTCTGTGACCACTCATTTTCTTTCCTCCTAGCCCCAAATCAAGACCATGTTGTAAAGTGATTCCAACATTTTTTTGTAAGTGATCTTGAGCATAGCAGTTGACTCAGTTGAATACAGCATTTTAAAGATCTGAACTAAAACACCAACCAAAGCAGTGAACTGAATTACCACACGTAGACATTTATATCATCTTAATATTACGGTACTTTACAAAGTGTTTCCCTCTCTCAGCAGAGAACATTGTGACATCCTGCTTTCCAGCTTGAGATGCTGACGAATTGAAAACAAATTGATGTGAAATAGCACCATTTCCACTTTAAGGGTATTCATCCCCCAGGGAAAATGATTCCCTCTTAGTGAAAATCCTAATAAAGTGTATCTTGGAAGTTAGTAAAATATTAATTTAGTCTTCAAAATAATCTAGTTCCCCTACCTTACTTCATCACTAGTGTCATATGATTCTTGCAAGACTTTTAGCTGTATTTGAGTTACTTAAACTCAATGCTTCTATTTTTGGTTTTACAAATAAATCAGCTGATACTGTATCCAGCAATGATAATTTACCTAAAGGTTATAAAAAACATACGCCAAATTCTGTCTACAAATTGGCCTGAACAGTCTTTTTATCTGTAAACAAGTCTGTGACTTTTTTTAATCTGTCAGCATATTCTCTCACTATCACAAGACCTTTTAAATACATTACGCATTGTTCCCAGAGCTTTTGGCTTTTCTCCTTTCCGTGTGTCCTGGAAATTCCCTCCCCCCATATCCTGATTCCCACTGCCTGCCCCCCAAAGTTACTAACCTCTTGTTTAACCTTGTATGGGATCTCAGCCAAATGTAATTCCAGGTAACTTTTGCCCATAGCATAGCATGGTAGTTCTTAAACTTTGAGCCCCACGAAATGCTAGGGGAAATGATTAAAATAGCAAATATTAGAGATTCACCTTAGATCTAAAGATTCAGAATTTCTGGAGGTGATGCTAAGGCAAATGTATAATTAAAAGTCTCTTTGTGGAATCCTGGTAAATATCACAGCTTTAGAGTCACTCACAAGCAAATTTCACATTTCTGGCTACCGATGTAGCTTGCTGGCTGTAGACTGTCAGGATAAAAGTGGCATTTGGAGTCTATTCTTTTCTAAGCTTGGTGAATAATAGCAGTTTATGGAAGTGGAAACAATAGGCTGGCTTTTCTCAGCAATAATCCATTTGTATGATAAGACCTATCAGAATGGAAACATTATAACTGCAAACAACAGGGACCGATCTGAGAAAATTTTCTGTAGAAGAATTGGAAGGGCCTGGTGATTCCTGGAAGGTTAAAACAAAAAGATAGTAAAGGACCTGACAGTTACTTCAAGGGTGTGAGAAGATGTGGGGACACTGGGAAAATGGCTATGATGAAAATTTTTGAACAAATATTGAATGTAACACTAAATGAGGTGATAGGGAGGCCACAAAGATAAGAGCACTTAATTTAATTTACTTCAACAGGTATTTACTGAGTAACTACTGTGTGCACAGCATTGTCATAAGGTGTACCATAGCATGGTTCCCAAATTTGGGATCTGTATTAGATTCAGCTGGAGAGATTTTTAAAAATAAAGTTCCGGGCCCCATATTAGTTCTGCTGAATCTAAGTATCTGGGGGCAGGGTTGGAAATCTCTACTATATAAAGCTCTCCAAGTGATTCTGATGCATCCAGCCGATGGACTACAATGACCATGAAATGAACAAGGTCGAGTGTTTGTTTTAAAGGAATGTACAAGCTATACTCTTGGTGGGAATGTAAATTGGTGCTGCCACTGTGGAAAACAGTGTGGAGGTTTCTCAAGAAACTAAAAACAGAACTACCGTATGACCCAGAAATTCCACTCCTGGGTATATCCCCCCAAAAAACACTAATTCAAAGAGATACATGCACCCCAATATTCATAGCAGCATTATTTACAATTACCAAGATACGGAAGCAACCTAAGTGTCCATCAACAGATGAATGGATAAAGAAGATGTGGTATATATATACAATGGAACACTACTCAGCCATAAAAAAAAATGAAATTTTGCCATTTGCAGCAACATGGATGGACTTGGAGGGCATTATGCTAAGTGAAATAAGTCAGACAGAGAAAGACAAATCAGTATTTGTATGATATCGCTTATGTGTAGAATATTAAAAATACAACAAACTAGTGAATATAGCAAAAGAGAAGCAGACTCAGATATAGAGAAAAAACTAATGGTTACGAGTGTGTGGGGGAGGGCACTATGGGGGTGGGAAAGTGGGAGGCACAAACTACTGGGTGTAAGATAGGCTCAGGGATGTATTATACAACCCAGGGAATATAGCCAATATTTTGTAGTAACTGTAAATGGAAAGTAACCTTTAAAAATTGTATAAATTTTGGCCACGCCATGTAGGTTGTGGGATCTTAGTTCCTCGACCAGGGATCAAACCTCTGCCCCCCCTGCAGTGGAAGAGTGGAGCCCTAATCACTGGACTGCCAGGGAAGTCCCCAATTTTTTTTTTTTTTAATTAAAGAAAAAAAGCCTGGTGGCGCAGTGGTTGAGAGTCCGCCTGCCGATGCAGGGGACCGGGAAAAAGGAACATACAAACTGGTTTGTTGAGCAATTTGCTCAATCAAGTTTCTTGATTCTGCCTTCTGTCCATGGCTCAAATTTTACTCATGCTGTTATTTTCTCTGAAATGCCTTTTCCTCAATCTCTTCCATGAAAATAGTATCTATCCTTCAAGACCCATTCAATGTGAGGAGAACTGAACTGCATTCCACACCTCCATTTGTCAGCATCCTTCCAACCCCACATCCATCACCCAAGCAAGTATCATAAAATCCACCCTTACAATATCTACCTCACCCATCATCTCCTTTTTATCCCCATTCCCACCTCTTTAGCTCACCTGAACCACTGAATGGCCGTTTAACTGATCTCTCGCCCACCTACTTCATTCTTCATGGTTCTACTAATCTTGCACTGTTCAATTATAACTATTTTTCATATTGCAAATAACGTTCACTATTTCCCCATTACCTACAAAGCTAGGGATAAAAATGCTCCAGTCTGGCTTTCAAAACTACTGTATCAATTAGACTTCGTTTTGTTTTTTTTGTTTTGTTTTTTTTTTTAGACTTCCTTTTTAAATACGCTACAGAACCAACTCTGGCTACCTTAAGCAGAAAAAGACATGGGCTAGTTCACAAAATTGAAGTTCCCATCATTTTCCTTCTTTGTATGATTGTTCTCAAAATTCTTATTCTTAGAGAATGTCTGATTCAGCATATCCCCAACTCTTGCTAATAGGAAGACAGGGAACATTCCTTCTTCTTGTTAATAGGAAGATAGGAACAGAGAACAATAGGAAGACTGAAAAGCCACCTATAACTATGCGCACTGAGAAAAGAAAGTTCTTTCAAAGCAAAATCAGGGTACTGTTACCAAAAGGAGAAATGAATGGTAGGGAGCAAGACCAAAAAATGTCCACTACATTCAAAATATGGACCCAATTTGACTGAAGTAAAAATGGGCAGGAATTCTGTGCTTTCTTTTCTGAGACATCAGAGGTCAAAATGGGGGAAACAACCACCCATGAAAGCTAATGTCTGATAGTCTCAGTGTCCTTGGGGGTGGGAGAGAAGAGAGGCTAGTGGTTTGAAGGAAATGTTTTTAAAAATGTATGCAGGGGCTTCCCTGGTGGCGCAGCGGTTGGGAGTCTGCCTGCCAGTGCAGGGGACACGGGTTCGAGCCCTGGTCCGGGAGGTTCCCACATGCTGCAGAGCAGCTAAGCCTGGGCACTACAACTACTGAGCCTGCGCTCTGGGGCCCGCAAACCACAGCTACTGAGCCCATGCACCACAACTACTGAAGCCTGTGCGCCTAGAGCCCGTGCTCCACAACAAGAGAAGCCACCGCAATGAGAAGCCCGTCGACACAACTGGAGAAAGCCCGCATGCGGCAGCGAAGACCCAACGCAGCCAAAAATAAATAAATAAAATAAATAAATTTTTTAAAAAAATGCATGCAAAGATTCAAGATGTCATTGTGAGTCATGAGGATAAAGATAAATGGTTTTCATTTTTTCTGTTGTCAACCAATTTCCACATAATTACAATGTCCTTTGCAAAACACCCTATAGTGTTTTTTAAAAAATAAGTTTACCACTGTAATATAGGGACAGCCAGAATTTTATTAGGAAGAAAGTCAGTAGGGTAACAGTATCTTTAGGAGGGTAACAAGTCTTCCACTTCCAAATTCAAGAAAGGGGCAATAATCTCCCGCAGTTCCCACATTCTGCAGCACCCAAGCATTGTAGGGAGCACCTTTTCAAAAATAAACGTGGCATCAAAAAATAGTATGTAACATGGAACTCCCGTGAAGATGAGGACATAAACATGATGAAAATCCTCAGTGCACATTTGCTAGAAGGAAAGAAAAACATCTGTGTTAAGAACATTCTGAAGGATACAGAGAACAAACTAGTAGTTACCAGTGGGGAGAGGGAAGGGAGGAAGGGCAAGATAGGGATAGAGGTTAAAAGACACAAACTATTATGTATAAAATGAATAAGCAGGCTTCCCTGGTGGTGCAGTGGTTGAGAGTCCGCCTGCCGATGCAGGGGACACGGGTTCGTGCCCCGGTCCGGGAAGATCCCACATGCCGCGGAGCAGCTGGGCCCATGAGCCATGACCGCTGAGCCTGCGCGTCCAGAGCCTGTGCTCCGCAACGGGAGAGGCCACAACAGTGAGAGGCCCGCGTACCGCAAAAAAAAAAAAAAAAGGAAAGAATAAGCAACAAGGATATATTGTATAGTACAGGGAAATATAGCCATTATTTTGTAATAAATTTTAATGCAGTATAATCTATAAAAGTATTGAATCACTATATTGTACACCTGAAATTAATATAATATTATATATCAGCTATACATCAATCGATAGATAAGTAAACAAACAAACAAATAAAGAACGTTCTGAAGAAAACCACACTGATGTGACTCCTGGTTCCTCCACCCATGTAGCTCCATAAATTCAAGTAAGTAACTGAATTTCTCTTAAACTCTGTTGACATTGCAAAAGAAGAAACTTGGATTAGATAGACCTAAGTCCATCGTAGGGCTGGCATTGGAATTCTAAGATTCTAAAGCCATGAAACAATGAATCCCTGGGTTACTGTGGGGCTCTTTCCTTTGAAATGTTCTTCTCACACTCTAGTAGTTATTGCCATCTCTACCTCACTTGTGAGGTACAGGATGCCTATTTGGGGGAAATAAAGGCACAGGCAGTTAGATTTTCCTCAGGGTACAAAATACCATGTGACAAGTGGAATTTAGCTCTCTCTATCAGGGTACAAAATACCATGCGACAAGTGGAATTCAGCTCTCTCTATCAACAGTTTTATCCCAGCACCAGACATGCCCTTTTTGTATTTTATTTATTTGCTTTGAAGTCCTTGCATTATTATTTTCTAATTATAAATGCAATACATGATTGGGGTAGATCTGGAAAATCCAGAAGAACACAAAGAACAAAAGAAATGTCACAGGTAATCCAGTTGCTTGGAGATAATTACCTTCTATAATAGATTTCAGAAGAGCAAGTCTAGAGCACAGTTAAAGCTAGCTATGGATCTATTTTGTGACCCAACTCAGTGGATTCCATGAACCTGAGCCAAGTTTCTTGGCATTATTGCCACTGGCTATCTCTTGGCAGTTACACAAATCATTGCTTCTACTTCACACATTTATTAAAGAGCCAATGTTCTTAAAATACTCTATTATGAAGAGACTTTGATGGCTGCTAAGGTGAAGCAGAGATGTCCTGTCCTCAGGGAGCACTAAATCTAGATTTGTTCTTTCTTATGAAAAGAAAAATGAATCACTACCAAAACATATCTAGTAAAAAAAATACTATCTTCCTAAATTCCAAAATTAATCATCTTCAGAAATTCTAAGCTGGAACATTCTCAAAGGAACACATTTTAACATTAATTAAAAAAATTTTTTTTTATTTGGCTGTGCCAGGTCTTAGTTGTGGCATGTGGGATCTAGTTCCCTGACCAGGGATCAAACCCAGGCCCCCTGCATTGGGAGTACAGAGTCTTAGCCACTGGACCATAAGGAAGTCCTAACATTAATTTTTTAAAGAGAAAAATAGGGTTTTTTTCTAAATTACAGATAACTTGGAAAACAGAGAAATGAAAAAACTATAATCTCATCACTTTAATATAATCAGCCAAGTTTTCTTTCTTACCTTTCCTCCTCTCATTTATTCATTTTTTCTATTTTATTTTAATTTTTTGTTTTCTCTTTTATTTTGTTTTTCTTTGGTTTGTTTTTCTTTTGGTTTAGAATGTGTCCTTCTAGTTTTCCCTTTCCTTCAATGAACACTCCAGGTATGGATGGATTCAGATCTATTTCTTGATACTACTGAATCACTTGATTTTTATTTATAAGTCTATAAGATATAACTTAAAGTTAAAAATTTGTTTTCTATTATTCAGCAAATAAAGGAACATGTATAATATTTATTTTAAGAGGCTCAGACATTTTTCTTTGGAAAACATCATAGCTACTAAATCAAAATAATTTTGTTCATGAATCACCTGTATAAAAACCAAAGGTTAGTGTCATTAATAGTATTATTCATTTTGAATTTATCTTCTATAAAGAATAAAAATATTCTTTTGACTTTTGAATACTATTTATTTATTTTTCAAAACTTGCCATGCATAACATTGTAAATCAATTATACTTCAATTAAAGAAAAAACTTGCCATGCATAAAACCTTTAATCTTTTTTCCAAAATGTTCACATTATTTGTGGTCAATACATAGGGGAAGACTATAAGGGAAGTAAGGGATTGGGGATAATACCAGAAAGAGGCCACCCTCTGAAGCTAAAAACAGCAAGATTGATACAGAATGATTGACTTGGTCTGTAAGATAAACCTCCTCAAAAAAGATAATGTATAAATATGCTTAAATGGAACCAGCGTGTTACCAGTTCTCTGATAAGAGACTGGACAAGGTCTCAGGCAATCTTAAATAGGATGTAATGATGTGATGAAAGATGGCCAACTCAACTGGATTAACTGCCCATATAACACAACTAAGTGATCATCAAAACACATTCACTTATTTACTTGTCTGTTTGTTTTTGATATAATTCACATGCCATAATATTTACCCTTTAAAGTGTACAATTCAGTTGCTTTTGGTTTATTCACAAGGTTATACAGCCATCACCACTATCTAATTCCAGGAAATTTTCATCAAAATTCTCCAAAAGTACAGTTACTCCCAATTTCCCACAATCCCTAGGCCTGGCAGCCACTAATCTATTTTCTATCTACCTGGATTTTCCTATTTTGAATACCTCATATGAATAGAATCATATAACATGTGGCTTTTTGGGTCTGACTTCTTTCACTTAGTGTAATGTTTTCAAGGGTCGTTCATGTTGCAGCAGGTATAGGTAACTTTATTCTTTTTTGTGGCTGAATAATACTCCATTGTGTGGATATACCACATTTTGTTCACCTATTTAATCAGTTTAACCTATTACAATCCCACTAGTAATGTCTGAGAATTCTGATTTCTCCACATCCTCTCCAGTGCTTGTCATTGTCTGTCTTTTTAATTACAGTTATCTTAGTGCTGTAAAGTGATATCTTATGATTTATGATTTTTTGTTTTTTGGCCATGCCGCACTGCTTGTGGGATCTTAGTTCCTTGACCAGGGATCTAACCCAGGCCCTGGCAGTGAAAGCACCAAGTCCTAACCACTGGACCACCAGGGAATTCCCAATATCTCATCATTTTGATTTGCATTTCCCCAATGACCAATAACGTTTTCATTGTGCTTTTTCACTGAAAATCTTTTCATGTGCTTTTTGGCCATTTGTGTATCTTCTGTAAAGAAATGTCTATTCAAGTTTTTTGCTCATATTAAAAACTAGGCTGTTTGTCCTTTTGTTGTTCAGTTCTAAGAGTTCTTTATAGAGTCTGGATACTAAATCCTTAATTTCCAGAATTCTGAAAAAGTTGATTCTGACAATTTTTTCCAGCTCTCTCATTGATTTTATGGTGGAGGAAATTTTCTGGGGTCTTTACTCCACCACTGACATTACTCTTCACTTATTACTTTAATTAATAAATTAATTAATTTAATATTTGTTGAGCATGATGAACGTATTTTATATTTCATATTCCCCAGTGATCAAGATCTTGCCTTCAAGTAGCCCGTGGAGTATTAAGAGAAGACTACAATGCAAACAATTTAATTGCAATAATATGCCATGGGTACTTTGTCAGGATTATGTGTCAAGTACAGTGTGTACACTCAAAAGAGAGAGCTGAAGACTCTGCTTGGGTTGGTGGTTGGGATTAAAGAATCAAAAAAGCTTTCTTAAGAGATAAAATGGTTTTTATACCATTTTCATTACATTTTTATAAAATTGATTTAACTCAATATTTGTGCACGTATATGTTTGTGTGTGAAAACATAGCCAGATTCTACTTAACTTTCACATCTTCTCTAATGAAAGAATAAAGCAAAATAAAAAGCTAAAAAAAAAAAGATTTCTTAGAGGAGAGTACTACTCAGGGCATATATGATAGTGTGGCATCTCCAGAAAGAGATAAAAAGAGTCAGAATTTGACAGTATGTCAAATATCTTCAAATATCTTCAATATCGTACAAGGGAGAGGCATCCTGTCCATTAAACAAAGGTTTTCAAATCTGCCTAGCGGGTACGTTCTTCCAGTGGAGGTGGCTGCATCATAAATTGCGGACACCATCCTTTAAGATTTATGTATATATAGTTATCTAAAACAATAAGAAACATCTATTATCTATATATCTAATGCAATAGGTATATGTCTTGGGAATTCCCCGGAAGTCCAGTGGTTAGGACTTGGTGCTTTCACTGCCAGGTCCCGGGTTCGATCCCTGGCTGGGTTACTAAGATCCCACAAGCTGTGCAATGGGGTCAATAAATAAATAAATAAGTAAGTAAAAGAAAATACTGATTGAGAATTTAAAAAATAAGAAGAAAAATACTATGGCTTAATAAACAAATAGACTTTTAAAGAACAATAATAAATATTTATTTTAAAAAAAGATAAATTCTTAGTCAACCCTTGAGGAAATTCAATTGTACTATAAATTCTTAGTCAACCCTTGAGGAAATTCAATTGAGGAAATTCAATCTTACTATAGTCCATTCATTTTGGGGACTCTGTCAGCCCCCAGAGGTCCCTATCTCTAACTTACCACATTGTAATGCAGGGAGGAGAGTTCTGCCCTAAGTGGGGTGGTGAATCCTGAGGAAGCAGGGGCTCCCTTTCTTCCATGCCCATTTCTTCAGGACTCTGAGAGTCTGTTTTCCCTTCTTGCATTTGGTACATCCCAAACTTTGTATTCAGCAGAGTCATGTCCTTGCAAAAGTTCTGCGAAGAAAAGAGCAATCACTAAAGAAAAATTGGAGATGATGCAGAGTGCCTTTCCTCCGGAACAGTTCAGGGGCCCACACTGCAATCACATATGAATCACATGAGGAGGTCACTGGCAGGTGCGTACTCACCTAAGAAACTTACACATTCACAGAGTGAGGTAGCACCATGGTAGAAAATTAAATGAAACCCACCTGCTAATTCTTAACTACTGGATTATTCAGATAGAAAGATAATTATCCTTTTATTGAATTAATCTATTCAATTTGTTCATCTATGCAAAACATATTTATTGACTGACTCCTACCAGGCACAATTTTAGGATACAGCAGGTAACAAAATAGACAAGGAATGGGCATTCTGTTGCACGTGTGTTTTTTAACAAAATGGGCAAAGAACTACATGTGCGTTTACAGGGGTTGAGTGACAAGCAATAAACAACTAAACACATATATACATTAGATATTATAGACTAAAATACATGCTAAAGAGAAAGTAAATAATGTGATGACACAGTAGCTGAGGTTTGGTGGTGGTACCATCTACTCTATCTAGATAGGTGGGATGATTAGGCACCTCTGAACAAGTGACAGGTTGATTCATTCATTCACTGTTTCATTCAGCCATTCACATTTACCTCCATATATAAAATCTTGCGGGAGGAGTTCCGAGATGGAGTCATTTTTCTGGCTAGGGGAGATTAAGGGAGGTCTGGGAGATGAGAGGACATTTGAGCTGAGCCTTGAAGAGTGGATAATATGTAGACATGGAGGATAGGTTCCAGATGGAGGAACTGTAGAAGCAGCCCAGGGGTATGAGAGCTTGGAAGTACACCACACCTGTGAGATCTTCTGTTGGCCCCAAGCAGAACATCAGGAGGGGAGAAGAGGTGAAAAGGCTACAGAGAGACCCGTATGTGGCACACTCTCAACTTCTAGGGAAAGAATTACCTCTCTATGTAGATTTAAATCATTTTATTCTATCATTATTTGAGCTTGTGTAACTGTGAAATCTTACCTCTATTCTTGCAACGAGTTTTTCCTTTAATTCATGAGCTTCATTACAAGCATCTTCCTGAAAAGACACCCACAATTTTGGGTAAAATAGACGTTATATATTTTGGTTTATATAATAAAACCTTACTTATTCTGATACCTCTTAGTTGTAAACAGGCTTCATTGAAACTTACTTTTTATTCAGTAAAATCCTTCCTCTTAGAACAGATTCATGGTGCAATCATGATAAATTGCAGGAGCTATCACCAAAAGATTAATAAATTATTTTCAATTCTTTAAAATATAAATTTACACAATAGCAGTTTATTATAAATCATCTTTTTCTCTATCCATTACTCTCTCCTTGATCCTTAAACTTCTACCAGAACACTAGTTGGAGAAACATAGTATGTTTCTGAGAACAAAAGAAAACTATGTTTTTCTAAATATTTTTAATTTATAATATATAAATGTAAGTCTTCATTATGTTAGTTTGAATACCTGGGCCTTATGGTTTAGCAAAAGAGCGTCTGCAAAAAGTGTCTGGTTCCTCCTTTCTTCCCATGTTTCCTTTAAGTTGTCAGAGAGAACAGGTGGTCTAGGTTGGTTTCTATCAGTAAGATCAAGACATGGGCTGAAAGCAAACCATCCTCTTCTAAGATACGAATGCCAACTGTACATATGTCCTGAGTAAATAATGTTTTGAAAGGTTTTTAATTAATCATTCCATAATTGACTTGCAGGATATGTTGAAAAGCAAAGCCAGAGCAGAAAAAAAGAGTGTTCTGGGATTCAAGAAAGATGGGTTCTGGAGGTGCCTTTTCTAGATGTTGATTCTTAAATAAGTCCTTGCAAAAGCAAGAAAAGATATGGATTTCTGAGGCATAGTTTGTGATGGTAAACATTGATTATAAAGCCTCAAATAGCTAACAAAATAAATTTAATAAACCCCAAAATCAAATCCTACATCACATAAACAGTGAAAAAGGAAAATGACACCTAGTGGCATAGAAAGTTGTTAAAGAAAAAAATGCTAAGTGAAAAAAAGCAAATTGCAAAACAATGTATATAATATAATTAAAATAATAATTAAAATATAATATAATTAAAATAATAATATGATAATATTATAGAAAAATTTAGAAGAATATAAATATACTAAAATGTTCACTTTATTTTTGAGGGAGTGGGATTATTTTTCTTTTTTATATGAACTAGTTCTATTATAATGTTTTAATTATTAAAATAAGCATGCATTACTTTTGCTAGAAGAAAAAACTATTTTTTAATGGGGGAGCAAGGATAAGACTGGTTCTTTTCATGTGGAAATATGAACAAGTCACTTCATGTTTTTGAGTTACGCTTTTCTCTTCTGAAAATAAGGACGTAGACTAAATAATAGTAAGTTCCCATCTAGGTCTAAAATTCTGAGTCTCTTTCATTGAATTTTGGATTCCATTCACTAAAATTTGAGATTTCTTTGAAGAATTGTTTTTCTTCCTTAGTTATAAAGACAATTTATTACCTGGACAAATTTGTTTTCCATTTCTCCTAATTGCTTTTTAATTTCCATGATCTTCTCCTTTAAAACTAAAGGATATAGAACAAAAGTTGTAATGAATGATGTGTGGAATTGAAACAGAACAAGTGACGATTTTTAGAAGAATGCTCATTCATGATCAAATAGTTAGAGATTTAATAGAAGCTACTTTTTTTGCATACTGTTCTGGGTGCTGATAACCAAAATCAACATTAAATCAAATCAACAAGACATCACTGGCCACATCCTATGTAAGTGGCCACTGAGCTAGACATTGTGCTTATTGTGAATGTTTACCCTCAAACTGCTTATAGAGGATGTATAATCTACACTCTTTTTTTTAAAAACAAGTTCATTCATCACCAGCCCCAGAGTTATGTGATTTAATTATTTAGAAAACAGCTGTGAGATACTAATCACGTTTTAAATGGTGCCCTAGCTTATTTACATAGTAAATATCTTGACACAATACTTATCAAAGATAACTGTACCAAAGATAACTGAGATAGGAGTCAGTCTCAGGATGAAAGTTATATTGATATGGAGTTTTCAGAAAGCTTCGTGGACTTGGGGGCTCAATATCAGGCAACACCCAAAGGCCACTTCAAAGTCCTTTCCTCAGCTTAAAGACCTCTTAAATTTGCTTCTCTGTGTGTGTATGTGTGTGTGTGTGTGTGTGTGTTTAAATACTTTCACCAATCTTCCCCTCCTCTCTCTTTCATGCCTTTCTGAGTCATTCCATTTACTCATGAAAAATAAATGAGCCAATACATGTGATATTACTTTATTATTATTATTAACTTACTTCTTCTTTAATTTTCGCACTCTTTGTTTGCCATTCCTATATTTATTTCTAACAGTCTTCACTTTTCCCTCCACCAGAGTAAACCTAGAGCCATTCTTACTGACTTTGCTTCTGTAACAATTATATTTAAAATTTCTTACTTATTATATTACTGTAGTTGTTTTTATGCAGCCTTTCCCATCAGCCTTTAGTCTTAGGACAGAACTTGTGTCAGTTTTTTAAAGTCGGGACTTCCCTGGTGGTCCAGTGGTTAAGAAACTGCCTTCCAATGCAGGGGATGCGGGTTTGATCCCTGGTCAAGGAACTAAGATCCTATATGCCGCAGAGCAACTAAGCCTGCACACCACAACTAGAGAGCCTGCATGCAGCAACTAAGACCTGACACAGGCAAAAATAAATAAATATTTTTAAAAAAATGAAAACAGTTAAAAAAAATTTTTAAGTCACAGTTATTGAGGTATAATATACATAGAGTAAAACTCACCTTTTAAAAGTGCACAGTGCTATGAATTTTGACATATGCATACTGTCACTGGCATGTAATCACCACTACAACAAGATGTGGAATATTTCCATCACACCCCAAATTTCCTTGTGTCCCTCTGTCAATCTCCTCCTCCCTTTCCCCACTGGACTCCAGTGACCACTAATCTATTTTTTATTCCTATGGTTTTACCTTTTTCAGAGTGGTACAGAAGTGGAATCATGAGTCTAATCTTCCAAGTCTGGCTTCTTTCACTTAGCATAAGGCATTTGAGGTTCATTTATGTTGTTGGATGATTAAGAAATCCGTTCCTTTTTGTTGCTGAGTAGCATTCCATCATGTAGCATATACCACAGTTTATCCACTTACCAGTTGATGAATATTTGGGCTGTTTCTAGTTTTCAAGTCTGTGCCCGTTTTTTTAGAGTGTATACAAAGCTGTATATTTCCAGGATAGAGAGTCTCCGTACATATTTGTGATGCCTTCCCTTTTCATATTTTTTTGCATTTGCAAAATATGTCTGTTTTTATTTGTTTATTTATATTTTTTAATTTAATTTTTTATTTTATATTGGAGTATAATTGGTTTACAATGTTGTGTTAGTTTCAGGTGCACAGCAAAGTGATTCAGTTATACATATACATATATCCATTCTTTTTCAGATTCTTTTCCCTTTTCATATTATCCAAGCCTGGTTGGTTTGTTTTTTAAACTCACTTTCATTTGTCTCTGTGCTCTTCTTACTCTCTTCATTCTTTTGATATCCATCCCTTCCTATTCCTTCCTCCTCCTGAAATCTACATTCCTGTAATACCGCTGACTTTTGGAGGAAATTTTTTAAAGCAGAATATTTCTTGCCCCTTGTCCTCTTCCCTTTCTTCATAGTTTGCAGTTTCCAAAGCACTAGATAGTGGGGAAAGTCTTGACTTTTCAACTAGCACAAAATGAGGTTGCTATGTCAAAATGTTGCACTAAATCTTAGTTAAAAGTAGTTTTTTTTCCCTCAGTGAAAAATCTGTGCTTATCTGTAGATGGCTTTTAATATGAGAGGGGTCTAAATAAATATTACCTTCCAACAATAAAAGAGGCATTTTTCTCCTTCTTTCGAAATCCACTTAATTTAAATTTGGCTTGAACTAAAGCAGAGGCTGGCAATTTCAATAAAAAGAGGTAGTTAGATACAGACTTCTTCCATTTTTATAGGCTTTTCTTCAAATGCCTGAAGTTTATTAGAGAAGAAAAACTACCAGGCAGGGCTCTGAAGTCTAATTCTTATCCAAAGTTGGTCACTACTTTTCTAACATTCTATGACTCTTTTAAAAAGGGAAAATTAAACCTTTCTCAGAAAAGAGTCTCTAAGAAATGCAAGGACACAAAATAACAGGAAAACTTTGGAGACTGTGAAAACTAACACAAGAATTCTTCATGAAGGCATCAAAGACAAACACAAATATATCTCTTACATTCTAAGGATGCAGTTCATCACAAATATGTATTTCCTGCATGTTTTCTCTGTACTGTTAGGTGCTGGGATACAAATATTAAGAGAAGTTTTCCCTTAAGGAACTCATCATTATCTTAAATGGCATTGAGATACAAACCTGCCAAATTTGACCGAGTTTCTAGGTAGAACAGAAAAATCTAGACTTTTTGTGTTGTTAGAGAATAGAAGTGGTGGTACCCAGGTGAAATGGGCTCAGAACTGACCACCAGAGAGCTCTCCTCCTTGTGACAGAAGATGGGTTTTAATTCTTGTTATAACCTGTTAAACAATAAATGGGGTGGGAAGAGGTGGTAAAGCCCCCACAACCTCCCCAATTTTTTTCCAGGCTTCCAGCTTACCTCGATGTTTGCCCCCTGATCAGAGTCAAGGTCCTGGTGTGACTTCAGCTTTTCAATTTGGTCCTCCAGGGACATCACCTCACTTAATAAGCTGCAACAGACCAAGAGATGGACTAAGTCCTGTGGCTTAAGAAAAATCCCCAATGGATCATCTTTTTTGATCTTGAAAGATCATTTTTGACCTTTCAAAAATGAAATCCTACTCCTATATAAGAGGACCCTTGGGTAGTAATTGTGTTGTAATGGGAAGTCATAAATACAATTCAAGAAAGTAAAAAACATTCTAAGTAATCTAGATAATAGTACAGAAGTGTAGTCCTAACTGGATATAGGAGCAGAAATGTAAAATAACTAAAATGGAAGCTTAGTTAAATTTCTAGGAAAAAAAAAAACACAGAAAATCTTTGGGACCTAGGACTATGCAAAGGGTTCTTAGTCTTGAAACCAAGGGCGCCACCTATAAGAGGGAACATTGATAAACTGGACCTCATCAAAATTTAAAACTTTTGCTTGGCCAAAGACTCTCTTAAATGGATTTACATGTCATATATCCAGCAAAGGTCTTATATCTAGAATATATGAAGATCTCTCAAAACTCAACATTAAAAAAAACCTTGCGGGCTTCCCTGGTGGCGCAGTGATTGGGAGTCTGCCTGCTGATGCAGGGGACACGGGTTCGTGCCCCGGTCCGGGAAGATGCCGCGGAGCAGCTGGGCCCGTGAGCCATGGGCCTGCGCGTCCGGAGCCTGTGCTCCGCAACGGGAGAGGCCACAACAGTGAGAGGCCCGCGTACTGCAAAAAAAAACAAACAAACAAACTTGCAATTAGAAAATGAACAAAAGACATCACAGACTTTTACCAAGAAGATATATAGATGGCAAATAAACACATGAAATGATGTCCGACACTATTAGTTATTAGAGAAATGCAAATTTAAACTACGAGATATCACTGTAAACTTACCAGAATGGCTAAGGTGAAAAATAGTGATAACACTAAATGTTAGTAAGGGTGTGGAGAAATTGGATCACTCATACATTGGTGGTGGGAACATAAAATGATATAGCCCCTCTGAAAAATAATTTGGCAGTTTCTGTCAAAGCTAAAAACAAACTTACCATATAACCCAGCAATTTCACTCTTGGGCAATTATCCCAGAGAAATGAAGACCTACTTTCACACAGGAAGCTGTACATGAATGTTCAAAATAGCTATATTCATAATAGCCAAAAACTAGACAGAATATATATATGAACCATACCATGGAATAGTACTCAGTGATGGAAAGGAAGGAACTGTTGATACACGCGACAATCTGGATGAACCTCAGGGAAATTATGCTGACTGTAAAAAACAGTCTCAAAAAAATATATAACTGCATGATTTGATTTATGTAACATTCATGAAATAACATAATTATAAACACATAGAACAGATTTGTCTTGCCAGGGGTTAGGGATGGGTGGGAGAGAACGAGTGTGACTATGAAGGGGTAACACAAAGGAATCTTGTGCAATGACACAGGTTAGAATCCTGATTGTGGTGGTGGTTATACAAGGCTACACTTGTGATAAAATTGCATAGAACTATGCGTGCGCACACACACACACACACACAAATGAGTGCAATTGTAACTAGTGAAGTCTGAATAAGCTCAGTCGAAAATACCAATATCAATTTCTTGGTTTTGATGGCATACTAGAGTTAGGCAAGATGTTACCATTTGGAAGGCTGGGAAAAGGGTGCATGGGACTATCCTGTATATTTCTTTGAAAACTCCTGTGAATCTATAATTATTTCAAAATAAAAATTATAACAAGAGAATATTATTAATATTTTTAGGCCAATACATTTGACAATTTAGATGAAATGGGCAAATTCTTTGACAGATACAATCTACCACTAAAATATACTCAAGAGCTAGATAGCCTGAGTAGCACTATAACCCTATATATCAGTAAAGAAATTAAATTTGTAGTTAAACATCTTACCACAATAAGATCTCCAGGCAATATGGCTTCACTGATGAATCCAACCAAACATTTAAGAAAGAAATTATGCCAGTTTTACACAGACTCATCCAGAAAATAGAAAATGTGCGAAAACATCCCAATTTTTTCTACGAGGCAAGCATTACTCTGATACTAACACTAGGATATTACAAGAAAGAAAGACACAGGTCAATACCTTTCATTAACATACATGTAAAAGTTCCATTTTAGTAAGCTGAATCCAGGAACATATAAAAAGGATAATATATTATGACCAAGGAGGATTTATTCTGGGAATTCAAGGCTGGTTCATCATTCAAAAATCAATCACTATGATTCACCATATCAAGAGACTTATAAACAAACAAAAACCATGATCATTCACAGATGCAGCAAAAGCTATTGAAAAAATCCAATATCATTTCTGATTTTAAAAACAACTCAGTAAACTAGGAATAGAAGAAACTTTCTCAATCTGAGAAAGGGCATCCTTAAAAACAAACACAAAAACCCAGATAATATCACACTTAATTCTTTTCCTGTAAGATTGGGAACAAAGTAAGTAGGTCTGCTATATGCTGTCACCCCTCCTATTCAACATCGTACTAGAAGTTCTAGTCAAGATCATCAGGCAAAAAAAAGAAGTAAAAAAGAATACAGATTGGAAAGGAAGATAGAAATCTCTCTCTATTTGCAGATGACATAATTATCTATGTGGAAAATCCCAAATAACCTATAAAAACTACTGGAACTAATAAATGAGTTTAGCAAGGTCACAACACAAAGTCAGTATGCAAAAGTCAACTGTATTTCTATATACTAGCTATTAACAATAAGAAATTGAAAAATTTTAAGTACGATTTATAATAAAACCAAAAACATGAAATACTTAGGTGTAAATCTAACAAAATGTGAAATATCTGTACACCGAACACCACACAACTCTGATGGAAGGAATCAAAGAAGACCTAAATAGACGGAAATACTGTGTTCATGAATCAGAAGAGTTGATATTGCTAAACTGTTAATTCTTCCCAAATTTATCTATAGATTAATGGTAGTTCCAACCAAAATCACAGCAAAATTGACAGGCTGATTGTAAAATCTACATGGAAAAGCAGAAAAAAAAGAATAGCCAAAACAATTTTGAAAAATTAGAACAAAAATCGAGGACCTACTATATAGCACAGGGAACTCTGCTCAATATTCTGTAATAACTTAAATGGGAAAAGAATTTGAAAAAGAATAGATACATGTGTATGTATAACTGAATCACTTTGCTGTACACCTAAAACTAATACAACATTGTTAATCAACTATACTCGAATATAAAATAAAAATGTTTTTAATTTTTCAAAAAAGAAAAGGAAAAGAAAAATGTTATCAGATAATAAAAGTTAGTATTTGACTTAGAAAAAAAATAGAACAAAATTGAATAATGCTCACTACCTAATTTCAAGACTTAATATAAAGCTACAATAATCAAGGTAGTGTGGTATTACTGAAAGTATAAACATATAGATTATTGGAACAGAATAAAGAATCCAGAAATAGATTCACACATATATGACCCACTGATTTTCAACAATAATATAAGGTAATTCCTTAGGAAAAGTAAAACTCTTTTCAATAAATGTTGCTGTAACAACTGGATATGCATATGCCAAAAAAAAAAGAAAAAAGAAAGGGATCTTGGGAAAAAAAAAAGAAAGGAACTTTGATCTCTACCTGGTATGGACTGCATGTTTGTGCCTCCTCAAAATTTATATTTTGAAACCCCAGTGGCCCAATGGGATGGTACTGGGAGGTGGGATCTTAGGGAGGGAGGGAGGTTTAGATATAGTCATGAGGGTGGAGCCCCCATAATGGGATTAATATCCTTATAAGAAGAGGAAGACTAGAACTCTCTCTCCCCACTGCAGGGGAAAACAGCAAGAAAGCAGACATCATGCAAAATATCATAGTCATTTTCAAACAGTTTGTCAGTTTTATACAAGTATAAACATTCACCTATTGGGACTTCCCTGGTGATCCAGTGGGTAAGACTCCGCTCTCCCAATGCAGGGGGCCTGGCTTCGATCCCTAGTTGGGGAACTAGATCACACATGCATGCTGCAACTAAGAGTTCACATGCCGCAGCTTAGAAGGCTGCACACCGCAACCAAAATATCCCGAGTGCGCAACTGAGAGCCGGTGCAGCCAAAACAGACAAACAAACAAAACCAAAAAACAACAAAAGAAGTACACTTATTATAGGACCCAGCATTCCAACTTCTGATTATTTACCCAAGGAAAATAAAAATGTGTGTTCACACAAAAAAACTACATGTGAATGTTTACAGTGTCTCTATTCATGATTGCTAAAAAAATCAAAATGTGTCTCAATTAGTGAATGGATAAACTGTGGTATATTTATATAATGGAATAAAAGATATAATTTTACTGTATGTGAATTTTACACTAGTTTCAAAAATGGAAAGAAATTTTAATGTGCAGAATTTGAATTAATAAAAACTCAGAATCTTTTAAAATCCAAATATTATTCATGCTCTGGAAGAAAACAAAAGGCCATTTTGAATAGGATAGTCAGGATAAGGCTGATGTAAAGAGATGTTTAGCTGTAAGGTATGGTGATGTTTAACTGAATGTAAAGAAGATATTTAACTGAAAGGGAAAGAAACATCTAGAAGAGTAGCCCTGCATTAGGAAAGAGTTTCGAATGTGGCAGGAAGGTTCAGAAGGCCAGAGGAATTTATTTCTAAATATAGCCTCCATTTATTAATTGTTTATTATGTACCAGGCTCTGTATTAAATGCTTTACATATGGTATTTTATTTAATACCCACAGTAAACCAATGAGGTGGCTGTCATTATTCCCTTTTTATAGAAGAGGAAAGTCAAGGCTTAAAAAAGGTTGATTAACCTATCCAAGAAATGTCAATGTCAGGATTCAAACCTGGGTCCCTCTGACTCCAAAGCCCACTCTCTTTATACCAGTGATGGGACAAATAACAACTTCATCACTTCTGTTTCATCTTGAAACTTTCCACTTAAATTCAGATATGCATTAACAAATAAACTTTAATAGTTTTTTCATGCCATACTTGTTGGATCCCTTTAGACAATACTGGATAAAACTCAAGGATCATTGGGAACTTCAATACATCCTTTTGATAACTATTAATGTGGCTTCAAGGAGAGAGCCTCTGAGGGAAGTCCTTCCCTTGAGAGAAGAGAGAGCAAAGATGCAGATAACTTATTATCCTAAAGACTTTACCACCTTAAACCCAGAATTTCTTAAGTTTCTGAAGCTATGAAACTTTCCATTATTTTCTGACCAACCCTGACACCCTACAATTACCTCTTCACTGTGTTTTCTGTTAGGTTTATTTTTGTATAATATTTTTAATTTTTTCCATCCAGCCTATGTGATCAGCTCCAAGTTCTTTCACTTGTGGACCCATCTGTGTATTCCAGTGGTTTAGCTGGAAGAACATGTTCTCCTGACCCCTACAGAAATAGTATTACAATCAGTTTTAAGGTAGAAAATGGGAAAGCCTGAAACCCTCTTTCTCTGGATGGCAAATTGGTCTGCTTATCCATTTTCTATCACCAAAATTGGCCAGGTAGGCACTTAGGCTTCAAGAAGGAGTTTGGACATTTATTTAATATCCATTTTAACAGATCTTCATAAGGCTGGAGAAAATAAAGCATGTTTTACATTCAGTAAAAAATATAGATATATTTTTAATTTCCCTGCATGGAATGAATGTTAAATATTTCAGGATGGTGGTTGCATCTTGGTAAAGGAGAAGAAGTTATACAATAGGGAAAGGGTCCATAAGGATTTAACAGCACATTTTTTTTTTCTGCGGTACGCGGGCCTCTCACTGTTGTGGTCTCTCCCATTGCGGAGCACAGGCTCCAAACGTGCAGGCTCAGCGGCCATGGCTCACGGGCCCAGCCCCTCCGCGGCATGTGGGATCTTCCCGGACGGGGCACGAACCCGTGTCCCCTGCATCGGCAGGCAGACTCTCAACCAGTGCGCCACCAGGGAAGCCCTAACTGTACATTTTTAATAGTAATTATAATAATTTTCATCTCTAGAAAATTATCTGAGAGTGATAAGATATGTGTTAATCCCAGGCTCCGAAGAAAAGCGTGTAAAGAGAACTCCACGGCTTTTCCTATATCCCTAGAATTGTCTTTCTTCTGCATTCTTGCTGGAACATGTAGGTAGTTACTTGTGCACATGAGTGCTTTATGGCTCAAGACATGTATGGATTTTAAATTTTCCAGGCTGTCCCTAAGATCTCTGCTAAATTTCATTTTCCCCTCCACAAAACATTATTAAATGTTCCTTATTGCACGCTCCAGGGCTTACTATTCAGGGATGTTCTCCTTTGAAAACTGCAAAGATGTGGATGCCTGGGGATCTTCTTGTTGAACGTGATTTCTTTCTTGCTCATCTTGTTCACTCTGCAGGCCCTGGTCATGCCCAGCCTCCAGCTCCAACATATCCTGATAAAGATCATGAAGAAAGCAAAGCAGAACAAAAGGGTTATCATAAGAGGTGGTGGCCCCTCTATGGTATCCATGCCCCCTTCTCTGGGGCTAAGCACATAGTCCCCTCTGAGGCTGGAGTCTTCTGATGCATCTGTAAGATAGGGTGACATGCCCTCCTGCTCTGTGACAGAGGAAGGCTGGGGCAGGGACATGGAGAGTAGAGAGAACAGATCAGTTTCTTATTGAAATATCTGTGTAAATCACTGACCAAGTCAATAGGAATAACATTCACATACATCTACAAATTGCCTTCATGTACATCATTTCTTTTAATTCTCATGATAGCCCTGAGGTGGATAAAGGTAGGTACTGAAATCCCCTAGCCGTTCCTATTTAGTGATTTGGTCAAGTTCATATGGTGTAGTGAGTTAAGTGATGACCCCAAAATGATATGTCCATGTCCTAATACTAGGCCCTGACAATGTGACATTAGTTGGAAAAAAAAAAAGAAAAAGGGAGGGGTTTTTGCTGAGGTAATTAATTAATAATCTTGAGATGAGATTATCTTGGATTACCTGGGTGGGTCCTAAATCCAATGACAAGTGGCCTAATGCGAAACAAGAGGAAAAGACACAGAGAAACTCCTGTGAAGACGGAGGCAGACTGGAGTTTATGCAGCTACAAACTAAGGAATGTCTGGAGCCAGCAAAACCTGGAAGAGGCAAGGAAAAATTCTCCCCAAGAGCCTTCAGAAGGAGCGTGGGCTCGCTGACCCCTTGATTTTGGAATTCTGGCCTCCAGAACTATGAGAGAATACATTTTTTGTGTGTGTGGTTTTAAACCACCAAGCCTAATTTTCTATAGCTGCCACAGGAAACCAATCGACATGGCTGGTAAGTATATGGACTAGAACTTGAACTAGGTTTTCTGATTCCAAAACCATGGAATTGTATTTAGGACTTGAGTTCAGATTAAAGAATACCTAGTCCCTACCACTGGCACTCTCACAACGCAGTGTCACCACACCAGTGATGTAGGTTTATTATCACATTTACAGATGAGGAAACCAAGGCTAGATTTTCCAAGTATTATGTGACTCCACTATCTCTTATCTACCTCTTCATGAATAAAAAGCATCCACAATTTCAATTTCTTTCCACCAAATCTTTGACCAGGATATTCAAAAGCAGCAGAAACACTGTGATGTAGAGAAAGACACCACATTGGGAATCAGAGGACCAGAGGTGTAAGTCTTGTTCTACTGCTGTGGATGTTGAACAAGTTACTTAACCATTGTAAAGCTCAGCTTCCTGGCCTGTAGTAAGAAAATTGGGCCAGATCATCTCTAGAGTCCTATGTCCAATAATTGATGGTGATATTTCTTATCTTTATCAGTCATTTCATGGTAATGGTTAATATACTGCAAAAGAGTCAAAAGGCAGGAAGTAGAAACAAAAAGAGTTTTTAAAATCTGCAGGACTGATTACATAAAGAAATGTGTGTGTTTTTTAAATAATAGACCAAACGTGTGCTTGCACAAAATACACGGTCTAAGGGCATTATTTTCCATTTACATGCAGCTCTTTGAAGAGCTCACATGTCTCCATTTGGATGTTTCCTAGGCACCACAAACTCAGAAAGTAAAAAATGGAACTCATCATATTTCCCCTCTACCTTGTTCGGGTTCCCCACCCTTGCAAATGGTCTCCCTATCCATCCAGATGCCTCTGCCAGAAACCTGAAAGAAGTTCTTGAATTGCCACGGGAGACATTCTTTTCCCTCTTCATTACCTATGTTATATCCACTTTGTGCATATCCACTAATAATACCTGTCATTTAAATCGGTGTACTTTTTTCCCATCCCCCCAGCAACACTGCTCATGGCATCCCAGACAGGGCCCTACTTTGAGTCCTCATCAGTTCTTGACTCCTGTTGATGTCCTGGCTTCCCGTCTGCATCCTGTTCTATCCCTACCTCTGTGTCCTGTCTGCCTGCTTGCCTCTCATGCCTTTTCCTGCACCCTTCCTCTCTCACAACACAGTTTCTCTTTGGCTTCATTATCTTTGCATGTGCTGCTCCTTCTTTCTGAAACGCTTTTCTTCCCTCCAGCTCATCCTTCAGACCTCAGTTGTCACATCCCCAGTCTTCTCCCTGTACAGCCCTCCCTCCAGTGTACTTCATAACTCATCTGCTACTTCTAGGGTGGATCTTACACAGCCATGCTCTTGTCTGAGTCCCTCCTAGCACGTGAGCTCACTGAGGGGAAAGGATTTTATATATATGTATCCGAGCACGTAGGGGATCCTCAGTAAGCGCTTTTAGAATAAATAGGCTTCAGAAACAGGCAAATACATTCTGCTTGTGAGAGATGCAAACAAAAGCAGGAAAGAGGAAAGTCTGTTCACTGACCTGGCATCCAAAATCGACACTGTATGTGGCAGTGCCAGGGATTAGCAATGTGAAACCAGAGCAAAATATTGATTTCTAAGTATTTTAGGGGGCTTTGATGGTTAGACGTGGCAGCTTTGGCAGTCTGGCTAAAAAGCCTATTTTGTTAATTAAACCAACAATTTTTTCTTTACTCCTCTTAATTCTTTGTCCATTTTCTGAACCTGTCCTTTAAATCTTTCTCTTATAAAAGATGAAGATAAGATTATGCAAAGTATAGACAAACCTCCTGGTTTGTTTTCAGAGAATAAGAGAATAAGGTTTCTTCCTCAAGAAGTCATATATTTGTCCTTTTGTTAGCAGATAGCCAAATTTTTAAATAATTATTTGTTAATTATGTGATTGCCTATGATTTATTTTTATGTAATTGTAGAATTTTCCACATAAACAGACATAAAGAAATACAATCATAAATTTAAAAAAATATTTTGTTAAACCATTATGCCCTGATTTGAAGTTTGTAAGAAATAGTCTATAACAATGCCTTATACCCTGAGAGTGTGGACTATTTGATAAACTCTTCCAGAGTGAATAATTTTATTATCTAATTAGACTTATTCTGTCCTAGGCCAACAAGTGATGATATCCCCATTCACTGACTAACAGGATTCAGCAGGGTTCACTGAACCACAAGTACAGGGAAGTTGTCCTGGAAAAGTAAGTCTAATGGTAGCAGCCCTTACCTGGAGTCCAGGGACAAGGCCCCTGCAAAGAATCAGATGACACTATTTATAGAGTTATACCTTCAATTCATGTGTTCCCTAAGATCATCCCTATGATCACCTCAATTTCCCTATTTTCTTTTCCCATCCTAAGACTACTCTTCTAATTCAGTTCCTATTATTCTTTTTTTTTCTGATAACAAGTATCTGTCTGTGTGTCTCTTTCCACTTTTTGTCTTATTATTATCTATACTCCACACGTCTAACTCCATTCCTTCACACCTTCTATCCCCTTCTATTTCTTTTGTTTCTTTTTTTCCCTACTGCAGAGTCCTTGAAGGGAAAGTCCAGTTTGGGATATTCTTTGAGGACCTTTCCTTCTATGGATTGTAGAGTTAGCCATCCTCGAATCCAAAATGTATTCAGAAGAGAAGTAGACAAAGAGATGAATCCTGAGCTTCCATAGGGGGCTGGATAAGCCTAGGATTAGGAAATACACACTCCATCATTTCTGTATGTTTTTCTGACTGGTTGAAACCACCTTCCTCTATAGCCAATAGCCTGGGGAATCTATGGAGAGATCTGCTCATCAATAATAAAAGCGGTCTTGGCCATGCATTTGTTTTCAACTAAATGAAAGCATAAACCCTCTCCAGGACAATCTCAGGCATTTTGTCCAAATTTCTCCATTCCATGTCAGCTGAGTGACTGAATTTCAGACTGAGAGAGGTTCAGACTGAATTAAGAGTAAATGGGTGCTCACTTCAGCAGCACATATACTAAAATTGGAACAATATAAGGATTAGCATGGTCCCTGCACAAGGGTGACATTCAAATTCGTGAAATGTTCCATATTTTTTGTGAAAGTAAAATAAATCCCATTTAAAACTGTATCAAGAAAATAAAACACCTAGGAATAAACTTAACTAAGAAGGTGAAAGACCTATACTCTGAACACTATAAAAAAATTAATGAAAGAAATTGAAGATGATATAAGGAAATGGAAAGATATCCCATGCTCTTGGACTGGAAGAATTAATATTATTAAAATGGCCATACTACTCAAAGCAATCTACAGATTTAATGCAATCTCTATTATTTAAAATACCCAGGACATTTTCCACATAACTAAAACAAATAATCCTAAAATTTATATGGAACCACAAAAGAACCTGAATTGCCAGAGCAATCCCGAGAAAAAAAGAACAAAGCTGGAAGTGTCACCCTCTGAGATTTCAGACTGTACTACAAAGCTACAGTAATCAAAACAGCATGGTACTGGCACAAAAACAGACATATAGATCAATGGAACAGAATAGAGAGCCCAGAAATAAACCCACACATCTATGGTCAATTAATCTATGACAAAGGAGGCAAGAATATACAATGGAGAAAAAACAGTCTCTTCAGCAAGTGGTGCTGGGAAAATTGGACAGCTACATGTAAAGCAGTGAGATTAGAACATTCCCTCACACCATATACAAAAATAAATTCAAAATAGTTTAAAAACCTAAATGTAAGAATGGAAATGATAAAATTTCTAGAAGAGAACATAGGCAGAACACTCTTTGACATAAATTGTAGCAATATTTTTTTTGGACCTGTCTCCTAAGGCAGAAGAAATAAAAGCAAAAATAAACACATGGGACCTAATTAAGCTTAAAAGTTTTTGCACAGCAAAGGAAATCATCAACAAAACAAACAGACAACCTATGGAACGGAAGAAAATATATGCAAATGATATGATCGATAAAGGATTAATATCCAAAATATATAAGCAACTCAATATCAAAACAAACTACCCAATCCAAAAATGGGCATAAGACTTGAATAGACATTTTTCCAAAGAAGACATACAGATGGCCAACAGGAACATGAGAAGATACTCAACATTGTTAAATTATTAGAGAAATGCAAATCAAAACAACAATGAGATATCACCTCACAACTGTCAGAATGGCTATTATCAAAAAGTCTACAAATAACAAATGTTGGTGAGGATATGGAGAAAAGGGAACCCTTGTACATAGTTGGTGAGAATGTAAATTAATGCAGCCACTATGAAAAACAGCATGGAGGTTCCTCAAAAAACTAAAAATAGAACTATCATACAATCCAGCAATTCCACTCCTGAGTATATATCCAGAAAAAATGAAAACACTAATTCAAAGAGATACATTCACCTCAATATTCATAGCAGCACTATTTATAATAGCGAAGATATGGAAGCAACCTAAGTGTCCATCAGCATGAATGGATAAAGAAGATGTTATATATATATATATATATATATACACACACACACACACACACACACACACAATGGAGTACTACTCAGCTGTAAAAAGAATGAAATTCTGCCATCTAAAGCAACATGAATGGATCTATCTAGAATATTATGTTTAGTGAAATAAGCCAGAGAGAGAAAGGCAAATACTGTATGATATCACATGTGGAACTTAATAAACAATACAAACAAATGTATATAACAAAGCAAAAAGAGACTCACAGGTGTAGAAAACAAACTAGTGATTAACTAAAAGGGGGAGGTACAAATTAGGGGTAAGGGATTAAGAGATACAAACAACTATATATAAAATAGATAAGCAACAAGGATATATTGTATAGCACAGGGAATTATAGCCAATATCTTATAATAACTTTTAATGCAGTATAATCTGTAAAAATACTAAATCAGTATACTGTACATCTGAAATTAATATAATATTCTAAATCAGCCATATTTCAATTAAAAATGAGTAAATGGATCTCTCTAATGCATCTATTGGAAGACAATCTGCAATCCAGGGGACAATTCTACTTACAGTAATTTGCTCTGAGGTAAAAAATGTCACAGTTATTTCACAAATCCCAAGGACAAAAATAAGGTAATGCACAATTCTTTGTATGGGAATACTAGTAAGTCCCTTGTGTAATAACAGCAGCCTTCAGAGGAGAGAATGCCTCCATCTTGATTTTAAGCCCTGAACATCTCACACTTATTATGAGGAAACCTTGTGATAATATCCTTGCTGCTTTGAGATATGAAATATGAAGCTCCTCTCTTCACCCACTGTGACATTTAAGTCTGTCCCTTACCCATTTTTTAGTCTCCAAATCATGAAGGAAGTCAGTTTGAGAGTTTTCAGAGAAAATGTCCTCATCATCTGATCTGTCCAAGATGCGATGCATTTTGGTAAATTCCCTTAGCAAACTGTTAAGTCACACAACTGAAAAAGATACTGTTATTATGTCTTTGGTCTATAGTTTAGGCCTTCCCTAAACTTCTCTAGAGGGAGAACACTGGATCTTTCCAGCCCCAAAGAGCACCTGCTACTCTTGTACTGATTTCATTCTGTATGAATAATGTCTAGTGTAGTGCATTACACGAGATAGGAATAGAGAGGCTGGATAAATATTTGTTGACTGAATCAATAAATGATTCAAAGTGAGATTCTGAATTCTGAAGCCATTGCAGCTCTTTGTGTGTATATGCAAATGTGTGTGTAAAATAAACAAATAATAAATAAATATCCTTCTTCAAAAAGTAGAGTTAAAAAAGTGTCATATGGTTCAAAGGAAAGGAGTAAGTCTGTGCTACCATCATGATTTCTAGACCCAAGACGCCCTCCTCCCAACGTTTACTAGTTTCTTTTTTATTCTTCCACAGAGATTCTATGCATAAATAAGCAGCTATGCTTATATAAATATATACATGCTTTTTTAAATACAAATGAGAGGATATTACCTTGGAGTCCATTTCATATTAGTACCTATAGAGCTGCCTCTTTTTAAAAATTGTTATATGGTATTCCATCATGAGGCTATATCATAATTTGCTAATCAGTTCTTTATTAATGTTTATGTACACTGTTTCTAATCAATTGCTACTGCGAACAATGCTGCAGTGAATATCCCTACATATCTATGTGTATATGTACAAGAGTACCCATTGGATAACCCTAAAAATAGAATTGCTGGGTCAATAGATACATATATTTTAAATTTTTGATAGATTTTACCAAATTATGCTTTGAAGAGGTTAGATCCATTTACACTTTCAGCAAAAATGATGAGAGTGCCTGTTTTCCAACTCCTTTTCTAAAACCATGTGTTAGAGAGTTTTTGATCTTCGCCAATCTGGTATGTTTAAACTGGTATCTCATTGTAGTTTTAATCTCTTTTTATCAGTAAGGTTGAGCATCTTTGCCTGTACGTATAAAACTCATTTGTACTTCCTTTGCTATGATAATCCCTTGTCCATTCCCTACTGGACTACTATTATTTTGCTGGGCTGTATATATGTGTATAGATGTGCACACACACACTCACACACTCAAGTATACTTTTAAATGAATTGCAATATACTTGTGATGGAGGCCTAAGGCAGTGGTTTCCTATCTGTGGGTCTTGAACCCTGAGTTGGGGGGCATTCTATACCTACCCTGATAGGGCGTGGTCCTGGAACGTATATACATTTCTATAGATTCAATAAATACTGCTGAATGTTTCTAAATGTATATGCTACTGTTATTAATAAATTATAAATGGATTTAAAAACATCCTTGATATCATAGTAGCTTTTTTGACATATGAGGGGTTCTGGAAAATCTTTTTCTTTAGAAAAGTTCTTCCAATTTAAAAAGGTTGTTAACCATTGGTTTGTATTAGTATACATTTTTATCATGTATTAACAAATGCATAAATATTTAACAAATATTTATATGAATGTGTGCTTCCTCTACTCTAGAAACCATATTAAATGGTTTATATCTTTAGCAGGTGAAGATGATGAAGGCACAAAACAATCAACGTTTTTTCACAAATTGAGACTAGCATCTTGACCATTCCTATTCAACTGATGTCTGCCTAGTTTATGACCATAGATCCCTTTACTATCTCACAGGACCTACCACACTAGATACTCGTGAGATCAAAATTAGAAGCATTATAGAGAAGAATGTCAACCCCAACCCTGAACTTGGAAATCTCATCATCCGGTCCTACCAGACTGAGGAAGTCTCCAGACAGGACCACAGAAACTGCCCCTGGGAGCTCAGCCCTGACTTACTTCTGCATTGAGCCTTCAGCTGCATCGATGTTTTGGAGAAAGCCATTGTTTTTCTCTGTCAATTCTTGCTCCTTCCCAATTGGCTTCATCTGCAGAAGCATCTTGACACTTAGCTTTGTGAGAACCATTTCTTCAACACTGCAGGGGCAATGGTATATTTCTTTCTATTTGTAAATTGATGTTTGTTTTACTCTTTTCCTATCATTGACAATTATTTCTAATTTTTCACTGCTGTAAACAATATATTAATGAATATATTTGTTTAGGAATTTTCAGTGCATTTCAGCGCATTCAGTGTATTACTTACTTAGAATACTTCCCTAGAAGTGGAACTCCTGGTAATATGATATATTGATTTTTAAGGATTTAGAAAAATATTCCCAAATTGCTTTCCTAAAGGTTCAACCAATATATATTACTGGCAGCTGTGTGTGAGAAGAGGCACCTTCATTTCAGCCTGATAGGCAAGTGTTAGCTGCAGAGCAGAGAATTGAATTGTTAAGAGTATTTAAGCACTGTAGTGAGAAAAATAATAGTAAAAGGAAATAGGAAAGAAGGTAGAAAAGGGTGAGACAGGTTCTAGGAAGCTCATATGAAAAGCCATAATACAGGGTCCATGCGAAATGTAACTTGTAGCAACTAGCAGAGATCAGAGGGTGGTACCCAGCCTTAAACAGAAAGAAACCTTTTCCTTTGTGCACTCAACTGAGTAACTATAGTAAATTGTCACTGGAGGGTGGTCTGGTCCCCAGGACCCTGTGGGACAGAATCCCTGAGGGACAGAGGGGACGGTAGACTGACAGGAACGGAAGTGATTAGCAGGGATGGTCCTAGAAGAGTGATTATGGATGCTTGGCTGTGATTAGAAACAGAGGGAAGGAGAGGCACTGGGAACCACAGAGATACTGGAATTATCTGGGCAACCAAGGGCCTGGCCTATCACTCTGTGGCAAAATTGAGCTTTTCTTTGACCTGTGTGGGGATCCACAGTGGATGTTGTTCAAAGGGGACCCCTCTAAAGTTGAAGCAGCAGGAAAAGGCCAGAACCTTGAGCACAACAAAGAAGAATAAACCTTTGATCTCTTTCAGGAAGGACACTGTGACCTGCCCGATCTCATCACAGCTCCCATCCGGACAGTCTGTCTGTATCCTGAAGCATTACTAACACAATTCCAAGCTCTGAAAGACAATGACCACTGAGATCTACCTAGTCTCTTTCCTGTCCAAAAATTAGAATCCTGTACAAATAATAAGGTTTCCTTATTTTGGTAACTCTTTGACATCCTAATGGCTTCCATTGGGTGATTTAAAAGGAAAATCTGGGCCTCCCTGGTGGCGCAGTGGTTGAGAGTCCGCCTGCCGATGCAGGGGATACGGGTTCGTGCCCCGGTCTGGGAGGATCCCATATGCCGCGGAGCGGCTGGGCCCGTGAGCCATGGCCGCTGGGCCTGCGCGTCCGGAGCCTGTGCTCCGCAACGGGAGAGGCCACAGCAGTGAGAGGCCCACATACCGCAAAAAGAAAAAAAAATAAAAAAAATAAAAAAATAAAAGGAAAATCTATTCTTCTCAATTCAGGTAGCTACACAAATTCTGCCTCCATACATTTCCTCACATTTCAAATAAGAGAGTCCTAATGATGGCTTATGTTTGTGCGGCTCCTAATAAATTACAAAGTGTTTCTCACATATGTCCTTGTTCAGTTCCCACGACAACACAGTGGGGAAGGTATTAGCCCCATTTTCTGTGCACGTTGACCAAGGCTCTGGGAGTTCGCATGATGTACTTAGAGTCATATAGCAAAACCAGGACCCAGAACTTCCATATCCTCACAGTTACTCATAAGGAATTTCTCCCCCATCCTAAAGATGATCTAGATGAAGGCTCTCCAATAAAACTTTCTGTGATGATGGAAATGTTTTCTACACTGTTCATTTCAGTAGCACCAGCCACCTGTGTCTACTGAGCACTTGAGATGTGGCTAATGCAACCAAGGAATTGAATTTTTAATTTAATTGAAATACATTTAAATTTAAATAGCCACCTGTGGCAAATGGCTACCATATTGGACAACTCAGAATTTTCTAGACCAGGGATCGGCAAACTATAGTCCACAGGCCAAATTCATCCTGCCATCTGTTTCCGTAAACCACATTTTATTGGAACACAGCCATACCCATTCCTTCATGTATTGTCTGTTACTGCTTTGGGGCTGCAATGACAGAATGGAATGGTTGCAAGACAGACCTAAATTTGGCATGCAGAGCTTAAAATATTTACTATCTTGCCCTTTACAGAAAAAAAAAAAAAGTTGCCAACCCCTGTTCTAGACCATCACTTTTTTCTATGATGCTTTTTCTATGGGTGTTTGCTACAATGAATCAACTGAATACATTGAATAAGAGCTTGGATTTTGGAGAGTCAGGCTGAGTTTGTATCACAGCATCAACACTAAGCAGCTGGGCCTAATCTTAAGGTTCTAGGTCTTACATTCCTCATCTGTAGAATGGGGTTTAACACAGAGCAAAAGCTGGGCAATGGTATCTATCTATTTATAACAGTGGGAATGGGAGCTATTGTAAGGTTTCTTTGGCTTCAAATATTACAAATAATAATAATATGCTTACACACGTGCAGCACCTTCAGTTTAAGAAGCACTTTCACTAAGTTGTTTCTTTGATCCTCACATCCACCCTGTAGAGTCAGTCAACCAAGGCAGATCTTATTACCTTGATTTTTTTAGATGCAGAAACTGACACTCAGAGATGATCCATGATCTGCCCAAAGTTTTATTGCTAGAAACTGGTAGAAACAGGATTTCAGCCTGCAAACCTCTGGCTACAAGTTTTGCAGTCATCCTACTATTAAACATAAATTTGATGCCCAATATGTTTTAATGGATTGGTTAGCAGCCTTCTTACCTCAAAATAAGCCATCTGGGCTTCGCTGGTGGCGCAGTGGTTGGGAGTCCGCCTGCCGATGCAAGGAACACGGGTTCGTGCCCCGGTCTGGGAAGATCCCACATGCCGCGGAGCGGCTGGGTCCGTGAGCCACGGCCGCTGAGCCTGCGCGTCCAGAGCCTGTGCTCTGCGGCGGGAGGGGCCAGAGCAGTGAGAGGCCCGCGTACCGCAAAAAAAAAAAAAAAAAGCGCCCTCTTTTGAAGCTAACTTTTGACTAGTTATGTAGTGTGGATCCTTGCTATTCAAAGTACGGTCTGTAGATCATCAGTATAAACTGGGAGCTTTTGCTAAACATACAGAATCTCAGGTTCCACCCTAGACTCACTGAATCAGCCTCTGCATTTTCGCAAGATCCCAGGTGATTCCTAGTCATATTAAAGTTTGGAAGTGCCTGCACTCTAGGGCTCGTCAGCTGGAATCTGTCTTCCCCTTCCTACATCCCATCTCTTCATTCCTATAGGTTTACACTATGGGCCTCTAGGACTGTTTCGTACAACTGAATGGATCTCTCCTCCTTCCACCTGCGCCTCATCAAAACCTTTAAAATTGCAAATTTGGTGAAGCGTTAGTCAAAAGGAACAGATCAACTGTTTTAAAAAACAACCGATGAAATCTCTAACTTACATTTTGTGAGCATTTCCTCTAGGCCAGACCACCCAGATAACTTTCTTCAGTACCTGTTAGCTGGACAATTTGAGATATCAGAAAATTTAAAGCATGGTTCCAAGAATCAGGGATTTGGTGTTACCCTGGCCCCGGGCAAGGTTATCATGAGCAGGTATGGCTGTGAAATTGGATATACCTGGTGATATCCTTGCTCCTCCCAATTTGGTGATCACAAATACCTCTAAGTTCAGTGGGGCAGACTAGAAACAGTCTGGAAAATTCTGGTGTAGCCAGGTCCGCCTTTCCCCAGCGCCAAAGGCAGACAGGAGGCCATTGACGAGGGTGCACACTTCGGCAGGTGAGTTTGCAGTTGGACTTGCCCTCTCTGACATTCTACTTGGGATGTGGCACACGTGACCCTTCCACCACCCCCCTCACAAGGTTCCAGGTATGCAGTGCTCTCCTGCTTTTCTTTTACCTGCATCTCCAGCCTGTCTCCCAGCTTCCTTGCTTCTCTTGCCAACTTTCTGGAAACAAAATCCTTCCCCCGCCCCAACCCTCTGTCCATCATCTACTGGCCTCTGACAGGAGGCTCTGGGAGGCTCTTCCAACCTCGGCGTCTCCCATGCCTGCCCTTTCATCTCCTTGCCTGAACAAAGCATCTGAGACCTTCTACGAGGGAGGACAGGACTTCACCTACTCCTTCCCCACCTCAGCAGGAATGAGGAAGCAGTTGATCATGTTGCAAACCAGGGCTGCTCCTACTTTATGGCTCGGTCACCTATTCGCCTTTGCCTACCGCCTTCACAGCCCACTCTCATTCTTCCAGGACTTCAGTGGTAAGTTCACATTTCCCTCCGTACCTCATCTTCTCCCCTCATTCTCCAGGAACTTAGCACCTATGCAAGGGGCCTAACATTCTGACTTTACCGATTCTCAGTCCCTCAACTGTTAAGGCTTTCCCCTTCACCTACCAAAATTATTCAGCAGCACGGAGATGAAATACAGAACGTTTTTTCATATGTATAAACATTAGAGTTAGATCAGTGTTGGAAACCTGGTTTTGACATTTATTAGTTATTTGATTTGCGGCAAAATTTAATTTTTTGTCTGAAAAATGGGTTTGATAATACCTGCTTAATTGGTGTGTCGAGAAGGTGAAGGTAATCGTTTAAGGAAGGAGTTTATGTTCGAGCTGGACGATTGCTAGTGCTCCTGCTAGAATGTGGGCTCCATGAAGACAGGGGTGTTTGTGTGATGTGTTGACTGCTGTACCCCCAGCACTAGAAGAGTGGCTGGCACATAATAGGTGCTCAGCAAAATTTTGTCAAAGGAATGGGATAAATGCACATATGGTGGCCATGATTTTTATGGCAACAAATTAGGTCTTGTCATCACCCTGAGCATTTCCTCAGACAGAAGCTCAATCTGAGATGTCTCACCTCCCTCCTGGGCTTCCCTATGCTCTCTTCCTGGCTGGGAACCCAGACTCCCTCACGTTGCCCCCCCGCCCCCCTCCGAGTGCCTGCCAGGCTAAGCTTCAGCCTTGGGTACCTGTCCCATATCAGGACTAGGCTCCTAGCTTTTGTTGGCCCAGGTGACCTCATGTTTCTTTAGGAAAAATCACAAGATTCTTAGAGCGGTTCCACCACAATTTAATAACAACAATAATATCTAACACTTATGAATGTTTACTAATGTACCAGGCACTCTTCTAAGTGTTACATCTATGACCTAATTTAATCCTTACCACCTTCCAAACAGGGGGGGTTCTGAGATTCAAACCCAAACCTGCTCAATCTGGCTCCAGGGACCATGTCCTTAAGCGCCCCTGTACACGACTATTCTTCTCAGTGTTACTCAGCAAAACTTTATGCATCTCTTGTTGCTTCCCAAACACGTGGGCCCCAGCAGCTGTTTCCTGTCTCGCTCCGTTCCTTTCCCACTGCCAGGCTCGCTCCCAAACGCTGCCAGCTCCCTCCACCAGCAGTGACCCGGCCCCCGCATTACTGCGCTGATGGAGGCCACCTGATGTGAATCTTCTCTCCACCACCAGACAGCTCCTCCGTGTAGCGCTTCTCCATTCAGAGCACACCGTGTTTCCCTCATCCTCTCCCACGGCCCTTCTAAGCTCCGAGAAAGTTCTTTTCACTCTCCTTCCTCAGGCTCCCTGGAAGACCCTTGTTTGTTTGAGGGGAGGGCGGGATCCTATTCCATCAGGATCAATTCCCTTGCAATTTCAAAAACTCTTTTTGAGCTCCACTTCAGGCATCCCACGAAGAAGCTCACAATTTCTTTGAGGAAACAGACATCTTCTTACATCTTCTCGCATCTTCAAGTTCTGCCTCTATCCTATCCCTTTGCCTCCGTGTGCAAACCAGGTCCTATTTCCCCTCTTGTAGGAAAATATCCTTTATCCTGTATATTTGAGCTACCATCTTTTGTGTCTCTTTCCTTTTAACAAAAATTGTCTCAACATTTCAGAGACTGTATGTTGCTCATTACATATTCTTATGCTAAATGCTTTCAGTATGGCTTCTTGTTTGCAAGGTTTTTGTTAGTTTGTCTGTTTGTTGCATATTTTTCTATTTTTAGAGGCTTCAATGACCTAATTTTTTTGGTGGGGTGAAAATAGTACACTTTGTTTCTCACACTCATTTGACTCCACCAGAGCTGCTTCTGAGTGCAAAGCACTGTGTCTCATGGACCACACTTTGGGAAACCCTTTTTTAAGATCATAGATACTGTAAGTAAAGTTTCAGACACACAGGATGCTCTCCTAAACAGCAGCGACCACAGTCATAGGGCATCCCTGCTGTTGCATCTTGGAATTCTTGACCTTGGCAGTTTCCTTGAACGACTTCTTCTTGTCCACTGTCATAATCGCTAGGTGCTCAGAAATAGGCTTTCTCCCAGGCGTCAGCGAGGTCTAACCCCAGCATCTGTCCCACCCAGCAAGTTTTGGTCCCAGCTTGTCCTCACTGCTTGTCACCAGGCCACCCCCAGCCCAGCGAGTCCTGAGAGGTGGCCTTAGTATCAAGAAGGATGTTGGATTCCTGTGAAAACCCTAAGCCCTGTATATGTCGGCAAAAGACCTCACTGAGGGCCCAGAGATTTCAGGACTAAAAGCTAGAGATGAGTGATTATGTGTTTAGGTATGTTCCCAAAGGAATAGGAACTTTTAATGAGCACCTTTCCTTGGAGGGTTCTGCAATATTTTCATTTACTAACATTGTTGTGAAGCCAGTAGTTAGTTCATCGAATCTGCTTTGAATGTGCCTCTTTTAAAACTTTGCCAGGGGGCTTCCCTGGTGGCGCAGTGGTTGAGAGTCTGCCTGCCGATTCAGGGGACACGGGTTTGTGCCCCGGTCCGGGAAGATCCCACATGCCGCGGAGCAGCTGGGCCCGTGAGCCATGGCCGCTGAGCCTGCGCATCCGGAGCCTGTGCTTCGCAACGGGAGAGGCCACAACAGTGAGAGGCCCGTGTACCGCAAAAAACAAAACAAAAAAACAAACAAAAAAAACTTTGCCAGGACAGAGAGATCTCTGCAAGCTACTTCATGTCTCTGAGCTTCCCTTTTTTCATCAACAAAATGGAGGAACATCGACCTTGAAGGCTTATTGTAAGTAGGAAGTGAAGTGCTGTGTATAAAGCACCTGGTACAGTCCGTGGAGCACAGTGGGCACTAAAAAAGAGAAGTGACGGCCTGAAGGAATAGAATACGTAAAATCTCATGTGAAGGTCTTGATCACACAAGGAGAACATTGCTTGGGATAAGGAGACATTACTCATTCTGCATCTGGGAAGCCCCTGGCTTCCAACCCTTTAATAAAATGATAAAGTCACTGTTTTTAAGGATATTGAGTTCAAAGAGAGAAAGGGCATAAGAAGGAGAGGGAGGAAAACTGTGTTTTGCCTGATGTTAAGGAAAGATCTTGGAAGCCCAAACTCTCCATTAGACCCTAAACAAGAGTGATGTCAGAATTGGAACGATATAGAAATTGCTAGGGAGCTCGTAGAGAGAGAAAGATTAGGGAAAGTAGTGCCTGCACCTCCACAGAGGTTTAGGAATCAATATCTGTGTGAAGTTCCCTTATGTGGTGGTAACAGTATCCTCACCCCTCTTATCAAATATTCATCAGCTGGTTATTGAATCTAGGACAATGTGCTAAAGAAGGCAAGGGATAAAAGGATGTGCAAGACAGTCTTTACTTCAGTTTAGAAGAAGATGAATAACAACAACAGTCAGTATATGTTGAGTGGCAAATATAGGATTGCTACAGGATCGTGGCAATAAGGGATTATTGGATGGATGCCTACATGGGGGTAGGACAGCTGTTCTAATACTTTTAAAGAATTTCACACAGTGAGTATGACTTTAATATTATTCAGATAAATGAAGAATAGGGAAGAAAACCTTCCAGGGAATGGGAACTGTCTTAAATGCCAACATAAAAGTTCAAACTTAAATAGGACTTGATGAGCTTCCCTGGTGGCGCAGTGGTTGGGAGTCCGCCTGCCGATGCAGGGGACACGGGTTCATGCCCCGGTCCGGGAAGATCCCACAAGCCGTGGAGCGGCTGGGCCCGTGAGCCATGGCTGCTGAGCCTGCACGTCTGGAGCCTGTGCTCCGCAACGGGAGAGGCTACAGCAGTGAGAGGCCCGCATACCGCAAAAAAAAAAAAAAAAAAAAGGACTTGATGAGGAGTTTTACTGACACATTTCATTGTATTTTATTCAATTATGATTTAATTGGCGTTTTAACCTATTAAATAGAAAAGAAGGCAATGGCAAAAGGCATTTATGTCAATATGTATTTATAGCCATATCTATATTTTTACTTTACGTAGATAATTTGAAGGATGTTCACCCAAAGGTTAAAAGAGGCTATTTTGGAGTGGTGGACATTTTTGTGATTTTTCTGTACAGTACAGATTTCAAAAGAGAAGAGAAGAGAAAGGAAGAAAGGCAGGAAGGTAGACAAGGCCACCAGCAATGGGGAATTCGTATTCCCATGAAAGGGCATGACATGAAAGTCATGCTGTAGGAACACACGGCAAGGTTTAAGAAAGGAATGTATGGCTTCTAAGCAAGCTGGTAGAAGAGGAAACAGTGGTTTGGGGGCACTGGGGTGGGTTTTCCAAGACAAGCCTTGTGAAACTCATTTTACTTCCTTTTGCAGGACAGAGATGCCATTAGTCTCTCCTGCACACAAAAATCTTCCCTCAAACATTTTTAACAATGCAATTGACATAAAATGAGAAAAAGGGGATCATTGTGGAAGCCCATATCAGTAAACCATGAGAAGACAATTTAATTTTTCTGCTAATGCAAAAAAGAAAAAGAAAAGGAGGTAGAACATATGAGCCCATGTATTGGCAGAAATCATCAGTCATTTAAAGCTGTAATTTCAGGACCTGAGTGCTGACGGCTGCTCAGAACTCTGGCTGAGGAGGCTGATTTCCAAGGCTCCATCCCCCTCAACCCCCAATCCCCCAACCCCCTACCATTAGTTGGCTAGTGAGTGGTGCTGATACTTTGAAAGCACGAAGAAGACGCTTGGAACTCAGAGAGTGTCTAATCTACTGTCATGACCGACTACATAATTTATGGGGCCCAGTGAAAGTGAAAATATGGGGCCTCTTATTAAAAATTATTAAGACTGTCAAGACAGCAACAGAGGAACACTAAATCAAGGGTGGAGCTCAGGTAACTGCGCAGATCTCAAGCCTTTGAAGCTGGTTTGTAATTAAGCCCGCGCTGATTTTAGGTTTCACATATGTTGGAATTTTACCTAAAAGTTAGGAGGGGAAAGGTTTCTTCTGCTAGAAAAAACAACAATGACAACAAAAGACAGAAGGAAAACAACTGACTTCAGTCCTTTTATTTCCTACTTTAAAGAATATTGTTAAAAATCACAAAATGAAAACAGTTTAATGTTATAAGAATTAAAACACTATAAAAATATGCAGGGCCTCCCTGGTGGCGCAGTGGTTGAGAGTCCGCCTGCCGATGCAGGGGATACGGGTTCGTGCCCCGGTCCGGGAGGATCCCATATGCCGCGGAGCGGCTGGGCCCGTGAGCCATGGCCGCTGAGCCTGCGCATCCGGAGCCTGTGCTCCGCAACGGGAGAGGCCACAACAGTGAGAGGCCCGCATACCGCAAAAAAAAAAAAAAAAAAAAAAAAAAAAAAAATATGCAGACTAAAAATTTTGCCTTATAATCCCATTTCTTTCCTCAGAGGTACGTATCAATATTTTGATCTGTATTCTCCCAGATATCTATTCATATCTACATTATATATTCAAATACTTTTTAATATAACATTACTGTGCTGGTACTGCATATTCTGTCCTATAACTTGCTTTTTTCCTCAATATCTTAGAACTTTCCGTGTCAGTCTTATACATCTTCCTCATTCTTTTTAATCGTTGTATAATATTTCATACTATGGATTACCATAAAGTATGTAAACCATCCATTTCCCCCTATCCCTGAATATTATTTTATTTTCAGTTTGGGGATTGTTGTTTTTATAATAAACAACTCTACAATGAATGGCTGTGTCCATGCCTCTTTTTGTACATACAAGAGTATTTTTCTTGGATACATAACCTATAAGTGGATTTGCTGGGTTGAGAGGAATTGAGGTGCAAAAAAAACCTACCCCACAGCACACAGTTTTTTTTTTTAATAAATTTATTTATTTTATTATTATTTTTTTATTTTTGGCTGTGTTGGGTCTTCGTTGCTGCACGCGGGCTTTCTCTAGTTGTGGCGAGTAGGGGGTGCTACTCTTCGTTGCGGTGCGCGGGGTTCTCATTGCGGCAGCTTCTCTTGTTGTAGAGCACGGGCTCTAGGTGCGCGGGCTCAGTAGGTGTGGTGCATGGGCTTAGTTGCTCCGTGGCATGTGGGATCTTCCCGGACCAGGGCTCGAACCCATGTCCCCTGCATTGGCAAGTGGATTCCTAACCACTGCGCCACCAGGGAAGCCCAGGCACACACGTTTTAATGGTAAAGTTGGTGAGATAATATGCTTGGCAAAAGTATAAACTGTGTTAACTTTGGAAAAACAGTGTGGAACTATATACTGAAAGCTGTACGGCTGTATCATATCTTTTGACTCAACAAAGGTGCATCTGGGAATAATCAGAGATCTGTCAAAGATATCTCCATAAAGATGTTCATAGCTCTACTAGTTGTAATATTGATAAATATTCTGATATTCAGAAAATTTGCACCAATATAACCACATGGGTAGTTAAAATATTGAAAATCTTTTGTCTGATTGATAAAGAAATGCTGCTTGCCTCCCTTCACTCAAGTCCCCGTACACTGCCTGCCTCCTAGATCCTCCCCCAGATCCCTGCCCTACAAACACTAAACTAAGGTTCATGCCTGGCAGTCTGAAGCTTCCAGAACCCAGTTCTGGTCCGACTGGCTGGTCATTCTGATTGGTTGGCCCATGCCTGGGGCTGTTAAATGCTTTCTATGTATTTTGCATATAATCCCTGGAAATAATGTGGAAGTTCAACAATAGGAATTAGTTAAGAGAATTATAATACTGGAAGACCATGCAGCTATTAAAAACGGTGGTTTGGGGGATGCTGAAAATGGGGAAACTATGCACGTGCGGGGGCAAAGGGTATATGGGAAATCTCTGCACCTTCCACTCGATTTTTCTCTGAACCTAAAAACTGCTCTAAAACCTAAAGTCTATTTTTAAAAATTATAATCTGAAGATACATGATGTCATTGCAAAATATTTAGAATCTACTACCAAGTGGGGAAAAAGGCAGAATACAAAACAGTATACCCAATATAATCCCACTGGAAACGTGTATTCGCACTGATTCACAGAGAAAGTCTAAAAGAAAACAAAAATGTCAATGATTATATGCGGAAGACGGGGTTATACTTGATTTTTGTGATTTGCTTTGCTGCTTATCTGCATTCTTCAACACTTTTTGCAATGAGCCTGACAACTTTCAGCATTAGAAAAAAAGTATCGTTTTAAAAGCAAACTGAAACTAAAGTTTCTTAACTAGGAAAAGGCAATCTTTCTTCTTGATTCACACATTTGCCATACTTGCTCGAACACAGCTCCCTGGGGAGTGAGCCAAAGAGTAAGCCAAGGAGGCTGACAGGAGTTCAGTGAAAACATCTGGGAGGAGCGAGGCTGGTGGAGGAGGGGCCGGGAGGCTGAGGAAGCAGCCAGTATCCAGGCTCTTTTCACGCTTCCGACCTCCTTTTGTTCAGACAGTTCACTGTTTTGTTTTGTTTTTTTTGCGGTACGCAGGCCTCTCACTGTTGTGGCCTCTCCCGTTGCGGAGCACAGGCTCCGGACGCGCAGGCTCAGGGGCCATGGCTCACGGGCCCAGCCGCTCCGCGGCATGTGGGATCTTCCCGGACCGGGGCACGAACCCATGTCCCCTGCATCGGCAGGCAGACTCTCAACCACTGTGCCACCAGGGAAGCCCCAGACAGTTCGTTTTGATGAGACCACAGGCATTTTTGAAATTCTGCGATGTGGGGAGCTGCCAGGGGCAGCCTTGCTGTTCTTTCATGTCTGAGCACTTGTGACTGTTTTTCAGGGAATACATACAAGCGAATGTTCCATCCTCTAGCTGGGCTTTAATCCAAGGAATAGATTTACAGAACTGTGCACACAGCCACTGAAATAACACTCATATTCCCCAGCATGGGATGGGGCAACAGCTTTTTATCTCAGCAGGCTCTAGTTAGAATCATCTTTTCATAATGATAAACCTTTAAACAACAGATGGCAGACCCAAACCACCCTAAAAAATCTGGACCACGTTTGAAAGGCTGTCATGGTACATGCTTTCCCAGACAGCCAGCCACTGGAGGAGGTACTCCAAGGCCAGTGATCTCCTATGGTATGAGGGATGCTCAACTCCAAAATCCCATCTGCTTAGAAACTTGGGGCCAATCGACAGGTACATCTCTCCTTGGACATTGAGATGAAAGTTTGAAATACAGAGACCCCAGGAAGAGCGGTCTGGGGGCTCTCACGCTCTGAGATTGCTGGCATCAGACAGAACTCCAGGACCATAGACTTCACAGAACCTATTTTACAACCATGGGCCTAGGAAGAAAGTTTCAGTTCCCAGAGTAGGTGGCCCCTTACATGTATTAGGATATCAGAAATATGCCTTCTTATCCTCATTTCCTTTAGAATCCACCCTCCCCTCTGCAATCCTTTTATTAAAGTTTCATTAAATATAATGAACAGATTTTACATCATAAATACCTCTGGAACAGGCATCATATCAACTATGACCTGTTAAATTCGATTGAATTTATTGCAACCAATTCCTCCAAGTTCACATATGTTCCCTGCAGAGAGTGGTAGATATTAGCCAACTTTAACAGTGGGGAGGGAAGGGACTCGATTAAGGACTTTGCGTCAGGAAAGCAGGCCCAGGAGGGTTCTAGAAGAGAAGACCAAGAATGAATGAAGGTACTTGAGGGAGAGGCGGCTGAGGAACCAAGAATATATACAGTCAGTCCTCATTATTCACAGATTCCATATTTGCAAACTGACCGACTCACGAAAATTTATTTATAAACTTCAAAATCAAAACTCTTGACACTTTTGCAGTCATCTGTGGACTCGCGCAGAGCAGTGGAAATTTTGAGTCTCCTGACCACACGTTCCCAGTTGAGCCTGGGCAAGGTGATGCACTGCCTTCCTGATTCAGCTCTGATACTGTAAACGAGCACCCTTTGGGGAACCATGGTTTTCACATTTTGGTGTTTTTTTGTTGATTTCACTGTTTAAAACAGACCCCAAGCAGAATGCTACAGTGCTGTCTGGTGTTCCTTTGTACAAGAAGGCTGTGATGTGCCCTACAGAAAAAAAAAAGTGCATTAGGTAAGCTTCGTCCAGGCATGAGTTACAGTGCTGTTGGCTGGTAGTTCAATATTAATGAGTCTTGATATATATTAAATATGGTGTCTTTAAACAGAAACACAAATAAAAGGAGGTTATGTATTGATCAGTTGATGACAAACTTGTGACCAGAGGCTCGCAGAAGCCTAGCCCTGCATTTGCCCTCAGAGCAGCTGTTCACTGTTTGCTAATTCACAGTGTTCACGGCGACTTCATAGAATGTAACTACCATAAATAACGAGAACTGACTGGGATCTGAAATTTTGGAAGGAGAAGAAATGGCAGATGGTAAATAACTATCTGTAGTGATAAAATAAATGACATGTGTTTGTATCTGCCTATTATTTTCATGAGAAAAGAGGAATGAGAGCCTCAGCTTGGCAGTTTGTAAAGTTTATCAAAGTCTAGAATTCCTTGGACCCTATCAATGTCTCATAAAGAGGTCCCTGTGGAGTTATTGTTAAAGCACTTCTTGCTGTTGGAACACGTGGGTCTGAACAAGTTTTAGCTGTAACAAACTAAGCTTAGATAGCTTGTGTTGCAAGTTATCAGTTTTGCAATTGTGGCTTCTGTTTCATTTTTCGGTATCCTAAACTAAGGTAGTGGTATGATTAATTGAAATTGAAATAGGGCTGCCAGATAAAATATAGGATGCTCAGTTAAATTTGAATTTCAGATAAACAGCAAATAATTTTTTACTATAAGTATGTCCCAAACAGTGCATGGGTTATACTCAAAAATTATTCATTGTTCATCTGAAATTAAAATTTAACTGATGTCCTATATTTTTGTTTGCTAAAGTGGAAACTCTAACCTATAAAGAATTAATATAGATAGATGAATATCAAATGAATGATGTTGTTGATCAGATGTATCAAATGAGAGGCGTGATGAGTGGATGATGCCTTACAGGTGTCTGGCTTGAAAACTGGGTAAATCTTTGTGGCTACAGAAAAACAAGGGGCGGTGGAGGAAAAGCTAATTGAGGAGGAAGGGCAAAGGGATGAATTACATTTTGGACATGTTGACATTTAAGGTCTTTCTGGTACAAATAGGTAGATGTAACCAGTAGGCAGTTGGAGACACAGTTCTGGAGCTCAGGAGAAAGATTAGGATAGAATCATAGATTTGAGAATCATAAGCAGTTGGGTGGTAGGGAATCTCTAGTTGTGGATGAGATCACAGAATATAGGCCACATGGAAAGAAAAAGCCTAGGACTAAGCCTGAAGGAATTCCAACCTTTGAATGGCCAGAGAGCTGAGAAGGAAACCAGGTGTGAGATATCACAGAAGCTGAGGAAAGCAGATTCAAAAAGGGGAGGAAGGGGTCTGCAGTAATGAATATTACAAAGAAAGAAATGCTAGAGACAACAAGGAGGTCGCTGGTGAACCTGATGAGAAATTCAATGAGGAGTGTGAGAGAAGAAGTACCTTGGAGGGGAGAAACTGAAAGCAGGCAGCATGGACTCTGGGCAAACTGTGAAGAGGAATACACGGAACTGAGGATGATTGCTTTGCTACCAAGAGTCAGTAGCGTAGGTTTAAATACTGAAGGGGGAGAGGTAGAAAAGAGGGAGATGTTGAAAACCAAAGAGGAGACAGACTGAGGTGACTAAGGTATTGGGAGACCAGATGCAGAGTCCAGTAGAAGGGCTCTTTGGACAAGAAGAGGAGCCCTCTTCTGTTCAGATGGGGAGGAGGATGGACGGATGGCTCTGTGCGCGGTGAACAGGTGGGCTCGGTGCAAGGATGTGGAGTGTGGCAGGAGCCCTGTGCACAGACTCTCTGCCGAAGGAACTTTTCCCCTTGTGACCTGTTCATCCAGTTGTACTCATTGCCTTGGATATGTAAAGTGCTGTTTTTATGAAAGCTAAGCTTTGGGGAAAAAAATCTTAAAACGGTGAGTTGCCCTTTTTTGTTTTCGTTTTTTTTGTTGTTGTTGTTAAAGTAGGTGTGGGTAGGGCAACTTTAAATGTTTGGAGTTAAAAAAAAAACCTAAACAAAAAATCTAGTAGGATTTTCCACTCACATTGCTTCACCTAAAGAAATTCAAATTGGACAACACAAATGATAAATCATTGGCATGGTTTCTGCAGAACTCCAGGTAACGGACCGCCCCAAAAATGACTTGGTCCTAACTCAGAATTATTAATAAATGGAGGCGCACTTTTTAGGTTAAAACAAAATGTTTGTTATACATGTAGCATTTTTAAAGTGACTTTCTATTTTTTCTCAGTGTGTTTACAATAATTCTTTCTAGTTTTATTGATGTATGATTGGCAAAAATTGTATATATTTAAGGTGTACAATGTGACTTTTTTTTACAAATTTATTGGAGTATAATTGCTTCACAATGGTGTATTAGATTCTGCTTTATAACAAAGTGGATCAGTTATACATATACATCTGTTCCCATATCCCTTCCCTCTTGCGTCTCCCTTCCTCCCACCCTCCCTATCCCACCCCTCCAGGTGGTCACAAAGCACCGATCTGATCTCCCTGTGCTATGCGGCTGCTTCCCACTAGCTATCTACCTTACGTTTGGTAGTGTATATATATCCATGCCTCTCTCTCACTTTGTTTATTCGAGATGTTTCCTGTTTCTTAAGGTGGGATGGTATTGCTATAAACTTCCCTCTTAGAAATGCTTTTGCTGCATCCCATAGGTTTTGGGTCATTGTGTCTCCATTGTCATTTGTTTCTAGGTATTTTTTAATTTCCTCTTCGATTTCTTCAGTGATCACTTCGTTATTAAGTAGTGTGTTGTTTAGCCTCCATGTGTTTGTATTTTTTACAGATCTTTTCCTGTAATTGATATCTAGTCTCATAGTGTTGTGGTCGGAAAAGATACTTGATACACTTTCAATTTTCTTATATTTACGTAGGCTTGATTTGTGACCCAAGATATGATCTATCCTGGAGAATGATCCATGAGCACTTGAGAAAAATGTGTATTCTGTTGCTTTCGGATGGAATGTCCTATAAATATCAATTAAGTCCATCTTGTTTAATGTATCATTTAAAGCTTGTGTTTCCTTATTTATTTTCATTTTGGATGATCTGTCCATTGGTGAAAGTGGGGTGTTAAAGTCCCCTACTATGAATGTGTTACTGTCGATTTCCCCTTTTATGGCTTTTACTATTTGCCTTATGTATTGAGGTGCTCCTATGTTGGGTGCATAAATATTTACAATTGTTATATCTTCTTCTTGGATAGATCCATTGATCATTATGTAGTGTCCTTCTTTGTCTCTTCTAATAGTCTTTATTTTAAAGTCTATTTTGTCAGATATGAGAAATGCTACTCCAGCTTTCTTTTGGTTTCCATTTGCATGGAATATCTTCTTCCATCCCCTTACTGTATGTGTCTCTAGGTCTGAAGTGGGTCTCTTGTAGACAGCATATATATGGGTCCTGTTTTTGTATCCATTCAGCCAATCTGTGTCTTTTGGTGGGAGCATTTAGTCCATTTACATTTAAGGTAATTATCGATATGTATGTTCCTATTCCCATTTTTTAAATTGTTTTGGGTTTGTTATTGTAGGTCTTTTCCTTCTGTTGTGTTTCTTGCCTAGAGAAGTTCCTTTAGCATTTGTTGTAAAGCTGGTTTGGTGGTGCTGATCTCTCTCAGCTTTTGCTTGTCTGTGAAGGTTTTAATTTCTCCATCAAATCTGAATGAGATCCTTACTGGGTAGAGTAATCTTGGTTGTAGGTTTTTCTCTTTCATCACTTTAAATATGTCCTGCCACTCCCTTCTGGCTTGCAGAGTTTCTACTGAAAGAGCAGCTATTAACCTTATGGGGATTCCCTTGTATGTCATTTGTTGTTTTTCCCTTGCTGCTTTTAATATGTTCTCTTTGTATTTAATTTTTGACAGTTTGATTAATATGTGTCTTGGCATATTTCTCCTTGGATTTATTCTATATGGGACTCTCTGTGCCTCCTGGACTTGATTAACTATTTCCTTTCCCATATTAGGGAAGTTTTCCACTATAATCTCTTCAAATATTTTCTCAGTCCCTTTCTTTTTCTCTTCTTCTTCTGGAACCCCTATAATTCGAATGTTGGTGCGTTTAATGTTATCCCAGAGGTCTCTGAGACTGTCCTCAGTTCTTTTCATTCTTTTTTCTTTATTCTGCTCTGCAGTAGTTATTTCTACTATTTTATCTTCCACATCACTTATCCATTCTTCTGCCTCAGTTATTCTGCTATTGATCCCATCTAGAGTATTTTTAATTTCATTTATTGTGTTGTTCATCATTGTTTGTTTCATCTTTAGTTCTTCTAAGTCCTTGTTAAATGTTTCTTGCATTTTGTCTATTCTATTTCCAAGATTTTGGATCATCTTTACTATCATTATTCTGAATTATTTTTCAGGTAGACTGCCTATTTCCTCTTCATTTGTTAGGTCTGGTGGGTTTTTATCTTGCTCCTTCACCTGTCGTATGTTTTTCTGTCTTCCCATTTTGCTTAACTTACTGTGTTTGGGGTCTCCTTTTTGCAGGCTGCAGGTTCGTAGTTCCCGTTGTTTTTGGTGTCTGTCCTCAGTGGCTAAGTTTGGTTCAGTGGGTTGTGTAGGCTTCCTGGTGGAGGGGACTAGTGCCTTTGTTCTGGTGGATGAGGCTGGATCTTGTCTTTCTGGTGGGCAGGTCCACGTCTGGTGGTGTGTTTTGGGGTGTCTGCGGACTTTTTATGATTTTAGGCAGCCTCTCTGCTAATGGGTGGGGTTGTGTTCCTGTCTTGCTAATTGTTTGGCATAGGGTGTCCAGCATTGTAGCTTGCTGGTCGTTGAGTGAAGCTGGGTGCTGGTGTTGAGATGGAGATCTCTGGGAGATTTTTGCCATTTGATATTATGTGGAGCTGGGAGGTCTCTTGTGGACCAATGTCCTGAAGTTGGCTTTCCCACCTCAGAGGCACAGCAGTGACTCCTGGGTGCAGCACCAAGAGCCTTTCATCCACACGGCTCAGAATAAATGGGAGAAAAAGTAGAAAGAAAGAATTAGTAGAAATAGAAAGAAAGAAAGAGAGAAAGAAAGAAAAGAGGGAGGGAGGAAGGAGGGAAGGAAGGACAAAAAGAAAGAAAGAAGATAAAGTAAAATAAAATAAAGTATGATAAAATATAATAAAGTAATTAAAATAAAAAATAATTATTAAGAACAAACAAACAAACAAAAAAAACCGGACGGATAGAACCCTGGAAACAAAGCTATACAGACAAAATCTCACACAGAAGCATACACATACACACTCACAAAAAGAGGAAAAGGGGAAAAATTCATAAATCTTACTCTCCAAGTCCACCTCCTCAGTTTGGGATGATTCGTTGTCTATTCATGTATTCCACAGATGCAGGGTACATCAAGTTGATTGTGGAGCTTTAATCCGCTGCTTCTGAGGCTGCTGGGAGAGATTTCCCTTTCTCTTCTTTGTTCTCACAGCTCCCGGGTCTCAGCTTTGGATTTGGCCCCGCCTCTGCGTGGAGTGCGGGGCGAACCTGCGGCGGCAGAGGCCAGCATGACGTTGCACCAGCCCGAGACGCGCCGTGCGCTTTCCCGGGGAAGCCGTCCCTGGATCCCCGGACCCCGGCAGTGGCGGGCTGCACAGGCTCCCCGGAAGGGGGGCGTGGACAGTGACCTGCGCTCACACACAGGCCTCTTGGCGGCGGCATCAGCAGCCCCAGCGTCCCACGCCCGTCTCTGGGGTCCGCGCTTTTAGTTGCGGCTCACGCCCGTCTCTGGAACTCCTTTAAGCAGCGCTCTTAATCCCCTCTCCTCATGCACCAGGAAACAAAGAGGGAAGAAAAAGTCTCTTGCCTCTTCGGCAGCTCCAGACTTTTCCCCGGGCTCCCTCCCGGCTATCTGTGGCGCACTAGCCCCTTCAGGCTGTGTTCACGCCGCCAACCGGAGTCCTCTCTGCGCTCCGATCGAAGCCCGAGCCTCAGCTCCCAGCCCCCGCCCGCCCCGGCGGGAGAGCAGAGAAGCCTCTTGGGCTGGTGAGTGCCGGTCGGCACCGATCCTCTGTGCGGGAATCTTTCTGCTTTGCCCTACCCAGGTACGTGGGGAGTTTCTTGCCTTTTGGGAGGTTTGAGGTCTTCTGCCAGCATTCAGTAGGTGTTCTGTAGGAGTTGTTACACGTGTAGATGTATTTCTGGTGTATCTGTGGGGAGGAAGGTGATCTCCGCGTCTTACTCTTCCGCCATCTTCCCCAGAAGTCTCCCGGTGTGATGTTTTGATTTATGTATACATTGTGAAATGATTACCATAAACAAGTTAATTAACATCCATCATCACATAGCTACCATTTTTTTGTGCGTTATGAGAATGCTTGAAATCTACCTGCTTAGCAGATCTCAAGTATACAGTATGTTATTAACTATAGTCACCATGATGTACATTAGGTCTCTAGAATTTATTCATCTTCTAACTGATGTACCCTTTGACCAACATCTCCCCATTTCTCCCACTTCTCTGCCCCTGGTCATAACCATTCCACTCTCTGTTACTCTGAGTTCCACTTTGTAGATTCTCTGTATAAGTGAGATCATGCAGCATTTGCCTTTTTCTGTCTGACTTATTTTACTTAGCATAATATCCTCCAAGTTCATCCATTGTCACAAATGACAGGATTTTCTTCTTTTTTATGGCCGAATATTACATATCTCACATTTTCTCCATTTGTTCATTTTGTTGGACACTTAGATTTTTAATTTTTTTTTTTTTTTTTTGCCACAGTGCACAACATGCAGAATCTTATTTCCCCAACCAGGGATCCAACCCATGCCCCTTGCAGTGAAAGCACAGAGTCTTACCCACTGGACCGCCCAGGAAGTCCCGATGGACACTTAGATTGTTTCCATATCTTGGCTACTGTGAATAACACTGCAGTAAATGTGAGGGTGCAGATATCACTTTGAGATACTAATTTCATTTCCTTTGGATATATATACTTGGAAGTAGGATTCCTAGATCACATGGTAGTTCTATTTTTAATTTTTAAAGGAACCTCCATACTGTTTTTCATAATGGCTATACCAATTCACGTTCCCACCAGCAGTGTTCAACAGTTTCCTTTTCTCTAAATTCTCACCAACGTTTGTTGTCTCTTGTCTTTTTGATGATAGCCATTCTGACAGATATGAACGGATATGTCATTGTGGTTTTGATTTGCATGTCCCTGATAATTAGTAGTGTTGAGCATCTTTTCATGTATTTATTGCCCATCTGTATGTCTTCTTTGCAAAAATGTCTATTCAGGTCCTTTGTCCATTTTTAAAATTGAGTTGCTTTCTTTGCTAATGAGTTTTATGAGTTCCTTGTATATTTTAGATATTAACTCCTTACCAGATATATGATTTGCAAACATTTTCCTTCATTCTGTAGGTTGTCTTTTCATTGTGTTGATGGTTTCCTTTGCTGTACAGAAGCTGTTTTTAGTTTGATGTAGTCCCATTTGTTTATTTTGCTTTAGTTGCCTTTACCTTTGGTGCCAAATCCAAAATAGCATTGCAAAGACTGATGTCAAGGAGCATACCCTCTGTTTTCTTTTAAGAGTTTTATGGTTTCAGATCTTACATTCAAGTCTTTAATCCAGTTTCAGTTGACTACTGTGTGTGGTATAAGGTAGGGGTTCAGTTTCTTGCTTTTGCATGTGGCTGTTCAGTTTTCCCAACACGATTTACTGAAGAGACTCTCCTTTTCTCTTGTATATTCTTCTTTGGAATATAATATATATTACAAATACATGATATTTGTAATATAATTTGAAAAACAAGCCTACAGCTTTTTTTTTTTTCCTCAAGATTACTTTGCTGCTCAGGTTCTTTTGTGGCTCCATACATCTTTTCTCTGTCTGTGAAAAATGCCATTAGAATTTTGATACAGAGTACATTAAAACTGAAGATTGTTTTGGGTAGTATGGCCATTTAAACAAGATTACTTCTTCCAGTCCATGAGTCCAGGATATCTTTCCATTTATTTGTGTCTTCTTCAGTTTCTTTCATTGATGTCTTATGGTTTTCAGTGTACAGATTTTTTGTAACATTGGTTAAATATATTCCTAATTATTTTATTGTTTTTTTTTCATTACAAATGAGACTACTTTCTTTTTTTTTTGATGGTTTGTTAGTGTATAGAAATGCCACTGATTTTTAAATGTTTATTTTGTATCCTGAAAATTACTGAATTCATTTGTTTTAATAGTTTTTTGGTGGATTCTTTAGCACTTTCTATATATAAGATGATGTCATCTGCAAACAGACAGTTTTACTTCTGCCTTTCACATTTGAATGTTTTTATTTCCTTTTCTTGTCTGCTTGCTCTAGCTAGGACTTCCAGTAGTATGTTGAATAAAAGTGGCACAAATGGGCATCCTTATCTTCTTCCTGATCTTAGAGGATATGCTTTCTGCTCATCACTGAATATGATGTTAGCGGTGTGCTGGTCGTATGTACCCATTATTATGTTGAGGTACAATCCCTCTATACCACCTTTGTTGACAGCTTTTTATTATGAAAGGATATTGAATTTTGTCAAACTTTTTTTCTGCATTTATTGAGATGATCATGTGATTTTTATCTCCCATTTTGTTCACATTAGTATAGTGTAACACATTGATTTTGTGTGTGTGTGTGTGTGTGTTGAATCATCCTTGAATTTCTGGATTAAATTCCACTTAATTGTGGTGTATGATCCTTCTAATGTGCTGTTGAATACAGTCTTATAATATTTCATTGAGGATTTTTGTATCTGTATTCATCAGAGATATTAGCCTGTAATTTTCTTTTCTTGTGTCCTCATCTAGCTTGGTATCAGGGTAATTTTGGCCTCTTAAATCACTTTGGAAGCATTCCCTCTTCAATTTTTTTTGAAGAGTTTGAGAAGGATTAGTATGTATTCTTTAAATGTTTGGTAGAATTCAACAGTTAAGCCATCTACTTCTGGACTTTGAATCAGTAATCAAAACCTCCCAATCTTACTAGTAATTGGTCTGTTCAGATTTTCTGTTTTTTCATGATTCAGTCTTGGTAGGTTATATGTTCTTAGGAATTTATCCATTTCTTCTAGGTTGTCCACTTTGTTGGCATACAACTGTTCATAGTAGCCTTATGATCCTTTGTATTTTTATGGTACCAGTTGTAATGTTTCCTTTTTTGTTTACAGTTTTGTGTCATCTTTCTTGTTAAGTCTAGCTAAAGGTTTGTCTATTGTTTATTTTTTAAAAAAAAGCTTAGTTTTTGGGATTGACATGTACATACTGCTATGTTTAAAATAGATAACCAACAAGGACCTACTGAATGGCACAGGGAAGCCTGCTCAATGCTCTGTAATAACCTAAATGGGAAAATAATTTGAAAAAGAATAGATACATGTATATGTATAACTGAATCACTTTGCTGTATAACTGAAACTAACATAACACTGTTAATCAACTATACTCCAATACAAAATAAAAATTTTTTGAAAATTTTTAAAAGCTTAGTTTCATTGATCTTTTCTATGATCTTTTTAGTCTTTATTTCATTTATTTTTGCTCTGATCTTTATTTCCTCTCTTCTGCTAACTTTGGGCTTAGTTTGTTGTTAATTTTCTAGTTCCTTGAGGTGTTAAGTTAGGTCGTTTTGAGATTTTTTTTTTTAATGTGGTCATTTTTCCCTATAAAGTTCCCTCTGAGAAATTCTTTTGCTGGACCCCATACATTTTATTTTTTTTATTTTTTATTTTTTTATTTTTTGCTTTATAACAAATTTAATCAGTTATACATATACATATGTTCCCATATCCCCTCCCTTTTGTGTCTCCCTCCCACCCTCCCTATCCCACCCCTCCAGGCGGTCACAAAGCACCGAGCTGATCTCCCTGTGCTATGCGGCTGCTTCCCACTAGCTATCTACCTTACGTTTGGTAGTGTATATATGTCCATGCCGCTCTTTCACTTTGTCACAGCTTACCCTTCCCCCTCCCCATATCCTCAAGTCCATTCTCTAGTAGGTCTGTGTCTTTATTCCTGTCTTACCCCTATGTTCTTCATGACATTTTTTTTCTTAAATTCCATATATATGTGTCAGCATACAGTATTTGTCTTTCTCTTTCTGACTTACTTCACTCTGTATGACAGACTCTAGGTCCATCCACCTCATTACAAATAGCTCAATTTCATTTCTTTTTATGGCTGAGTAATATTCCATTGTATATATGTGCCACATCTTCTTTATCCATTCATCCGATGATGGACACTTAGGTTGTTTCCATCTCCGGGCTATTGTAAATAGGGCTGCTATGAACATTTTGGTACATGTCTCCTTTTGAATTATGGTTTTCTCAGGGTATATGCCCAGTAGTGGGATTGCTGGGTCATATGGTAGTTCTATTTGTAGTTTTTTAAGGAACCTCCATACCGTTCTCCATAGTGGCTGTACCAATTCACATTCCCACCAGCAGTGCAAGAGTGTTCCCTTTTTTCCACACCCTCTCCAGCATTTATTGTTTCTAGATTTTTTGATGATGGCCATTCTGACTGGTGTGAGATGATATCTCATTGTAGTTTTGATTTGCATTTCTCTAATGAGTAAAGATGTTGAGCATCCTTTCATGTGTTTGTTGGCAGTCTGTATATCTTCTTTGGAGAAATGTCTATTTAGGTCTTCTGCCCATTTTTGGATTGGGTTGTTTGTTTTTTTGTTATTGAGCTGCATGAGCTGCTTATAAATTTTGGAGATTAATCCTTTGTCAGTTGCTTCATTTGCAAATAGTTTCTCCCATTCTGAGGGTTGTCTTTTGGTCTTGTTTATGGTTTCCTTTGCTGTGCAAAAGCTTTTAAGTTTCATTAGGTCCCATGTGTTTATTTTTGTCTTTATTTCCATTTCTCTAGGAGGTGGGTCAAAAAGGATCGTGCTGTGTGTGATTTATGTCATAGAGTGTTCTGCCTATGTTTTCCTCTAAGAGTTTGATAGTGTCTGGCCTTACATTTAGGTCTTTAATCCATTTTGAGCTTATTTTTGTGTAGGGTGTTAGGGAGTGATCTAATCTCATACTTTTACATGTCCCTGTCCAGTTTTCCCAGCACCACTTATTGAAGAGACTGTCCTTTCTCCACTGTACATTCCTGCCTCCTTTATCAAAGATAAGGTGACCATATGTCCGTGGGTTTATCTCTGGGCTTTCTATCCTGTTCCATTGATCTATCTTTCTGTTTTTGTGCCAGTACCACACTGTCTTGATTACTGTAGCTTTGTAGTATAGTCTGAAGTCAGGGAGCCTGATTCCTCCAGCTCCATTTTTCGTTCTCAAGATTGCTTTGGCTATTCGGGGTCTTTTGTGTTTCCATACAAATTGTGAAATTTTTTGCTCTAGTTCTGTGAAAAATGCCAGTGGTAGTTTGATAGGGATTGCATTGAATCTGTAGATTGCTTTGGGTAGTAGAGTCATTTTCACAGTGTTGATTCTTCCAATCCAAGAACATGGTACATCTCTCCATCTATTTGTATCATCTTTAATTTCTTTCATCAGTGTCTTATAATTTTCTGCATACAGGTCTTTGGTCTCCTTATGTAGGTTTATTCCTAGATATTTTATTCTTTTTGTTGCAATGGTAAATGGGAGTGTTTCCTTGATTTCACTTTCAGATTTTTCATCATTAGTATATAGGAATGCCAGAGATTTCTCTGCATTAATTTTGTATCCTGCTACTTTACCAAATTCATTGATTAGCTCTAGTAGTTTTCTGGTAGCATCTTTAGGATTCTCTATGTATAGTATCATGTCATCTGCAAAGTGACAGCTTTACTTCTTCTTTTCCGATTTGGATTCCTTTTATTTCCTTTTCTTCTCTGATTGCTGTGGCTAAAACTTCCAAAACTATGTTGAATAAGAGTGGTGAGAGTGGGCAGCCTTGTCTTGTTCCTGATCTTAGTGGAAATGGTTTCAGTTTTTCACCATTGAGGACGATGCTGGCTGTGGGTTTGTCATATATGGCCTTTATTATGTTGAGGAAAGTTCCCTCTATGCCTACTTTCTGCAGGGTTTTTATCATAAATGGGTGTTGAATTTTGTCGAAAGCTTTCTCTGCATCTATTGAGATGATCATATGGTTTTTCTCCTTCAATTTGTTAATATGGTGTATCACGTTGATTGATTTGCGTATATTGAAGAATCCTTGCATTCCTGGAATAAACCCCACTTGATCATGGTGTATGATCCTTTTAATGTGCTGTTGGATTCTGTTTGCTCGTATTTTGTTGATGCACCCCATACATTTTAGTACGTTGTTTCTATTTTCATTTGTCTCAGGGTGTTATTTGATTTGTCTTTCAATTTCTTCTTTGACCCATTGGTTGTTCAGGAGCATGTTGTTTAATCTCTACGTTTGTGAATTTTCCAATTTTCTTCTTGGAATTGATTTCTAGTTTTATACATTTATAGGCAGATAAAATGCTTAATATAGTCAGAAAAGATGCTTAATATGATTTCAATATTCTTAAAGTTAAGTCTTCTTTTGTGTACTAATATATGATCTATCCTAGAGAACATTTCATGTGCACTTGAGAGGACTGTGTATTCTGCTGCTGTTGGGTAGAATATTCTGTAAATATCTCTTAGGTTCATCTGATCTAGTGTGTAGTATATATTCAATATTTCCTTATTTTCTGTCTAGATGATCTGTCTGGATTCTTGAAAGTGGTGTATTGAAGTCCTCTACTATTGTTGTATTGCTGCCTATTTCTCCCTTCAGATCTGTTAATATTTACTTTATATATTTAGGTTGAATTGACCCCTTTATCATTATGTGACCATCTTTGTCTCTTAGACTTTGGCTTAAAGTCTACTTAGGCTGGTATAAGTTTAGCCACGCCTACTTTCTTTTAGTTTCTATTTGCATGGAATATATTTTTCTGTCCCTTCACTTTTAGTGTATGTGTATTCTTAAAGGCAAAGTGAGCCTCTTGTAGCAACATATAGTTGAGTCTTTTTTAATCCATTCAGCTACTCTGTCTTTTAGAATTTAGACCATTTACATTTAAACAAATTATTGATAGGTATGAACTTACTATTGCTGTTTTGTTCATTGATTTCTGATTGTTTTTAGTCCGTTGTTCCTTTCTTCCTCTCTTGCTCTCTTCCTTTGTGAATTGATGATTTTCTGTAGTGGTGTGCTTCAATTCCTTTCTCTTCATCCCTTGTGCATCTATTATACACTTATGCTCTGTGGTTACCATGAGACTTACATAAAACATTTATAAGTTTGTTTTAAGCTGAAAGCAATTTAGCTTTGAACACATACAAAAGCTCTACATTTTTACACTGCCCTCCACATATTTTGTTTTTGATATCATAATTCATATCATTTTACCTTGTGTATCCATTAACAAACTGTAGTTATTTTTAATACTTTTAGACCCACATTACAACACTAGTGTATTTTGAATTTAACTGTATGTTTACTTTTACCAGTGAGTTTTATACTTTCATACGTTTTCCTGTTACTAATTAGTGTCTTTTTGTTTCATCATGAACTCCCATAAACAACTATCTTGTAAGGCCAGTGATGATGAACTTCCTCAGCTTTTCTTTGTCTGGAACACTCTTCATAGTTCCTTCAATTCTGAAAGACAAGTTTTCTCGGAAGAGTATTCTTGGTTGGCACTTTCTTCTATCAGCACTTTGAGCATTTCATCCCACTCCCTCCTGGCCTGCAACATTTCTGTTGAAATAACTGCTGATACTCTTATGGTTTGCTGGCACATGTGGAAGGACTACAGCTCCTGGGTCTGGGGTGGTGGTGATGTCAGTGCCCAGGTCATAGGAACCCCTGCTGCAACACTGGTAATGTTGTGTGAGGTGCTGGTTTTTGTGGAGCGGCTATGGAGTTGGGGTTTGGAGCATGGTCTGAGCAGAGTGGCCACAGCTCTGGGGTATAAGGTATGCACAGTATTAGGAGAGGGTGGCCCTGGGGTATAGGGCATGCACAGTATTAGGAGAGGGTGGCCCTGCTCCCAGGACTGGGTAACAGCAGATCCTTCTTTAAGGGTGACAGTAGCAATGTCCCCATTGATGGGGATCTGTGGTGGCAATGGCTCTTGGTTACCTTGATGGCTATTGGTTACCTTGAAGCTGCCAGTGTCTTCTCCATAGCAGGCTGCTGGGGTCCAATGCTGTTGAACACTGTGGAGTCCTCTGCTGTGGAAGCTATGGGGAGTCCACAGCTGCTAGATGCTGCAGGAGTTGAGGTCCTTGGTGGCAAAAGCTGTCAGGGTCCTCTGTAGAGCAGGCTGCTTTGGACTGGTGGCAACTACCATGTGGTTGATACTGTTAAACCCCACCCTTTGTCTTTGTTCTTAGCCATCTCCAGGTGTCTCAGCTATGCCGATCTTCTTAGTGTCCTTTCTGTGTGGTTAGTTCTAGTTTTTGCTCCCCTGTGTTGCTGCAGGTTCTTAATTGGATTCTTTTTTTGTTTGTTTGTTTTTGCTGTACGCGGGCCTCTCACTGTTGTGGCCTCTCCCATTGCAGAGCACAGGCTCCGGACGCGCAGGCTCAGTGGCCATGGCTCACGGGCCCAGTTGCTCCGCGGCATGTGGGATCCTCCTGGACCGGGGCACAAACCCACGTCCCCTGCATCGGCAGGCGGACTCTCAACCACTGCGCCACCAGGGAAGCCCTTAACTGGATTCTTAAGCCCTCACTGGACTATTGTCATTCATGGATAGGTGTCCCATTGTTTTATTTTCCCCCCATGGGAGGATGAAATCTAGTGTCTCCTACTCTGCCATCCTGCTGATATCACTCTGCATAATTCTCTATTTTAATCAACCTTTTCAGTTAATCAAATAATGAGAAGTCCTGACCACATCAAATACAAAGGTTTCTGCATTGTTTTTATGGTGAACATGGTGAAGTGATATGCAAAGTTATCTTTCATAAATACAGACAAAGCAGTAACATAAAAGGTTTGAAGAAAGTGGGGATGGTCTGAAATAGCTGTTAATGGAAATGGGCAAGACAACTGCCTTTAGAAATGTATGTGTAGCCTTATTGTCATGCCCTTCAGTGCCTGAAAGGGCATGTGGATACAGCCCATTACCAGGAGAGCACAATATTACAACCTTACCCTTAGCTAGCTCACTAGGACCATATGTGGGGGTCATTAGATGGAGTAAAACTTTACTATGGCCCATCTGATCACAGAGTTATACAGAATCAGACTGAGGTAGGCATCTGGTAGCACATTCTCTCCCTGGCTTTTTTTTTCTACCCCCACCTCATTTTTTTCCTACCCCTCTCCTCTCCTATTAGATCCCTCCTTAATGTGCCCTTCAAGGTCAGGGCTGGGAAAGGACTGATCCTGGCTCATTGTGGTGGGTAAGTGTGGGTCCATTCCGTGGGTCACTCCTACGGTCCCAGTCTACCACCTCCAACATTTTCCATCCTTCAGTCTGCAGTATTAATAAGACAAAACCAAACCAAATCCAAACAACTTTTTGTTGTTGTTAATATTGAACACCGTTCCAATGTGTGTGTGAGCTCCCCACTCCAGGTGAGGATGGAAGAGATGGAGGTGGGTGAAGAGAAATAAGAACTTCAGGCTGCCTCACTGAGGCTCATGAGTGGGAGACCACGAATTTATGCAGACCTACGATTTTCTCAAGTGATATTACTTGGTAGTCCTAGTGTAGGTGTGGGGTTGTCAGAGAGCTGAATTGATCCAGAACTTGGATTTTCTGGAGTTCAGTGAGGCTAAAGGACAATGGGGCGAGGGCATTGAACATTGATTAAGAGTAAGCCAAACGATAGCCTTTGAGGACCAGTCCAGTTGTGGAAGGAAGTAAAGACTCTGTGTGTTTTGGGGAAGAAGGGAGGATGCGTGAGGGGAGGGGATAAATAAGGAAACATGAGAGTGATCAAAGGAGTCGTGGTTTTAATGAAGATAAAGAAAAGGAAGGGTGATTTTTTTCCTACCCACTTTAACAAAAAGGGGAAACGATCTCTCTAGAGCAGTGGTTCTCAACTTGGGCGAGAGGGGAGAGATTTTCCACCCCTTCCTCCAGAAGCCAATGGCAACGTCTGGAGATGTTTTCGGTTGTCGCCGTGGCGGTTGCTACTGGCATCTAGTGGGTATTGGCCAGAGGTGCTGCTGAGCATCCTACAGTGTACAAAATAGCCATCCACAGCAAAGAATCACCCAGCCTAAAATGTCCATAGTGACAAGGTACAGAAACTCTGCCCTAGAGAGAGTGTCATTATAATCTGAAAATTATGAAGTGTCTCCCCAAATGGAAATATTACCCAGGATTTTTTTCAAATGCCTGGTTAGGGAACCCAGTTTTTCAGCAACATTCACACTGCTATGAAGGTGAATGTGAAGGTCTACAGAGGGCGGATAGATCTCAGGAACCCCTCAGAAGGTGGTGGCTGTGACTAGAGCCTTCAAGCCATCCACCATGACCCAGTACCAGATGCCACCTCTATGTAGCAGACAGCCTCCTACAGAGGCGCAGCCACTGGATCTGCCCTGTGGGGTGGGATGTCCCTTCAATCCCTAGAGCAAAGATGCCCTCTTATTTGGCTTGAGGACAGCCTCCACTATTTAAAATGTCCTCTTTCTATTTATATGAGTTTGGATTGGTTTCATAGGTGGGGAAGAGCTACACTATTTTCTTCTTAAGCTGCCACAGACATTAGTCAATTTCATAGCTATGCTGTACTCCTATCCTGTAATTGTTCCCCTGTTATTTGTTATGTGTAGATCAATCATCTAAACTTAGTGACAACAGAATGGATCTTTTATAGCTGGCTTGTTTTCTTGAAAATGCTAGCAAATCTTTTTATGCTCTAAAAATACAGAGACAATTTTTGTACTCTGTTTTGCTACAGAGGGAGGGTCATTGCTGATTGCTCATTGATGTTATATTTGGAAAACAGCCTCTGTATTCTGCTCCTCAAATGTGGGGAAATTCCATTATTATCAAGATCACACAGAATGAGAAACTTCAAAGAGTCTAGGTAAGATAGATCAAACTAATAGCAGATGTGAACTAGAGTAATTCTCAAACCTTAGCATATATCAGAATCACCTGGAAAACTTGGTAGAACACAGATTACTGGGCCTTATTCCCAGAGTTTCTCAATTAGTAGGCCTGGGGTGGGGCACAAGAATTTGCATTCTGACAAGCTCCCAGGTGATACTGATGTTACTTATCCCAGGACCAGATATTTAGAACCATTGTGGAGTTTTACATTTTTTTTTGGTGAATTCTATTTCCATGTTAATTTATGTTTAGGAAATCAGGTCTTTATAAGGTTTTGCACCATACAGTATGTTTTTCTGTTATAGAAAGGCTAGATTTAGTTTTTTAACAGGTATTCCTGTGAACACACATATCTGAGAGTGAAAAACATTAAGCCTTAGGATGTTTTGCAAACTTGCATATTCACAGCAACTGTTGCTATGATTTTTAAGGACTTGGTTTATTTTCTATAATCTCTTGAAAAGGACCAATTTAATAAATGCTCACCAAAATTGTACCTATGTAAACACAAAAATCTAGAGTTAAGTGAGAGCCAGACTCTAGGTAGTGGGCCTGAGTGGCCATGTTTCTCATTTGTATAAAACACCAGGTAGACAGCATATTAATAATTACATCATCCCTTTTGTTTAGTTATTCAATCTTTTTAATCATTTTGGTTTATAATAGTCACTAAAAGTAGGACAGTGTTTTAGAACTTTCTTTCTCTTCCCAGTTTTGAAATTTTCATTCCTAGTTTGAAGATATGATATTCTTTTAAAAAAATCTTCCTTTTTAGTCATTAAAAATTAAATAGAAGTAGATCAAGATTGCAGAGTGGAAGGACCCAGAGCTCACCTCCCACAACAAACACTTCAAAAATACATCTACATGTGGAGCAGTTGTCACTGAAAACAAATGAGAAATTGGCAGAAAGACTTTTCTACAACCAGGGCTATAAGAAAGAGCCATGCAGAGTTGGATAGGAAGAGAATAGAAGTGATCATGCTGGGGACCTGTGCCCCTAGGAGGGGACACAGAAGAGAAGGATTACAAAGATTCAGAGGTCCTCCCTGGGGAGTGAGCAGTTCAAACCACTTACTGGACACTCAGCCTTGGGATCCAACACTGAGAGGATGAATCCCCTTAGCTGGTTTGAAAACCAGTAGAACTGACAGTGGGGCTGTAAGAAACCTAGACTCCATTCGTGAAGAGCACACACATACTTGCTTACTTCCAAAACAAGGCAGAGGAAGCAGACTGGAAGTGACCACCCCAGCCCAAGCTGAGCACCCATTCTGGCCCCCTCTTGCTCTACAGCATAGCTCAACACTAGGTTGAAGGCAGTCAGGGCTTAGCAGAATGCACAGATGTGTAGGATGAAGCTGCCTCAGACCCAGCATCTGAAATGGGGTGAGGACAACTATTCCTGGCACATGTGGAAGCAACAGATTAGGAGCAATCTGGAACTCTGATTGGTGTGCCAGAACCACCCCAGTGTGGGCCCACACTGGGTGCCCTCTCCAGCCCCTCTTGCTCCAGCACTGCTCCTCTCTGGGGCAAAGGTGCCAAGGCTGGGAGGGGGAAGAACACACATGCTTAGAGGGAACAAAACCAGCCTGGACTCGACCTTCAGGACTTCTTCTCCAGCAACTTAGGACACACCCTACCCTTAATAAGGTGGCATTGGTCACTAAGCAGAGGAGAAGCCATGGCTCACACCTGGCTCGGGCTCTGGCTCTAGCCCCTTTGTGTCCAGCCCCACCTCCTACCAAGGTAACAGCTACCAGCAAACCCTGGGGGAAGATGTGACTCATGCTCACTTCAGATACAGCTCTTCCCCACAGTCACTGGGCACACACACAGACTGTATAGAGACACTCCCACACAAAGACACCCCTTCCAGACCAGGATAGGTAACTGTTTCACCTAAATTCATAGAGTAAGAGAAAGTTAAGCAAAGTGAGGAGACAGAGGAATTTGTTTAAAATGAAAGAACAAGGGGAAAAACCTGAAAAAACAACTGAACAGAAATAAATAATTTATCAAAGAGTTCAAAGCATTAGTACTAAGAATGTTAACTGAACTAGGGAAGAGAGACGACCAAAATGAGAATTTTAACAAGGAACTAAAAAATATAAAAAAGAACCATTCAGACATGAAGAATAAAATAACTGAAATGTAAAACCCATTAGAAGGAATTAAAAGCAGACTAGGTGATACAGAAGAACACATAAATGATCTGGAAGATAGAATAATGGAAATTGCCCCATCAGAACAGCTAAAAGAAAAACACATTTTAAAAAATGAGAACAGTTTAAGGGACCTCTGTGACAATGTCATGCATACCAACATTCACATTATAGGGGTCCCAGGGGGAGAAGAGTGAGAGAAAGGGGTCAAAATATATTTGATAAAATTATGGCTGAAAACTCCCTGAATCTGAGGAGGGAAACCGATATACAGGTACAGGAAACACAGAGAGTCCCAAACAGTATGAAACCAAGCAGACCCACACTAAGACATATCATAACTAAAGTGGCGAAAGTTAAAGGGATAATTCTAAAGGCAGCAAGAGAAAAACAAAGAGTCACATGCAAGGGAACCCCCATAAGATATCAGCTGATTTTTATGCAGAAACTTTGCAGGACAGAAGGGAGGGGCATGATATATTAAAGTTCTGAAAGGGAGAAACCTACAACATAGGATACGCTACCAATCAAGACTGTCATTCAGAATTGAAGAAGAGATAAAGAACTCAAGACAAGCAAAAACTGAAAGAGTTTTATCAACCTACCCTAAAAGAAATGTTAAAGGGGCTTCTCTAAGTGGAAAAGAAGTAAGACTGTATAGGAAAGGGAAAATTGCAGTAGTAAAGGCATATATATAGTAAATTCTGTGGATCTACCACTTAAATAAGCTAGTAAAAATATTAAAAGACAAAAAAATTAAGACAAAATTGTAAAATCAACTATAACTACAATAAACAGTGAAGGAATAACCATGAAGATGTAAAATATGACATCAAAAACACAAAATGGGGGGAGGGGAGTAAAATAATTTAATTCTTTTAGAAAGTATTTGAACTTAAGTGACTACCAGTTTAAAACAAGTAGATAAAGTTACAGGTCAACATCTATGAACCCCATGGTAACCACAAATCAAAACCCACAAAAACTAGAAAGAAAGGAACACAAGCATACCACTAAAGAAAATCATTAAACCACAAAGGGAGAAACAAAAAGAAAAAGAACAGAAAACTACAAAACAACCAGGAAACAAGTAAAAAATGGCAATAAGAACATACCTATGAATAATTACTTTAATTGTCAGTGGACTAGATGCTCCAATCCAAAGATATAAAGTGGCTGATTGGATTAAAAAAAAGCAAAACCCATGTATATGCTACTTACAAGAGAACCACTTCAGGACTGAAGACACACATAGACTGAAAGTGAGGGGATGGAAAAAATATTTCCTGCAAATGGAAACAAGAAAGCAGGGTTAGCAATACTCATAACAGACAAAATAGACAGTAAAACAAAGTCTATATAACAAAAGACAAAGAAGGGCATTATATAATGATAAAGGGATCAATACAAGAAAATGTATTATGCTTGTTTTAACATATATGCACCTTATACAGGAACACCTAAATAAAGCAAATATTAACAGACATAAAGAGTGAAATTGATAATAATACAATAATAGTAGAGGACTTTAACACCCCATTTACATCAATGAACAGATGATCCAGACAGAAAATCAATAAGGAAACAGTGGTCTTAAATGGCACAATAGACCAGTTGGACTTAAGAGATATCTATCAGACATTTCATCCAAAAAGAGCAGATTACACATTATTGTCAAGTGCACATGGAATGTTCTCCAGTATAGATCACATTCTATGCCACAAAACAAGACTCAACAAATTTAAGAGGATAGAAACTATATCAAGCATTTTTTCTAACCACAATAGTATAAAACCAAAAATAAATTACAGGTAGAAAAATAGGAAAAACACAAACACGTGGAGACTAAACAACACGGTAATAAAAACCCAATGGGTCAGTGAAGAAATCCAAGAAGAAATCAGAAAATACCTCAAGACAAATGACAATAAACATGCAAGTTTCCAAAATCTATGGGACACAGCAAAAGCAGTTCTGAAAGGGAAGTTTATAGTAATAAAGGCCTACCTCAAGAAACAAGGAAAATCTCAAATAAACAACCTAACCTAACACCTTAAAGGAATTAGAAAGAGAAGAACAAACAGAGCTCCTCCAAAAGAAATAAAGATCAGAGCGGAAATAAAGACCAAAAAAAAAAATCAATGAAACCAAAAACTGTTTTTTTGAAAAGATAACAAAATTGATAAGTCTTTAGCCAGACTCATCAAGAAAGAACAAGAAGACCCAAATAAACCCAAATAAAGATAAAAAATAAAAGAGGAGAAATTACACCTGACATTACAGAGATACCAAAAAGCTATAAGAGAATACTACAAATAGTTCTGTCCAACAAATAGGACAACCAAGAAGAAAAGGATAAATTTCTAGAAGCATACAATCTTCCAAGACTGAATCAGGAGGAACAGACTAATCACTACTAGTGAAATTGAATTAGTAATCAAAAAAACTCTCAGCAAACAAAAGTCTAGGACCAGACAGCTTCACAGGGGAATTCTACCAAACACATAAAGAAAAGCTAATACCTATACTTCTCAAACTCTTTCAAAAAATTGAAGAGGAGGGAACACTTCCAAATTCATTCTAAAAGACCACCATGACCCTGATAACAAAACCAAAGACATTATAAAAAAAGAAAAGTACAGGCCTATATCTCTGGTGAATATAGATGTAAAATTCCTCAACAAAATACTAGCAAACTAAATTCAACAATATATAAAAAGGATCATACACCATGATCAATGGGTTTATTTGAGGGATGCAAGGATGGTTCAGTATCTGCAAATCAATCAATATGATATACCACGTGAACAAAAGGAGGGATAAAAATCACATGATCATCTCAATAGACCCAGAAAAAGCATTTTACAAAATTCAACATTCATTCATTATAAAAACTCTCATCAAAGTTGGTATAGAAGAAACATATCTCAACATAGTAAAGGCCATTTATGACAAACCCACAGGTAACATCATACTCAATGGTGAAAAGCTCAAAGCTTTTTCTCTAAAATCAGTAACAAGACAAGGATGCCCACTCTCACCACTTCTATTCAACTTAGTATTGGAAGTCCTAGCCACAGCAATCAGACAAGAAAAAAAAAAGGCATCCAAATTGGAAGGGAAGAAGTAAAACCTTCAATATTTGCAGATGACATGATATTCCATAAAGAAAACCCTAAATTCTCCACCAAAATATTATTAGAATTAATAAATGAATTCAGTAAACTTGTAGGATACAGGATTAATTTACAGAAATCTGTTGCATTTCTATACACTAATAATGAACTATCAGAAAGAGAAAGCAAGAAAACAATCCCATTTAAAATTGCATCAAAAAGAATAAAATACTTAGGAATAAACTTAACCAAGGAGGTGAAAGACCTATACTCTAAAAACTATAAAACATTGATGAAGGAAATTGAAGAAGATTCAATGAAATGGAAAGATATCCTATTTTCATGGATTGGAAGAATTAATATTGTTAAATGTCTGTATACCCAAAGCAATCTACAGATTTAGTACAATCCCTATCAAAATACCCATGACATTTTTCACAGTACTAGAACAAATAATCCTAATAAAATCACAGAAGACCCTGAATAGCCAAAGCAATCTTGAGAAAAAAGAACAAAGTTGGGGGGCTTCCCTGGTGGCACAGTGGTTGAGAGTCCGCCTGCCGATGCGGGGGATGCAGGTTCGTGCCCCGCTCCAGGGGGATCCCACATGCCGCGGAGCGGCTGGGCCCGTGAGCCATGGCCGCTGGGCCTGTGCGTCTGGAGCCTGTGCTCTGCAACGGGAGAGGCTGCAACAGTGAGAGGCCCGCGTACCACAAAAAAAAAAAAAAAAGAACAAAGTTGGAGGTATCATCCTCCCAGACTTAATATTATACTACAAAGCTACAGTAATCAAAACAGCATGGTACTGGCACAAAACAGACACATAGATCAATGGAACAGAATAAAGAGCTCAGAAGTAAACCCACGCACCTATGGTCAATTAATGTATGACAAAGGAGGCAAGAATATACAATGGAGAAAAGACAGAATCTTCAATAAATGATATTAGGAAAACAGGACAGCTACATGCAAAAGAATGAAATTAGAATATTTTCTCACACCATATAAAAAATAAATTCAAAATGGATCAAAGACCTAAATCTAAAACCTGATACCATGAAAGTTTTAGAAGAAAATATAGGCAGGACACTCTTTGACATAAATTGTAGCAATATTTTTTTGGATCTGTCTCCTAAGACAAATGAAACAAAAGCAAAAATAAACAAATGGGCCCTAATTAAACTCAAAAGCTTTAACCCAGCAAAGGAAACCATCAAGAAAATGAAAAGACAACCTACTTGAATGGGAGAAAATGTTTGCTAACAGTATGACCAATAAGGGGTTAATATACAAAATATATAAGCAGCTCATACAACTCAATACCAAAAAAATACAAACAACCCAATTGAAAAATGGGCAAAAGACCTGAATAGACATTTTTCCAAAGAAAACATACAGATTGCCGATAGGAACGTGAAAAGATGTTCAGCTTCACTAATCATCAGGGAAATGTAAATCAAAACCACAATGAGATATCGTTTCACATCTGTCAGAATGCCTATCATCAAAAAGACCACAAATAACAAATGTTGGTGAGGAGGTGGCAAAAAGGGAACCCTAGTACACTGTTGGTAGGAGTGTAAATTGGTGCAACCACTATAGAAAACAGTATGGTGGTTCCTCAAAGAACTAAAAATAGACCTACCATATGACCCAGCAATTCCACTCCTGGGTATGTATCCAAAGGAATTGAAACAGTATTTCAAAAAGATACATGCACTCCAATGTTCATTGCAGCATTATTTACAATAGCCCAGGTATGGAAACAACCTAAGTGTCCATCAACAGATGAATGCATAAAGATGATGTGGTACATATATATACAATGGAATACTACTCAGCCATAAAAAAGAATGAAACTTTGCCATTTGCAACAACATGGATGGACCTGGAGGCTATTATGCTTAGTGAAATAAGATAGAGAAAGACAAATACTGTATGTTATCTCTTAAATGTGGAATCTAAAAAATAAAGCAAATGAATAACAAAATAGGAGACAGAGAGCAAACTTGTGGTTAGCAGTGGAGAGAGGAAGTGGGGAGGGGCAATACAGAGGTAGGGGGTTAAGAGGTACAAAGTACCATATATAAAATAAACAAGTTATGAGGATATATTGTACAACACAGGGAATATAGCCAATTTTTAATAACTTTAAGTGGAGTATAATCTATAAAATATTGTATCACTATGTTGTACACCTGAAACATATAATATTCTAAATCAACTATATTTCAATTAAAACAAATTAAACAATTTATGCAGACCAGATTCCACAAGATGTAAAATAAAGTTGACTAGCATTTTTCAGAGTATTGACAGCAATATAAAATGATCTTTCAATGGGAAATATCAGAGACTATTTCAATATCTCAAATATTGCCTATTTCTTTTTTTTCAAATATTACCTATTTCATAAAAATCTAATTTCATAGTATTTTAATAAGGAGCAATGTGACAAAAAGGGTTCTTTGGTAATACCAAATTAGGAAACAATGGATTAATCAGTTCAGTAATTTCTTTCTGGGGGAACTTCTTAGTGAGTTTAATATGCTTGTAATCATTATGAATCTGCAATCATGACTCTTTTTCAATGTGGCATGTTTGAGGAATTCTTCACCTAATGTTGTTTTGGAGGTGCTTGAGGACAGGATGATAAATAGATTTTGTCTATATGTTGCCTCAGTTGATTATGAGTGGTTGCCTGGAGCAGTGTGTTGAGAAGGATTCTGAAGCCCAGTTGGAGTCAACAAGAAAAATTATGTTATTTCTTTAGCCATGTCTGCCATGCATGTGAAGAGGATGGTGGTATAAATACCATGTCCTGCTATACCTCCTCTAGATATCTTAGAAGAATAGTTCTTCTTTGTCCCATTTCTTCTTATATAACTGTGTAAATTAGCTTCTCATATTTACTATGCTGAACTAAGTAATGATTTGTAAATACAATTTCCTTCTACCTATTTGAAATTTCCTAAGGTTTTCAAAATTCATTTCACTATGGACTTTAAAAGTTTGTAATGTATTTCTTTCCCAAATAGATAAGTTATATACTTCAGCAACTCAGATGGAAATATACACCAAAAGTATAGGCAACAAAAGCCAAAATAGACAAATAGAACTGCATCAAACTTAAAACCTTCTGTGCATCGAAGGAAACAACAGTGAAATGGCAACATACAGAATGAGAGAAATATTTACAAATCATGTATCTGATAAGGGGTTAATATCCAAAATATAAAGAATTTCTACAACTCTCAATAGCAAAAATATCCTGATTGAAAAATGGGCAATGGACTTGACATTTCTTCAAAGCAGATATGCAAATAGCCAACAAGCATATGAAAAGATGCACAACATCACAAATAATTAAAGAAATGCAAATCAAAACCACAATGATAAATCAACTATACTCTAATAAAATACAATAATAAAACCACAATGAGATATCACCTCACACCCATTAGGATGACCACTATAAAAAAACAAAACAAAATAACGAGTGTTATTTGGATGTGGAGAAATCAGAACTCTTGTGTATTGTTGGTAGGCATGTAAAATGGTGCAGCCACTATGGAAAACAGCATAGCAGTTCTTCAAAAAATTAAACAGAACTACCATATATGATCCAGCAATCCCACTTCTGGGTATGTAGTCAAAAGAATTAAAAGCAGGATCTTGCAGAGATATTTGTACACCCATGTTCATAAAAGCATTATTCACAATAGCCAAGAGGTAGAAGCAAATGTCTATTGATGGATGAACGAATAAAGATGTGGTATATACATATAATGGAATATTGTTCAGCCTTAAAAGGAAGAAATCCTGGCATATGCTACAATGTAGATGAACCTTGGAGACATTATGCTGAGTGAAATAAGCCAGTCACAAAAAGACAGATACTGTATGACTCCACTTATATGAGATCTGGAGCAGTTGAACTTATAGAAACTGAGAGTAGAATTGTGGTTATCAGAGGCTGGGAGGAGGGGGAAGTAGGGAGTTGTTCAATGGGTATAGAGTCAGTTTTGCAAGATGAAAAAGTTCTGGAGATCTATTGGACAACAACGTGAATATAGTTAATCCTACAGAACTGTACACTTAAAAATGGTTAAGACAATAAATTGTGTTGTGTGTTTTACAATTTTAAAAATATTAAAAAAGAAAAGAAAAGTAGTGGTGCATTGCGTTAAGGACAGGGTTAGGGGGAGGTAGAAAGACCCTGAGAGTCCCACAGCAGATCAAGAGGTTTACCAAAATGCAGGTTAAGAGCACCAGTCTGGGCCGCTCAGGTCTGGATCCAACTCCACAGCTTACGAGCTGGGAAACATTGTTGAGTTATTTAACTCTGAGCCTCAGTTTCCTCATGTGTCAAATGGGGCAATACCAGCATTTATCTTCAGGGTTCTTAGGTGGCTTAAGTTAATACATGTAAAAGGCTTAGGAACTGTGCCTGCCATTTTACAAATTTAATAAAAGTTAGATTTTATTCTTATTCCCTCAGAATGTCAGCAACTTAAGGGAATGCAGCCTGTAGCATTGGACAGATGGTTGTTCCAAGAATAAATGTCTTCTATATATAACAAAAGCATAGAAGAATGCTAAGCATATCAACACCATTCCTCAAAGATGCAGTTGTAACATGTGTGATTAACTGACTTAAGTGATCTATTTGTAGTCTGATAAATTTAAAAGTTTATTAAAGAAGAAATGTTGAGATCAGAAAAGGCTACTATTCTCGCTACTTTATGAATTTATAAATTCATAGAAATACATATTTTTAAAACTTTTCAGTGAAAAGGAATAAAAAAGTGTGGCGCAGGAAAAACTACCTTCCACTCTCTTAGGTTTTGCTACTGGGCCTAAGAATGAAACTGACAAAGACAGGTTAACAGAAGAAAAGCATTCAAATTTCTTTAATTTTTTGTGTGTGCATGAGATCTCTTCAGAAGGAAAATGAAGACCTGAAGAAGCTATTAGGCCCAAAAAGCTTATATCCATTTTTACACGAGGAAGGATAAATTGTGGGGATGTGATCAGACAAAGGAGCTTGGGCTAGGGGCAGTAAACTGTGGGACAGTGACTAGGAACTAAATGGGGGAAACTAATGGAAGATTGGTGTTATCTTACGAGGTGTGTTTGTACAGGTCCATTTCAACATCGATTTCCAGTTTCCGGTGATAAGAATGTTCTTCTCTTCCTGGTACAGGGAAGGCACCTTTCTTTGGGGAAATTTCATGTCCTGCTTTTAGGTAGAAAGGGGGAGTCAGAGAGCCCTTCCTGTACCTACTGTTCTCAAGTGCCTTCAGTTTAAAATAATCTGCCAAAGCAGCATGTTTTGGAAAGTCATGTTCTGAACCCTTCAGAAGAAAAGGTGATATACTGTCTATTACATTTAATTAATTTAAGCGGTTTGGTACTGGTGAAAGAATTGACAGATTAACTCAATAGAACGGAAGTCTCTCCCCTCCCTACCTTCCACCACCTGCATCTCCACCACCACCTCTTTTCCAAATAGGTTCCAGAATAGTATGTAACATCTTAATTGATGGTAAAGGTAACATTTCAAAATGGCGGGAAAAGGAAGGACTAGTCACTGAATGGTTGTGGGGCAAGTGGCTAGTATTTTGGAAAGAATAAGTAAACTTCTGTATGGTTATCAATTAAAATAAACTTCAGCTAGATCGAAGCCTTTAGGGTGACACTATAAAAGCACATGACACCTAGGAGGAAATACAGGTGTGTGTTTATTCGAACTTGGGGTGGAAAAGTTTTTCTTTCTGAGCATAAAAGCAAACAAGATTAAAAAAAAAGGAAATATTGACATATTTAACCAGGTAAAAATTAACTCTGGAAAGAACACTGTATACAAACTTTATGGGAATTGGGCAATGTTGATCTGTAATTATACTTCAATAAAGTCATTCTAAACAAAATAGTAAATATTTGTGTAGGAGGATGTTAACTGACATATTATCCATAATAGTAAAACTTTCCAAACATCCTAAAGGTTCCATAGGAGGGGAATATTTTAAATAAATTGTTGGCTCCCTGCTCTATACCCATTCTGGATAAATCAAGAAGTGGCAGTAGAACCATATTTAGAAATATAACTACAAATATCATAATCAGTGAAAATAAAGTTTCAGTGGTTGATCTGGAGAATAAGAATTAACAATAAGTTGCCCCCTCTTTTTTTTTTTGGTACTTTTATGCCTTTCAGTACTGACTTTTAACTGATATACATCTGTTACTTTCCTACAAAAAATATAAGAATAATACAATTGTATAAATAGCAGGATTGTAACTTCAAAAAAATCATCAGAATATAAAGGCCTAGAAGAAAGAAATACTCAAGTATCAATGGTGGTTTTTCACTAGGTAGTAAAATTATAGTTGATTTTTATTTTCTTAGCATGGTTCTATATTTCTTTTTTTCATTTTCACCATTGCACATTTTTTTTATTGAAGTAGAGTTGATTTACAGTGTTGTGTTAGTTTCTGCTGTACAGCAAAATGAGTCAGTTATACATATATATATACATTATTTTTTATATTCTTTTCCATTATGGTTTATCACAGGATATTGAATATAGTTCCCTGAGCTATATAGTAGGACCTTATTGTTTATCCATTCTATATATAATAGTTTGAACCTGCTAACCCCAAACTCCCAGTCCATCCCTCCTCCACCCACCCTCCCCCTTGGCAACCACAAGTCTGTTCTCTGTGTTTGTGAGCCTGTTTCTGTTTCGTACATAAGTTCATTTGTGTCATATTTTAGATTCCACGTAAAAGTGATATCATATGGTATTTGTCTTTCTTTTTCTGACTTACTTCACTTAGTATGGTAATCTCTAGGTTGTTGCTACAAATGGCATTATTTTATTCTTTTCATGGCTAATATTCCATTGTGTATATGTACCACATCTTCTTTATCTATTCATCTGTTGATGGACATTTTGGTTGTTTCCATGTCTTGGCTATTGTGAGTAGTGCTGCTACGAACATAGGGGTGCGTGTAACTTTTTGAATTATAGCTTTGTCTGGATATATGCCCAGGAGTGGGATTGCTGGATCATATGGCAACTCTATTTTTAGTTTTTTCAGATACCTCCATACTGTTTTCCACAGTGGCTGCATCAACTTCCCAATTCCCACTAACAGTGTAGGAGGGTTCCCCTAACAATCAGCAGTTGTTACTTGTAGACTTTTAAATGATGGCCATTCTGACTGTGTGAGGTGGTACCTCACTGTAGTTTTGATTTGCATTTCTCTAATAATTAGTGATGTTGAGCATGTTTTCATGTGCCTGTGGTCCATCTGTATGTATTCTTTGGAGAAATGTCTATTTAGGTCTTCTGCCCATTTTTCCATTGGGTTGTTTTTTTGTTGCTGAGTTATATGAGCTGTTTGTATATTTTGGAAATTAAGCGCTTGTTGGTCATATCATTTGCAAATATTTTCTCCCAGTCCATAGGTTGTCTTTTTGTTTTGTTTATTCTTTCCTTTGCTGTACAAAAGCTTGTAAGTTTGATTTAGGTCCCATTTGTTTATTTTTGCTTTTATTTCTATTGCCTTGGGAGACTGACCTAAGAAAACATTGCTACGATTTATGTCAGAGAATGTTTTGCCTATGTTCTCTTCTAGGAGTTTTATGTTGTCATGTCTTATATTTAAGTCTTTAAGTCATTTTGAGCTTATTTTTGTGTATGGTGTGAGGGTGTATTCTAACTTCATTGATTTACATGCAGCTGTCCAACTTTCCCCACACCACTTGCTGAAGAGACCTTTTCTCCATTGTATATTTTTGCCTCCTTTGTCAAAGATTAATTGACCATAGGTATGTGGGTTTATTTCTTTGCTCTCTATTCTGTTCCATTGATCCATATGTCTGTTTTTGTGCCAATACCACACTGTTTTGATTACTGTAGCTTTGTATTATTATCTGAAGTCTGGGAAGGTTATGCCTCCTGCTTTGTTCTTTTTCCTTAGGATTGCTTTGGTAATTCTGGGTCTTTTATGGTTCCATATAAATTTTAGGATTATTTCTTCTAGTTCTGTGAAAAATGTCATGGGTAATTTGATAGGGATTACATTAAATTTGTAGATTGCTTTGGGTAGTATGGCCATTTTAACAATGTTAATTCTTCCAATCCAAGAGCACAGGATATCTTTCCAGTTCTTTGAATTATCTTTAATTTCCTTTATTAATGTTTTATAGGTCTCAACATATAAGTCTTTTACCTCCTTGGTCAGGTTTATTCCTAAGTCTTTTATTTTTTTGGATGTGATTTTAAAAGGAATTATTTTTTTTACATTCCCTTTCTGATATTGCATTGTTAGTGTAAAGAAATGCAACCAGTTTCTGTATGTTAATCTTGTACCCATTGCTTTGCTGAATTTGTTTATCAGTTCTAGAATTTTTTGTGGGGAGTTTTTAAGGTATTCTATATATAGTAATGTCATCTGCATATAATGACAATTTTACCTCTTCCCTTCCAATTTGGATAACTTTTATTTCTTTTTCTTGTCTGATTGCTGTGGCTAGGACTGCCAATACTATGTTGAAGAGAAGTGGTGAGAGTGGGCATCTTTGTCTTGTTCCAGATTTTAGCAGGAAGGCTTTCAGCTTTTCATCATTGAGTACTATATTGGCTGTTAGTTTGTCATAAATAGTTTTTATTATGTTGATATATGTTCCTTCTGTACCCATTTTGGGTAAGAGGTTTTTATCATGAATGGATGTTGAATTTTATCAAATGTTTTTTCTGCATCTCTTGAGATGATCATGTGGTTTTTGTCTTTTCTTTTGTTGATGTGGTGTATCACAATGATTGATTTGCATATGTTGAATCATCCTTGTGATCCTGGGATGAATCCAACTTGGTCGTGATGTATGGTCTTTTTCATGTGTTGTTGGATTTGGTTTGCAAATATTTTGTTGAGAATTTTTGCATGTGTATTCATCAGATGTTGGCCTGTAATTTTCTTTTTTGATAGTGTGTTTTTGTCTTGTTTTGGTATCAGGGTGATGGTGGCTTCATAGAATGTCTTTGGGAGTGTTCCCTCTTCTTCAATCTTTTGGAAGAGTTTGAGACAGATAGGTATAAATTCTTCTTTATATGTTTGGTAGAATTCACCTGTAAAGCTATCTGGTCCTGGACTTTTGTTTGTAGGGAGTTTTTTTTAAATTATAGATTCGATTTCACTTCTAGTGATCAGTCTGTTCAAATTATCAGTTTCTTCTTGCTTCAGTTTTGGTGGGCTGTATATTTCCAGGAACTTGTCCATTTCTTCTAGGTTGTCAAATTTGTTAGGATATAATTCTTTTTTTTTTTTTTTTTTTTTTTTTTGTATTTCTGTGGTATCAGTTGTTTTTTCTCCTTTTTCATTTCTTATTTTGTTTATTTGGGTTTTCTCTCTTTTCTTCTTGGTGAGCCTGGCCAGAGGTTTGTCAATTTTGTTTACCCTTTCAAAGACCCAACTCTTGGTTTTATTGATTTTTTTCTATGTTTTAAAATCTCTATTCTATTTATTTCCTCTCTGCTCTTTATTATTTCCTTCCTTCTGCTGATTTTAGGTTTCATTTGTTGTTCTTTTTCTAATTCTTTTAGGTAGTAGGTCAGGTTATTTATTTGTGATTTTGTTTTCTGAGGAAGGCCTGTATCGCTATGAACTTCCCTTTCAGGACCACTTTTGCTGCATCCCATAGATTTTATATGGTTGTGTTTTCATTGTCATTTCTTTTAAGGTGTTTTTTAATTTCCTTTTTGATTTCATTGTTGACCCACTGGTTTTTTAGTAGCATGTTGTTTAGTCTCCATGTAACCATTTTTTTCTCATTTCTTTTTCTGTGGTTTATTTCTAGTTTTATGCAATTGTGGTCCGAAAAGATACTTGAAATAATGTCTATACTCTTAAATTTTTGAGGCTTGTTTTGTGCCCTGATACGTGGTCAGTCCTAGAGAATGTTCCGTATGCACTCGAACAGAATGTGTATTCTGTGGGTTTTTTGTATGTAATGTCCTGAAAATATCAATTAAGTCTAACTGTGCTATTGTATCATTTAGGATCTCTGCTGCCTCATTGATTTTCTGTCTAAAAGATCATTGGTGTGAGGTGTTAATGTTTCCTACTATTATCATCACATTCCTGTCAAGTTCTCCCTTTGTGTCTGTTAGTATTTGATTTATGTATTTGGGTGCTCCTCTATTGGGTGCTTATATGTTGATGAGTGTAATATCCTCTTCTTATATTTATCCTTTTATCATTATATAGTGTCCGTATTTACCTTTCCTTATGGCCTTTGTTTTAAAGTCTATTTTGTCTGATATGAGTATCGCAACCCCTGCTTCCTTGTCATTTCTGTTTATGTGAAATAGCTTTTTCCATCCCCTCACTTTCAACCTATGTGTGTCCTTTGCCCTAAAGTGGGTCTATTGTAGGCTCTTGTTTTTTTAGCCAATCTGCCACTTTGTCTTTTGATTGGAGCATTTATTCCATTGACATTTAAGGTAATTATTGACAGATATGTATTCATTGCCATTTTAAACCTTGTTTTCCAGTTGATTCTGTATTTCTTCTTTATTCCTTTCTTTTCCTTTTTGTTTTTCCTTTTGTGGTTTGATGAGTTCCTTTTATATTATGCTCGTGTTCTCTTCTTTTTGGCTATTGTGAATCTATTGTATGTTTTTGATTTGTGGTTATCCTGTTTTTCAAGTATGTTAACCCCTTCCTGTATCTACTTGCTTTAGACTGATATTCATACAGGCGCAAACACATTCTAGAAGAAAATAACCCTACATTTTCTTACTCTCCCCCTCCATATTTTATTATTTTGATGTCCTCTTTTACATCTTCATGTGTATCCTTTTGCTGTTCATTGTGGTTATTATTACCTCACAAAAAATTTTTTTTGATTTTTAAAAATCTGTATATTGGCTTGTTTAAGTGATTTACTTTCCAATTGTGATTTTCTCTTTCCTATAGATTCTTGCTTCTTTTCTATTTAGAGAAGACCTTTCAATATTTCTTCTAGGATAGGTTTAGTATTGCTGTATCCTTTTAGTTTTTATTTATCTGAGAAATTCTTTATCTCTACTTCTACTCTAAATGATAATCTTGCTGGGTAGAGTATACTAGGTTGCAAATTTTCCCCTTTCAGGACTTTGAATATATCTTGCCACTCCCTTCTGGCCTGCAACGTTTCTGTAGAGAAATCAGCTGATAGCCTTATGAGGGTTCCCTTGTAATTCTTTGTTTTTCTCTTGCTGCCTCTAGAATCCTATCTTTAACTTTTGCTGTTTTTATTATAATATGTCTTGGTGTAGGTCTGTTTGGGTTTATCTTGTTTGGGATCTTCTGTGCTTCCTGTACCTGGATATCTGTTTTTTAGGTTTGGGAAGTCTTCAGCCATAATTTCTTCAAATACATTTTTGGTCCCCTTTTCTCTTTCTTCTCCTTCTGGAATTCCTATTATGCATAGATTGGCACACTTTATATTATCCCATAGGTCTCTTACATTGCTTTCATTTTTCTTTTCATTTGGCTTTCTGTCTGCTGTTCGGGTTGGGTGATTTCTATTATTCTATCTTCCAGATCACTTATTTGCTCTGCGTTGTTCAATCTGCTATTCATTGCCTTTAGCTCAGCTTTTATCTTAGCAAATTAGTTTTCTGATTTTTCTTGGCTCCTCTTATAGTTTCTAGTTCCTTTTTATAGTAATCTGCATTTCTATCAGTAGCCTTTCTTAGTTCCTTCAGTATTTTCATTCTCTCATTTTTGAACTTGGTATCTGTCAGACTGAAGAGGTCTGTTTCATTGTTTGTTCTTTCAGGGGAGTTCTTTTGGTCTTTTATCTGGGAGTGGTTCCTTTGCTTCCTCATTTCACTTATATTTCTCTTACTCTGTGAGTTTAGGAGAAATGATTATCTACTGTGGTCTTGGAGGGCTATTTTTATGTGGGAGTGTCCCTGTGTAGCCTGCGTGGGTTTAATATTTTTAGTGCAAGGGCTGTTTTTAGTATGAATGCCTGCCACCTCTTTCCTCAGTGTGTCCTAGCCATTATCCCCTTGATAGGGGGTGTGACTGGTGTTGTGGTGACCAGAGCCTGCCCTGGATGTTGAGCGGGTCCTCCTCTTTGCTCTGTGGTTGTCACAGCACTGTCAGGGGCAGGGTCTGCTCCATTGTTGTTGGAGTAGAAGCTGCCAGATCCGTTTCTGAGCTGCATTTCTGAGCTGCGGTGTGAGGTAGGTGGGATCGTGTTCCTCCGTCAGAGCTGTCCACCAGTGAGTGCGCTCTGTTGTGTCACTTTTCACCTGCTGTGTGGGCTCACAAAGTACTGTTGTTGGCATCGCCCTTGGCCCTGCCTCTGTCGTGGGAATGCTGGCAATTGACCCTAGTGTCCCTCAGGCATTGTTTTCACAAGGCCACCAGCACAGATCCATTACATCAGGTCCCGGACTGCAGTAATCGTGTATCTGGACCTGCCATGGGAGCTAATGAGGCAGCTCAGACCCTCGCCTCACCCAGCCCCCACCTGTATGTGCCCACAAAGCTCATGGTTGATAAAGCCAGACCCATCCCAGCCACAGGAGCCCCTGTTGTCTGCTTAGATGTCCTGCAGGCACTGAGTTTACAAAGCTGGTGGCAGAGGTTTAAATTCATGGTTCATACAGCCATGGGGAGATATTTCAGCCCTGCTTCTTAACTCACATGGCCCCTGGGGCTAAGCTATGATTTCATCCCCGCCTCTGCATGTGGGCAACCTGCTGGCACCTGCTCCTGGAGCCCACTGAGGCAGTGGCTGGGGGGCAGAGAAAGAGGCTGCTAAGGTGGGCCCACCCCTCCCTTTGTGCGCCACTTATCAGTGGCACTTTGCTTTAATGGCAGGCCTGGGCTTCTTCCGTGTACACCCGTTTGCAGCTGCACCATGCTCCAGCCCCACTCAGGCTGTCTCCATGCAGCCAACTCCAGTCTTCTCCCTGGGTCTGTCCTCTAAACCCCGAGTTTCAGCACCCAGCCCCAGCCTGTACCAGCAGACGTGCGTCTTGGGCTGGGGCATGCAGAGCTGTGGCACGGACCATCTATGCAGGTCTCTGCTCTGCCTGCCACAAACCAGTTGTTGTGCTCTCCAAGGAGCCTCTAAAGCTCCCTTTCTGTCCTGGCTGATGTCCCTGGGACTTTCCAGGGTGTGGGAACCTTTCCTCCCTCACAGGGGCACAGGTCCTCTTCTTCCTTTTTTTTTTCTTCCTTACGTCTTACCCAGTTATGTGCAGATCTTTCTTGTCCTTTCAGGTGCCTGAGATCTGCTAGTGATCAGTAAGTATTCTGGAGAATTGTTCCATATATAGATGTATTTCTGATATATTTGTGGGAGGAGGTGAGTTCCACGTCGTTCTACTCCCCATCCTGATTGGATCCCACTTTTCTGTATTTCTGAATTTTTGATAATGAATATAAAGTTCCTTTATAATCAGAAAACCAATTAAAAACAAAATATGCTGCTACCGTTATTACAAAGAAATAGAATAGTATCCTTTCTATTGTAAATATTATGAATTTGATTATCTTACATATAATCTGATATGTATCCACCCCCCCCCAAAAAAAAATATTTCAGGCCCAGTAACTATGTCTTTCTTGAGCTTTGTTAAATGAAATAGAAGACTATGGATTCCCACAAATAACTGAACAATCAGGTAATTGTTTGCTGTTGGTCTAGATGTTGGTTCTGATAGACGGGAAGCCTTTTGGGTTATTGCAGACTCAACCAAGTATTAAATGAGATTTCCAAGAGCTCACTTAAGTTACAAGTTTACATAATCTAGGCTTCTAATTTTAGTGTTTTTTAACAAATATTTTATCGCAAAAATTATTTTGATGTCTTTACCCCCAAGGAAACATGCAACAGATTTCTTCCTGGATAGGAGTAAATGTGGGAAATACTGCCTAACAGTCAGCCTAGTGCTAGGACTGCCTAAGAAAGTGTAAATTCAATGCCAGAAACACATAGGGAGACAGGGATTTAACAACCCTTTATTGTCTCTCTCAACACACACCTTAGGCAATGGACAGAGGCCTCCAAAGTGACTAGTGGCTGGGAACCAAACAAAAGAGGTAGCCAAGGCTTAAAAACATGTGATGTAACTTGCTATTCCTTGCCATGACCCACTCTCCAAAAAAAAAAAAAACAAAAAACCCCCCAAAAACCACAACCAAAAACCAACTATGAAAGACTTGAGGCTCACATAACCTAAACACACAATTCTAGGAAATCATCAGCTCTCAAGAGTTACAAGCTTTCCATTGTCTCTTCTGCCTACATCCCCATTCCTTCCTCTGGCCCTAGGCTGTCAGGCAGTCGGCTATTTTTGACCTGATTTCCCTTTCAAGGATGCCTTTAAACCCAGATTTAGTCATGGAACCAAAGCCTGGCCATCTGTATATTTCAGCCTGTTGACCACAGAAAAGTCCATGTGAACCAAGTTGAACCAGAGGCTTAATCAGTGGACATTTTTGTGTGAATTACTAGGAAATAGAGAAGCTCTCTTTCCATTGTAATTGTCAGGTATAAGGATAATTTGTGCTTGGAGCTTCTGAGCATCAGTATGGAGAAGAAGGTCCACTAGAGGATAACACCCGCTTACAGGAAAGCAAAGCTGAGAGTTGGAAAGAGAGAGAGGCAGGGAAGGGGGAGGAGTCAAGTCAGGGAGACGGACAGTGCTAATGACATCGGATGTGATACGAGCAGAAGGAAACCTCTAATGGATTAAGCCACTGACACTTTAGAGTTGTGACAGCAGTTAGTACACCCTGATGAACACATCCCAAAATGTATAAAGTAATACATACCTCCCTTCCCAGTGGTCTTAGAACACTGGATCTTCTACCCATTTTGTGTTTCCACTTTATAAAATAGTTAAGGACACACTTTTTGGAGGAAGTTTAAAATGTTAAATGAAAACTCCAAACTAGTAATTATTATAAAATATAGTTTAATTTCACTCTTCATTATTTACCACAAAATTTTAAAAAATACCAACATACAGACAAGAGCAAGTGAAATGGAAAAGAGCTTAAAAATTGTATAAAAGACAAACCTAAACTCACCACTAAGAGCAGTGACACACACACTAAACACTCCCAAATGAGTTCAGAAAGCATATTCTAGGTTGGACGGGTATTCTTTCTAAAGTCAGCTTTTACTGGAGCCACATCTGGAGAGGTCTCTAAACCAAAATTCTTACTTTACGTGGAAGGGATCTTCCCAGACTTCTCTTAAAAAGCATTTCTTATGAAACAGGGGCAGACTTATTCTAGGCACAGAAGTCACAAATGCCTGTCCTAGGCCCCATGGAACTTGGAAAAATTAATCTAATGAAAACAGAGCCCTATAGGAATGGGCAAGTGACACCTAGTGGCCACGCAGCAGGTTTTCTTTATGGCTTCTGATCATTGTAGACGTCAGGGCTGCTGTGACCACAATACTATGCTTGGCAAATCTGAATCTCTAATTCCAGAGCCCAACAATGACCTACCTGAGTGGTGGATTCCTCTTTACAGCAGGATCTGAAACTGGACCCACTAAACATGGTCTGATACCTAGAGAGTTGCTATTTTATATACCTGTGTCCTAGACTCTATGGAGATTTGTCAAAGATTATGACGACCAATGAGTATAGCCTTTTCCCATTATGACACTGTAATTAGATACTTTCCTTTAATTCCATTTATTTACCAAAAGTCTATTCTGTATCTTCTTGTTTGTCTTTGTGCTTATCAGTGGATTTCCAAATTTAGTGACTACCATAGGGTGTCAACATATACCTCAAGTTTTGTTTGATTTCAGGCTAATAAAATGTCTAACATTTTCAAGTTTACTCATTTCAAAAAAGTTTTAAATTTGATACATCGATAGAGGTTCACAGTTATTTGCATTGAATCGAGGATCAATAAATGTCCTTTAAACCATAGCATTTAGAGGTAAATATCATACTTATAACCTTTGGTCTGCTTAAATAATATCCACTTAATAAAATGTTCTAGAGCAGGGCCATAGAATGGAAATACAACGTGTGCCACATGTGTAATTTAAAACGTTCTAGTAGCCACATTAGGACGGTAAGAAAATAAAATTAACTTTAATGTTTAATTTGATATATCCAAAATATTATTTGCACTGTAATCAATATAAAACTCTTAATGTGATATTTTATATTCCCTTTTTTCATACTAAGCCTTTGAAATCTGGTATGCACTTTACATTCATAGCACATCTCAGTATGTATTAGCCATGTTTCAAGTACTCAGTAGCCATATGTGGCCAGTGGCTAGCACCTGTCTAGCAACGGGCTAATGCTCAAGTCCTGCGGGTCAGAATCACAGAATTAGAACTGGAAGTAAATGGAGAGATCAAACCTCTTTTTACAAATAAGGAAACTGAGGTACAGAGAGTTTAAATTACTTGCTTGAGGTCACACAGATAAATTTAGGTTGAGCGGGCTCTCCTGATTCCAGGCATGCTTCTCACTCCACTACATCACTGTAGGTAATTCTTAGAATTTAAAAAAAAACAGGGCTTCCCTGGTGGCGCGGTGGTTGAGAGTCCGCCTGCCGATGCAGGGGACACGGGTTCGTGCCCCGGTCCGGGAAGATCTCACATGCCACGGAGCGGCTGGGCCCGTGAGCCATGGCCGCTGAGCCTGTGCGTCCGGAGCCTGTGCTCCGCAACGGGAGAGGCCACAACAGTGAGAGGTCCGCGTACCGCAAAAAAAAAAAAAAAAAAAAGAGTATTATTTTTAGGATGTTTTCATTAAAGCTATAGGTATTTTTCACCAAAACGTAAGAAGTTAATTGGTAGGAGAAAAAAGTAATATAGTATAAAGCATAAAACTATGTCACTCCCAGTAGCAATCAAATATAAACAGAATGCATTTTGAAGAAAGCATTGAACTTAGAGCTACAGTATCATACAATGCATGGATTGGATCCTGGGTCCAAGGCAAAAGATAAATATCAGAGTAGGCTACTAAAGGATCAAAGCCTTCAATTGGCTTTCCACCCATAAGTCTATGGGATAACCTCTCCTCTTGCAAAGAGAGAGGATTGTTACTGTGCAAGCAGCAATGGCCAGTCTCTAGAAAGCCTGCCTCTCAGATTCCTGCATCATGAAGTTTTGCCCCACCTGCTTTGGAGGTCATGCAGCCACAATGACCTATCCTGCTACCACTAGCTGAGGCTGACTCTGGAGGTCTAGCCCGACCTGAAATGGTCCAGATTCCTAAAATGTTACATTTGTAGGCAGGCCTCTCTGGCTTAGAGAACAGGTGTGATCCTTCACGCTTCTTCAGACTTAACTGTCATGCTTAGGCCACTACAAACCAATATATCCCCCATCTTGTGAGGTTTTTTTTGGCTTATTCTAAACCTAGATGTCTCCCAAGTCCTCAAATGCCAGAACCAGGAATGGTGCTGACCCTCTGACATTACTGGAACATTGCATCGGCTCAAGACAATAGGCCAATACATCCTTGCCCACACAGCCACTGCAAATGTCAAACGTGAAGGAACATTTGATTTTGGTTGTTGCCTGTTGCTATGTTTGCCATTAACGTGTCTGAAAGTTCTAATCTATTACTTACAGCCTACGGAAATACGCGAGGTCAAAAGAATGCTTTGTTTTCGTGGGGCTCTGAGGGAAATCTGCTAGAGATGCACAGCACAACATAGAAAAGGAAAACTGGATTTGATCCCCATATCTGAGCCTCAGAGTTTCCCCATTAGTTTCCCAGACTATCATTACTTTCCCTTGTGGGGCACAAAAGAGAATATATGGGAACACACATGGTAAGCTAGAAAGAGCTATTAAAACCATAGGTATTATGGAAGTATGATCTTCAAAAAGGTAGCTATACATACAGTATTTTATTTTTGGTTTTATTGGGGTTTTTTTTTTTTTTTTGGCCACGCTGCACTGCTTGCAGGATCTTAGTTCCCCAACCAGGGATCAAACCCATGTCCCCTGCAGTGGAAGCGTGGAGTCCTAACCACTGGACTGCCAGGGAAGTCCCTACATACAGTATTTTAAATATCCTTAATTCTTGCCCTCAATTTGAGCTACCTCTGAATTAATTACTGGTTTAAAAAATGCTCTCAATTTTTAATTATAGCTAGAAAATTGGTTTTTAAATTCTTTCTCGTTGCCTCATGGTTTTAAAAACACAGTTATATAATTACCTTTGGTAACAGGCAATAGTAACTGTAATTGCCTAATAATTTAAAAAGCCAACAACTGTTCCTAGGTCAGTTAACTAATCATGTAACCAGTGAGACTACTGCTTTCTCAAATGTGTATAAAGAAACTGGTTTATATACATTAAACATTAAAAGACATATGAACTGTGACGTTACACAAGGCGTTGACTCTGCCTGGGCCTGTTTCTTCCTCTAAGACTAATCCTAAAGGTTGCTAAAAAACCTTTTCAGCATCAAAACCCTGTTCTATCTGTAATAAGAATCTTGAGTGGTTCTATTAAGACTAAATCTTATAGGCAAAGGTTAACCACCACCAAGCTGTAGGGCCCAAGATCTTTCCTTTTCTGTAAGCAAAGCTGAAACTCTCTCAGCACTTTTTTCCTTTTTCTTTTCTGAGTTTTAAATAAGAAATCATCTCACTTAAAATCCATCTCAAAGTGCTCAACTGAGCATAACTATCGTGGCTCTGTGCTTGCTCAAGTCTACAAAGACTGAATACAGTATTCACGGTGATTACCACTACAAATTGCACTGTCCCTTTAGATGTTCAAGTACTCATCGTTTTCTTAAAGTGGATAAGCCCTATCCTCAATTAAGGAAATACACAAGGAATGGAAATGTTCCAAATTACCCAAATCTTCTATTATAAATCAATTATAAATGAATCTCAGACACAAGGAAGATGTCAACACATTAAATTCCCCAAACTCAAAACAACTGCATCAAAAAATAAAAACAAAACCCAAACAAGATACATGTGGTATTCTTGGTTAGAAAGACTTTAGCAAAAATATAGCAACTAGTGGGTTTTAAGCTATGTCAGTGAGTAAAGCGGTCTATAGAAAATTTTGAGAATTTGAAGGGAAACATCACATTTCCCTGTACCCCTGTGAAAGTCAGGAGCAAATCTATAAAAACTGGTCAACCATTAATAGGAATAAAAGATAAAAACAGTATCAGTACAGTACAGAAGAATATATAGTTTTTTGTAAGCAAAATGCTTCAAAACGTTTCTCATGTTGAGTTAAAAATCAAATGCTAGAGTGCCCAGTGGATGTCACTGAAGTCCCCAGGGTCTCCCAGCCCCCCCTCTGCTTCTAAGTAATTCATGAAGGCAGCCATGGCTGTGTCGTCATTGTCACAGAGGGCATCAAAATCCAGCTGGGCTCCTTCTCCTATTGAATTAAAATACAGGCTTATGTAAGTACATTTGGAGGTTAAAAAATGAGTTATCAAAAATGGCAAAGCAAGGCTAGGTAGGATACCATACAATGTATTATTGAAGGCAAAGTATACGTCTTAAATTGCAGAAGCCTGATACATTTTTAAATGGGTCGCCTATTTTTATAACAATCTGCTGTCAGATAAATTGAGCTTCACTCATTTGATGCACATAAGTGAGCTAGTCTACGAGCTTTCTAATAGAAAATAAAAGCTAAGAGGTACAGACTCCCAGACAGTTGGAAGCTAGGGGTTGGGGTTTATTCATGTGTGTATATAGAGGCTTGAAGGAGAAATTTAACTTTAATCTGCCTTGTGAAAATACTCTGCTTGTTTAACCCCAAAATGAGAAGGCTGAGACAAAAGCATCTTCCCCCAAATTCGAAAGACTCTTATAAAAGTGGGGGGGTCCCCAGATTTTTGACTGAAAAAGGAAATAAGGAGGAACCATGGAAATGAGATTTAAATTAGAGATAAGGAAGAGGTTCTAGAAATTCAGGGTTAAAACACAGCTACAGATTAATCGAAGTTTTCTAGGTATCTTTCAGAGTACAATAGAATTTGCGATGATTAATATGTGGCTCTCTGTGAAGCTGATGTCCAGGTTCCTTGAAGTCCTTTGATTCTCTTTAACATACATTTTCAGGAGATCAGAGTCAGTTATGGGGGGGGGGTATAAAATTGTGTCATTTCAATTTCCTTCATTTGGACTTTGCATAAACATAGTTAAAATGAATAATTACATCTTAAACATTTTATGATTGGTATCTTTAAAAATTCTTTTTCTTAAGAATGGACATTTTCCCCTAAATACAAGAGCTTTAGTTTTATTGCAATTGTGTGTTTTAATAATACCCATAACTGATTCAGTGGATAATCAAATTTCCAATGACAGGTCCATTAAGTAGCATACACTTAAAAATTAACAGCATGATTACTGTATTTATGATTTTGAAAGAAAAACTTAGTTATTTTTATTGAAGTATAAAAAATATGTTATAATGTGTTAGTTTCTGGTGTACAGCAAAGTGATTCAGTTTTATACATATATGTTTTATATGTATAAAACTGAATCATTTTATATAAAATATATATGTATTCTTTTTCAGATTCTTTTCCATTATAGTTTATTACAATATATTGAATATAGTTCCCTGTGCTATACAGTAGGACCTTGTTGTTTATCTATTATATGTATAGTAGTTTGTATCTGCTAATCCCAAACTCCTAATTTATCCCGCCTCGCCTTTTCCCCTTTGGTAACCATACGTTTGTTTTCCATGTCTGTGAGTCTATCTCTGTTTTGTAAATAAGTTCATTTTTTTGGATTCCACATATAAGTGCTATCATATGATATTTGTCTTTCTCTGTCTGACTTACTTTACTCAGTATGATAATCTCTAGGTCCATCCATGTTGCTGTAGATGGCATTATTTCATTACTTTTTATGGGTGAGTAATATTCCACTGTGTATATAAACCACATCTTCTTTATCCATTCATCTGTCAGTGGACATATAGGTTGCTTCCATGTCTTGGCTATTGTAAATAGTGCTGCTATGCACATTGGGGTGCAAGTATCTTTCTGAATTAGTTTTCTCCAAATATATGTCCAGGAGTGGGAATGCTGGATCATATGGTAGCTCTATTTTTAGTTTTTAAGGAACCTCCGTACTGTTTGCCATAGTGGCTGCACCAATTTACATTCCCACGAACAGTGTGGGAGGGTTCCCTTTTCTCTCCACCCTCTCCTGCATTTATTATTTGTAGACTTTTTGATGATGACCATTCTGACTGGTGTGAGGTGATACCTCAGTGTAGTTTTGGGAAAAATCTTAGTTTTAAAGTTGTTTGCATCTCTAGAAATTTCCTAAGCCTGAAAATATAGTGATTAAGAAAGAGTTTTTGGAAAACCAAAATGGCAGGCAGTTGCCAAAGAAAACTTACCAAGGAGTGGTTCATGCCTGTGGGGAGCAACAGCACTTTGGTTGTGCTTTGTAGCCTGTAGCTCCCCTATTTCAGAAGGACTTAGTGTAGTCAGCTCCTTATTTGACATCTGTAAAGAAAGAATAATAAATAGAAAGTTTCCTATTTGAATGAAATAAAGACCTCTTAGCAGTTTTCAGATGTGGGCATTCTGGCAATGCCACCACTGCCATCAACAACATGGCCGCTCATGCTTCGTATTCTGTGCTAAGTACTCCACAAGCATCATCTCGTTTCATGTTACACATGTCGTGAGGTCAGGCACCTGAGGCCTAAAGAGTCTAATATCTTGCCCAAAGTGTTGGAGCTATGATTCTAACCCAAGTCTACCTGACTTCAAAGCCCCCGCATTATTCATAACCATAACTGAATTACATACATAAGGAAAAGTTTTCGATTAAAAATGAAAAGCTATTTCAGTTTTTTTTAAATGATGATAAAATAGTATCTCATATGAAACTACAATGGGAAATACTGCTTTGGAGTAGGGAATGGAGTAAACCAGAGACTTTTACCAAAATGTTACCATACTGTTTAACAGTCACAAGACAAACAATCTAATGTTCATGTAGCTCATCAAAAGAAGAAATCATTTACCTATGTTGTCTATTCAGTTGATGAACTTTGCCATAGAATGACTATATAACGTACACTACTTGTAGAGTCTTGTGTGTTACAAGGACTTAAATCCCTGTTTCTGGCATATTGTCTGGCACAAAATGGGTACCCAATAAACATTTGCTAAATGTATGAGTAAAACTGGCAAATACTAGATCAAAAGCCTATATTAATATAAAAAGATACTTTCAAGTTCCCTTTTGTCCCTAGTCAGATTTAATTTCTCTTTTCTCCTATATTCTTATACCACTTAGTTTATATACCTACTTTAGAGCTTTTTGTTGTCTGGGATACATCAGAACTGTATACGGGTCTTCCACATTTTCAGCACTATGTTCAGTCATTTTTGTATATGCAACAATGCACTTCAAATAGCTAGTATTTGTTCAATTGAATTAAATAGTAGGTAGTACTTAGTTTGTAGCTTATATTATTTAAACATCTTTCCAGATCCTAAGGAGTATATTTAATCCACGGAATAGAATCTATTAAAATAACAGTAATAGCTACCATTTATTGAGCACACATTGTGTCCCAGGCACTGTGAAGTTTTTGTTTCTTTGTGTATTAAATCATTTAATTCACACACCACTCCAAGAGACTGGTGCTATTATTAATCCCTTTTTACAAATGAGGAAGTTGAGGTGCAGAGTTTAAATAACATGCAGGAGGTTACCCAGAAGTAAGTGTCTGAATCACAACTTGGACCCAGATAGTATGGTCCCAAGCGTCTTCCTCTTAACCACTATTCTACATTGCCTCTTAAAAACTCTGAGCTAAGTAGAAAGGGTTCATTCTTTACAGGATGGCCTCTTTTCTCAAAAGAAATAATCAACAAGGAGCAATGTTATTGTTCATTTATTTCACGAATATTATCACTTACAATGGTACTTACATTCCTGCAGTTTATAGTGTGAGTATCTTTCAATAAATCTGTTGGACTTGAATCATCAAGGGATGAAGAAGACTGTAACCTTCAAAAAGTGACACATAAAACATTTTATGTGTCTATTTATATATATGTTAGAAAATTTTCTCCTCTGAATACATAATCTAACTGTTAAAAATACAGGGAGGAACCTAAGACTGAATATCACAACAGTTTTCATAATCAGACTGACTCGTTCAGTGCCAGCCTTATTTTTGACTATGGAGTGCTGAAAACACTATAGTAAATAGAAACAAACTCTGAGGTGAAAGCTCTTAAGTAAATCATGCTACCTGTCTTAATACAGCACGTGGCAAAGTAATGGAATAACAACATGGTTCAAAATAGGCATTCAGTTCCTTATCAGGATACTGAAAAGCAGAACTAAGAATAAAGAAAGATTTCTTAACATCCTGCAACCTTGTTTTTAAAGTAGAAAATGCGTCATACTTTTACTATAATAGGTCATCCCCAGGTCCAAAATCAATGAAACACATAAAGACAAAAACATAATCATACGCTTTGATCATAAATCTCTTCAAGACTTAATATGTAAAACTGACAGTGTCATATAATATATTATTAAATGCTCAATTATGTGAAACATAATGGCATAAACGTAACTTTATGTCCTTTTGTATTCCCAAGAAGGCAACTGACAAAGTATAGAGGGAGAAATTAAAACAGAAGAATGAAATGAATTAGGTAGGAAACACAGACGAGAAGATCAGTGACATGTCTTAGAGATTTTTCACAATGTAATGTATATAGCTTGGCTGGCTTCCCATCTGTGGTTCATGGTTTAAAATCACCATCTGCTCAATTAGCCTTTGTTTAAAGATGAAAACTATCTGCCCCCACATGCACATCACTGCCAGATTAATCTTCTGAAATATGGCTTTCTTCGTATTAGTCACTGGGCAGAAACTTGCTATTTAAGTCCCTCCACTACTTGACTTCCCCTTAGTTAAAAGTCCCTTTAGGGCCTCCCTGGTGGCGCAGTGGTTGAGAGTCCGCCTGCCGATGCAGGGGATACGGGTTCGTGCCCCGGTCTGGGAGGATCCCATATGCCGCGGAGCGGCTGGGCCCGTGAGCCATGGCCGATGGGCCTGCGCATCCGGAGCCTGTGCTCCGCAACGGGAGAGGCCACAACAGTGAGAGGCCCGCATACCGCAAAAAGAAAAAAAAAAAAAAAAAAAAAAAAAAAAAGTCCCTTTAACCAAGTTAAAACTCAGTTGCTCAGCAACCTGACTCTTCTCTCAGTGAATCTCCTTGATGTTTGCTGAAACCACCATGCTCTCTCCCGCTCACCTCCATACATTGGCCGAGGTGCCTCCATATATAAATGCTCTCCCCACTGCATCCTGCAGCTGCACCCAGCTAGCAACTTTGGCTCAATTTCCACTTTCTTTACAAAGCCCTTCCAGCATATACAGTCAAATGATTTTCAACAAGGGTGCCAACACCATTCAGTTGGGGAAGGAACAGTCTTTTCAGTAAATGCTGTGAGAAAACTGAATATCCACATGCAAAGGAAGCTGGACTCTAACCCTACTCAGGGTAATGTTTTGGTCGAACTTTGTCCTACTTAGTACAAGTATTTACAATTCACTCCAGAAATACATTTTAAGCTTTTATTATGGAAAACTTAGATATAAAAATAGACAATATAATGAAATCTCTAATACCCACCAAACAGCTTCAATAATTATTCTTTCCTAATCTTGTTAAATGTATTTAACCTGAAGTCATACTTCCTCTCTCCTCCCAGACATTTCACCATTTAATCTGTAAATACTTCTCACTGCAAAAATACTGATTTAATTGATTATGGGGTGCTGTCCATGATATAACTGTTCTCTGTGGGTATTACACATATCTCTTTAAAAAAATTGAATTCCAGGGGCTTCCCTGGTGGCGCAGTGGTTGAGAGTCCGCCTGCCGATGCAGGGGACACGGGTTCGTGCGCCGGTCCGGGAGGATCCCACATGCCGCGGAGCAGCTGGGCCCATGAGCCGTGGCCGCTGAGCCTGCGCGTCCGGAGCCTGTGCTCCGCAACAGGAGAGGCCACAACAGTGAGAGGCCCGCGTACCGCAAAAAAAAAAAAAAAAAAAAAAAAAAATGAATTCCAAAACATTGCCTTTCTAAAATCCAGAAAAATTCTGAGTTCAAAACCTATCTGGTCTAAAGGGTTTTAGATGAGCAATTATGGGCCTGTATATACACATATTAACATATATCCACACATATCTTTCTTTTTTCTTATACAAGTGAGTTATTATACATGCTATTCTTTTGTTGTATTCCTGTGCTTTTTTCTATTAACCAGATAAAGCTCTTGCCATATTAGTATAAACAGAGCTACCTAATATTTAACTGTTGCAGAGTATGCCATTGTATGGATATACCATAATAAGTTATGGTTATGGTAAAGATTTAAATATTTAAATCACTACTTAAACAGTGCAGCAAGAAACAGTCTTGTTCATGGGTCTCTGCGCAGTTGTGTAAGAATTTGTTCCTGGGGTAGAGTTGCTGAGTCTAAGATCATATACACTTATATTTTTGATGGTGTAGTCAAATTGCGCTTCAAAGAGCTTGCACTAGTTTATATTCCCATGGACAGTTTAAGAGGGACTGTTTCCTCAGACTCTCACTAGTATTACCAAACTTTCAAATCTTTGACAATCTCCTAAATGAAAAAATGTATGTCATTATTGTTTAATTTTGTATATATATAATTTTAACTGGGGTTGAGCAATTTTTAGTTTCTTGGCCATTTACATTTTTATTTTCTATTTATGTCCACTCTCTAAATTTTTTATTGAGTTATTAAATAACTCCTTTAATAACTTTACTCTTTATTCTACACATAAAGTTTAATATATATAAAATTATACAAAGTTTAATATAAAATTCAATAACTTTATTCTTTATACTACAAATCTCTTCATGTATTAAGATAATGAGTACATTTTATCATATGAAGTACATTTTCTGTGTATAATTTGTCTTTTAACCTTGCTAATTATAGTTATGTTTAAGTTTTGAGTTCTTATACAATTAAATTTATCCATTTTTTTCTTAATAAATTCCGGATTTTGTGTGATGTTTAGAAAGGACTTTCCAAACTATGTTGCTACTGTAAAGGTGATCTTCTCTTCCATTATATTATTGAACTGGTTATTGTTTGCATATAGGAAACCTATTGATTTTTTAATATTGGTTTTGTAAATATGATGATAATTTTACTTGTGAAAGTATTTGCAGCAATAAAACATTACCTTTGTAAGTCCAGAAGTTCACTTGCAATATCTGTTCCGATACTACCAGCACCAAGTACTGTTCCCGTAGACATTCCAGACCCACTAATGCAAGACTGTCTAGAGGATCCTAAATAATAACAGAAGGAAAGATTCAATAGAGGGCTTTAAGAAATATATAACTTTGGTCAATATCTTTCTTTCAATTCAAATATATTTCCTATTTCCCTCTTAAAAAGTAATAGACCAGCTGCATCCTAAAATGTTAGAAATATTCATGCTTACATTACGAACATAACTCATGATGGTTTAAGATGCTTATGAAGAGTGATGTGAATCAAATATGTGGAAAGTCATTGAGGGTTCAATCATGACCTGTAACCTTTGAGTACATACAGTTCCTTCCCACTTTAACCTCCACACTAAAGCCAGAGCAACACCACTTTTTTTCTTTTATTGAAGTACAGTTGATTTATAATATTGTTAGTTTCATGTGTATAGCAAAATGATTCAGTTATATATATGTATGTATATATATTCTTTTTCAGGTTCTCTTCCATTATAGGTTATTACAAGATATTGCATATAGTTCCCTGTGCTATATGGGAAATCCCTGTTGTTTATTTTATATATAGTAGTGTGTATCTGTTAATCCCATATTCCTAATTTATCCCTCTCTCCCCTGTTTCCCCTTTGGTAACCATAAGTTTGTTTTCTATGTCTATGAGCCTGTTTCTGTTTCGTAAATAAGTTCATTTGTATTACTTTTTCAGATTCCACATGTAAGTGATATCACACAATATTTGCCTTTCTCTGAAGTGACTTACTTCACTTAGTATAATAATCTCTTTGTCTATCCATGTTTCTGCAAATTGCAATATTTCATTCTTTTTTTATGGCTGAATACTACTTTATTTTAAATATTTCCTAATATTTTAATTTTTCTTTACACAAATAATATATTAAAATATTCCTGTGGTAAAGAACTAAGATAACTCCCCCTTAGTGCTTTTCATTAATTTGACCAACAGATATTTGAGTGCCTTAATGTATAAGGAACTATGCCAGCTGCTGGGGATGATAATGAGTAAAACACCATACCTACCCTTGAAGAACTCACAGTCTATCAGTGAGCCAGTTGAGTGAACGAATAATTGCAATACAATGTAAGATTATAACAGAAGTGTGACCAAAGTACTGTGGGAATTCTGAGGAGGATAACTCAACCCACTGAAATCTTTTTTTTCTTTTTAATGAAACTCTCTAGGAGTTAAGCCAGCATTTAATTTATTTATTTAGTTTTGGCTGTGTTGGGTCTTCGTTTCTGTGCGAGGGCTTTCTCTAGTTGCGGCAAGCGGGGCCACTCTTCATGGTGGTGCGCGGGCCTTTCACCGTCGCGGCCTCTCTTACTGCGGAGCACAGGCTCCAGACGCACAGCCTCAGTAGTTGTGGCTCACGGGCTCAGTTGCTCCATGGCATATGGGATCTTCCCAGACCAGGGCGCGAACCCGCGTTCTCTTAACCACTGCGCCACCAAGGAAGCCCCTGAAATCTTTTTGATTTCACCTTGAAATTTTTCCCTCTCCAAGACAGAAAAAGATGGTAACTTAATAATAACAGTCTTAGTGATAAGTCTCCATCACCTAAAACTAAGCTTACCTTCTGATGATTGAGAGTTGCAAGGAAGCAATGATGTTTCTCCAGTATCACTATGTCCCCTAGAATTAAGAAACACCATAGGTGATTTTTATGGAAGGTGAAGGAAAATGTTTAAGCAACTACATTAAGCTCTGTGTATTTGAATTATCAGTTTTTGACCTACTTGTGTTTTATATACATATTGTTAATGTCACCATCAGAGACGGAGGTATTGATGTGCTAAGTACCAGGGCTTTTGCCAGATGTCATATTACCCTGTAATGTACATGTTTCCAAAGATACAAACTCTCAGCTCATATTCTAATGATAAGGAGACAAGAATTACTGGGATGAATAATAGAATTATTGGGATGGGTAATTAGTACCTGCTGGAGGTACTAAGAATTGGGGGCTCTTTTTTAAAATATTGTACATAAGGAAATAGAATTGGCTTGATAAAACCTTATAGCAATTTTAAAGAGAAACATAGAAAAATAATACTTAGAACAAGGCCATGCTAGCATGTTGAGCAAATCAGGAAAAGGTGGCTCTTCCTTCAGGCTGACACAGCAATAGACCAGGGCTTGGAAGGCAGTGAACGGGCTGGATTTCTGCTTATCCCTCAGCCAAGTACTCCTGCACAATCATATTTGTTCCCAAGGCTCAGAAAATGGACATGCAAAAATGATGTGGAGGGCAAAACAGTTTCTTACCATTTTGAACAGTTTAAAGCCACATCCACATAGTTTTTTTGAAGGACAAAGCAAGGCCATGAAGGGTAGGAAACAATTGCCTGAATAAATGCATTTACTGTCACATTTTATACTAAGCCAAAAGGAATTTTTTATAAAAGGGCAAACTTTTAGCTTAATTCTGAAAACTAATGCCAATGAACAGTGAATGAATTACTCAAAATATATACTCAAGTTCCAAAGCCAGAGAATCACACAGGTTTTTTTTTTAAATCGAAGTATAGTTGATTTACAATGATTCAGGGGTACAGCAAAGTGATTAATATACATATACATATATGTATACACACATATTCTTTTTCGGTTTCTTTTCCACTATAGGTTATTATAAGATATTCAATATAGTTCTCTGTGCTATATAGTAGGTCCTTGTTGCTTATCTATTTTATATATAATACTGTGTATCTGTTAATCCCCAATTCTCGATTTATACCCCCCTTCCTCTTTGGCAACCATAAGTTTGTTTTCTATGTGAGTCTATTTCTGTTGTGTAAATAAGTTCACTTGTATCATTCTTTGGATTCTACATATAAGTGATATCATATGATATTTGTCTTTCTCTGTCTGATTTACTCCACTTAGTAGGATAATCTCTAGGTCCATCTATGTTGCTGCAAATGGCATTATACTCAAGTTATAAAGCCAGAGGATCAAACAGGTTTAATGATTTAGCAAGATGAAAAGAGGGAAGCAAAGATACTCATTTGAAATCAATATAAAGGTCTTAACAACATAAAAAATTACTTACAAAACTAAAGTGTTCACAGACACAATATATTCCAGTTCTTTGGTCCAAGGATTTGTGAAACTAAACCACTGGCTTCTTAAAGTTACGAAAGAGCCATCTTTTGCTCTGAATTTGTAGGAATCTGTAAATATTTTCTCTTTACTCTGTAGAACTTAACAAGAAAAGAAAATAATCAGCATAACAGTCTACCACTATACAAATCAATCCCTTAAGGATTAATTCAAGGTTCAGATTTCACAGGAATGAAAAATTAAGAGTTGAAGTTGTAATTAAAAAGTACCAAAAGACGATCCCGCTCAATGCATACCTGCTTTGTGCTTGTCATTCAAATTACTATGGTCATCTTGATGAAAATATTCATAACAAGAAGTTCCCAAAAGTTCCTGAGGCAGATATCCTAAAATTGCTGTTGCCCTGGTTTTAAAATTAAAAATAAAGTTCAGAATTGGTGAATGTATCCCCTTCCAGAATACTGTTGGTCCATACATGGTCAGGATAGCAGAGAAGTAGACTGGGGGGATGAGTAACCCATTTGCTTTACTGGGCTCCTTTGGCTGCCCTAGACCCAGATTAGAGCTGCAAAGCAGAATGGACACCCAGGCACCAGGCTACTCCAGAGGCCACCTACCCAATCCAGGGTATGCTACTCCTACCATTCACCAATAAAATTGTGGCCATAGACCATGTCCAGTTTCTGCACCATTGGCTAAGAAATATTTCAAGTTTACAATTTGGCTTGAACAAATTTACTGATATATCCATATCCTTACTTCATTTAAACTTTATTTCCTGTTCTAAAGCCTTAAAAAAAAATCCAGCCGTGCTACTAAGCCACATCTCTAGTAGCCTTAAATATCCCATTGAACTCTAATCGTTACGGCACATAAATGTTTACCTTTGATCAACATAGACAAATTGTCCATTCACTGCAAAACGGGTAATAAATTCAGTTGGTTTCACTTTAATCTCTCCACTGTTCTGTGGGACAATATATGGATGTAATCTTCCAATGGCAACAAGGCAGGTAAAATTACTACTGTCTTTCTTATTGTCCGTTTCTTCTTCCATTCCAACAATATTTGGAGGCCAGTTTCTCAAGTAACCAGTGCAGTGGATAGTACAGAATTTTCTATGATCTAATTCAAAGGTGAAAAAAAAAAAAGCATTTGTCAACTATATCACAATAAAACTAAAAAAAAAGATAAAAATTTAAAAAGCATTTGAACCATTATGAATTCTTAAATTTGTTACACTGACATTTATAATAGTTATAATTGTGCTATGAAATAGTCTTTAAATATGCTAAATATGAAAAGGGAATAGGATTGCATTAAAAAGAAATCATCAATCATGTTTACTTAACAACTTCATTCCTAATGGGTTATTTTTCTCAAGAACTAAACTATACGTACTACGTCAAAATGATTGTTTTAATTTCGGTTTAAATAGGTCTATAGTTATTTCGTTATTTCCAAGCTAATTTTTTAAATTACAGTACTTTATGTGTTAGAAAAAGTTAAACTTCATGCTCCCTTGCTCTCAGCTACAGAAGTATTGTTTTCAGCTTATTTAAATTTTGGTATATTATAATTTATATTCATAAATTTAAAGGATACATGGATATATTCGTAAATTTCTTATGTAAGCACTTATAATGACTAATAGATACATATGATTGTAATAGATTATAGACATTTTAGAGAACATTTAGAGAAATTATAATAAAATGTATAAAAATAAAACGACTCAGATTTCACTTTTCAAAAACATCTTAAGCAATTAACTCATTAGAAAAAGCTCATCAAACAGATCCAACCAGAAAAATAAAAAATTGGAAATAATCCATATATTCAAATAACAGGAAATGCTTAAGAAAACAATGACAGTATAAAAGATAGGCAGTATACAGATTATGGCAACCTACAAAAAAGTAACTTAAAGGTTAAAAAGTGGGGGGGGGGAAGCTGATAAAAATTACTTAAAACAGTTGCTTGTGATAAGATTTAGAAAAGACCAGAACAGTCATTGTTTTAAGTTGGCACCTTTTGCTAAGACTGTTACTACAAATCTTTAAAAAAAATTTTTTTTAATGGAAGATGATATGGGCTGTCTTATAAGATAGCAACTAATAGTAATAGCAAAGGTGTAAAGAACACTTTATGTGCCATGCTCTGTTTTAAGTGCTCTAAATGAATAACTCATTTATTCTTCTTAGTAGTCCTATGAGAGGTTCTAATATCATCCCCATTATCTCAGGAAACTGAGAGTTACTGCCAGGGTCACATCAGGGAAGGGTGGAGCTGAGGGTTTACATCCAGACAGGCTGGCTCCAGAACTCCCTCTGTGAACCGCTACTGTGGTGCTATTTGATGGTAGTGAGTGCCTGTCACAGAAGGTGTTCAAACAGGAGTTGCCTGAGTGATGGAGGGGGAGGACTACAAAAAGGTGTTCCAGTCAGAGGGAACAGCCAGTGCAAACAAAGTCAAGAGCGAGCAGTCAGAAGCAGCTGAAGCATAGTCTGTGATGGGGAAGTGGCAGAATAAAGCAGGGAACAGACAGTTTAGCTTTTGTAAGCCCCACATAGAACCTTGTATTCAACACCTAACAGACATCATCCCCTCCACAGCCCACAGACGCCTTAAATTACATGTTATCTCTTCCAACCCCAACCTAAGCCTTTATCACTTATTCCCTATCCTGCTTAATGACACCACCATCAACCCAGGTAGTTAAGTGACAAACCTGGGCTCCTCCCTTCGCCTCACCCAACATCCAAGATATCTTAAAGGAATTAAAAATAGGGATAAGTGTAATACAAGGTTTTCATTCATATTAACAAAATTAGATGGCAGTCAAAAATAAAAAGGCTTACATCTGTGACAACACGGGTGGACCCTGAGTATATTATGCTGAGTGACATAAGTCAGACGGAGAAAGACAAATACCGTGTGATTTCACTTATATTTAGAATATAAAAAACAAACAAACAAAAACCAAAATAAATGAACAAACCAAACCAAACAAAAACAAACACATAGATACAGAGAACAGAGTGGTGGTCACCAGAGGGGTAGGGGAGACGGAGAGTGGGGGAAGAGGGGATGGCAAAATGAGTAAAGGGGAGTCAACCATATGGTGATGGATGGAAACGAAACTTTTGGTGGTGAGCATACTACAGGGTCTACAGAAGTAGAAATATAATGTTGTACACATGAAACTTACATAATGTTATAAACAAAAGTTACTTCAATAAAAAAATTAATTAACTTTAAAAAAGGCCTATAAACTGAGTTTGGCATTTCTGATGATGCCTGCAAATTTACAAATGATACTGACTAAAAATATTCTACTCAATGGAAAATATAGACTGAAAAATGTTTTACATTTATATATGGAATCTCATCACACAGAACTTAGCCTCTTTAATTCTTCTCTAACAACAGGGTTACTAGCAATTTCCAACTCAATCTGTCCCTCAATTCTCACCTTGAACATTTATTCAGTTGGCAAATTTCTAGCTGGGATTGTGTAATTCCATTCACGGATGGAATGCGACCCATTTGATCAATTATTTAAAGTTAAAAAAAAATTCTATTAAAAAATCCTCTTGGGGATTGCTTCAAGATGGCAGAGTAGAAGGACGTGCTCTCACTCCCTCTTGTGAAAACACCAGAATCACAACTAACTGCTGAACAGTCATTGACAGGAAGACACTGGAACTCACCAAAAAAGATACACCACATCCAAAGACAAAGGAGAAGCCACAATGAGACGGTAGGAGGGGCGCAATCACAATAAAATCAAATCCCATAACTGCTGGGTGGGTGACCCACAAACAGGAGAACACTTATACCATAGAAGTCCACCCACGGGAGTGAAGGTTGTGAGCCCCACATCAGGCTCCCCAACCTGGGGGTCTGGCAATGGGAGGAGGAATTCCTAGAGAATCACATTTTGAAGGCTAGCGGGATTTGATGGCAGGGCTTCGACAGGACTGAGGGAAACAGAGACTCCACTCTTGGAGGGCACATACAAAGTAGTGTGCGCATTGGGACCCAGGGGAAGGAGCAGTTACCCCAGAGGAGGCTGAACCAGACCTACCTGCTAGTGTTGGAGGGTCTCCTGCAGAGGCGGGGGGTGGCTCTGTTTCACTGTGAGGACGAAGAGACTGGCAGAAGAAGTTCTGGGAAGTACTCCTTGGCATGAGCCCTCCCAGAGTCCACCATTAGCCCCACCAAAGAGCCCAGGTAGGCTCCAGTGTTGGGTTGCCTCAGGCCAAACAACCAGCAGGGAGGGAACCCAGCCCCACCCATCAGCAGTCAAGCAGATTAAAGTTTAACTGAGATCTGCCCACCAGAGCAACAGCCAGCTCTACCCACCACCAGTCCCTCCCATCAGGAAACTTGCACAAGCCTCTTAGATAGCCTCATCCACCAGAGGGCAGAGAGCAGAAGCAAGAAGAACTACAATCCTGCAGCCTGTGGAACAAAAACCACATCCGCAGAAAGACAAGATGAAAAGGCAGAGGGCTATGTATCTGGTGAAAGAACAAGACAAAACCCCAGAAAAACTAAATGAACTGGAGATAGGCAACCTTCCAGAAAAAGAATTCAGAATAATGATAGTGAACATGATCCAGGACCTCAGAAAAAGAATGGAGGCAAAGATCAAGAAGATGCAAGAAATGTTTAACAAAGATCTAGAAGAATTAAAGAACAAACAAACAGAGATGAACAATACAATAACTGAAATGAAAAATATGCTAGAAGGAATCAATAGCAGAATAACTGAGGCAGAAGAACGGATAAGTAACCTGGAAGACAGAATGGTGGAATTCACTGCTGTGGAACAGAATAAAGAAAAAAGAATGAAAAGAAATGAAGACAGCCTAAGAGACCTCTGGGACAATGTTAAACGCAACAACATTCACATTATAGGGTCCAAGAAGGAGAAGAGAAAGAGAAAGGACCTGAGGAAATATTTGAAGAGATTATAGTCGAAAACTTCCCTAACATGGGTAAGGAAATAGCCACTCAAGTCCAGGAAGTGCAGCGAGTCCAATACAGGATAAACGCAAGGAGAAACACGCCAAGACACATAGTAATCAAATTGGCAAAAATTAAAGAAAAATTATTGAAAGCAGCAAGGGTTTTCTGACAAATAACATACAATGGAGCTCCCATAGCGTTAACAGCTGATTTCTCAGCAGAAACTCTACAAGCCAGAAGGGAGTGGCAGGATATACTTAAAGTGATGAAAGGGAAGAACCTACAACCAAGATTACTCTAGCAGGCAAGGATCTCATTCAGATTCAATGAAGAAATCAAAAGCTTTACAGACATGCAAAAACTAAGAGAATTCAGCACCACCAAACCAGCTCTAAAACAAATGTTAAAGGAACTTCTCTAGGTGGGAAACACAGGAGAAGAAAAAGACCTTCAAAAACAAAGCCAAAACAATTAAGAAAATGGTCATAGGAACATACATACTGATAATTAACCTTAAACGTGAATGGATTAAAGGCTCCAACCAAAAGACACAGGCTTACTGAATGGATACAAAAACAAGACCCATATATATGCTGTCTACAAAAGACCCACTTCAGTCCTAGGGACACATTCAGACTGAAAGTGAGCACATGTTAAAAGATATTCCATGCAAATGGAAATCAAAAGAAAGCTGGAGTAGCAATATTCATATCAGATAAAATAGACTTTAAAATAAAGAATGTTACAAGAGACAAGGAAGGACACTACATAATGATCAAGGGATCAATCCAAGAAGAAGATATAACAATTATAAATATATATGCACCCAACACAGGAGCACCTCAGTACATAAGGCAACTGCTCACAGCTATAAAAGAGGAAATTGACAGTAACACAATAATAGTGGGGGACTTTTAACACCTCACTTACACCAATGGACAGATTATCCAAACAGAAAATTAATAAGGAAACAGAAGCTTTAAATGACGCAATAGACCAGATAGATTTAACTGATATTTATAGGACTTTCCATCCAAAAACAGCAGATTACACTTTCTTCTCAAGTACTCACGGAACATTCTCCAGGATAGATCACACCTTGGGTCACAAATCAAGCCTCAGGAAATTTAAGAAAACTGAAATCATATGAAGCATCTTTTCTGACCACAACACTATGAGATTAGAAATCAATTACAGGGAAAAAACGTAAAAAACACAAACACATGGAGGCTAAACAATACAGTACTAAGTTTATAGCTATACAAGCCTATGTCTAGAAACAAGAAAAATCTCAAACAAACAATCTAACCTTACATCTAAAGGAACAAGAGAAAGAAGAACAAACAAAACCCAAAGTTAGCAGAAGAAATCATAAAGATCAGAGCAGAAATAAATGAAATAGAAACAAAGAAAACAATAGCAAAGATCAATAAAACTAAAAGCTGTTTTTTGAGAAGAAAAACAAAATTGATAAACCATTAGCCAGACATAAAAAAAGGGAGAGGACTCAAATCAATAAAATTAGAAATGAAAAAGGAGAAGTTATAACAGACACCGCAGAAATACAAAGCATCCTAAGAGACTACTACAAGCAACTCTATGCCAACAAAATGGATAACCTGGAAGAAATGGACAAATTCTTAGAAAGGTATACATTCCAAGACTGAACCGGGAAGAAAAGGAAAATATGAACAGACCAATCACAAGTAATGAAATTGAAACTGTGATTAAAATTCTTCCAACAAACAAAAGTCTAGGACCAGATGGCTTCACAGGTGAATTCTATCAAACGTTTAGAGAAGAGCTAACACCCATCCTTCTCAAACTCTTCCAAATAATTGCAGAGGGAGGAACACTCCCAAACTCATTCTATGAGGCCACCATCATCCTGATACCAAAACCAGACAAAGATACTTCAAAAAAAGAAAATTACAGACCAGTATCAACTGATGAATATAGATGCAAAAATCCTCAACAAAATACTAGCAAACAGAATCCGACAACACATTAAAAGGATCATACACCATGATCAAGTGGGATTTATCCCAGGGATGCAAGGATTCTTCAATATACGCAAATCAATCAATGTGATCCACCATATTAACAAACTGAAGAATAAAAACCATATGACCATCTCAACAGATGCACAAAAAGCTTTTGACAAAATTCAACACCCATATATGATAAAAACTCTGCAGAAAGTGGGCATAGAGGGAACCTACCTCAACATAACAAAGGCCATATACAACAAACCCACAGGAAACATCATTCTCAATGGTGAAAAACTGGAAGCATTTCCTCTAAGATCAGGAACAAGTCAAGGATGTCCACTCTCACCACTATTATTCAACATAGTTTTGGAAGTCCTAGCCACGGCAATCAGAGAAGAAAAAGAAATTAAAAAAATACAAATTGGAAAAGGAGAAGTAAAGCTGTCACTGTTTGCAGATGACATGATACTATACATAGGGAATCCTAAAAATGCCACCAGAAAAGTACTAGAGCTAATCAATTAATTTGGTAAAGTTGCAGGATACAAAATTAATGCACAGAAATCTCTTGCATTCCTACACACAAATAATGAAAAATCTGAAAGAGAAATTATGGAAACACTCCCATATACCACTGCAACAAAAAGAATAAAATACCTAGGAATAAACCTACCTAGGGAGACAAAAGACCTGTATGCAGATAACCATAAGACACTGATGAAAGAAATTAAAGATGATACCAACAGATGGAGAGATATACCATGTTCTTCGATTGGAAGAATCAATATTGTGAAAATGACTATACTACCCAAAGCAATCTACAGATTCAATGCAATCCCTATCAAATTACCAATGGCATTTTTTACGGAACTAGAACAAATCATCTTAAAATTTGTATGGAGACACAAAAGATCCCAAATAGCCAAAGCAGTCTTGAGGGAAAAAAACGGAGCTGGAGGAATCAGACTCTCTGACTTCAGACTATACTACAAGGCTACAGTAATCAAGACAATATGGTACGGGCACAAAAACAAACATAGATCAATGGAACAAGCTAGAAAGCCCAGAGATAAACCCATGCACCTATGGTCAACTAATTTATGACAAAGGAGGCAAAGATATACAATGGAGAAAAGACAGTCTTCTTCAATAAGTGGTGCTGGGAAAACTGGACAGCTACATGTAAAAGAATGAAATTAGAACAGTCGCTAACACCATACAGAAAAGTAAACTCAAAATGGATTAAAGACCTAAATGTAAGACCGGACACTATATAACTCTTAGAGGAAAACATAGGAAGAACACTCTTTGCTATAAATCACAGCAAAATCTTTTTTGATCCACGTCCTAGAGTAATGGAAATAAAACCAAAAATAAACAAATGGGACCTAATGAAACTTAAAAGCTTTTGCACAGCAGAGGAAACCAGACGGAAACAAACCAAAGGAAACAAGACGAAAAGACAACTCTCAGAATGGGAGAAAATATTTGCAAACGAATCGGCGGACAAAGGATTAATCTCCAAAATATATAAACAGCTCATGCAGCTCAATATTAAAAAATCAAACAACCCAACCTAAAAATGGGCAGAAGAGCTAAATAGACATTTCTCCAAAGAAGACATACAGATGGACCACAGGCACATGAAAAGCTGCTCAACATCACTAATTAGTAGAGAAATGCAAATCAAAACTACAATGAGGTATCACCTCACACCAGTTAGAATGGGCATCATCAGAAAATCTACAAACAACAAATGCTGGAGAGGGTGTGGAGAAAAGGGAACCCTCTTGTGCTGTTGGTGGGAATGTAAATGGATACAGCCACTATGGAGAACAGTATGGAGGTTCCTTAAAAAACTAAAGATTGAATTACCATATGATCCAGCAATCCCACTACTGGGCATATACCCAGAGAAAACCATAATTCAAAAAGACACATGCACCCGAATGTTCATTGCTGCACTATTTACAATAGCCATGTCATGGAAGTAACCTAAATGCCCATCGACAGATGAACGGATAAAGGAGATGAGGTACATACATACAATGGAATATTACTCAGCCATAAAAAGGAATGAAATTGGGTCATTTGTTGAGGCATGGATGGATCTAGAGACTGTCATACAGAGTGAAGTAAGTCAGAAAGAGAAAAACAAATATCATATATTAACGGATATATGTGGACCCTAGAAAAATGGTACAGATGAACTGGTTTGCAAGGCAGAAATAGAGACACAGATGTAGAGAACAAACGTATGGACACCAAGGGGGGAAAGCGGCAGGGGGGTGGGGGTGGGGGTGTGAAGAATTGGGAGATTGGGATTGACATATATACAGTGATGTGGATAAAACTGATGACTAATAAGAACCTGCTGTATAAAAAAATAAATAAAATTCAAAAAAAGAAAACCCTCTCATCCCAAGAATTCTTTAGACTTTTACCTAAATACTGGGGTCACGGGCCTTAATCCTCACAAACTAATTATTTACAATCCGCTGCACAGGGTCGATTCATGTGCGATCGACTCCATGCTTTTAAAAAGAGAAAAACAAACAAAAACAACCCAAACACTGCTTTAATCCACAGGGTATCTTTTCAAAATCCTTTATGAAATTTTTCTTCCACAAGTCGCTGGCTGGGTCTCTCAACTTGGTATCTTGCTGGCTTAGTTTGAATTCTCACAGACGCTGATCCTGAGACAACGATTTGAGTATAAGAAGTGTATTTGAGAGGTGCTCCCAGGGAACTCTGGCAGGGAAGTGAGACAGGGAAGACAAAGAAGCTAATAATAGATACATTTTCCAACAAGTCCCCACTTTGGGAAACTAAAGCTTAACCTACTGGGGCAATCTGGGAAAAAAATGTAGAAAAAGAACCCCAGTTATGCAGCTTGAATGGCCTCAAGGAAAAGAGAGCAAGAATATTTATCCATCACCTCCCCTCAGTCAGTGGATGAGGGACCCTCCGGGGAGCACTGACTCCCCAGCACTGGAGGTCCGCCCCTTGCTGGTACAGGCAGAGCTGTCTTTAAGGACCCGAGAGAGAGGTCAAGCAGAGTCACGAGTATTGGACACTGGAAGCCAAGGGGCATGAGAGGATGCCACATCTTGTTGCACAAGAAGCCCATGGATTACTGATTATCTTACCAAGATAAATTTAAGAAATACCTAAGATATTTGGTAACAATCATCCATCCTTAACAGCGTTTGATTTCACAAGTGGAGATACATGAGCAATCTTAACCCCGTTTTAAAAGCTGTTTCAAAATTTGAATCCATGGCATTTATGTGAGAATCATGGTAGAAATAATGTTTTTAATGCCAATCATGTTTTTAAAAAACTTTTTATTATGGAAAATCTCAAATATTCACAAAATCAGAGAGAATATAATGAAGCCCCACTTGAGCGACTCATAGCCAATCTTGACAAATGGCCTTTCCATAAATCTTAATTTTTATTTTTTTTGGTTGTGCTGGTTCTTAGCTGTGGCTGGCAGGCTCCTTAATTGCGGCATGTGGGCTCCTTAGTTGTGGAAGGAGGGCTCCTTAGTTGCGGCTCGCCGGCTCTTTAGTTGTAGCATGCGAACTCTTAGTTGCGGCATGTGTGTGGGATCTAGTTCCCTGACCACAGATCAAACCTAGGCCCCCTGCATTGGGAGTGCAGAGCCTTAACCACTGCATCACCAGGGAAGTCCCTAAGTTTATTTTCAATTAGCATTAAAATGGCTGCTTTCTAGTCTCTCTTCTTTTAAATTTAAATATAACGAAGGCAAAAGTAGGAAACAAAAAATAAGTGATTGCCAGGGCTAGTCTGGGGGAGAGATGAATAGACAGGGCACAGAGGATTTTTAGGGCAGTGAAAATACTCTGTATGATATTATAACGATGGATGTACGTAATTATACATTTGTCCAAACCCACAGAATGTACACCACCAAGAGTGAACCCTAAGGTAAACTAATGGACTTTGGGTGATTGTGATGTGTCAGTGTAGGTTTCATCCTTGTTTTAAAAGATATATATGGCATTCTGGGTGGAAGATGTTGATAATGGGGAAAACTATACATGTGTGAGGGCAAGGGGTACATGGGAAATCTCTATACCTCTCTCTCGATTTTGTTGTAAAGCTAAAACTGCTCTAAAAAGTAGTCTTAAGCAATAATTTAAAATTTTAAATGGAACTGGCATGTCCTGGTAAAAGGGAAAAACACCTTTACTAACTACAGGCTTTCTTCATTAACAGGGAGTGGTCTTAAAACATAGTGAATTCCATTGGCTAATTATTATTGGAAAAAACAATGTAGTAGCAATTCTATGCAAAAGATAATCATTTCACTTGATGGACACTGCCTTTGGTTAAAGTAAAATACAAAACTGTCTCATGAGTGGGAAGTCATCCGTGTGGCCAATCAGGGTTACATTCTGCAGTTACCTCATCGGGGCCCAGGCATCTGTCTACATACACTGCTCCCCAACTTCCAACTCTTCCACTGCGGGGACTGGCCCCGCTGATGGTTAACACAAGCCCTCATCCTTAGGCCAAATCCACCTCATGCCTTTGGCACAGAGCTTTGGAGTATTAAGTGAATACCTGGTCAAGTACTTGAGCAGATTAAAAAGTCCTCTTTGAAAACATACTTGGCTGTAACTGCAGGCATCTGTGTAGCCCAGCTTGGAGTGGGGATGAGCATCTGTGTGTGGGCGGGGGTACATTCCCACAACAGGAGCCGACCCCGTTGCTGTGTGTCTGCTGCAGAAATCATCTAGAATGGATCTCTCCCATTAATAACCTTTGGCATCTAGGAAGCTACTCTTAACAGGTGGCATGGCATAGTGGAAAGAAGACAGATTTTAAAGCCAGATTCCTGATTCTGCCACTTTCTAGGTGACTTCAGACAAGTTACAGAACCTTTTTCAGCTTCTGGTTTTTCTCATCTGCAAGACTGGGATGGTTTGCACAGGATTGTTATGCAAATTAAATTAGGTACTTATGCAAAGTGCTTGGCATTCAGATTTTAAATACATACTGATTCTCTTTCTTGCTCTTTTATTCTCCCTCTCTTCTTTCTGAGCCACAAATAACAGCTTACACATAGTGAGTGCTTACTAGAAGCCAAGCACTGCCTCAGCTACATGTAATCCTAACCACACTCCCGTGAGGTGCTATTAGTCCAGCCATTGTATCAGTCTGCTCCGGCTGCTATACAAAATACCAGACGGGTGGCTTAAACAATAGAAATGTATTTTCTCAAAGTTCTGGGGGCTAGAGGTCCATGATCAAGGTGTTGGAAGGCTTGGTGTCTCCTAAGGCCTCTCTCACTGCACCCTCAGCTGGCCTCCTCTGCGTGTATGCACCCCTGGTGTCTTCTCCTCCTCTTATGAGGATACCAGTCACAGCGGATTAGGGCCCCACTCTTATGACCTCCCTACCTCTCTAAAGGCCCTGTCTCCAAATACAGGCACATTGGGAATAAGGCCTTCTACATGTGGATTTAGGGGAAACACAATTCAGTCCACCCACCCATTTCCCATATATTGAGAGGAACTTGCCTAACGTCGCACAGTTGTTAAGCAGCAGACCTGACATTAAAACTCTATTGAGGGCTTCCCTGGTGGCGCAGTGGTTGGGAGTCCGCCTGCCGATGCAGGGGACATGGGTTCGTGCCCCGGTCCGGGAGGATCCCACGTGCCGTGAAGTGGCTGGGCCCGTGAGCCATGGCCGCTGAGCCTGCGCGTCTGGAGCCTGTGCTCCGCAACGGGAGAGGCCACAACAGTGAGAGGCCCGCATACTGCAAAAAAACAAAACAAAACAAACAAACAAAAAAACTCTATTGAATTCAGAGCCCAGGCCCTGTCCACTCTGTCCTAAAGCCTGTCCACCAGCACGGCTGTTGTGAAGCAGGACCTAGTATAAGAACCTGGGACAATGGAGGGACTTAAAGATATTTGTTTCTTTAATGCATCACAGAATTCAACTATAAATTAGCTCCAACTGACCATTTACCAGATATTCTTGAAATATCTGTATTTTCCCAGTAGGATTATCAATATGTATTTCAAAGGAAAGAAACTTTCCCTGCCTCTCTTATACACCTCTAAAACTTATAATTAAAAAAAAATCCTTTTAGAAACCACATGGAAGGACTAAAGTTTGATTATTACATTCTTCAAGAATGTTGCTTGGATTTTTTTTTTTTTAACCTATGACTATACACATGTGTTTTTGCTTAAGATTCAGTATTTACAAGACTGCTTTGGAATGCTACCACAGAACCATGTAGTTTCACAGAAGATATCTCACTTTCCTTTTCGTATCTTTACAAAGGGTTAAAAGGCCAGACACAGAAAGCATTATACCTCTAAGATTATTATTAGTGACTGACTGTATATATTCAGTCATGTGCTGTCCTAGAATTTGACAAAAAATGAAATGAGGGCTTCCCTGGTGGCGCAGTGGTTGAGAGTCCGCCTGCCAATGCAGGGGACACAGGTTCGTGCCACGGTCCGGGAAGATCCCACATGCCGTGGAGCGGCTGGGCCCGTGAGCCATGGCCGCTGAGCCTGCGCGTCTGGAGCCTGTGCTCCGCAGCGGGAGAGGCCACAACAGTGCGAGGCCCGTGTACCGCAACAACAACAACAACAACCACAACAACCACAACAAAAAAATGAAAACTCTAAGGTAAAAGAAAGGATGAGCCTAGACAAGGTAGAGTCCTACCACCGATTTGTGACTCGTAGTGCCGTATTTCAAGACAAACTGTAAAATGCCAACTTAATAAACATACATTTATTTTCAGCAAGGCCAAGATGCCTTTGGTTTCCACTGCAGAGCCTTTTCAGATTTACTTATTGGAATTCCAGTAGAGAAAAATGATCCAAGCTGTTTCTCATCCTAGTCAGCTGGGGCCCGCATAACAAAGCACTACAGGCTGAGTGGCTTAAATAACAGAAGTTTATTTCCTCACAGTTCTGGAGGCTGGAGCTCTGAGATCAGGATGCCAGCATAGTTGAGTTCTGGTGGGGACTCTCATCCTAGCTCACAGACAGCTACCATCTCGCTGTGTGCTCACAGACAGCAAACTCTCTGGGGTCTCCTCTTAGAAGGAGGGCCTCACCCTCATGACCTCACCTAAACCTAATTATCTCCCAAAGGTCCCATCTCCAAATACGACCACACTGGACTTCAACATATGGATTTTAGGGGACATAATTCGGTCCATAGTATTTGCTCAAAATGTCTTGGGGGAAAAAAATCTCAAAATGTGTTTAAATTGCTTCTTTGGTGAAAGTAAAACACTATAATGTAGACTAATTCACTGGATTCTTAATTGTTCTTGTAGACTGCAGAGCAATGATGTTGTTTGAATCAGGAACAGAGGGCAAGAGGATGGTCACTTATGCCTTCAGTAAATGTTTCAGTGCCTACTGTGTGCCAGGCATCATGGAAAGAGAAATGAAGCTCTCAGTTTAGTGTGGGAGGCAAACAAAAATATAATAATAATTTTGACACAGTGTGGAATGGGCCGTGATATAAGAGATGCTCAGGATTATTAATGGATTAGCAAAAGCGGGTACTGGGGACTCAAGCCAACCAGCAAGGGGAGGGTGTCAGGGAAGATTTCCTGGAAAGAGGTGTTGCCTGTGCTTTAATGGTCCAGGATCTGCCAATGGGCTTGCATTCTCCATTCCTTCCAGCAGGATGCCCTGGTGCTGCTGTTGGCATCCTGTTTTGGAGATCTGAGTCTGGGAAGCCTCCAGGGCCACAGGCTTGACAGGCACCAATCTTTTCTTCCATACTGGGCACTTGTCAATTCAGGATTAAACCTTCATTATGGTGGAGAAGCACATCACCAGGCTGTCCTCAAATCTTTCATATCTCCACTGATCATCCTGTAGTCTTCCTTATTCAGGGACAGATCTTTTGAAATGTTTCTGTGAGGTTCTCCTAGCTGGTCTACATGTCTTGACCTTCCTGTGGTCTTAATATGAAGCCCTAAGGGGGGCAGACTCAGGGTGTCTGATTTAGTACTTCATAAGTTACTGCGGTGATGGCAATGGTCACTTAGCTCCCACTGGACCTCATATAACATGAAAAAAGTCTTTCTCACAGTACAGAGATGTTCCTAGGGGTATCCTGTGACTCATCTATTACTTCTCTAATCTCTAAAGCAATGGCCTTCAAACATTATTTTGCACGCTATAAAAAAACTGTAAGCGGGCTTCCCCGGTGGCGTAGTGGTTGAGAGTCCGCCTGCCAATGCAGGGGACACGGCTTCGTGCCCCGGTCCGGGAGGATCCCATATGCCACGGAGCGGCTGGGCCCGTGAGCCATGGCCGCTGAGCCTGCGTGTCTGGAGCCTGTGCTCCGCAACGGGAGAGGCCACAACAGTCAGAGGCCTGCATACCGCAAAAAGCAAAACAAAACTGTAAGCACCCTTCACGTGTATATATTATATACATCCACTTTTGTACTAACATATTATGTACATTATCAACACAAAACTAAAATTTTAAATACAAGAGAAAAAAGAGGAAAAACAAGGTTTTAGGAACAAATTTTATTAGTGGTAAAACTTTTCTGTTCTTTAAAAATTATAATACATATTACTTAATGCATCAATATGATTAATTATGCCTTATTATTGTTTAAAACCATGTTTTTAAAAATTTATTTATTTTTATTTTTGGCTGCATTATGTCTTTGTTGCTGTGCGCAGGCTTCCTCTAGTTGTGGTGAGCGGGGGCTACTCTTGGTCGCGGTGCGTGGGTTTCTCATTGCAGTGGCTTCTCTTGTTGCAGCGAGCGGGGGCTATTCTTGGTTGCGGTGCGCGGGCTTCTCATTGCAGTGGCGTCTCTTATTGCAGAGCACAGGCTCTAGGCGCGTGGGCTTCAGTAGTTGTGGCACATGGGCTCAGTAGTTGTGGCTCGTGGGCTCTAGAACGCAGGCTCAGTAGTTGTGGCACACGGGCTTAGTTGTTCTGCGGCATGTGGGATCTTCCCAGACCAGGGCTTGAACCCATGTCCCCTGCATTGGCAGGCGGATTCTTAACCACTGCGCCACCAAGGAAGCCCTAAAACCATGTTTTAACACATTGTGAAACAGTGATTTGAGATCTGGTTCTAAATTCTAATGTCTTATTCTATTTTCTTTATCTTTATAGCACTAATCACTCAGCAAGGTTTTTGGTTTGTTTGCTGCTCTGGCTCTAGAGTATAGAACAGGGTTTGGCCCATAGTGTGTACTTAATAAACATTTATTGAAAAAAATCCTTTTTGACCATGATACCATATAATGTTGTGTTGTTGTATATCCCTTCCCTACTCTAATGACCCCATGTTGGTAGCTCGAAAGTAGCCATACTGTGATGATTTACACCACAGAAATTGGCAAAGCTACAAATTGGGGCTTGATTTATTGTTTTTTTTCCTGCCTATGAAAGCAATGGACAAAATGTTAATAATGAAGATTTAACTTAAAAGTGCATTGTGTCTATAGTTGTTATATAGTGAATAGCACTAAAAAATTGAGTAAATAATCTTCCAGTATTAAAAAACTATTTCAGCAAAGTCACTCATATCATTAAAAAAATGAGTGAAGTTCCGACAATATATCTTCATGGTTTCACTTTTATCTTTTTTAATTGAAGTATAGCCAAATTTCACCAACTAATACTACTATTTAGAATTACTTCCTTTTAGAATTTTTTCTATAGTTGTTATTATAGTAATTGAAATCATAGTGTATACTCTGCATTATTTGCATATCATTGTGATAACTTTACAGTGTTATTACAAATTCCTTATAAATGATTCTAATGGTTGCATAATATACCATCATGTAGCTGTGTCATAGCTACTTAACCACTCTTACGTTGTTGGAATCTATATTTGTTTTTATTTTTTCACCATCATAAATATGCATGTGCTTTTATCTATGTGTATAAAACTTTATCTATTGGTTACTTCTTTTCATCTTCTAGTAATTTCTTTTTTTTTTAATTGGAGTATAGTTGATTTACAATGTGGTGTTAGTGTCAGGTGTACAGCAAAGTGATACATATATATATATATATATTCTTTTTCAGATTCTTTTTCCTTATAGGTCATTACAAAATACTGAGTATAGTTCCCAGCTTTATACAGTAGGTCCTTGTTGTTTATCTGTTTCATATACCGTAGTGTGTATCTGTTAATCCCAAACTCCTAATTTATCCCCACCCCACTTCCCCTCTGGTAAACATAAGTTTGTTTTCTATGCCTGTGGGTCTCTCTCTGTTTTGGACATAGATTCTTTTGTATCATTTCTTTTCAGATTCCACATATAAGTGATATCATATGATATTGGTCTTTGTCTGGCTTACTTCACTTTGTATGATAATCTCTAGGTCCATCCATGTTGCTACAAATGGCATTATTTCATTCCTTTTTATGGCTGAGTAATATTCCATTGTATATATGCACCACATTTTCTTTATCCATTCATCTGTCCATAGACATTTAGGTTGCTTCCATGTCTTGGCTATTGTAAACAGTGCTGCTATGAACACAGGGGTGCATGTATCTTTTTGAAATATCATTTTCTCTAGATATATGCCCAGGAGTGGGATCCCTGGATCATATGGTAACTCTGTTTTTAGTTTTTTAAACAAAACTTTTATCTTACTTATTAATGTAAAGGAAAATATGAACCAACATCCATATCAGAACTCTACTCAGAGAGCTGGTTGTTAAACACTGCCTAGCACACCACTGCCCCAGCCCCTATGGACCCCCAGCTTCCTCTCTTCCTAATGCCATCTTCCACATCTAGGATGCAGTCACACTGGTCTCTGTTGAGCCCCCAGATACCAAGTTCTTCCTACCTCCAGGTCTCTATACTTATCTTTCTGTCGGGAATTTCTTCCCATAGATTTTTGCACAGCTGACTCCTTCTCATCATTCTGGTCTCAGCTCAAATGTCCCCTAAGAGAGACCATCTCTGAGTACTGTAAAGTAACTCCTTTTCCCTATTCCTATCCTCAATATCTCATTTTATGGACTTCATTGCACTTTCCTAAAATATTTATTAATTTATAAGTTAATTGACTGCTTCCTGTCCCTGTAATAGCAAATTCACTAGAGCCATGATTTGTCTGCCTGTTTCCAATGTGTACTTTGCATTTGATACAGCGCCCGGCACACAGTAGGTACTCAATGAATAACTGACTGACCAAAATCTATTTAATTAGACTATTATGTCAGGCAACGATCTCAGGCTTATTTCTATCACTGTTCTGTAAGCATAGCCAATATGTAGTAATCTTGTTAGAAACAAGATTGTGATAGAAGCTGTGGGAAAATGCAAGTGGGGGAGGACTCTACACCCAAAGAACTTCAGCACCAGTCTCGGCGCTGCTGCCCAGGGCATCCCCTCTTCCTCTCCTCTTTCTTGCCCTTTCCTCCTCTTGTGTTCCCAACGAATCTCATACTTGACACAAGAATTTAAAGCAGAGGTTCTCAAACAGAATAGAGAGGTTGCAACCTATGCGGTTGCAAGGCTTAGAAACAAAGAGTAAGATGCTAGGCCAGGGGCAGAGGGTGAGATCAGGTTTTACAGAAGTAAAATGGTTATCCTGGACACTAGCCATGCACCACAACAAAGAGATGACTGAAATATTAGTACTAAATAAGTCCATGTGGAAACTCTTTTCTTCACAGAAGGAGAGAGAAATTAATCTGGTAGTCTTTAAAACACATACAAAACTTGATAATGTTAGCCTCTGCTCAATTTATAACTTGCATCAAACATCACAGAGATTTCAGCCATGTTAAGGTAGTTGCGTTGGCCACCAAGGTTTTCTCTCATATGGACTTCTGTGTAGGTTAGGTGATTCACTTATGGTTGGATCTGCTTAACACGGTCTTGGTTCACCAGAACCAGAATTATTTAGATAAATAAATGCTTTTGGCCTCAATTATTTGCCTTGACCATTCAGCTTATTTTTTTTTTCTTGTACAGAAAATATTTAGGACGTTTAATTTTATATCCATGTCTCAAATCACTTGACATTTCAAAAGGACAATACCTTTCTTCTTTGAGTTGAGTAAGCATTCGTGCTCTTCTTTAACAGAGATTTTACAACTCTTGATTCGACAGAAAAAGGATCGTCTTGAGCCAGAATACACACAACTCCTTCTGGTGTGGAAATTACTGTGAGCTTGCAAACCAGCTTTCATAGTGCAAAGAGGTAAGAGAATAGGTAGAAAATAATATTTTCAAATAATTTTGAAATCTACCTCCTAACATTTTCTGGGCACCTATTACTTGAGAAATGGTTATTGACATCATTATACAGTAAACCCCAAAGTGAAACATACCAACAAAAATGTATTTGTCAAGCAATCACATTTTGATAATTTATAATCACTTGAAATTTATCTTTATATTTTTCCCCAGGCGGGCAGATAGTAAAGATAATTTAAATGAAATAAAAATTAAATGAAAAAAACCTTAACTAAAACAGTAATCAGTAGCATAAAGCATTATTATTTTTATATTATAAATAATTATTAGGCAATAAGCATTTTCAGAGAAGAGAAGTATTTCTGGAGAAGATAAAGAATATGTATACTTCTCAAGCACAATTATACAAGGTCTTTCACATTGAGTAGACCTAACTAACACATTTAAGAAAGAGAATAATTGTCCCTCAGCATACAACTAAATAATAAAAAAACTCCAGCAATTTTTTTATCCCAAATGATACTTTCCTATAAAGATTTTATTAGCATATGAAAAATAGAGAATATGAAGTAATCACATTTTCCCCAAAGCATCTTCAGATGAATGTATTTGTTTTTATATACATGTACAAATACATGAATTCTCTATATAGTTATGTTTTTTTAAACTGAGGTTGATGATTATAAAGTTTACTAAATAATTCTCCTCTTGATAAAACCATAATTAGCTAATGTTTTCAAAACACTGTACAGCTGTACTCTGAAGTAATAATTACATTTACATAAAATGGTAAGAATGCTGAAATGAGTACTTACTTTCGGCATCTATCAGCTTCTCTCTTGGTGAAATATCAGAGGAAGAAAGTTGTTCCTTTACTTCGGCAACATCTTTTGGATGTAAGAAGTCAAATAAGCTTTGTCCAGTCAAGCTAGCCTATTTATAAGGTAGATGTTCATTGAAAATCAGTATCATGTCATTTCTACCTTTCCTCATACAGACATAGGATACTCTTTCTTTGGTTTAAAGTGGCTTTTTCTTAAGCTCAGGTACATTTACTGTACTGGGTGACCTTAGCTTGGTCAGTGTTAAAAACAGTGATACGTGTAGATAGAAAAAAATACATGCACACAGACCCATAACTGGATAGACACAAACCACATACACACATCTAATAACTAACATTCTATTTATTCTTGTTACTCTTGGTAACATCCCCAATTCACATGTTACTTCGAGGCATATTATTATTTATTTTAAACTTTACCATTAGTAAAAGAGATTATATTACAGTATAATATAGAAGTCAGAGAATACCTGTGATTTTTATGGTGTAACTCAAATTTACCATACTGTTTACAAATAATTACCATACTGTTGATAACTCAAATCCAACCTGGAATACGTCTCTTTTGGCATTCCACTTCTCCCCACATGCACAGCCTTCCTCAGCCCATGACTTTGCTTGCATGGTCTCATCACCTGGAATTCATTACCTCTTCTCTATAAACTCAGTTCCCTGGCTGATCCAGCCAATTGCCTTTTACTCCCTGAATTCCAAGATTCCTTCTCCCAACCTGAAATGTCTTCCTCCCCTTCTCTGCTCATCTTAAAGCCTAGGAGACATTCTACTTCACATGTGAAGCCCACAGTGATCACCCCTCTTCTGAACTCCTTTATTACCCAAGCAGACATTCCTATAGAAGGTAAAAACATGGACCAGCTGGTCCAAGTGGCCTGGAGTGCTTGGCAGTTAGATATCACTATCAAAAACAAAACAAAACAAAACACTAGCAATCTGATTTATACATCAGTCTATTGTGTGATTGGCTAAGATAAGTCTATACCCAGAACTGCTTCAGAGCAAATCAGTTTTTTTTTTAATTGAAGTACAGTTGATTTACAATGTTGTGTCAATCTCTGCTGTTATAGACAAATCAGATTTCTGAAGCTGAAAAGCTGAAGACCAGACCCTGTACCATGGGGATCCCAAAGTCCTCCTGAGCAGTCAGTGAGTCTCTTGAATGGTCTCTGAAATGGAAAGTCAGTGTCCAGTGGGACTGGCCTCCATGTTACTAATTTGGAACTTAAGAGCTACATTGAATTGTCAAGTATCTTGGTGTGTATGTATGTGTGTGATGTTCTTTATTTCCAATTAGAAGATAGAAAAATCAAGTCTTACCCTGCTTTTGCGTCCCCACCTATAACCAGCTGGTTTTCACTCCCTCTGTATGTAGGTTCATAATATCTTTTTCTGTTATTTAACTCATTATCTATGAATGCCTTCTATCTCTCCAAATTTTCAAGTTTGGGGGGAATATAGGCTGAGATTAATGGGAGTTATTTAAGATTAAAGCTGGGGGCTATCTTATTTCTATATTATTTATTATATCTTTATATATATCATTATTAATTTTTTTACAGTGGGGTGTTAGTTTCTGCTTTATAACAAAGTGAATCAGCTATACATATACATATATTCCCATATCTCCTTCCTCTTGCATCTCCCTCCCTATCCCACCCCTCTAGGTGGTCACAAAGCACTGAGCTGATCTCCCTGTGCTATGCGGCTGCTTCCCACTAGCTATCTATTTTACATTTGGTAGTGTATATATGTCCATGCCACTCTCTCACTTTGTCCCAGCTTATCCTTCCCCCTCCCCGTGTCCTCAAGTCCATTCTGTAGTAGGTCTGTGTCTTTATTCCCATCCTGCCCCTAGGTTCTTCACAACCATTTCTCTTTTTTTTTTTAAAGATTCCATATATGTCTGTTAGCATACGGTATTTGTTTTACTCTTTCTGACTTACTTCACTCTGTATGACAGACTCTAGGTCCATCACCTCACTACAAATAACTCAATTTCATTTCTTTTTATGGCTGAGTAATATTCCATTGTATATATGTGCCACATCTTCTTTATCCATTCATCTGTCGATGGACACTTAGGTTACTTCCATGCCCTGGCTATTGTAAATAGAGCTATATATATTATTTTTATTATGTATTCTATTATTCTATTTCTATTTTGAAGGAGACCACAGGTGCTAGTTTATTCACTCTGTTGGTTTCAGTGCTATAGTTTTTGAGTAACTAGTTTAAATTAAATGGTGTTCAGTAACAAGGAAGCAAATCAATCACACCACTAGTTAAATGAAAGATGTATTTCAGAGTTTGTTGCCAGAGCCTAGATCAAAAACTGTTTTGCAGTGCGTATAACTTAATAAATAATAATGCTGTCTCTTGGAGGAAACAGAGAAGGGTGACTAATATTTTTCAGACACTCAAATATGATATCGTATTTAGTGCTTACATCCTGAGAGACAGGTATCATCATAAATTCCACTGTTTACATAGGAGGAAGCTGAGATTCAGGAAAATGAAATAACTTGCTGAAGGAAGTGAACACTCCTGTCAATAACAAAAATTCATACTTTTTCCACACATCTTCCCATCTCTCTTAGTTCTAACTTAGCAGAAGCCAATCCCACAGCCCAATGGGAAGAAAGAGTTCAGAAAAAGAGCTTCAAGATATGTTTCTTTTTTTTTTTACAAAATAAACACAGTGGGACTTCCCTGGTGGTCCAGTGGTAAAGAATCGCCTTCTAATGCAGGGGACACGGGTTCAATCCCTGGCTGGGGAACTAAGATTCCACATGCCATGGGGCAACTAAGCCCACATGCCGCAACTACTGAGCTCGTGCGCCTCAACTAGAGAGCCTGCGTGCCTCAAACTAGAGCCCATGCACCACAACTAGAGAGAAGCCCGTATGCCGCAACAAAGAGCCCATGTGCCAAAGAGCCCACACCACAACGAAAGATCCTGCATGCCTCAACTAAGACCTGATGCAGCCACCCCCCCAAAAAATTTTAAAAAAATTAATAAACATAGTAAGAAAATATTCTCAGTTTTGGATACCTGATCATAATTAAGTATTTTGGAGACTGATTTAGAAATGAAGAGAATTTTTCCTCTTTCACATCCAACCACAAATAGGAAGCCTTCTGCAGTCTAGGATTTAAAAATACAAAGTGAATATTTTAAAAGATATCTTCTGTCTCTCTCATACACATACATTCAGATTTTGAGGAAATTATTGTAGCAATAAAACTAGTAGAGTGGTCATAAGAGCTAGTAAAATTAATTTTAAGAAATTTTCTTAGTACATAAAAAGACTGATAAAATCAAACTGAACCCCAGTCTAAAGTAATGTTTTTGACTTGGAAAGTCCAGGCATGGAATATCTAGTTGAGATATTTCAAAATATAAAAATTACCTATGTTGAATTCTATACTCATACAGAAACTCTGTAAAGATATCAAAACACATCAATAATGGTTGCCTATGGATGCACTGAGATGGAAGGACTGTGCAGACTGGGATGAAGGAAGCATCAGGAATACTGTATTTGAATTCAGCTTTTCAAATAAAAAAGGGGCTCTTTAAAAAAATTAAAAGAAAAACGGACAAAGGTGTATCAAAAATCTTTCTATTTAATCATACTAAGGCATAAAGCCTAGTAGTAATAGCACAAGATCAAAACATGTATTACCTCCTGGGAGCAGGATAAGCCAATGACATGGTCATATTTTCCACGTCAAATAAAGCTGTAGACCAGAGAATCTGAAACCCAGGCATGCACGTGAAAGGATGAGGACAGAAATGGCAGAGCATCGACTAATAACTCATTCAGTAAGCAGTGGCTGGCTCATCTGCAGAGAACAGGATCCTGAAGGAACTGAGTACAAGGTAGATGGCCTGAAGGAGGTGCCAAGAGTGGGGAAAAGAGCCTACGGTGTGGGAAGTGAGGGCACCAGGCAGTGTAAGGAGCTTAGCATTAAAGACAAGCTATGCTCTCTCCTTTGGAAAGTGCCTATCCTCTGCCTCTACATTCATTAGCCCAAACTAATAAGACATATTTACTTGCATAACTTAAATTTTTATCGTAAAGGAAATTTGGTATAATACAGAGTCCTGTATGTTTAGAACAGGGATTTTTAGAACTAAAAATCTTCCTCCCATTCAAACAAAGATGAAAAGACAAATACAACTTAGACAAACATATCTCTTAACTTACCTTAAGAATTAAGTGTCTGAGCTCATTATCCTGAATGAATGAAGGTCTGTAATTATTTCCTGCATAAGAACGTGTCATACCTGAAAATAAAGAAGTCAAATAGTTATTGAAAATAGAGATGGAGGGACTTCCCTGGTGGCGCAGTGGTTAAGAATCCACCTGCCAATGCAGGGGACATGGGTTCGAGCCCTGGTCCAGGAAGATCCCATATGCCGCGGAGCAACTAAGCCCATGCGCCACAACTACTGAGCCTGCACTCTAGAGCCTGCGAGCCACAACTACTGAGCCCCTGAGCCACAACTACTGAGCCCGCGTGCCACAACTACAGAAGCCCGTGTGCCTAGAGCCCGTGCTCTGCAACAAGAGAAGCCACCACAATGAGAAGCCCGCGCACCACAACAAAGAGTAGCCCCCCCGCTCACCGCAACTAGAGAAAGCCCACGTGCAGCAACGAAGACCCAATGGAGTAAAAAAATATAAATAAATAAATAAATAAAATAGAGTATTTCTTTAAAAAAAATAGAGATGGAAATGTAGTAAATGCTCAGTGAACATTAGCAATGCTGCTGTTGCTATTGGTGACAAGGATGATGATGTCATTTTCTCTTTTAGTACACTCTAAGACCTCTTCTGTAATCATTCTCTTTCTTCGTTATTACTAGATTGAAATATCCTGCCTCTCAGACTGTAAATTCTTAGAACTACTTATTCCATTATACTCAAATGTGCAGACAGTAAGAGCTGTATATTGAAAAGTAATAAAGTGCAATATATTATCTATAACATTATAAAAACATGCAACAATATTCATGACTCTGGTTATTTTTATAATTTCTTACCTTATTAAAACTGATCATATGAATTACCCTGAATAGAGAGATTCTGGAATTCTAAGCACATTTTATGGATTCATAAGATTTCCCACATGACCCTTTAACGATCATATGGAGACTTCTGATAATACAAAAAAAATGTATAAAATATAAACGAAATAATTCACTTTAAGCCTTTAGCACAGAGATTACTGTATTAAAAGGAAAGTCTCTAAAGAAACCAGAAGAGCTGGGAAAATGGTAAGTAATGATCGTGTCAAAGCTAGGTAAAATTTGACCTGAGAGAAGTAAGGGAACAACTAAAAGTACGTTTGTCTCGAGGGCATCCACCAACCTTGACAGGGAAAGCCCTTCATGGCCACAAGGGGGCGCAGGGGACACTTCATCAAGCCAAGGTGTGCTGTCCCCAGATAACCTCCAAGCAAGGGTGATTCAAAAGTAAATCACATTTCCCTCCCTTACACTTCCCAACCTCCCTAACCCTAAACCCCTCCTTCTAGGCACCTCAAGGAAAGATGCTTTTGCACAAGAAAGGTAGGGTAACACCCTGAGACATGTTAACCATTAATTGGTCCTTGGGTGAATTTATAGTCGAAACTCACCAACTACCGAAGTGGTGGGGAAAAAACAAAACCAGAAAATCACACACACTCATGGAGTGATTTGGTAAAGTCTTCTCAGAGCAGCAGCACCCCTAAAAGGCCTGGCATAAGCCAACGAAATCTCTTTTGGAATCTACCTTCTAGGTAGCCCTCAAAGAATTTCCCCAAATGACTTCTTGTTCTTCTTATTATTACTACCCAGTAGCCTGGTAGGAGGGAGTTGAGAAAGGGACGAAAGACGCAGACTCCGCACGCCAGGCCAGGCACAGGAATAAATCAATGTGAGGGAGGCGCTGACACTTCCAGGCTGGCCTGAAGCGAGGCTGGCGGAATCGTGCTGAGGAAAGCCAGTCAGTGTCAGGCAGCCAGAATGCGCGAGCCCTGACGAAACAGGAGAGTGAGGACGTGAGGACGTGCCAGCGAGAAAAAGAGGGCAGTCAGCAAAGCGCTGAAGCTAGGGTGAGGTGAGCTAACAAAATGCAAGCCGTGCGATTCTGTACGCCTGCCAAAGGGCAGTGACAAAGCTGATTCTCAGATTCTGGTGGCAAAAATAAATGAGGAAACGTGATCACTAACTTCTGTTATAAAGTTCATCACCATCATTAAAAAATGACAGTATGACATTGATCATTATCATCATAAGGATAATAATGATCAATATGACAATAACAATTCCTCCTCCTGTCCTCTGACCACCACCTCCAGCATCAAGAAACCCTGTGCTTGGAGATCAGCTCGGGGCTCTGTGACCACCTAGAGGGCTGGGATAGGGAGGGTGGGAGGGAGGGAGACGCAAGAGGGAAGAGATATGGGAACAGATGTATATGTATAACTGATTCACTTTGTTATAAAGTAGAAACTAACACACCATTGTAAAGCAATTATACTCCAATAAAGATGTAAAAAAAAAAAAAGAAACCCTGTGCTCTTTCTCTGATATCTGTCTTAGGACAAACATCATATGATATCACTTATATGTGGAATCTAAAAAAATGATACAAATAACAGAAACAGGATTTACAAAACAGAAACAGACTCACAGACATAGACTCAAACTTGTGGTTACCAAAGGGGAAAGGTGTTGGGGGAGGGATAAATCAGGAGTTTGGGATTAATGGACACAAAGTAAACAACAAGGACCTACTGTATATGTATAGCTCAATATAGACTTTACTGTACACCTGAAACTAACACAACATTGTAAATCAACTCTACTGCAGTAAAAGAAAGAACAATGAGAAAAAGAGAAACACTGTGCTCACCCTTTACACTCGTCCTTAACAACAACCCTATGAGGCAATGCATTACCCCTGTTTCACAGCTGTGGGAGTTGAGGATTAGAATGTGAAATTACTTAAGTCCCACGGCAATTAAGGCAGGGAGCCAGGATTTGAACCCAGGTTTGCCTCCAGGATCCACCCATGCATTATTGGCTCCCAGGTATTCAGACCCACGCAGGTTCTCAGAAAGTGCCTGCTGCTGCAGAAGAAGGCTTACTCCAAATGGGGTCTGCAAACCACTGTCGTCATCACACCGTGGTGAGATGAGCACAGAAATTAAGAATACACATTTAGACACGCTTATGGAAACGTAACACTGTTGTGGCATCCCAGCCCATGAGCGTTTTTCACTAATTAATTGTACCGTATTTCACAATGGATGGGGGTGGGGAACACTTGCTCTCCCCCCAGATAGTCTGCAAAGCACTGCTGCAGAGTGTAGAGAAAAAAATCATTTCACCATCCTCTGTCTTCAAAGTAATGACATGTGGACCATCCACGTGCAGCCTTCTCATGATCTGGCATCTGGGCGTTTGTGGATCCAGTTGGGGTACACTCTGCCTAGGGCACTGGAATGCAGCCCCAGCTGCTTTAAGTCACCTCATCCGTGGGTAGCACTGACTAAGGATCTGGTTAGGATGTGTGATGCGTACGTGACCACCTCGCTTCAGCTTAGCAGGGCCAATGGTGAAATCTATGCTCTGTTCCAAAGAATCCCTTCTGGATTCAGGCAGCGTCTCCTCCCTACTGAGCTGCCTCTGCCCCTCGTCCCAGGCAGACTTCCACATAACATTTATCACACTGGGTGTTAATGATCTCCTCCGGGGTCTGTTTCCCTTGTCCACCATGAGCCCCTCCAGCCCAGAGATCTTGCCTCCTTCATTTTCCTAACCCCAGCGCAGGACAGGAACCGAGCGGATGCTCATTTCATGTTTGTTGAATTAGTTGACTGATTCATGGCTTTTCCCTTAGGTCCTCTTCTGCCAGGACGCTGTGAATGTGAAAACTGTTGGGTAATTTTAGGGTTGCAAGCAAATGACCTCAGCTGAGCCTGCTAATGTTCACTGTGAAAAGATTTAAGGGAAGTGTTGCATACAACTTATGCAAGACCCAGTTGTGGGTAAAAGAGAATCTTCTTTCACAATAGACTCTTATGAACCAAAGACCTCCTATCACACTCCCTAAAGGAAGCCTGCCAGGCAGTCCCCCAACACCTGGGCTGCTCTCTGCACGGCACTGAAGGGATCAAGGGCTGAACTTGCTTTTCCCCACTGCCTGCACTCCAGATCTGCATGCAGTCAGCTGATCAGAGTGCACAAGTCATTTTTCTACCATCTGTGGAGATCTAAGGAAGGTGATTTAAAGTACAACTTGCACAAATTATTGCTGAATAGCCCTTTAATAGCTGTCTCTAGTTTTACCTCCTAATTTGCCGATGCCCCCTCCTCCTCCAATCCGAACAGATTTGCCAGGACTTTTTGGCTCAGTAAGAAGTAAGATCCTCTTTGTCTGGGCTGCAGTTTGCACCTGGAGTCCAGGGAACACTGCCCTCTTCTAAGCTACTTTAACTTGACTTGGCAAGGTCTCTATGTTCAGACCACAGAACTTGCTTTTCCCTGAAACAGATTCCTTTTCCTGGCATGCAGTATAGGACAGAGATCTAAAGAAGACCCTTGGTCTTCCTTTGCTTATTCCTTTCTTATACTTTTTTTTTTTTTTTTTTGCGGTATGCGGGCCTCTCACTGTTTGTGGCCTCTCCCGTTGCGGAGCACAGGCTCCGGATGCGCAGGCTCAGCGGCCATGGCTCACGGGCCCAGCCGCTCCGCGGCATGTGGGATCTTCCCGGACCGGGGCACGAACCCGTATCCCCTGCATCGGCAGGCGGACTCTCAACCACTGCGCCACCAGGGAAGCCCCCTTTCTTATACTTTTTGAGCCAGATTTCACTATAATCTTTTAGATGTTTACAAATCTGAACTTTGAGAGGCTTCTCAGTGGTCTGCAGCGAACTCCTCTGCCGGGTCTTCTGATCATCTCGGTATGAATTTATGTCATTAACATTCTTGTACCTAAAACTCAATTCTATTTCCATCATTCTACCCACCAGACAAGGGTTATTCCCAAACCAGATGTGATTTTGACTACACATATACACAGAATACTTATTATGCTTTGATTTAAAATTCAAGCTCAAATAGGGGAACTTCTAAAGTCAGAAACGATCACGCACGCCCCAAGAAGCATCAGCTAAGGACCTCCTTCACCCAATGTCTCGTAAACGTGAGAATATCTTAGAATAGTAAGGTGTGATGCATTTTCAGGTGCTACTTACAAGTCTGAATAAAGTTTTAAGAGAAATTGCTGAATTTAAGGAGGTTTTCTTTGCTAATAGTGGATATCTGTCAATAACTTAAAATTATAATAACTAACATTTAAAAACTTCTAAAATATTGAGAGGTATGTACAGCAGGTTTTATCTTCATATTATGTATGAGAAAACTAGTAGAAATATAAAGGCTTTTCAAGTTCACATAGTAAACTCAAGATGAAGTTTTTAGTGAAACCAAGTTTTCTGACCTCCAATTAGTATTTTCTCCACATACAGAATACGGACAAGCATCAAAATGAATACCTATAAAGTTGAAAGACACATCTGTATAAAATCTCAGGAGCCAATAACAACAAAACAAACCCATCAGGGACTTCAATTCCAGGGAAGACTTCACAAACCCCAGTGTGGAGGCCATTTTCAAACTCACCTTTTAAAGATCTCAAGTGTTCAACAGCCATTCTTAAAACTGTCAGTTTGTCCAGTTTCCGTGCCATGAGATTGCACTGAGGGATCATCGCGGACAGTTTTTCAATCAGGTGGTTCATTTTATCTCTCCTCCGCTTTTCGGTTTGGCTATGAGCTTCTCTAAGAAGGAGAAAGAGCTTCCGTTATATTGAACATTTAACAGACCCCCAGTGACGCCAGAGGCAGCAGTGGGGGCACGGGTGAGGCCAGCAAGCCTCCGCTGCTCTTCCTCCCGACTTTGGCCCTGCAGGTGGCATTCTGCGAAAAGGCAGGAGTGGCACTCATTCACACTGCTTTTACCACTCCCCCCCCCAAATCTTTGCTCCTTCCTTCCTGACCTTATTCCCTGAAACCTTCAAGAACTAAGACCTCTGTGTGAGAGCTGTGGCAGGTGGTTTTTTAGCTTCCCTCCAGTCATAGAGGAAGAATGGGTCGCCTTCTATTCAAAGTTAACTCCTTTCTGGTCTTTGTTTGAACAGTTATCAGCATTTTAAGCTCATTCTCTTTCACATTTCCTTCTATGCTTTGATAAATGGGCTGAAGTCTCTTCCCTTTGAGGAAGAAACCCCTTTCCAGAATTCTAGGGATTTTTTTTCCTTGCTACTGTCTTCCCTCCTTGGCCAGCTTCCTGAGAGTAACCTTTCATCTCCCAGGTGCCTCTCCTATTAAAATCAACCTCCCAGGATATCCCTGGTGGTGCAGAGGTTAAGAATCCGCCTGCCAATGCAGGGGACACGGGTTCGATCCTTGGTCCAGGAAGATCCCACATACCATGGAGCAACTAAGCCCGTGAGCCACAACTACAGAGGCTGCGCTCTAGAGCTCGCAAGCCACAACTACTGAGCCTATGTGCCACAACTACTGAAGCCCATGCACCTAGAGCCCGTGCTCCGCAACAAGAGAAGCCACCGCAACGGGATGCCCACGCACTGCAACGAAGAGTAGCCCCCGCTCACCACAACTAGAGAAAGCCCGCGCGCAGCAACGAAGACCCAGTGCAGCCAAAAAAAAAAAATTGAAATAAAATAAAATAAAATCATCCTCCCAGCCCCCATTCCACTAAAACTACTCTAGCAGAGGTCAGCCTCATCTTATGCAACCCCAGGTGATCCCTGCCTTGAATTTGACACTGTTGCCATTTCTCATTCTTCGCTGGCTTCTGTGACCTCTCCTCTCCTCCAGCCTCTCCACTCAGCTCCGCCCCCTTAGCCTCCCTACTCAGCTCTTCCTCTGTCCTTCAATACTGACCCCCCAGAGACCCCTCACTTGACACCACTCTCTCCTCACCTACAGCTTCACCCCAAGAGATCGCATGCCTTCATAAGGCTTTACAGCTACTCATAAGCTACTTACCATTCAATCCCTATCTCATTCATTCTTTATCCAATTCCCAACCTTCAGAACTAAAATTATGCACCTCAGTGATTCATAAGCCCCCTAAAACTCAAGAAATCCCAAACTGGATGCATTCTCTGCAGCCGACCCCATTTTAATCCTTCCTCTGCCAGCCCTGATTACTCTTCCTTCTAAAGGGTTTATCTTGATTGGTGACAGCCACTGGACTAGCTCTAGACCCTCCCTTCCTTCTTCACCCTGAAGAGCCAAATAATCACAAACTCCTATAAATTCTAGTTCTTAAAATAGTTCTTAAATATTTGAGATGGCTTGAGCCACGTGGTCAAACTGAAGTTGCAGAGTCACTCTCCCTGGAGTGCACGTCCTGAGGAGCCTGAACATGGGAGGGCACTTAGGGCACCAGGACGCGCAGTTAACTTTGAATTTCAGATAAACAGTGAATACTTTTTTTAGTATAAGTATATCCTGGTGCAATATTTGGGATATACTTGTACTAAAGAGTCTTCATTACGTACCTGAAGTTCACAGTTGGCCAGGTGTCCTGTATTTTATCTGGCAGCCTAGTCTGGGGGGGGGGCGCTCATTCACACTCCCCAGCAGCCAGTTCAGCAGATGAGGGGCAGTCTTGGCCTCCAGATGACACCACAACGATGTGATGCCACTTAATCCCCTCTCATCTCTGTGCCCCCTTTCTAACTCAGAGGCTACATGACTTGTCTATCAGCATGAGGCTGAAACTTGAACCACACACGGCCCCGGTCTCTCGAGCCTCCTGCTATTATCACAGTGCTCAGCAAAGTGGTCGCCACAGCCCAAGAGAGAACTGGTTCTTTCCGGGGTAAAATGGTCATTCAGCTGCATTGACATAAGAGAAATATTGGCAACATGTGAAATGTTCAACAAGTAATGCAACCTAAGCCCTCTCTCTTAAGATTTGTTAAGAATCTAGTGGTTATAGGGCTTCCCTGGTGGCGCAGTGGTTGAGAGTCTGCCTGCCGATGCAGGGGACACAGGTTTGTGCCCCGGTCCGGGAGGATCCCACGTGCCACGGAGCGGCTGGGCCCGTGAGCCATGGCCGCTGAGCCTGCGCGTCCGGAGCCTGTGCTCCGCAACGGGAGAGGCCACAACAGTGAGAGGCCCGCGTACCCCCACCTCCCCCAAAAAAAGAATCTTGTGGTTATAGATGATCTTATTTGCAAAGCAGAAATAAAGACACAGACATAGAGAACAAATGTATGGATACCAGGGGGAAGGGGGGGATGAGCTGTGAGACTGGGATTGACATATACACACTATTATGTATAAAATAGATAACTAATGAGAACCTACTGTATAGCACAGGGAACTCTACTTGGTGTTCTGTGGTAACCTAAGTGGGAAGGAAATCCCAAAAAGAGGGCATATATGTATACATATGGCTGATTCACTTTGCTGTACAGCAGAAACTGACACAGCAGTGTAAAGCAACTATACTCCAATAAAAAATAAATAAAATAAACATATCTAGGTTCTGAGTGGGGAAAAAAAAGAATCTTGTGGTTACAAGTGACAGAAACCTTCACTTAAACTGACTTAAAAAGTATAAAAAGACTAAAAAGATGTAGACTAAAAAGAAATTGATAGTCTGTGTCACTGAAAAGCCCAGGTGACCACAATGATGGAAGCCAACTGAAAGACGCCCCCAGTGCTCAAAGCTGGAGTAGTCTGAGCAACAAAATAAATAAAGTAGCATTGGATTATATCCCAAAGTATAATATGAATATGCAGTAGTCCATACTTATGTAAATAAATGATTGAATACATAAATGGGGGAGAAATCTCCCATACAGAAGAATTCCAAATAATTTATGTAGATACTCCATCCTCAAAGAGAAGCAACATAAATCCCCACTCCTTAAGCATGGGCTGCACATACTGTCTTCCTTCGATAAAAGAATAATTTGACAGTGTCCAGCCATTGTAAAGTGAGGCACCCTTAAGATTTTTTGAAAAAGTATTTAAAGAATAAATATAATCATTCCTTAAATAAATAAATAGCTTGACAGTGGAGAAAGCTGACAGACCCCACCTCAGCCAGGTGATCAAGGTCAACATCAGCAGTGATGTCATGTTGACCATAGGCATCCTTGACATGATGTGACGAGAATGACACTTTGCTTCTGTGGTCTTCCTCCAAACACATACAACCCCAGCCTAATCATGAGAAAAATATCAGGCAAATCCCAATTAAGGGGCATTTTACCAAATATCTGACCAGTATCCATCAAAAGTGCCAAAGTCACCAAAAACAAGGAAAGTCTGAGAAACTGTCACAGCCAAGAGGAGTCTACATGGAATGTGCTATCCAGGGTAAGCCCCTGAAACAGAAAAGGGCATTAGGGGAAGACTAAGAAGACGTAAATAAAAGACGGACTTTATTCAATACTAGTGTACCAATATCAGTTCATTAATTGAGATAAATGTGCCATACGAATGTAACATGTTAATAATAGGAGAAAGTGGGTATGGTGTCTATGGGAGCTCTTTGTACTGTTTTCACAATGTTTCTGTAAATCTAAAACTATTTTAAAAAAAGGTTATATTAAAACAAAAAAAAAAAAAAAAAAGAAGAAGAAGAGTTTGGGGAAGGCAATCTAATGGGAAAGAGGAAAAACAGGAGACTCGTCCCGATCTGTTTTTAGAGACTTTAAACTAGATGGAAGAGTGGGGCTAAGGGGGGAAGCGCTGATGGAGCACCATCCGCCCAACCATTCACGCTTGACCAATGACACTCCTGGAACAAAATAAGTACTCTGGGGTGAACTGGATGGAATTCAAGTTACCTGTGTATTTACATAAAATGCAGTTATCTGCTCATACTTTGGTCTATTCATGAGCAATTTTTATTTATGTTTATTTTTGGCCACACCACACGGCTTGCAGGATCTTAGTTCCCCGACCAGATTGAACCCAGGCCACAGCAGTGAAAGTGCAGAGTCCTAACCACTGGACCAGGGAATTCCCCCATGAGAACTTTTTAGATTAAAGATTTATGATTTTAAAAATGTTATGATTATCTACTTGCTAGAATGTTCACCTCTTCTTTCTAACAATATTACCCATTAGCATGGACAGTAGCAGTGGACAGAGATGCCTGATTCCAGGAATGTACAGCAGAAGAGAAAGTGACTTCTCTCAGAGCCAGGGTTTTCAGGGAGATGAGAACAGGTAGGAGCAAGGTCACTTGGGAATAACAAATGATGATGCTGGGAGCTAGGAAAGACAGAGGAAGATGAAACAGCCAGTTTTTGAATAAGGTACTTTACTTGAAGGAGGTGCACCTGAAAAGACTTCTTAAAGAATTTTATTAAAGAAGGGCATATTTACCCAGAGGCAAGTTCTCTGCTTAATAATTTATCAGGGCTCTGGCTCTTAATTCTGTGAACTGTTACTGTCACTTTGAACCATGTCAGTGTTCTGCAGAGTCATATTAAAAAAAAAAAACAGAATAAACGGAGAAAAAGCAAAACTGAGATCTGGCCATGTTGCCAGATGTAGGAAAAAAAACTTGTTGACGTTGAAAGAATATGAAGAAACAACTGACAGACTTTATGGTGATGGAGTCCTAATAATCAGACACTCCTTGTAAGTAATTCTGGTTTGCTTGTTGGATGAATTAGGTTTTCTCTAGTGCTTCAAGAAAATAATAGTTGTTTTCAATAAATAGCTATTCTGAGAAAAATTTAAAGACACATAAGCCAAAATGTTATTCAAGTAGAGAGAGAAAAAAGGTATAAGGTATGTGATGATGGTATCAGATGGTTTGGTTTTGTTTTTAGAACTGTATTTATTTCCAGTCACTCCTACTTCTTCACCCTGAGTGGCTGCATTACTTCAAGGCAGGGGCCTCTGGCTCCATGGAGAAGGAAATGAATTCCCATTTCAGACTTCCTATGCTGAAAGGTGGTCCAGCAGGGCTGAGGGAGCTCGGGAAGGCTCTGGACTCAGGGCAAGCAGGCACGTGGCAGGGACCCTGCCCTGTGGGATCTGCCTGGCTTCTCTGACAGAGAAGCAGAACCGCTGGCATCACCCACCTGACTCCCTGCATGCATTCCAGAGCTGGAAAAGAGCTCATCAGAGTGAAAGGAACTTATGAGCACCACAATTTGGGCCTGAGGTATCTGCATCTTCTCAGAGCAGAACATATGAGAAAAAGCTAATATTCATGAATCCATTCTATCTTGACATCACCATTTGCTTTGGCTAACGGTCTACGTGTGCAACCTTTCCCACCCACCGTGTACCCTCTCAACAGTTCAGTATACCTGAAGGACTTCATTTTTACTTGTTGTTCACCATCTTCCATTCTACAAAAAAGCAGGATAAAGTATCAAACTACATGAAACAGATTTTCAGTAATTCTTGAGAAATAAATGTGGGATTAAGTCCAATCATCCTAATTCCTATTAAGTCTTTAGTTATGCATGCTACCCTGAGCTCCTAATTGAAACAACTATTACTGTCTGCATGGGCTGCTCTACTAAAGCTGACAGGTGCCTCATCCCCATCAGGTAACAAAACTATGTGAACTGACAATGAATAATAATTACCGCTCTATTTAGAAATTATCCCATGACAATCTTGAAAAGGAATATAATGTTCATAGAAATAACATTAAATAAAATAGCTATTTTTAAAACAATTGATGGATTAGCCAAAAATTTTATAATAGCTCTATTAAAATAGGCTGAAAATACATTAAGAATCTCAGATCTTTAATCAAAAGGAATTCATTTTAACTGAAAATTCATCTAGATGGTAAGAAATATTTTTAAAAACTGGAAACCGATCACTTGCCAATAATATTAATTTTCACATTAGTATATGCCTTAGCCGAATATACTAAATGTATATATATGTGTGTGTATAAATATTTATATATACATATACATACATACATGTGCTATATGGGTGTGTTTGTTTATTCAGAAATGTAGTCACCAGACCACTACCAAAGTGAAATATACTGATGGTGATAGAATACTTTCCACATTAAAAAACTATGCAGACGGAATAGGTTTTTTAAAATATGTGTTTTTAAAAATATGTTCCCAAATATATCATTTTTTGAAAGGGCATTTAAAAAATTCAGGGCAAAGCACCCATCTCATCATAATCACAGTCAATATTTCAATGGGTCGCCCTCCAGTCTCTTTCCTAGACATGTATCTAGATACAAACAAAAAATAGCTTTGACTATTTTACTTAGCGATGGGGGTGGGGTGGGGCATGGGAGGATATTTATGTAGATGTGTTATATATATGTATATATATATAAAATAAACAAAATTCAGATCATAGTGTAAAATTTTTCATGTCTTGTCTTATTCACTTAACGCTGTAACATAAATTCTTTCCCGTAGCTTCAAATATTCTTGGAGAATATGATTTGTAATGATTAAATAGTGGCCCATTGGTTAACTACACTATAATTTATTTAATAATTTTCTATTATTAGATATCTCAATATTCTAATTTTTCAATATTATAAATAGTATGACTAATACTATTGTGGTGCATGCCATCTTTGATTATTCTCCTAGGATAAACCCTTAGACATACAATTTATGGATAACTATTTTAAGGCTTCTGACTCATCTTGCCAAATTTCCCTCTTAGAAGACTCAACAATGATTATTTTCCAGGCTTTGAAAAAAGTTTGACCTACCTTTGAACTATTTTATTCGTGTGATGTCTTTTATTTGAGGTTTCAAGAATATTTTTCGCTTAAAAAAGATAAATACATGCTGTTTATAGAAAAGTTAATAAAATTTATGAACAGATGCATATAAATATTCCAAATAAAAAAGGACCACTAAGATAAAACCTTAATCAAAGGATGCTTTTCCTTATCACTGTCTAAATAAATAGCTGTGATGATAGTTTACCAAAAATATTTTCACATGTGTTATTTCATTCTCACAGCATATAAGAATCATGTAGTTATTACTATCCCCGATTTTACACATGAAGGAGTTGAGGTCCAGTAAGGTTACTGACTGCTCAAGGTCACAGACCTAACAGGAGGCCAGTGAAACTTATTCTGTGCTGGCTGGTGTACCTTCCTCTATGCCTTGATCATTGTCAGCCTGCTCTGTGGTATAAAATTAAACAGCTTTGAAGCAAAAGAGAGGGTTAGATTAAGTCAGCTTTTTTTTTTTCTCTTTTCTGCCTGACTTCATATTTATGGACTAAAACAGAAAATAATTATATAGATGAATGATTTTCTTCCTAATGGTGTGGAATTATATATACATATACATTACTTCAATCCCAAAAGGTAAAGTTTGGCTATTTTAAATCATGCTTTTGCTTTGATTATATGTGTTTTAGCAAATTAACTCACTGACTGAACTTGCCTCCTTGGTGAAATCCAAACCTATTGTACTTAGGAAATCCAAATACACTTTTATTTAATGGTCCCTTGCAGAAAAGAATAAAGGCATGACGTCATTAGTCATATAATTCATTTCTTTGTTAGCAGCATGCACCTAGATAATTAGTAAATTTGCTCTTTGTATTTTTCTCCATGCTGGCATTTGGTCTACAGTCATAATGTTTTATTTATGAATTTTAATAAGCTCTCTGATATTAACAACATTCACATTACTTAGATGCATTTTCTTAGTGTAGCATCTTATATTACAGTAACATAATTTTTCCAAACCACGGTGCAAGCTTTCTTTGAAAACTACTTTCACTGCATTTTGAATCCCTAAATCAACCAAACACAAACAAAATTGGAAGCAAATACGGTCAAAACAGCCTCCAGATTTTCTGCTTTCTTTTTTCTCTTTCTTTTTTTTTTTTTTTTTTGCGGTACGCGGGCCTCTCACTGTTGTGGCCTCTCCCGTTGCGGAGCACAGGCTCCGGACGCGCAGGCTCAGCGGCCATGGCTCACGGGCCCAGACGCTCCACGGCATGTGGGATCTTCCCGGACCGGGGCAGGAACCCGTGTCCCCTGCATCGGCAGGTGGACTCTCAACCACTGCGCCACCAGGGAAGCCCCAGATTTGCTGCTTTCTATGCCTTTCTCTTTTTAAAATTTTCTTCCTTCGGTTTCTGAGATGTCGCTCCCACTTCAGAGCCTTGTCTCCTCACCTTCTGGGTAGGCGTCCCCTCCTCCCTGACCCCCCAGTCTTCCCACTCCATACATGCATCCATGCCAGTCCACTTGCTCTCTGTACATTAATGGTGTCTGAATCTCCATCTTCGGGCCAGGCCTCAACCCTGAGTTCCAGACCTTCATATCCATCCACCTACTTGAAGATCCCATAAACATCACACTCTCATTGTGGCCAAAACTGAACTCATCATCTTTCCCTCAGCCTCTGTGAACGAAAATACCATCCTCCATCTAGGTGTCCAAGTCAGAAAACCTGGATGCTTCTTACATTTCCGCTCTCCCCCATGAACAAGCACGAAATCTTAGAGATTCCATCTTCTAAATGTGCCATCATGTGTCCCTCCCTTTCCATGCCCTTCCTGCCTAGGCCACTCTCTTGGACCAATGCTCAGAAAAACCTATTCCCTAGCAACCATCTCTCAGCTGTTTTCTCTGCTTGCTGGATTTTCCTCCTTCAGCCCATCCTCCATGCTGTTTCCAGAGTGATCCTTTGAAAATATAAATCTGTACCACTTCACACGTACTAGGATAATTTTTTTTAATGGAAAATAACAAGTGCCAGCAAGAAAATGGAGAAATTGAATCCCTCACACATTTCTGGTGGGAATGTAAAACGGTGCAGGCACTGTGGAAACTAGTTTGGTGGTTCCTCAAAAATTAAACATACAATTACCATCTGAGGGGCTTCCCTGGTGGCGCAGTGGTTAAGAACTCGCCTGCCAATGCAGGGGGCATGGGTTCGAGCCCTGGTCCGGGAAGATCCCACATGCTGTGGAGCACCTAAGCCTGTGCTCTACAGCTACTGAGCCTGTGCTCTAGAGCCTGCGAGCCACAACTACTGAGCCCCTGAGCCACAACTACTGAGCCCACGTGCCACAACTACTGAAACCCATGCGCCTAGAGCCCATGCTCTGCAACGAGAAGCCACCACAATGAGAAGCCCACGCACCGCAACAAAGAGTAGCCCCCGCTTGCTGCAACTAGAGAAAGCCCGCACACAAGCAACAAAGACCCAATGCAACCAAAAATAAATAAATAATTAATTGATTTAAAAAATGGATGGGGCCTCCCTGGTGGCGCAGTGGTTGAGAGTCCGCCTGCCGATGCAGGGGACGCGGGTTCGTGCCCCGGTCTGGGAGGATCCCACATGCCGCGGAGCGGCTGGGCCCGTGAGCCATGGCCGCTGGGCCTGCGCGTCCGGAGCCTGTGCTCCGCAATGGGAGAGGCCACAGCAGTGAGAGGCCCACGTACCGCAAAAAGAAAAAAAAAAAAAAAAAAAAAAAAGGATGAATCTCCAAAAAAAAAAAAAAAAAAAAAAGAATTACCATCTGACCCAGCAATTTTACTCATAGGTGTATAACCAAAAGAATCGAAAGCAGGGACTCAGATACTTGTACACCAATGTTCATAGCAGCATTATTCACAATAGCCAAAGGGTGGGCACAACCCAAATATCCACCAAAAAATGAATGGTTAAGCAAAATGTGGTATATACATACAATGGAATATTATTTAGCTGTAAAAAAGAATGAAATCCTAATACATGCTACAACGTAGGTGCAATTTGAAAACATTACACTAAGTGAAATAAGCCACAGACAAAAAGACAAATATTGTACGATTCCAATTATGTGAAATGTCTAGGACAGGCAAATTCTTAGAGCTAGAAAGTAGGCTAGAGGTTACCAGGGGCTGGGGGAAAAGAGGGTATGGAGAACTACTATTTAGTGGGTACCGTGTTTCTGACTGGGGTGATGAAAAAGTTTCAGAAACAGTGGTGATGGTTGTACACACCATGAGTGTAATTAATGCCACTTAATTGTACACTTAAAAGTGGTTAAAACAGCAAATTTTATGTTACATATATTTTACTACAATAAAAAGTTTTTTTAAAAAGTGCAAAGGCAGGGCTTCCCTGGTGGCGCAGTGGTTGAGAGTCCACCTGCCGATGCAGGGGACACGGGTTCGTGCCCCAGTCTGGGAAGATCCCACATGCCGCGGAGCGGCTGGGCCCGTGAGCCACAGCCGCTGAGCCTGCGCGTCCAGAAGCCTGTGCTCCGCAACGGGAGAGGCCACAACAGTGAGAGGCCCACGTACTGCAAAAAAAAAAAAAAAAAAAAAGTGCAAAGGCCAGCAAAGTGTTTAAAATGTAATCTGATCAAGCTCTTCTCATGCTTAAAATCCTTCCATTTTCCTTACTGCATTCAAGACACTTTTCAGATTCTTTAGCAAAGACACTTTTCAGACGCTTTAGTTCAGCAGAGGTTCATGACCTAGTCCATGTGTACCTCTCAAGTCTCATAGCCCACCCACCTCACCTCCCGGTGTGCCCTCTGCTCTACTGTGACAACCACTTGTTTCCTGATCAGCAGTGCGCTGCTTCATACTCTGTGCTTCTGCACAGCTGTTCCTTCTGCCTGAAGTACCTTCTCTACTCCTGCTCCGAATGGCTCATTTCCATTCTTCATTCAAAACTTAGCTTAAGTCAACATCTCCAGGAAGCTGTCCTCACTCTGATCCCAATATTATTTAAATACCCAAGTTTCCTTGTTGCCTATAATACCTAGGGTCCCCCTTATGGAAGCTATCATGATGTGCAATAACTATTTGTATCTTTCCCATTTGTACAAGTTTCTTGTATCTCATCTGTGTGTCTCCCTCCTGGTCTACTGGGTATCATATAGCAGGTGCTCAGTAAATGTTAATGACTACATTCCAGGGAATCTTCATCAATGACCCTTTTAAAGAACCAGCTCTCCCCTCAAACCCAACAGTCTGCAGAAAGGGTGAACCTTCTCATATATTCTTCTTTGTTTAAATATATCCAACACTTGGAGGCTCCACCAATGAAATCAACTTCATGCCCCGAGTCTCTGGGAAGGATGCTATACAGTCAGTACTTTGTAAAATCCATAAAGTACTTTGACATCCCTCATTTCATTAGAGAGAATGGAAAGTGGTGGGATGAAAGGATTGGGTTAGAATGGAGAGGCTCTGGGATAGATAATGAGCAAATCAGTGGGGTGTACGCTCTCTTTCTGCTGCTACTATATGCTGTCTTCAAGTAGGAATTATGTCAAATGATAGTCCAGGACTTACCTGCTGCCACTGGATGCTGATATTTCTACCCTTGTTGAAAGGAGATAGGAAAAGGGATTCTGAGAAAGTTTTTCCACCACTTTTTCTTTCATGATTCCTCACCTGGAAGGAGGGAGGCCTTGGGTCACCCCTACCAGACATGCTGGAAAATGGACAGCATGGTTGTTCTCATGTGCTAGAAGCACCCTCCCCTCCAGTTGCAGAGAAATAGGAACCAGGGTGTAATGAGGAAACTACCACACTGACAATCAGGCATTCCAGCTAGCTGGATAATGTTGGGCAAGGCACTTGATATTTCTGAGTTCCAGCTGCTTCATTTTCTAAAATGCGGGTAATTGACTAAATAATCTCTAGTGTTGCCTTCTGCCAAAAAAATCATTATCTGTCCTTACTTTGCATGTTTCTAGTATTTCCCGTGTCACTGCCCTCATTTTCCCATCCACTCTCAAAACCACTGTAAGGTCTCAACCATGCCCCTACGTGGCTTAAAATCATGCGACTCTAGTTCTCACTTGAAAGCCACATTCTTATTTAGATATTAAGAAAGAACAACGGTGCTTATGATTCTAAAGAAAATAAAAAAGGACTGACAGTCACTTCTAGCTCGAGGTGAATGGGGACTAACCAACTGATAACCTAGGATGTAGCACAGCAAACAGTTCTAGAGAAACTGTCACTTGATCAACTGTAGTTATTTACAATCATCCACATTATTGGAAGAGACTAAGAGAATACAGACAACCAAAAACAGTAGATAATCTTTAAGTCATTTATATGTGTCTTGGGAAGTGTGTTAGTACTTATATTTGAATAACACTGAATCTGCTGTCTTGGAAACTGAAGCTAAAGTATATAAAATGTCCCGGGAAGAACTGAGTTATAAAGAGCTATGATGTTTCATTACGTCCTCATCCTGTCCCCCACTCAGGATTTTTCCCTTCATTCGTGATTTACATAAAGTACCAGCCTAAAATGAATTGCTCTAGATTGCTATATTTACTGTGTCCTATTACTTCCACTGATCAACCCCCAGCCTTGGGGAGGTCATTAAAGAATATTTGGGACTGCAAGCTGCATTAGGCAATAAAAATGAACCAGGAGATAGTAAGTATTCTCAGCATTGATTGTATAATCTACTTGGCTTACTAAACAGGGAAAACAAGGGTTTTATTTGATTAAAGTCACCACAGATAACCAAGGGTTGGTTGTTACAGGAATGATGAGTAAGGAAAGAAGCAAGTGGTGATATTATTGTAAGCCAAACATGCAAGAAGATGTTCTCCTCAAAGTCAAGTATTTCAATTAGGAAGGCAAATATCTTCCTGTGACCATAGATGTTAAGCAAATTAACCTCCAGTTGACCTTCCTGGATACCTAATAACCTTCAGAGTTGGATCAGTCAGTGACAGAGGTGGCAGCTGGGTGGATAAATAATTGACCCTATCCAAATTTTTAATTACCATGTAATTAAAAATAATGATTTAAAAAGTAGTCTTTTTCTAAAGAAGATGTGGTATATATATACACAACAGAATATTACTCAGCTGTAAAAAAACAATGAAATGATGTCTTGTGCAGCTACATGGATGGACCTACAGATTATCATACTAAGCGAAGTAAGTCAGGAAGAGAAAGATATCATATGATATCACTTACATGTGGAATCTAAAATATGACACAAATGAACTTATCTATGAAACAGAAATAGACTCACAGCCATTGAGAACAGACTTGTGGTTGCCAAGGAAGGGGAGGGGGAGGGTTGGATTGGGAGTTCAGGACTAGCAGATGCAAACTATTACATATAGAATGGATAAACAACAAGGTCCTATGGTAAAGCACAGGGAACTATATTCAATATCCTGTGATAAACCATAATAGAAAAGAATATGAAAAAGAATATGTATGTATATGTATAACTGAATCACTTTGCTGTACACCAGAAACTAACAACATTGTAAATCAACTATACTTCAATAAAAAAATAAATAAATAAAAAGAAACTAAAGGTTTTAATTTGTTTTTAAAAGAAAAAAAAGTATTATTTTTCTTTTTTCCCTGGAGTCAAAGATTTCTTGGGGTTAGAGGAACAAATTCACTTACTGGGATGGGTCTGAATCACTCCCTTTTCGTTTTCTTGGAAACTCTGTCACATGTGGGCTGAAGGATCCAATAGTTGCTGGTTTTGTCCATGGGCTCAGATGACTGGAAACCATGGCAGCAATGCACTGGTTCCCTTCGATCAACACTTTACCTATGAGACATAAAGCACAATAAAGCATCTATTTGAAACACTAACTCTTACTTTATACATATCCATATCCCACATTTTAAATGGCTTTTTACTTTGATATTTTAAAGTGTCAACTAAACAGCAACATAACATAGAATGAAAGACTAATCATGTACACCCAAATATTAGTTAGAAATGTATTGTTAGTCTATATTTTTAAGTTTATTTTCCCTATCTAATTGGAAAAAAAATATATGGATATTGTAGGAAATATGGAAAACACAAAAAAGTAGAAAGGAAGGGGGAAAACCAAATCTCACCAACTAATATTACTATTTACAATTACTTCCTTGTAGAATTTTTTCAACAGTTGTTATTATAGTAATTGAAGTCATAGTGTATACTCTGCATTATTTGCATATCATTGTGATAATAACTTTAGTGTTATTACAAATTCTTTATAAATGATTCTAACGGCTGCATAATATACCATTGTATAGCTGTGTCATAGCTACTTAACCACTCTTCTATCGTTGGAATGTATATTTGGGTTTTTTTCACTATCATAAATATGTTTGGTGCCTTTATCTATGTGTATAAAACTTTTTATCTACCAGTTATTTCTTTTCATCTTCTAGTTTTTTGTTTTTTGGGGGGATAGCATCCCAGAAATGAGTTAACAAGGTTAAGGGGCATGAATATTTTTAACCCTGAATTGCTAAATATGATAGTAAAATCCTTCTGGTCTAAACTGTAGTTTACTAAATGTTTTATAAAATGTAAAAATCAGAATCACTGAACTAAAAATAACTTATAGTCTAAATGTAGGCCTCTCTGAATATATTTCTCATATTAAAATTGACCTAACCAGTTTAAACTCATTTGCACCTTATAACATAGACTGAAATATATAAGCAATATTTACAAGGAGAATGCAATACATCTTACAGTAAGAGTGGGAGCTTTTTAACACATCTCTAGCAGTAACTGATAGAGCGAGCATTCAAAAATAATGATATAAGAAATCTGATCCACACAAGAGACAAGCTTGATATGATAGACATATATAGACCACTATACCTAGCAGCTTCAAAATCCAATGTTGTTTGTTTTGAGGTACCTGTGGGGCATTTATACTGGACCAAAAAGATTGATATTATACATGAAACATTTTCTGACTACAATGTAATTATGCTAGACACCATAAAAAGATTGAAATTTAATGAGCTAATAATTTATTTTATGAAATTAGGAAAAGAAGACTAAAATAAATCTAAAGAATTAGGAGAAAGGAAATCATTAAAATAATACCAGAAATAATGAAGTAGAATACAGATTAGTACAGATCAAAAAAGCTAAACATAGGTTCTTCCAAAACACTGGAAACTCTAATAACCTTATGGCAAGATTTTTCCAAAAAAAGGAAAGAGGGAATAAATGAATAAAGATAGGAATGAAGATGGGGTCATAATTTTAGATGCTCTAGAGGTATAAAAGATAAATTCTCATGAATTTAGAAAAACATTATTCTCAAAATTTGAAAATTTAGATGAAATGGAAAAATTCGTAGGAAATTTTTTTTAGAGGTATAGTCAATTCACAATATGTAATTGTGACACACTAATTGTGTTAGTTTCAGGTGTACAGCAAAGCGATTCGATTGTACATATATATATATATGTACTTTTTCAGGTTCTTCTCCATTAGAGGTTATTATAAGATATTGAATATAGTTCCCTCTGCTATACAGTAAATCCTTGTTGTTTATCTATTTTATATATAGAAGTGAGTATCTGTTAATCCCATACTCCTAATTTATCCCTCCTCGCACTTTGTCTTTGGTAACTATAAGTTTGTTTTCTATGTCTGTGAGTCTGCTTTGTAAATAAATTTATTTGTATTACTTTTAAGATTCTACATATAAATATATCATATATTTGGCCCTAGAGAATTTTAACTGACAGAAAAGGAAGCAAAGAGAAATAAAGACCTGCATATTCCTATATTCTTTCTTACACATACTATCCCAATATATAGTGAACTCAACTCTTTTTAAGAGGCTTATAGAAATTTGATATTAAAATTCAACAATGGCAATACAAGAAAGGATAACTATAGGCCCATCTCATTCATGAACAAAGATACAAAAATCTTAACAAAATATTAGCAAACAAAATTCAGAAATGTATAAAGAGAATAACCCATCATGACCAAGACAGCTTTATCCCAGGAACACAAGACTGGTTTAATATTAGTAAATTAATGAATATAATTTACCACAATAGAAGCTTAGTGGAAAAATATGATTATCCTAATAGATTCAGAAATATTAATGAAGAAACACTGAAAGAATTCTTTTTACAATCAGAAACAAGAAGATCTTTTATCAGTACCCCTTTCAACACTGTATTAGAAGAAATGCTAGTAGAATAAGGCAAGAAAACAATATATGAAGTATAAGAATTGGAAAGGAAGAAAAAATTTGTCATTATTGGGAAACAACATGATTGAGAATACAAAAAACACAAAATAATCAACATATAAATTATTAAAACTAGGGAGTGTATCAAGGTTGGCTGTTTGTAAAGTCAATATATAAAAATCAACTGCTTTTCTAATCACCAGTAACAAACTATAAGAAAATGATATTTTAAAAAACATAACTTATAATAACTTCAAAAAATATAGAGTACCTAAATAATAAATGTATTTGGAATAAATGTATGACCTAATAAAAGTATACAAGGTCTCTCTGGAGAAAATTATAAAAATTTATTTAAAATATTGAAAAAGATTCAAATAAATGGAAACATACACCATGCTTATTGACTGGAAGTCTCAATATCAAAGATGTCAATTCTCCTAAAATACATGTGTAATTCCTCTCAAAATATTCTTTTTATTGGTGGGACTTCACAAGCTGAATATAAAATGCACATGGAAGTGCCATGAGTTATGAACAGCCAAGGGAAATGTGGGAGAACTGGACCTCTCATATATCAAGACATTATAAAGCTATGGCAATTAAGACAGTGTGGTATTGGTGCGGAGATAGACCAAAGGAAAAGAACGGAGAGACCAGACATGTAAATATGGATATCTGCTAAATGTCAGAGATGGAATGTTCAGATCAATGTGAGGAGACCAGCTTTTTAATAAACAGTCCTGGGCCAACTGATTTTCTCTATGGAAAAGAATAAAACCAGATCTCCTACTACCATATGCCAAATATAAAAACCAAACCAAATATAAACACTCAATTCAACTGGATTGAAGACCTAAATGTAAAAGGCCAAAATAAACAGAAAATACTCTGAAGGAGAAAGAATATCTTTGTTATTGGTGTAGAAAGAACTTCCCAAAACAAAAACTAAAAACAATAAAGGAAAAGACTGATCAATTCAATCTTCTTAAAATTAAGTTAACATTGATCAAAAGACACTATAAAGAGAATAAAACTGCAAGTCACAGACTGGGAGAAGATGTTTGTTACACACATAAACAATAAAGTGTTACCATGTAGACTGTATAAAGAATGGCTTTGCATCATTAAGAAAAAGACCAACACAAGAACCCAGCAGAAAACTGGATAAAAGACTTTAATGGGCCCTTCATAAAAGAAATTCCAATTGTCAATACAAAAATGAAAAGATAATCTCATTAGTAATCAGGAAAACCCAAAGTAAACTATAGTGATAGACTATATACCCATCTAATGGCTACAAATGAAAAGTCTGATGATACCAAGTGTAAGTGAGAAAACAGAGCAATGGAAAGAGAAATGGAACAGTCATGCTCTGTTGGTGGGAAAGTACATTGCTACAACACTTTGGAAACCTTTTTTGCATTACTTAATAAAGTAGAACACATGCAAATAATATGGTTTAGCATTTCACTTCTAAGTATACGGAGAAACTCTTAATATATCTTAAGAGATATGTACAAGAAATACATTCACAGCATTGCTTGCAGTTGAACAACAAAAAATAATGAGAACTGGAAACTATAATTTCCATCAACAGATGGGTAAATTGTTTATTCTTTGAATGGAATACCAAGAATAGTAAAAATGAATAAAGTACTGATATACTCAGCATGGATGAATCTCAAAATAATGATGCTAGGTAAGAAAAAAAAAAGTCACAGCCAAAACAGTAGCATCTTTTTAAAAAAACTGTATAAAGTTCAAAAGCAGGTAAAACTAACTAATATGTTTTTACTGATATCTACATAGGTTACCTCACTATATAGAAAAGAAAGGGAACAGCTAACACAAAAGTTAGAATTCTCTTTGGGAGAAGAAAGGGGGGTGCAATCAGTGAGGGATATACGGGTACATTTTTTTTTTTTGCCTTTATTATGTTGAGGTAGGTTCCCTCATAAATGGGTGTTGAATTTTGTCAAAAGCTTTTTCTGCATCTATTGAGATGATCATATGGTTTTTATTCCTCAATTTGTTAATATGGTGTATCACCTTGATTGATTTGCATATATTGAAGAATCCTTGCATCCCTGGGATAAATCCCACTTGATCGTGGTGTATGATCCTTTTAATGTGTTGTCGGATTCTGTTTGCTAGTATTTTTTTTGAGGATTTTTGCATCTATATTCATCAGTGATATTGGTCTGTAATTTTCTTTTTTTGTAGGATCTTTGTCTGGTTTTGGTATCAGGGTGATGGTGGCCTCATAGAATGAGTTTGGGAGTGTTCCTCCCTCTGCAATTTTTGGGAAGAGTTTGAGAAGGATAGGTGTTAGCTGTTCTCTAAATGTTTGATAGAATTCACCTGTGAACACATCTGGTCCTGGACTTTTGCTTCTTGGAAGATTTTTAATCACACTTTCAATTTCATTACTTGTGATTGGTCTGTTCATATTTTCTATTTCTTCCTGGTTCAGTCTTGGAATGTTATACCTTTCTAAGAATTTGTCCATTTCTTCCAGGTTGTCCATTTTATTGGCATAGAGATGCTTGTAGTAGTCTCTTAGGATGCTTTGCATTTCTGCGGTGTCTGTTGTAACTTCTCCTTTTACGTCTCTAATTTTATTGATTTGAGTCCTCTCCCTCTTTTTCTTGACAAGCTGGCTAATGGTTTATCAATTTTGTTTATCTTCTCAAAGAACCAGCTTTTAGTTTTATTGATCTTTGCTTTATTTCATTTATTTCTGCTCTGATCTTTATGATTTCTTTCCTTCTGCTAACTTTGGGTTTCATTTGTTCTTCTTTCCCTAGTTCCTTTAGGTGTAAGTTTAGATTGTTTATTTCAGATTTTTCTTGTTTCTTGAGGTAGGCTTGTATAGCTATAAATTTTACTCTTAGAACTGCTTTTGATGCATCCCATAGGTTTTGGATCATCGTGTTTTCATTGTCATTTGTCTCTAGGTATTTTTTGATTTCCTCTTTGATTTCTTCAGGGATCTCTTGGGTATTTAGTAACGTATTGTTTACGCTCCATGTGTTTGTGTGTTTTACATTTTTTCCCTGTAATTCATTTCTAATCTCATAGCTTTGTGGTCAGAGAAGTTGCTTGATATGATTTCAATTTTCTTAAATTTACTGAGGCTTGATTTGTGACCCAACATGTGATCTATCCTGGAGAATGTTCTGTGCGCACTTGAGAAGGAAGTGTAATCTGCTGTTTTTGGATGGAATGTCCTATAAATATCAATTAAATCTATCTGTTCTATTATGTCATTTAAAGCTTCTGTTTCCTTATTTATTTTCATTTTGGAAATCTGTCCATTGGTGTAAGTGAGGTGTTAAAGTCCCCCACTATTATTGTGTTACTGTCGATTTCCTGTTTTATAGCTGTTAGCAGTTGCCTTATGTATTGAGGTGCTCCTATGTTGGGTGCATATATATTTATAATTGTTATATCTTCTTGGAATGATTTCTTGATCATTATGTAGTGTCCTTCCTTGTCTCTTGTAACATTCTTTATTTTAAAGTCTAGTTTATCTGATATGAGTATTGCTACTCCAGCTTTGTTTTGATTTCCATTTGCATGGAATATCTTTTTCCATCCCCTCACTTTCACTCTGTATGTGTCCCTAGGTCTGAAGTGAGTCTCTTGTAGATAGCATGTATATGGTTCTTGTTTTTGTATCCATTCAGCAAGCCTGTGTCTTTTGATTGGAGCATTTAATCCACTCACGTTTAAGGTAATTATCGATATATATGTTCCTATGACCATTTTCTTAATTGTTTTGGGTTTGTTCTTGTAGGTCCTTTTCTTCTCTTGTATTTCCCACTTAGAGAAGTTCCTTTAGCATTTGTTGTAGAGCTGGTTTGGTGGTGCTGAATTCTCTTAGCTTTTGCTTGTCTGTAATGCTTTTGATTTCTCCAGTGAATCTGAATGAGATCCTTGCCGGGTAGAGTAATCTTGGTTGTAGGTTCTTCCCTTTCATCCCTTTAAGTATATCCTGCCACTCCCTTCTGGCTTGTAGAGTTTCTGCTGAGAAATCAGCCGTTAACCTTATGGGAGTTCCATTGTATATTATTTGTCGTTTTTTCCTTGCTGCTTTCAATCATTTTTGTCTTTAATTTTTGTGAATTTGATTACTATGTGTCTCGGTGTGTTTCTCCTTGCGTTTATCCTGTATGGGACTCGCTGCGCTTCCTGGACTTGGGTGGCTATTTCCTTTCCCATGCTGGGAAGTTTTCAACTATAATCTCTTCAAATATTTCCTCGGGTCCTTTCTCTCTCTTCTCCTTCTTGGACCCTATAACGCGAATGTTGTTGTGTTTAATGTTGTCCCAGAGGTCTCTTAGGCTGTCTTCATTTCTTTTTATTCTTTTTTCTTTATTATTTTCCGCAGCAGTGAATTCCAGCATTCTGTCTTCCAGGTCACTTATCTGTTCTTCCGCCTCAGTTATTCTGCTGTTGATTCCTTCTAGTGTAGTTTTCATTTCAGTTATTGTATTGTTCATCTCTGTTTGTTTGTTCTTTAATTCTTCTGGGTCTTTGTTAAACATTTCTTGCATCTTCTCGATCTTTGCCTCCATTCTTTTTCTGAGGTCCTGGATCATCTTCACTATCATTATTCTGAATTCTTTTTCTGGAAGGTTGCCTATCTCTGCTTCATTTAGTTGTTTTTCTGGGGTTTTATCTTGTTCCTTCATCTGGTACATAACCCTCTGCCTTTTCATCTTGTCTATCTTTCTGTGAATGTGGTTTTTGTTCCACTGGCTGCAGGACTGTAGTTCTGCTTGCGTCTGCTGTCTACGCTCCATACAGGTACTTCTAAGGAATTCATGTTCCACTTCTTAACCTAGGTGTGGGTTCATAGAGAATTGTTTTGTTTTCATCCTTTTAACTACATATGTAATTTTTACAGTCCCCTCTAGGTATAATGGATCCCACCATAAAGAAGTGAGGAGAATAATTTTACCAATGATCATTGGGAAGGAAGTTTCTAATTTACTATATCCCAAGACTTTTAGGCCTGGACTCTCTTCATGGGACCAATTCGGGACCATCAGGTACCACATGAGATTAATTACGGTTTCAGCCCCTAGACTTCGTTCTAATGTATTTTGAATGGCAGAACACCATCTGTCTCCAGAGAAAAATGTGGGGAAATTTATTAAATAGCAGATCAATAGGAACAATTCACTATGTAATATTAGACCCCTCCCATTTCCCTCCCACCCCCCAACACAGACTCAAGCAGGCACACTCTTTCCCTCACATAAGTTCAAAACAGAAATAAAATGAAGATCCCTTTTTGCCTCTCATTCTAGAAGGCATGATCTCCACGTCAATCCTACTTCCTTATTAACCTTGAAAATAAGAAATGGACTATCTTTAGGCAGGCAGAATATACTCCTTTTCACAAAATCAAAATCTGAATCACCTAAGGGGCTTATTTTTATATTCCTTAATGGGTGGGGGAGTATTGCCCCATAATTAGCTATGTTCCATTATGAAGCTATGTCAGTAGAAGTGTATTCAAAACAGGGCTTTCTGTAAACAAAAGAAAAAAATGGGCTAATGGGATTACGTAGTTCTGGAAGAAAGGATCTGTTCCTTGGAAACAATTCATGTAGTGGATTTTTATTTGTTAGGTGACTCACAATTTAAAGAGTAAAGCTTTCTTTTTAACCTTCCAGTTTACTTTACTTTCAGCCTCCACATATACTTATGTAGAAGATGAGATCATGCATTGAGAACTGAAATTTAACTCTGCTTTTATATAACTCATTTTGGAGGTATGATTTAACACTTTGGTATTGTCTTTCCTCACCAAATTGGGTCACTTCTCAATGGTGAAAGTAATTTGTGTTATTTAACACTCTGTAAAATAACGCAGAATTTAGATTGAAAAAAGATATTGTGATTATCTTTTACAAAGGAAGTTTGTGGTTTTATTTCAAATGAGATCCACAGTAAATCTCGCTCCACTCTACGTGCATCTCCCTGGTGATGGTAATCAATCTAACAATAATTTAAAGTATTTAGTATCAACTCCTCAAGCATGGAAATAAATTGTGGGAAATGAGCTGCTGCTTAGGAGCCATAAGCAGGGGAGACCAAGTAGCCACGTGGCTTAGGCCCATAGTTACAAAGAGGTTCAACTTTAAAATTTGACGTTATGCTTGAGAGAATATATTTACACACATACATATACATACATATATATATTTACACACATACATATACATGTGCACACATATTTGATTCACAGAGGTGCAATGGCAGAATGGAAAAAATATACTTCTTTAAAAACAAAAAATTTTGTCCCATTACCTAGTTCCTTGCCAGTGTGCTGCATGTTAAAATTTATGTAAAATTTAAATTATTCCATGAATAATTTTTGTTGTTAAAAACCATTTTTTCAATGTAAACATTAAAATTACTTCCTTAAAAAATGGAAGTGGCCTTTGCTTCTTATCTTCTGAGAGTCTATGCCCACAAAATCTTTTTAATCTGGTCTACACACTGTAAGCTGAGGCACCTGGTGGTCTAGTGTCTAGGATTCGACACTTTCACACTATAAACTGGTGTTTTTTTTTTCCTTTGGACAAGTCATTTAACATATCTCAGCCTGTTTCTTTAATACAGAAGTAATTTCCTGCAAACCTCATGGTTTCTTTTGGGAATCAAATAATGTATTTGAAATCTGTTTGAAAGCCAAAAGTTTAATGATGCTAAGTAACTAGTCCAGAGAAATTTGAGTCCAGTGTTTTTATTTTGTTTTACATTTTGTTTTCCAAAGGAAAATTTTAAAAAATTGAAGCATAGCTGATAGAGGGACTTCCCTGGTGTTGCAGTGGTTAAGAATCCGCCTGCCAATGCAGAGGACACAGGTTCAATCCCCAGTCCGGGAAGATCACACATGCCACGGAACAACTGAGCCCGGGTGCCACAACTACTGAGCCTGCACTCTAGAGCCCATGCACCACAACTACTGAAGCCCGCAGGCCCTAAAGCTCGAGCGCCGCAACTACTGAGCCTGCGTGCTGCAACTACTGAAGTCCACGCACCTAAAGCCTGTGCTCTGCAACAAGAGAAGCCACCGCAATGAGAAGCCTGTGCGCCACAACGAAGAGTAGCCCCTGCTCGCTGCAACTAGAGAAAAGCCCGTGTGCAGCAACGAAGACCGAATGCAGCCAAAAATAAATATAAAGAAAAGTATAGTTGATGTACGGTATTACATAAGTTACAGGTGTACAATATAGTAATTCACAATTTTTAAAGGTTATATTCCATCTCCAGTTATTATAAGATATTGGCTACATTCCCTGTGTTGTACACTATACCACTGTAGCTTATTTTATACATAATACTTTGTACCTCTAAATGCTCAACTCCTATAGTGCCCCTCCCCCCTCTCCCCCTCCCTACTGGTGACCACTAGTTTGTTCTCTATATCTGGGAGTCTGCATTGTTTTTGGTTACATTCACTAGTTGGTTCTATTTTTTTGGTTCCACGTAAGTGATATCATATGATATTTGTCTTTCTCTGTCTGACTTATTTGACTTAGCATAATACCCTCCAAGTCCATCCATGTTGCTGCAAATGGCAAAATTTCATTCTTTTTTATGGCTGAGTAGTAGTCCATTGTGTGTGTGTGTGTGTGTGTATCATATCTTCTTTATCCATTCATCTCTTGATGGACATTTAAGTTGCTTCCATATCTTGATAATTGTAAAGAATGCTTCTATGAACATTGGGTGCATGTATCTTTTTGAATCAGTGTTTTTTGTTTTTTTCCAGATAAATACCCAGGAGTGGGGAATTCCCTGGCAGTCCAGTGGTTAGGACTCCATGCTTTTCACTGCCAAGGGCCCAGGTTCAATCCCTGGTTGGGGAACTAAAATCCCATAAACTGGGTGGCACGGCCGAAAAAAAAAAAAAAAAAAAAAAAAACAACCCAGGAGTGGAATTGCTGGTTCATATGATAGTTCGATTTTTAGCTTTTTGCAAAACCTCCATACTATACTCCACAGTGGCTGCACCAATTTACATTCCCACCAGTAGTGTACAAGGGTTCCCTTTTCTCCCCGTCCTTGGCAACACTTGTTACTTGTGGTAGTTTTAATGACAGCCATTCTGACAGGTGTGAGGTGATATCTCATTGTGGTTTTGATTTGCATTTCCCAGATGATTAGCAATGTTGAGCATCTTTTCATGTGCCTGTTGTCCTCTTTGGAAAAAATGTCTATTCAGTTCTTCTGCCCATTTTTTAATCCGGTTGTTTGTTTTTTATGTTGAGTTGTATGAGCTATTTACATATGTTGAATATTAACCCCTCATCAGTCACATCATTTGCAAATATCTTCTCCCATTCAGTAGGTTGTCTTTTTGCTTTGTTGATGGTTTCCTTTGCTGGGCTAAAGCTTTTAAGTTTAATTAGGTCCCACTTGTTTATTTTTGCTATTATTTTCTTTGCTTTTGGAGCCAGATCCAAAAAAACTGCTACAATTTATGTCAAAGAGTATTCTGCCTATGTTCTCTTATAGAAATTTTATGATTTCCAGTCTTACACTTAGGTCTCTAATCCATTTTGAGTTTATTTTTGTATATGGTGTTAGAGAATGTTTTAATTTCTTTTTTTTTTTTTTTTGCGGTACGCAGGCCTCTCACTGTCATGGCCTCTCCCGTTGTGAAGCACAGGCTCCGGACGCGCAGCCTCAGCGGCCATGGCTCCCGGGCCTAGCTGCTCTGCGGCATGTGGGATCCTCCTGGACCAGGGCACGAACCCGTGTCCCCTGCATTGGCAGGCGGACTCTCAACCACTGCACCACCAGGGAAGCCCTAATTTCACTCTTTTACAAGTAGCTGTCCAGTTTTCCCAGTACCACTTATTGAAGAGACTGTCTTTTCTCCACTGTATATTCTTGCCTCCTTTGTCATAGATTTACAATAAGTGTGTGTGTTTATTTCTGGGCTCTCTTATCTGTTCCAATGATCTATGTGTCTGTTTTTGTACCACTGCCATACTATTTTGAATAGTAAAGCTTTGTAGTATAGTCTGAAGACAGGGAGTGTGATTTCTCCACCACTGTTCTCTTTTCTAAAGACTGTTTTGGCTATTCGAAGTCTTCTGTGTCTCCATACAAACTTTAAAATTATTTGTTCTAGTTCTGTGAAAAATGCCACTGATATTTTGAAAGGGATTACACTGAATCTGCACCCTGCCTTGGGTAGTATGGTCACTTTATTTATTTTATTTTATTTTTTTAAATTTATTTTTATTTTTTAATTTTTTGCTTTATAACAAATTTAATCAGTTATACATATACATATGTTCCCATATCCCCTCCCTTTTGCGTCTCCCTCCCACCCTCCCTATCCCACCCCTCCAGGCAGTCACAAAGCACCGAGCTGATCTCCCTGTGCTATGCGGCTGCTTCCCAATAGCTATCTACCTTACGTTTGGTAGTGTATATATGTCCATGCCGCTCTTTCACTTTGTCACAGCTTACCCTTCCCCCTCCCCATATCCTCCAGTCCATTCTCTAGTAGGTCTGTGTCTTTATTCCTGTCTTACCCCTAGGTTCTTCAGGACATTTTTTTTCTTAAATTCCATATATATGTGTCAGCATACAGTATTTGTCTTTCTCTTTCTGACTTACTTCACTCTGTATGACAGACTCTAGGTCCATCCACCTCATTACAAATAGCTCAATTTCGTTTTTTTTTTTATGGCTGAGTAATATTCCATTGTATATATGTGCCACATCTTCTTTACCCATTCATCCGGTGATGGACACTTAGGTCGTTTCCATCTCCGGGCTATTGTAAATAGGGCTGCTATGAACATTTTGGTACATGTCTCTTTTTGAATTATGGTTTTCTCAGGGTATATGCCCAGTAGTGGGATTGCTGGGTCATATGGTAGTTCTATTTGTAGTTTTTTAAGGAACCTCCATACCGTTCTCCATAGTGGCTGTACCAATTCACATTCCCACCAGCAGTGCAAGAGTGTTCCCTTTTTTCCACACCCTCTCCAGCATTTACTGTTTCTAGATTTTTTGATGATGGCCATTCTGACTGGTGTGAGATGATATCTCATTGTAGTTTTGATTTGTATTTCTCTAATGAGTAAAGATGTTGAGCATCCTTTCATGTGTTTGTTGGCAGTCTGTATATCTTCTGTGGAGAAATGTCTATTTAGGTCTTCTGCCCATTTTTGGATTGGGTTGTTTGTTTTTTTGTTATTGAGCTGCATGAGCTGCTTATAAATTTTGGAGATTAATCCCTTGTCAGTTGCTTCATTTGCAAATATTTTCTCCCATTCTGAGGGCTGTCTTTTGGTCTTGTTTATGGTTTCCTTTGCTGTGCAAAAGCTTTTAAGTTTCATTAGGTCCCATGTGTTTATTTTTGTCTTTATTTCCATTTCTCCAGGAGGTTGGTCAAAAAGGATCTTGCTGTGATTTATGCCATAGAGTGTTCTGCCTATGTTTTCCTCCAAGAGTTTGATAGTTTCTGGCCTTACATTTAGGTCTTTAATCCATTTTGAGCTTATTTTTGTGTATGGTGTTAGGGAGTGATCTAATCTCATACTTTTACATGTCCCTATCCAGTTTTCCCAGCACCACTTATTGAAGAGACTGTCCTTTCTCCACTGTACATTCCTGCCTCCTTTATCAAAGATAAGGTGACCATATGTCCGTGGGTTTATCTCTGGGCTTTCTATCCTGTTCCATTGATCTATCTTTCTGTTTTTGTGCCAGTACCGCACTGTCTTGATTACTGTAGCTTTGTAGTATAGTCTGAAGTCAGGGAGCCTGATTCCTCCAGCTCCATTTTTCGTTCTCAAGATTGCTTTGGCTATTCGGGGTCTTTTGTGTTTCCATACAAATTGTGAAATTTTTTGCTCTAGTTCTGTGAAAAATGCCAGTGGTAGTTTGATAGGGATTGCATTGAATCTGTAGATTGCTTTGGGTAGTAGAGTCATTTTCACAATGTTGATTCTTCCAATCCAAGAACATGGTACATCTCTCCATCTATTTGTATCATCTTTAATTTCTTTCATCAGTGTCTTATAATTTTCTGCATACAGGTCTTTTGTCTCCTTAGGTAGGTTTATTCCTAGATATTTTATTCTTTTTGTTGCAATGGTAAATGGGAGTGTTTCCTTGATTTCACTTTCAGATTTTTCATCATTAGTATATAGGAATGCCAGAGATATCTGTGCATTAATTTTGTATCCTGCAACTTTACCAAATTCATTGATTAGCTCTAGTAGTTTTCTGGTAGCATCTTTAGGATTCTCTATGTATAGTACCATGTCATCTGCAAACAGTGACAGCTTTACTTCTTCTTTTCCGATTTGGATTCCTTTTATTTCCTTTTCTTCTCTGATTGCTGTGGCTAAAACTTCCAAAACTAGGTTGAATAAGAGTGGTGAGAGTGGGCAGCCTTGTCTTGTTCCTGATCTTAGTGGAAATGGTTTCAGTTTTTCACCATTGAGGACGATGCTGGCTGTGGGTTTGTCATATATGGCCTTTATTATGTTGAGGAAAGTTCCCTCTATGCCTACTTTCTGCAGGGTTTTTATCATAAATGGGTGTTGAATTTTGTCGAAAGCTTTCTCTGCATCTATTGAGATGATCATATGGTTTTTCTCCTTCAATTTGTTAATATGGTGTATCACGTTGATGGATTTGCGTATATTGAAGAATCCTTGCATTCCTGGAATAAACCCCACTTGATCATGGTGTATGATCCTTTTAATGTGCTGTTGGATTCTGTTTGCTAGTATTTTGTTGAGGATTTTTGCATCTATGTTCATCAGTGATATTGGCCTGTAGTTTTCTTTCTTTGTGACATCCTTGTCTGGTTTTGGTATCAAGGTGATGGTGGCCTCGTAGAATGAGTTTGGGAGTGTTCCTCCCTCTGCTATATTTTGGAAGAGTTTCAAAAGGATAGGTGTTAGCTCTTCTCTAAATGCTTGATAGAATTCGCCTGTGAAGCCATCTGGTCCTGGGCTTTTGTTTGTTGGAGGATTTTTTATCACAGTTTCAATTTCAGTGCTTGTGATTGGTCTGTTCATATGTTCTATTTCTTCCTGATTCAGTGTTGGCAGGTTGTGCATTTCTAAGAATTTGTCCATTTCTTCCAGCTTGTCCATTTTATGGGCATAGAGTTGCTTATAGTAATCTCTCATGATCTTTTGTATTACTGCAGTGTCAGTTGTTACTTCTCCTTTTTCATTTCTAATTCTATTGATTTGAGTCTTCTCCCTTTTTTTCTTGATGAGTCTGGCTAATGGTTTATCATTTTGTTTATCTTCTCAAAGAACCAGCTTTTAGTTTTATTGATCTTTGCTATCGTTTCCTTCATTTCTTTTTCATTTATTTCTGATCTGATTTTTATGATTTCTTTCCTTCTGCTAACTTTGGGATGTTTTCGTTCTTCTTTCTCTAATTGCTTTAGGTGCAAGGTTAGGTTGTTTATTCGAGATGTTTCCTGTTTCTTAAGGTGGGATTGTATTGCTATAAACTTCCCCCTTAGAACTGCTTTTGCTGCATCCCATAGGTTTTGGGTCGTCGTGTCTCCATTGTCATTTGTTTCTAGGTATTTTTTAATTTCCTCTTTGATTTCTTCAGTGATCACTGCGTTATTAAGTAGTGTATTGTTTAGCCTCCATGTGTTTGTATTTTTTACAGATCTTTTCCTGTAATTGATATCTAGTCTCATAGCATTGTGGTCGGAAAAGATACTTGATACAATTTCAATTTTCTTAAATTTACCAAGGCTTGATTTGTGACCCAAGATATGATCTATCCTGGAGAATGATCCATGAGCACTTGAGAAAAATGTGTATTCTGTTGTTTTTGGATGGAATGTCCTATAAATATCAATTAAGTCCATCTTGTTTAATGTATCATTTAAAGCTTGTGTTTCCTTATTTATTTTCATTTTGGATGATCTGTCCATTGGTGAAAGTGGGGTGTTAAAGTCCCCTACTATGATTGTGTTACTGTCGATTTCTCCTTTTATGGCTGTTAGTATTTGCCTTATGTATTGAGGTGATCCTATGTTGGGTGCATAAATATTTACAATTGTTATATCTTCTTCTTGGATCGATCCCTTGATCATTATGTAGTGTCCTTCTTTGTCTCTTCTAGTAGTCTTTATTTTAAAGTCTATTTTGTCAGATATGAGAAATGCTACTCCAGCTTTCTTTTGGTTTCCATTTGCATGGAATATCTTTTTCCATCCCCTTACTTTCAGTCTGTATGTGTCTCTAGGTCTGAAGTGGGTCTCTTGTAGACAGCATATATATGGGTCTTGTTTTTGTATCCATTCAGCCAATCTGTGTCTTTTGGTGGGAGCATTTAGTCCATTTACATTTAAGGTAATTATTGATATGTATGTTCCTATTCCCATTTTCTTAATTGTTTTGGGTTCGTTATTGTAGGTCTTTTCCTTCTGTTGTGTTTCCTGCCTAGAGAAGTTCCTTTAGCATTTGTTGTCAAGCTGGTTTGGTGGTGCTGAACTCTCTCAGCTTTTGCTTGTCTGTAAACGTTTTAATTTCTCCATCAAATCTGAATGAGATCCTTGCTGGGTAGAGTAATCTTGGTTGCAGGTTTTTCTCCTTCATCACTTTAATTATGTCCTGCCACTCCCTTCTGGCTTGTAGAGTTTCTGCTGAGAGATCAGCTGTTATCCTGATGGGGATTCCCTTGTGTGTTATTTGTTGGTTTTGCCTTGCTGCTTTTAATATGATTTCTTTGTGTTTAATTTTTGACAGTTTGATTAATATGTGTCTTGGCGTATTTCTCCTTGGATTTATTCTGTATGGGACTTTCTGTGCCTCCTGGACTTGATTAACTATTTCCTTTCCCATATTAGGGAAGTTTTCAACTATAATCTCTTCAAATATTTTCTCAGTCCCTTTTTCTCTTCTTCTTCTGGAACCCCTATAATTCGAATGTTGGTGCGTTTAATGTTGTCCCAGAGGTCTCTGAGACTGTCCTCTGTTCTTTTCATTCTTTTTTCTTTATTTTGCTCTGCAGCAGGTATTTCCACTATTTTATCTTCCACCTCACTTATCCGTTCTTCTGCCTCAGTTATTCTGCTATTGATCCCATCTAGAGTATTTTTTATTTCATTTATTGTGTTTTTAATCGATGCTTGATTCATCTTTAGTTCTTCTAGGTCCTTGTTAACTGTTTCTTGCATTTTGTCTATTCTATTTCCAAGATTTTGGATCTGGGAAATAGAATCTTGGATCATCTTTACCATCATTATTCTGAATTCTTTTTCAGGTAGACTGCCTATTACCTCTTCATTTGTTAGGTCTGGTGGGTTTTTATCTTGCTCCTTCTCCTGCTGTGTGTTTTTCTGTCTTCTCATTTTGCTTATCTTACTGTGTTTGGGGTCTCCTTTTTGCAGGCTGCAGGTTCGTAGTTCCCGTTGTTTTTGGTGTCTGTCCGCAGTGGCTAAGGTTGGTTTAGTGGGTTGTGTAGGCTTCCTGGTGGAGGGGACTAGTGCCTGTGTTCTGGTGGATGAGGCTGGATCTTGTCTTTCTGGTGGGCAGGTCCACGTCTGGTGGTGTGTTTTGGGGTGTCTGCGGACTTTTTATGATTTTAGGCCACCTCTCTGCTAATGGGTGGCGTTGTGTTCCTGTCTTGCTAGTTGTTTGGCTTAGGGTGTCCAGCACTGTAGCTTGCTGGTCGTTGAGTGAAGCTGGGTGCTGGTGTTGAGATGGAGATCTCTGGAAGATTTTCGCCGTTTGATATTATGTGGAGCTGGAAGGTCTCTTGTGGACACGTGTCCTGAAGTTGGCTCTCCCACCTCAGAGGCACAGCACTGACTCCTGGCTCCTCAATTTGCGATGATGTGTTGTCTATTCATGTATTCCACAGATGCAGGGTACATCAAGTTGATTGTGGAGCTTTAATCCGCTGCTTCTGAGGCTGCTGGGAGAGGTTTCCCTTTCTCTTCTTTGTTCTCACAGCTCCTGGGTCTCAGCTTTGGATTTGGCCCCGCCTCTGCGTGTAGGTCGCCGGAGGGAGTCTGTTCTTCGCTCAGACAGGACAGGGTTAAAGGAGCAGCCTCTTCGGGGACTCTGGCTCACTCAGGCCGGGCGGGAGGGAGGGGCACAGAGTGCGGGGCGAGCCTGCCGCAGCAGAGGTCAGCGTGACGTTGCACCAGCCCGAGGTGCGCCGTGCGTTCTCCCAGGGAAGCCGCCCCTGGATCCCGGGGCCCCGGCAGTGGCGGGCTGCACAGGCTCCCGGAAGGGTGGTGTGGACAGTGACCTGCGCTTGCACACAGGCTTCTTGGCGGCGGCAGCACCAGCAGCCCCAGCGTCCCACGCCCGTCACTGGGCTCCGCGCTTTCAGTCGTGACTCGCGCCCGTCTGTGGAGCCCCTTTAAGCAGCACTCTTAATCCCCTCTCCTCGCGCACCAGGAAACCAAGAGGGAAGAAAAAGTCTCTTGCCTCTTCGGCAGCTCCAGAATTTTCCCGGACTCCCTCCCGGCTAGCTGTGGCACATTAGCCCCCTTCAGGCTGAGTTCTCGCCGCCAGCCCCAGTCCTCTCCCTGCGCTCTGACCGAAGCCCGAGCCTCAGCTTCCAGCGCCGCCCGCCCTGGCGGGCGAGCAGACAAGCCCCTCGGGCTGGTGAGTGCCGCTCGGCACCGATCCTCTGTGCGGGAATCTCTCCGCTTTGCCCTTCCCAGGTACGTGGGGAGTTTCTTGCCTTTTGGGAGGTCTGGGGTCTTCTGCCAGCGTTCAGTAGGTGTTCTGCAGGAGTTGTTCCACGTGTAGCTGTATTTCTGGTGTATCCGTGGGGAGGAAGGTGATCTCCACGTCTTACTCTTCCGCCATCTTACCCGAAGTCCCTGGTCACTTTAATAATATTAATTATTCCAATCCAAGAACATGGTATAGCTTTCTGTTTGTGTCATCTTCAATTTCTTTCATCAGTGTCTTATAGTTTTCTGAGTACAGATCTTTTACCTCTTAGGTAGGTTTATTCGTAGGTATTTTATTCTTTTTGATGCAATGATAAATGGGATTGTTTCTTTAATTTCTCCAATAGGTTATTGTTACTGTATAGAAATGCAACATTTCTGTACATTAATTTTGTATCCTGCAACTTCACCAAATTCATTGATGAGCTCTAGTAGTTTTCTGATGGCATCTTTAGGATTTTCTATGTGTAGTAGGATGTCACCCGCAAAGAGTGACAGTTTTACTTCTTCTTTTCCAATCTGGATGACTTTTATTTCTTTTTCTTGTCTGATTTTGTAGCTAGGACTTCCAGTACTATATTGAATAAAAGTGGTGAGAGTGGGCATCCTTGTCTTGTTCCTGATCTTAGAGGAACTGCTTTCAGCTTTTCATCACTGAGGATGATGTTAGCTATGGGTTTGTCATATATGGCCTTTATTATGTTGAGGTATGTTTCCTCTATGCCCACTTTCCTGAGAGGTTTTTTTTTTATCATAAATGGATGTTGAATTTTGTCAAAAGCTTTTTCTATATCTATTGAGATGTTCATATGGTTTTTAATTCTTCAGTTTGTTAATGTGGTATATCACATTGATTTGTGAATATTAAAAAATTCTTGCATCCTGGGATAAATCCCACTTGATCATTGTGTATGATTCTTTTAATCTATTGTTGGATTCGGTTTGCTAGTATTTTGTTGAGGATTTTTGTATCTATGTTCATCAGTTGATATGGGCCTGAAGTTTTCTTTTTTTGTGATATCTTTGTCTGCTTTTGGTATCAGGGTGATGCTGGCCTCACAGAGTAAGTTCAAGAGTGTTCCTTCCTCTACAACTTTTTGGAATAGTTTGAGAAGGATAGATGTTAACTCTTCTCTGAATGGTAGAATCCACCTGTGAAGCCACCTGGTCCTGGACTTTTGTTTGTTGGGAGTTTTAAAATTACTGATTCAATTTCAGTACTGGTAATTGGTCTGTTCATATTTTCTATTTCCTTTTGGTTCAGTCTTGGGAGATTTGCACCTTTCTAAGAACTTGTCCATTTCTTCTAGGTTGTCCATTTTATTGACATAGAGTTGTTCTTAGCAGTCTCTTATGATCCTTGGTATTTCTGTGGTGTCGGTTGTAACTTCTCTTTTTTCATTTCTGATTTTGTTGATTTGGGCCCTCCCCCTTTTTTTCTAGATGAATCTGGTTAAAGGTTTATCGATTTTGTTATCTTTTCAAAGAAACAGCTTTTAGTTCCATTGGTCTTTTCTGTATTTGTCCCTATTTCATTTATTTCTGCTCTGATCTTTATGATTTCTTTCCTTCTATTAATTTTGGGTTTTGTTTGTTCTTCTTTCTCTAGTTGCTTTAGGTGTAAGGTTAGGTTGTTTATTTAAGATTTTTCTCCTTTCCTGAGGTAGGCTTGTATCACTATAAACTTCCCTCTTAGAACTACTTTTGCTGCATCCCCTAGGTTTTAGATTGTCATGTGTTTGTTTTCATTTGTCTCCTCTTTGATTTCTTCAGTGATCCCTTGGTTGTTTAGTAGCATATTGTTTTAGCCTCCAAATGTTTGTGTTTTTGTAATTTTTTTCTTGCAGTTGATTTCTAGTCTCATAGCATTATGGTCAGAAAAGATGCTTGATGTGTTTTCAATTTTCTTAAATTTACTGAGGCTTGTTTTGTGGCCTAGCATGTAATCTATCCTGGAGAATGTTCCATGTGCACTTGAAAAGAATGTGTATTCTGCTGCTTTCAGATGCAATGCTCTCCCTATATATAACAATTAAGTCCATCTGTTCTGATGTATCATTTAAGGCCAAGGTTTCCTTATTGATTTTCCATCTGGATGATCTGTCTATTGATGTAAGTGGAGTGTTAAAGCCCCCTACTATTATTGTGTTACTGCCAATTTCTCCTTTTACATCCATTAATATTTGCCTTATATATTTCGGTGCTCCTATGTTAGGCACATATAGATTTAAAATTGTTATATCTTCTTCTTGACTGATCACTTGATAATTATGTAGTGCCCTTCTTTGTCTCTTTTAACAGTCTTTGTTTTAAAGTCTCTTTTGTTGGATATAAATATTGCTACTCCACCTTTCTTTTGACTTCCATTTGCACAGAATACCTTTCTCCATTCCCTCACCTTCAGTCTGTGTGTGTCTTTAGAATCAAATTGAGTCTCTTGTAGGCAGCATATATACAGGTCTTCTTTGGTATTCATTTAGCCACTCTATGTCTTTTGATTGGAGCATATAATCCATTTACATTTAAGGTAATTATTGATATGTATGTTCTTACTGCTATTTGGTTAATTGTTTTGGGGTTATTTTGTAGGTCTTTTTTTCCCTTCTTTTGTTCTCTTCTCTTGTGATGATGACTATCTTTAGTGTTATGTTTGGATTCATTTTTCTTTTTTTGTGTGTATATCTATTATAGATTTTTGATTTGTGGTTACCATGAGTTTTTATATAGCTATCTATCTATCTATCTATCTATCTATCTATCTATGGTTGTTTTAAGTTGCTGGTCTCTTAATTAAAATGCATTTTAACAACCCTGCATTTGTACTCTCCTCCCCTCATAATTAATGTTTTTGGTATCACATTTTACATCTAATTGTTTTGTGTATCCCTTAACTGCTTATTGTGGATAGAGATGATTTTACTACTTTTGTCTTTTAACCTTCCTACTAGCTTTGTGTGTGGATGATTTCTTACCTTTACTGTGTGTTTGCTGTTACTGGTGAGCTTTTCATTTTGTAATTTTCATGTTTCTAGTTGTGGCCTTTTCTTTTTCACTTAGAGAAGTTCCTTCAACATTTTTTGTAAAGCTGGCTTGGTGGTGCTGAACTCTTAGCTTTTGTCTGTAAAGCTTTCGATCTCTCCATCCAATCTGAATGAGAGACTTGCTGGGTAGAATATTCTTGGTTTTAGGTTTTTCCCTTTCATCACTGTAGATATATCATGCCACTCCTTTATGGTCTGCAGAGTTTCTATTGAAAAGTCAGCTGAAAGCCTTATGGGAGTTCCCTTGTATGCTGTTGCTCTTCCCTTGCTGTTTGTAATATTCTCTCTTTATCTTTAATTTTTCTCATTTTAATTACAATATGTCTTGGTTTGTTCCTCTTTGGGTTAATTCTGTATGGGACTCTCTGTACTTCTTGGACTTGGGTGACTGTTCCCTTTCCCAGGTTAGGGAAGTTTTCAGCTATTATTTCTTCAAATATGTTCTCAGCCACTTTCTCTCTCTTCTCCTTCTGGGACCCGTATAATGTGAATATTAGTGCGCTTGATGTTGTCCCAGAGGCCTCTTAAGCTGTCATTTCTTTTCATTCAAAAAGAGTCCATTGTTGATGAACCACTGCAGATGCTTAAGGTGTCAGTCAAGAAAAGGAACTGAGTTAAATGTCTTTGAATCTTTTTTTAATTAAAAAAAGTTAAACTTTTAATTTTGAAATAATTTCAAACTTGTAAAAATAATACAAAGAATTCCCATATACCCTTCAATCAGATTCCCCAAATGGTAATGTCTTAGTTAACTCCAGTCTAATTATCAAGACCAGGATATTAACACTGATGTAGTATTATTATTTAATTTATACACCTTATTCAAATTTTGCCAATTTTCCCCCTAATGTCCAGAATCCAATCCAGGATCACATGATACATTTAAGTATCTATTATTTGTCCTCAGTTTTCTTTAAACATCTGGTTTTCTTTCGTCTTTCTTGAGATTTTTGAAGGGCACTGGGCAGGTATTGTATAGACTGTCTTTCAGTTTAACTCTTTCTGTTATTCCCTCATGACTAAATTCAGGTTATGCACTTTTTTCAAGAATACCGCAGAATTGGTTTCTGTGTCCTTCTCAGTACTAAATGCTTTCACTTTAAGTTTAATTGCTTCTGGTGCTTTTTGTTGCCTCATTAAGATCCTATTCTTCAGGATGCCAAATGGTGTTCAGCTCATGGAATCCACAGAAGAAGAGGCAGGGGAAAGATTTATGAGATCCTCTATTTAGGCTGTAAACTCCATCACTGGAAAGCTTTCAGAATCATGTCATTTTTTAGCTCCAAATCTTAGCACAGGGCTTGACATATGGTGTTTAGGGTTTGCTGAAGGAATGAATCACATTTCATTTCATTACCCCCAGACATTCAAAAGAGAATCTGAAAGAGGTGTAAAATCAGGATTTCCAGATTCATGTATGGGATGGGCTGCTGGGATGATGAAATTCCCAGAATAAGGAATATGCAAATCCCCATGGGATGGGCTGCTGGGATGATGAAATTCCCAGAATAAGGAATACGCAAATCCCCACTGTACCTACTTCACAAACAAGGAGGCCTAATCCCTACCATTACTTCATTTTTACCATTTTTCTTCCACAAAAGGAAAAATATACCTGATCGTCCGCTGGAAAAAAAGAAGGCACTGTGTGGCATGAGATTTGGCAATCGGAAGTAGCTTTCTGGAGTAACAAGCAGTAGTTGTTTCACAGGTTTGTGCTAATGCATTACAATGGAAACCAAATGCTGTTTCTTACCACTGACAAATTACTGTAAGATGCTTAGTCAATAATAAAAATGCAGTACTAGTTGGCACTATTCAGGAAAAATACCAACTCACTATATATATACAAATTATGAAAAAGCTTTTGCTCAGCAGAGGTTAAAAACACACTAGTATTCCACAATATTTTTTAAGAGTTTAACCCAGGTGGACAATATGTCTAAAAGGGTTAAGATTTAGTACCTGCCCTTAAGAAGCTTATGATCCTGTATATGTTTGTGCATATGCAGGTGCACAGACACAGAAATCAAATACTGAATGCAATTAGACCTAGATGGAGGCACAGGTTTATGAGTTTATGCTGCCAGAACACAGAGGGAAGCACACTTAATTCTGTTTTGGGAAAGGAGTAACATTTGAAAGCATTTTTTGTATGGGTATTTCAGACTAAGAGAACACCATGAACAGGAGGTGAAACAAATGCATTTAGTATAATCCTATGCTATCATTAAAAATGACGTTTAGGTAATGAATCCAGAAAACATATCAAAGTCAGGTGTTAGAAAATGCATCTGCTGATATGACTCTGATCAGTAAAATTGGACTTTTTCAAAACAAATTTTACCTTCTCACACATGAAACTAAATGCACACTAAATTGACAGAACACCTATCAGACTAGAAACCAGATACCTAATCATCATGCACCATCCAGAAATGCAGCTTCCCAAGAAAATTCAAAATAGGGATGAGGTTTAGATTCACTGATATTTTGGACTTCCCTGGTGGCACAGTGGTTAAGAATCCGCCTGCCAATGGAGGAGACAAGGGTTCGATCCCTGGTCCAAGAAGATCCCACATTCCGTGGAGCAACGAAGCCTATGCACCACAACTACCGAGCCTGTGCTCTAGAGCCCATGAGCCACAACCTCTGATCCTGCATGCCACAACTACTGTAGCCCATGCGCCTAGAACCCGAGCTCCTTAACAAGAGAAGCCACTGCAATGAGAAGCTGCACACCACAATGAAGAGTAGCCCCTGCTCGCCGCAACTAGAGAAAGCCCATGCACAGCAAAGAAGACCCATTGCAGCCAAAAATAAATAAATAAAATAAATTTATTTCAAAAATGTATAAAAAAAAGGATTCATTGATATTTCATGCAAGTCCATCAAGATTTATTTATCCATGAATCCTTACTACACTTGGAGAAGGCAGGCAAGTGCGTCCCGCATGACCACCTTTCCTGAGTTTCAATCCAAACAGCCAAGCAAACCCTGAAGAAAAGCAGATATTTAGCCAGACTGGTCTTAACTGAAGCCAGCAGAATATCTTGCTCAAAATGGGGGCTCATAGTGGGTGTTGAGATACAAGAGCCTAATTAGGTAATTTTCCAAATTTCCATCCATTCTCTTCAACAGGACTTGTCAACAGAATCTTCACACTTCAAACATCCCTACTCTTTTTGAAGGGTACTCAATTTCAGACTCCAGTGCATGCCTTCCTATTCTGGAAGAATTGCACCTGTGATAACCTGGTTCTTCCACCATCTCAGCCTCAGTCACCGTGGAAGAGGAGAATCTGAACGTTGATTCAAAGGCAAGATTTTTACGTGGGTCTATCTACAGGGAGAAAATGAAGGAAACCACAAGGACACCCAGACAAAGTCTTATGAGGGAGACACTTTGCATTCACTAATAAATTAGCATCCTGTTTTTACATGTCAAAAAAATGACATTTAACGTTTCTCCCTATGATAGCAGCCTGCGTCACTGGTACCTCCCTCTTCTGTTTGTTGAAAAGTGCAACACCTTTGGCGAGTGGGTGTGGTTTGGAGGAAGAAGTTTCAGGGGCTGATAGAAGTTATATTCTAGGAAGTGCTTATTATTTTCTTGTAGCACCGTCCAGTTGCTGCATTTGAAGAACGCTCTACTTGGTATTTGCCCTGTTATTTAATCTAAAGTCAGAGGGTCTGGAATTTTATTTTAATTTTGGTCTTATTTATGTATGTTTAATTCACATGCACTCTTTTCCTTTTTTTTTGAAATATAAAAACTTTTAATGACGTATAGTTGATTTACAATGCTGTGGCAATCTCTGCTGTACAGCAAAGCGACTCAGTTGTACACAGAGACATTCTTTTTTAATATTCTTGTCCATTACGGTTTATCACAGGTATTGTGTACAGCTCCCTGTGCTGTACATTAGGACCTTGTTTTTTATCCATTGTAAATGTAATAGTTTGCATCCACCAACCCCAAACTCCCAGTCCACCCCTCTCCATCCCCTCCTCTTCCCTGGCAACCACAAGTTTGTTCTCTATGTCCATGAGGCTGTTTCTGTTTTGGAGATGTGTTCATTTGTGCCATATTTTAGATTCCACATATAAGTGATATCATATATTTGCCTTTCTCTTTCTGACTTACTTAAATTTGTATGATAATCTCTAGTTGCATCCATGTTGCTGCAAATGGCATTATTTTGTTCTTTTTTATGGCTGAGTAGTATTCCATTGCATATATGTACCACATCTTCTTTATCCATTCACCTGTCAATGGACATTTAGGTCATTTTCATGTTTTGGCTATTGTGAACAGTGCTGCTACGAACAGAGGGGTGCATGTATCTTTTTGAATTACAGTTTTGTCTGGGTATATTCCCAGGAGTGGGATTGCTGTATCATATGGTAATTCTGTTTTTAGTTTTCTGAGGAACCTCCATACTGTTCTCCATAATGGTTGTACCAACTTACATTCCCGCCGACAGTGTAGGAGGGTTCCCTTTTCTCCACACAGAGGGTCTGGAATTTCAACCTGACCTGTGGACCAGAGAGGTTGAAAGTGCTTTACTCTTGGTTGATACCCACGTTGCCCTTCTGCCTGGGAGTCTGTCTGGCCCCTTTCCATAAACATTTTTTTTTCCAACCCTTACAGCTCTTCAGTAGAAACTTGTTACATATATCATCATTTGTGAAGTTGGAGAGTCACAGCTTCAGCTATTTGACAGGCTTCCCAAAGGGAAGGCTTTGATCTCCATCACTCAGAGACTCTCAGCAGCAAGCTGCTCTCCCATCTCTCCTTTCCTGCTGTGCCACCTCACACAAGGCTCTGAGGAGCAGGCTCCTTCTCAGGTGATGGGCACTCCCTACTTGGTTTGTTAACAGGCAGTGTGAGGCAGAAATAAGAGGACATAATTTTAATTTTTTCTTAGCACCCAATTTGGATGCTGTTATGGAGTGAATGCGTCCCACAAAATTCATATAAAATCTAATCCCCAATGTGATTCTGTTTGGAGGTGGGGCCTTTGGGAGGTAATTAGATCCTGAGAGTGGAGTCCTCAAGAATGGGATTAGTGCCCTTATCAGAAGAGGCCAGAGAGCTGGCTGTCTTTCTGCCACATGAGGCTACACCAAGAAGCTGGCCAGCTGCACCATCAGAGCACTCTCTCCAGAACCCAACCACACTGAAACCCTGATCTCAGACTTCCAGCCTGCAGGACCATGAGAAATAAATTTCTGTTGTTGACAAAAAATAAAATAATGTTTATGGGTTTTATAAATATGGAAAATGTTTATGTAATATTTAGTTTAAAAAGCAGGATGAAAGACACAGAGACTACATAATATCAAGAAACTAGGATAATGTATTTTCAGGGGGAAAAAAATCTAGAAAGAAACACAGTGAAATGTTTCCAAGTGTTCTGTCTGAGTGGCCAATTAAAGCTTTTTTTCCTTTTTCCTTTTCTGTATTGTTCTAAAATTTTACGAGTGTCATGTCTTACTTTTGTAAGACATACCTACAGTTCAGAAAGAAAAAAGAATATATATGAAGTATTAGGGAATAGCAAGTAGATCTGTATGGCTGCATACAGTGTGAAACATTAGGAAATCAAGCTGGAAACATAGACTGAGCTAGTTGGTGGAGGGCCCTGGATGTCCTACTGAGGAGTCTGAGCTTGATTTCCAGGTAGCAGGGAGCTGGTGAAGTTACCTAGCACTGCATTTCAGCCCCCTTTGTTTCTTGGCCAATCAGCACTAAGGCAGAGGGCACATTTGTTCTCTCTTCTAGGAACCGGTCTTCCCATCATAAGCTACAACTTTTTTTTTTTTTTTTTGCGGTACGCGGGCCTCTCACTGTCGTGGCCTCTCCCGTTGCGGAGCGCAGGCTCTGGACGCGCAGGCTCAGCGGCCATGGCTCACGGGCCCAGCCGCTCCGCGGCATGTGGGATCTTCCCGGACCGGGGCACGAACCCGTGTCCCCTGCATCGGCAGGCGGACTCTCAACCACTGCGCCACCAGGGAAGCCCACAAGCTACAACTCTTATCCTAATGCATTCCACCTTTGTCCAACCTGAATGGCTCACTTCTTACCTGGGTTCCTATTTATTTCTGTAATGAAGATTGTACTCAGAGCTGTTCACTGAACCCTTTCCGGCTTGGCTGGGAAAATAAGGCTTTGCTGCCAAGCATGAGCAGGGAAAGCCAAAGACCCTTCCACATGGGGATCAGGGTCCCACCTAAGGATCAACCACTACATATCTCAGATCAGAAGGATCCACCTCTCCTGCGTAGGCTGAAAGGAGGAAATTTTATACTCTTGGCCTTGACTTCAAACGTAGCAAAATGTCTAAAAGCTGGAGAACCAAAGCAGAGAAAATAGGTGGCTTTACTTGCCCAAGGCCAGTCACTAGCCAGGGAAGTATGCAGAAAGTCAAAAGAACAAATGAATAAATGATGCCTACAACATCCTACAATTGACCGTTGAACAATACAGGTTTGAACTGCACAGGTCCACTTATACAAGGATTTCTTTCACTAAATACATACTAGGGTACTACACAGTTGGCAGTTGGTTGAATCTGTGGATGTGGAACCATGGATACAGAGAGCTTGTAAAGCTATACAAGGATTTTTGACTGCATGGAGGGTAGGGCACCACAATCCCCGCTATTGTTCAAGGGACAACTGTAGTAAAATAGTGCATCACAGAGTACAGGCTGGTAGGAAAGCAAGAGACACCAAAAAGGAGCTGAAAGAACAGGCAGGTGGCTGGAATGTTTGTGTAAGTGGGAGAGTCATAAAAATACAAGACCATGGTCAGCAGGGAGAAGTTCAGACTTGGGGATTCAGAGGTAAAACATCTGCAGCTGATTCAAGGGCCAAGTAAGAGGTGTCCAAGGCGGGCACTGCAGTGCAGTGACGATGGGGTATGCTGGAGAAGAGAAGAAAGACCAAAGTCATCCAGGATGACATTAGGGGTTGGGCAGGAGAGGAAAATGTCTAAGAACACAAGGGGCAGCATCCTGGAGGTGGGTAGATGATTAAAATAAGGATAGAAGAGGGGTGAATAAACAGAAAACCTAAATGAAGGTACAGGCACACCTCGTTTTACTGCACTTTGCAGATACTGTGTTTTTTACAAATTGAAGGTTTGTGACAACCCTGCATAGTGCAAGTCTATTGACACCATTTTCCCAACAGCTCACTTCATGTCCCTGCATCACACTGTGGTAATTCTCGCCATATTTCAAACTTTTTCATTATTATTATATTTGTTCCAGTGCTCTGTGATCAGTGATCTTTGATGTTGCTATTGCAAAAAGATTATGACTCACTGAAGGCTCAGATGATGGTTAGCATCTTTTTAGCAATAAAGTATTTCAAAATTAAGGTATGTACATTTTTTAGACATACTGCTATTGCACAGATTATAGTATAGTATAGACATAACTTTTTTTTTTTTGCAGTATGCGGGCCTCTCACTGTTGTGGCCTCTCCCACTGCGGAGCACAGGCTCCGGACGCGCAGGCTCAGTGGCCATGGCTCACGGGCCCAGCCGCTCTGCGGCACGTGGGATCCTCCCGGACCAGGGCTCGAACCCGTGTCCCCTGCATCGGCAGGCGGACTCCCAACCACTGCGCCACCAGGGAAGCCCTAGACATAACTTTTATATGCACTGGGAAACCAAAAAATTCCTGTGACGCACTTTAATGTAATATTAGCTTTATGGCAGTGGTCTGGAAGCAAACCAGCAGTATCTCCAAGGCATGCCTGTCATTAAGTGACAGAGGGGAATAACGTCTGGAAAAGGCAGTGAAGCTCAAATAAACGCCAACCTCACTTCCTAGTTCTAAAATACAGGAGAGAGTGATTAGCTTCCACAGTCCCACTATGGTCATTCCTTCAAATTTAGGTTGACCACATTACAGATCACCTGAGAATTACTGACGTGAGAAAAGAAACTTTTTTCCCCCTATCAAACTGACTTAACCTAATAAATTATTGTACCCACAAAGGAGTCTTGAAGACGTGGAAGAGGTGAGAAGAGAGACACTCTCACAGTTTCATATACTGCTGGTGGGAATGAAAACCTTTCTAAAATGCAATTTGGAAAACTGTATCAAGGGACACAAAGATACTTATATCCTTTGACCCAGAAATTCTATTTCTTTGAGTTTATCCTAGAAATATTAAAGATGTACAGAAAGGCTTTTGTACATAGAAATGAATTAAAATATTTCAACAGTGTAAACCTAAAAACAACCTAAAGGTATCAACAAACAAGGGAACAACTAAAAAACTAGGCTGCAACCATGTGATGGACCACTCTGCAGCTTTTAAATACAATGTTTTCCAATTATTTATGAAAGAGTAAATGCTATATGAAACATTAAATTTTGTAGGTTTTTTGTTTCTTTATTGTTTAAAAATACAGTATATTAATAGAAGATTTAAGGTACACTAAGGCCAACAGGTCAGGAGACAACTGCCAACAAAAAGGTAGACTGCTACACACGGTTCCCAGGAGGAGGGGGCATGCCAGGCCACATGAGGCCACAAGGGAAAGCACCAGGGCCAGTCAGGAGGCAGAGGGAGAGGGCCATCTGTGGGTAAGAGTCTCTACTGTGGTTTCCGTGGGAAGGAATGGGCAAGACAGGCTGAGCAGGTTTAGTTTGGGCTAGTTTGAATGATTTCAGCAGCCTGTGGGGCATCGGGGCTGTCCCTCGTTGTCTGGTATCTGGCCCAGGGGCAATTAGGACAGGTAGACAGTAGCCCAGAGTGTGAGATCCCAATAAAGGAGGTGGCTGGGATGTGGGCTCTGGATTGGCTGGTGTGGTATTTGACAAGCGCACTCACAGGGCTTTACTCTCAATGGGCTGATCCTGGGAGGGGCGGTCCCTCCCGAATCAGCAGGGTCCCACATGTCAAAGCATCAGAATACAGAAAATAAAGAACATGGTGAATGCATTTAGGTGAACACATTTATTTTCCTTAATTTAAAATTATTTGAAAATAAAAATTTTCAAAATTTCTACAACTAACACATACTATTTTTTTTTAATTTAGAAAAAAAAATATTCCCCCCAAAGTTTTGTGTTATGCACAAGCCTTGGGCATTTCTTTGAAAGGATACATTTATACCACTATTTGAAGAGTCATGTATGCGGTCCTTCTTATATATTGTTTTTTAAACCCAAAGAGCAAATACAGACTGCTGACCCCATGAACTTGTTGTTGCTGAAGACATGAGAACATACTGAGCCACTTTCATGGCACATCTTAATGTTTTCTTAAAGATAAGTGACAGGGAGTTTCTAATCAAATGCACAAGAGTCCAGACTGACCCTTGTCCTAAACTGTGTGTGAAAGAGAGGTCTGTTGGCAAAGTATTTAAGGAAGAGTCAAGAAGAAATTTTCCACAGGCGTTACCTGCCTATAGAGGATTCCCTTTGTTGAGGAGGCAGGGAGCGCAGGTAACTGTTCTGATTTCTGGAAGTGGCAGCCACGCTGGGTAACCGATTGAAAGCACCCATCAGGTACCATGTTTAATGCTTTGGAAAGAACTGTGACACCACAGAGTCCATAAAAGGCTGTTGTCTGCGGCAGGGAATAGCCACAGTCTGCCAAAAGCACTGCTTCTTCATGGGGAGTGATGAAGTAACCTGACAACCTGTACTGATTTCTGAGGATTCTCCTAAGGGAAGAACCTCCTGACTGTATGGCCTTCATGGAGCCCAGCTCAAGTTCAGACCCCATTGCAGTAACACTGGTTCCCACACGTGAGCAGCCCATCACCTCACCGACCGTGGGACTGAACGGCCATGAGGCGAACCAGGCACAGCCAAGGGCACTTCTGTGCAAGCTTCCCCACCTCACTGTGTGGCTCCAGGTGAGTGGTTTACCCTCTCTGTGGAGTCCTCATCTGTAAAACAGAGGTTATGATACAGACTAGAGTTCCCTTGCAGAGCTTTGATAAGAAAAAAAATGAGATAAATGTTGAAGCCTCTTGGTATCTATGAAGTTTTGCTGGACAGTAGGTAGGACATTAATTACTTACCTGAATTGGGTAAAATGGGCTTATGGCCACGCAAAAGATCTAAACGGATACCGACGTGCACCTCTCTCTACCCTCACACAAACGGTCAGATTGAATGATGATGTAACTGTTAAAGATGACTGAGGTCCGAGTAAAATTAAGGGGCAGCTACAGAGCTAGATTAAACCAGAAGTATAGTATCAGATAATTCAGATCTCCGCATGAAAATCCTCATGTAATTAGTAAACAAGAAATTTCTCCCGCCGCTTCTGAAGAAGGTAATGTGAGACATTCATCAATAACCAAACACATAATTCAAAACTGTGATCGTTGCTGTGAAAAAAAGCAGTACACTACTCAATATGCAGACCACCAGCAGTATGATCATTGCACAAGCGCTCTGACTATTGCATTTCACTGCTCAAAATTCAACTGTGGCTCCCCACTGAATTTTTTTTAAATTGAAGTATAGTTGACTTCCCATGTTGTTAGTTTCAGGTGTACAGCTCCCCGCTGAATTTTTTTTTTTTTTTTTTTTTTTTTTTTTTTGCGGTTCGCGTGCCTCTCACTGTTGTGGCCTCTCCCGCTGCGGAGCACAGGCTCCGGACGCGCCGGCTCAGCGGCCATGGCTCACGGGCCCAGCCGCTCCGCGGCATATGGGATCTTCCTGGACCGGGGCACAAACCCGTGTCCCCTGCATCGGCAGGTGGACTCTCAACCACTGCGCCACCAGGGAAGCCCCCACTGAATTTAAGATGACATGAAATACAAAGTTTTCAGCCTCCCTACGAGCCTCACTGCATGCCGCTCTCTTACTCGTGACCCAGGCAACAGGCACAAAGCACTAAGTGACAGTCCCCGGTCATGTCACGTTCCTCCCTGGCTCTGCTTCTCTAGGCGTGCTTATGCCTGGAATGCCCTGTTCCCAAATCAGGTTACCATAAACTTACTTGTCAAGACATGTTATCTCCTACAAGAAGCCCTCTCTGACCACTGCCCCCCAAACCTGCCCCCTAACTGGGGCCCCTTCTATGTAATCCAGTAGCACCTTGTAATTGATGACATCATTGGGCTGATCCCACGTCACTGTAATTATCTTGTCACTAGTCAGTCTCTCTCACCAGACACAGCTCCTTGAGGGCAGGGGCCATGTTTGTATTCCCAGCTTAAAACAATCCCTGACCCACCACCCACACTCAATAATTGAGGAAATGACGGATTATTCAATAACTAGTATTAGGTCAATTCCTTACCTATTTGGAAGATATTAGATCTCTATTTCCCGCTATTTACCAAAATAAATTTGTGCTGGATGAATGAGTTAAATGTAGGAAAATAAAATCATAAAAGTATAAAGAAAAAAATAGGTGACTATTTACATAAACTTAAAGGGAGGACTTTCAAAGTACGACGCCAAAGGTTAAAACCGCAAAAGAAATGATTACATTAAAAAGTTAAAATTTCTACATATCAAAAACCACCATAAAATTAAGACAGGAAAAAAACAGGAAAATATTTCCCCAAGCCCTTCCCTCCACCCCAATCCCAGGCAAACAGTGACTTGCTTTTAGTTTTTTAACCACGTTTGCATTTTCTAGATTTTATATAAATAGAATCATATGACATACCCTTGAGGCTGGCCTCTTTCCCTCATAATGATTTTGAGATTCATCCACGTTGTTGTGTGGTTTTATTGCCAATTTGTTTCCCCTTGGGTGGGTATCATGTTTTGTGTATCCACGGAATTCATTTGTTGATGACCATTTGGCTTATTTACAATTTTTGGCTATTGTAAATAAGGCTGCTTCAAATATTCATGTACCAGTCTCTGCTTAGACAAATGTTTTCATTTATCTTGGGTAAATACTTAGACATAGAACATGGGTTGCAAGGTAGGTACATGTTTACATTTTGGGGAAACTGTCAAACTGTGTCCCTAAGCGGTTATGCCATTTCACATTTCCACGAGCAGTGTCTGAGAGTTCCAGCTGCTCCATTCTCACCAACAATTGGCATTGTCAGCCTTTTTAACTTTATCCATTCTAATGAATGGGTTGTGCGATGGATTACATAGTAATCCATGTAATTTTAAGATGTTTTTATTATTTGAAAAGTTTACTTCTTGGAAAGCCAAAAAGTCTCTCTGTAACTTCTTTCCAACATCCCTATGTCTGGTAAGTCTAATAAGTTTCAATTCAGTTGCAAGTACTTGCATACTTACTGTTGTGCAAGGCACTGCATTAGAAGCTAGAGAGGATGCAAGAATAAGTACGACATGGCATTCACCCTCAAAGAGTTCAGTCAGATAAGTATAGAAATAACCCACTACAAGGTGGAACAGAAGGTATCTGGAGAACTCTGGGTCACAGCACTCCATGAAGGCTTCAGGAAGGAGGTGGCATCTCAGATAGTTTGTATATAGTATAGAACCCCTCAAACTTTGGTGGGCAACCATAATATCCCACACTTTTGTCCTAAATTCTTCTCTCCCCTAAGCCAAAACCATGTGATTCTTTCAAACATTACCCATAGTTGCCTTGTCACTAGCCTGGTTGCTCTCTTCTGAACATATTTCGGCTAAAAATACTTTGATGTGTGGTGTGATCAGAACTCAACATCCAAGAATTGTCACCTCCACAGAGAGGAGAGTAGAACTTTGAATGATAATGTTCTGATTATACTTTCATTATGTATAAGACTGCATTAGCTTTTATGTTATACATTGGGCCTTCACTTTTTTTTTTTTTTTTTTTTAAAGGAGATGTTGGGGTTAGGAGTTTATTAATTAATTAATTTATTTTTGCTGTGTTGGGTCTTCGTTTCTGTGCGAGGGCTATCTCTAGTTGTGGCAAGCGGGGGCCACTCTTCATCGCGGTGCGCGGGACTCTCACTGTCGTGGCCTCTCTTATTGCAGAGCACGGGCTCCAGACGCGCAGGCTCAGTAGTTGTGGCTCACGGGCCTAGCCGCTCCGCGGCATGTGGGATCCTCCCAGACCGGGGCTCGAACCCGTGTCCCCTGCATTGGCAGGCAGATTCTCAACCACTGCGCCACCTGGGAAGCCCCGGGCCTTCACTTTAAACTGTTGATTCGGGCTTCCCTGGTGGCGCAGTGGTTGAGAATCTGCCTGCCAATGCAGGGGACACGGGTTCGAGCCCTGGTCTGGGAAGATCCCACAGGCCGCGGAGCAACTGGGCCCGTGAGCCACAACTACTGAGCCTGCGCGTCTGGAGCCCGTGCTCCGCAACAAGAGAGGCCGCGACAGTGAGAGGCCCACGCACCGCGATGAAGAGTGGCCCCTGCTCGCCACAACTAGAGAAAGCCCTCGCACAGAAACAAAGACCCAATGCAGGCAAAATAAATAAATAAATAAATAAAATTTAAACTGTTGACTCATTCATGTAACTTTAGAACTGTAACTGACATTAGAGATGGTCTAGTATAGCTCCTTCTTCTTCCAAGAAAGAAACAGAGTTCCATAGTTGATTAAGTTCCTTGCCCTTTATCATACGGCCAGGCATTGATGGAGGAGGGACTGCTATGGAAGTCTCCTGATTCCCAGGTAGGGATTTTCTGGAGTAAACCCAAATCTGTCTCTTCTACGGGCTGCTGTTAAGTCACATCTTTACCACTTCATACATCTGCATTTTGTTTTACACTTGAGGTGCTGGCCCTTTTTTTGTTGTTAAGTTTAATCTCCTTTGGTATCACCCTATCAACATCTTTTTGGATTCAGAATCTGTCTACCAGCTTGACTAAGCCTCCTTAAAATACGCCATCTGCAAAAGTGACCAGCATGACATTTACATTTTCAAACCAAATGTCTGGCTGGCATGTTGAACAACAACAACAACAAGCCAAAGAGGGAAGAGCAGGGGATTATTCACTGTGACCAAATACAGCACAAAGTGAGAGCTCAAGTCAGAGTCACAGAGGTCAGCAAAAGGCTGACACTAGGGAAGAGATATGAATGGTCAGAGTGGACTCAATCACTCAGCAGATAGGAGAAAGGATCCACTTTGGGGTGGGGAAAGCAGTCTGGGAGTAGGACAGTGAACAATGCAAAGGTGTCAGAGAGCCTCAGGGATTAAGCTGTGTTCGCTGCATGGACTATGTTGGGCCTCCTGGCTTAAAATGGGCCAGAGGGCAATCTGGTTTCCTATACGACACATCCCTGCTACTAGTATGGAGGGGCCAGGGATCTCCCAGGCTTGCTCTGTGCAAAGGCATTTCTATTCCAGAGCACGTGTGAGGTAACATGTGGACTTGCTTACATCGTTCCCATCTGACTAGGTACTAAAAATGGCTTTAAAATAAGCAGGTGCCCTGGATCTCCTGCATGGCATATGCTAAGGCCCTCCATATCTGGTCATGAGGGCGCAGTGCTCAGGGTGGAACACAAACCAATTGTATGGGTGTGAATGGGAGGAGGAGGATAGGAAATTTATGGCTTCTAAACCTTAGAATGAGCTAAAAAAACAGTTCCCCAGTTTGCAGCACAACAGGTACAACACAACAGGTAGAAAGGGCATGGGAGGAAAAGAGCTAGCCAAGTCCCCTACTGGCCTAGTCACCTGGTGAGTGGAACCTGTCAGCTGTGGCCCTGGGACATCCTGCATATTGTACCATCAGTACACACTCATCAAGCTCCTATGAAGCAGACACTGTGCTGTAGGGGCTGAGAATATGATGGTGACCAGAGACCGCTCCTTCATGGAAATGGAAATCTGATCGATCCTCCTGTAATACCTGGGATTCTACCAGGTATTAACCAAAGGCTTGAGTGCTGCTGGTGGTGCGGTGAAATGGAAAAAAAGGACAAATTATTGGGAAAAGGCATCATTTACGCATTTCAGTGAATAAAATCTGGAACGTGATCTTAAATGTTAAGGTTCACAGCCCACTCGCTTGCTGTATGACATTCAATGCCAAAGATGTTATTCCTATAGACATTTAACAGTTCCTAAGTTCGTTCATTTGTTAACAAGTTGTTTCTCATCTGATAGAGTGGGGAAGTGGAAGGTTCTCTTGGCTAATTCTTTATTTACTATTTGATTCAATTATTTACTATTTGATTCAACTACTGTTTGATTGACCTATAGTCAAGAGTACTGCCTTTTAAGTATCTGTTTTGATCTGGAAAAAAACAAACAACTTTTGCTCAAAAAGATAAAAATTACTATAAAATATAAAACCTAAAAATATATACCTGATTTTCTTAATTTGCAATAAAAGGTTAAGAGGAGGGAAAGGGAACAAAAGACATTATCCTGTCCAATTCACTCACCTTACAGTTGAGGAAACTGAGGCTCAGAGTGTGAAACAAGATGCCCAGCTGTGTGTTACACCACAGTTTCAATAAAAGAAACAGAACTTAAATATAGTAGCCTCTTTTGGAGAAACAGTTCTCATGCATGTCCCACTCTCAATCACTACAGAAATTCAAAAACAAAAACAAAAACAAAAGCACTCAATGCCACTGGGGAAGGCAGTCCTCCCTCCCATGAGCTTTTAGCAAGCAAGCGGTGGGTAGCGCTTTTGGGGGAGGTAGTTACACTACTGCAGTAATATACTGAGGAAAGCTATAATCACAGTGGGTCTGGATTGCAGTAAGACATTTTTTTCAAAGATGGAGAGTAGTGGGCTTCCCTGGTGGCGCAGTGGTTGACAGTCCGCCTGCCGATGCAGGGGAAACGGGTTCGTGCCCCGGTCTGGGAAGATCCCACATGCCGCGGAGCGGCTGGGCCCGTGAGCCATGGCCGCTGGGCCTGCGTGTCCGGAGCCTGTGCTCCGCAACGGGAGAGGCCACAACGGTGAGAGGCCCACATACCGCAAAAAAAAAAAAAAAAAGATGGAGAGTAGTGAGCTACTTTAATTCTCCAATATAGCCTTGAGAAGAAAACGGATGAGAAGAGATTTTCGGCAGGAACATCAGTTAGGCAGCGCTCACTGCAGTAAACCAGCCTGGTCAGGAGAGCCATAGAAAAGGGGATTAAGTCACTATGCTGGGCGAGATCACAGCTGCTGCTGCTGTCAGCATCCCCACTTCCACCACCACCACCAATTAAATAATCTTGCACTGAATCTTTACATGCCAGGCACCATGACCTTTGCATACCTTATTTCGTACAATCCGCACAACAGCCCTATGGTGATGGTTTCGCGTACGAGGAAACAGCCTCAGAGGAATGAAGTAACTTGCTGCAACAGTCTTTTTGCCGTGTCAGCTTGGCTGGCTACAGTCCTCAATTCACTCGGTCAGATACGAATCTAAGTGTTGCTGTTGAAGGTATTTTGTAGATGTGATTAAACTCCATAATCAGTTGACATTAATAGGGGTGACTGTCCTAGATTAGGGTCGGGGTTAGAGTATGGCTAGGGTTATCTGGGGTTATCCTAGATGATATGGGTGGGCCTGATTTAATCAGTTGAAAGGCCCTAAAAACAGAGCTGAGGCTTCCCTGAAGAAGAAACTCTGCCTATGGACAGCTGCTTTGGTCTGTGCCTGAGAGCTCCAGCCTGTCTTTTCTGATGGCCCATCCTACGAATTCCAGGCTTGCCTGGCTTGCTCCCACATTTGCATAAGCCAATTCCTTGTAATAAATCTCTTAATATACATATCTCCTACTGGTTCAGCTCCTCTGGTTGAGCCCTGACTGGTACACATGCCAAAGATCACACAAGTATTAGGTGAAAGAGCTCACATTCTTCCAAAGCCAAAAGGAGGCCAGTATTCCACACTCCCTCCCAACAGAAGTTCAGTTTTAGACATCAGAACATCACAGAAATGGCACCTCATCCAGAGGTCTAGCAGGCTTTGAAGAAAAGGATAAAAGCTCTGGAGGCCAGTCTGCCTGGGTTCAAATCCTGGTTCTGCTACTTACTATGCAAACTTTACCTTGGGCAATGTACTTAAAATCTCTGTGTCTCAATTTCTTCCTCAGAAACATGGAACAGTAATAGTACCAACTTTACAGATTTGCTGAAGATTCGTGAATCATACCATGTCAAGCATTTAGACAACTAGCACATAGTAAATCCTCAATAAAGGTTAAGAATTATTCACTCTTTAGAAGAGCCAAAAAGTGAGAATGATCCATGCTAAGCTTTTGAAATGGGGCAAAGGGGGAAGAGAAACACCCATGATGACTCTAAGGAAATCGGAGTCATGGGAAACCACGCAGTTATGATGCAGAATATAATCAGAGTGATATAAGCACCTAAGAATGCTTCCCTGACAACGACTGTTGCAGAAAAGGCCAATCTTTCAGAGGCATTATAACCTAATCCAGGGATGGCAAAAGCAAGCAAAAGCAGTTCATTCAGAATTTGTTCCACACGGAAACAGAAAATTCCCCTGACCTGGTCCAGGCCTGATTGATCCTCATGCATAAGAATGCAGGGTTCAGCATTTTCAGTATCAGCAGTCTTCTCCAAAACTCACAGAAACATATTTAGATTTTGATGGGCTACCCCACATCATTGTTATACAGGAAAATACAACGCTTGCAGGTTATGAGTACATAGGAAACACACTATAGGCTATTATCATGATGAATAAGTCAGGTATGATTTGATATGCAAAATTCGATACAGAACCTACAAAAGATATCATGGTTCCTCACATCTGAAGTATCAACAGAGTAAGACACCTTCAGTTAACTTTGGGAAAAAAAAATTTGTCAGTGTTCACAAAAATATTTGTGTATCTCTTCACCCAATGGTGATTATTCTAGAAAGAAGAAGACCCTTTAAAAGGGGGTGGGGGGGAGAAGCACTGCCACTGCAACAGGAAAACGCTAAAGTCCTAAAACTGAAACACAATATGAGTCTTAAAAGTAATAAAATTCAACATGACATTTATGACTTTAATATTATCTACAGATAACATACCATAGTTATAATGATGATCAGAATCTAAAGCTGCCTTTGGGCTCTTCCTAAACAAATAGCTAACACAAAATTATTTTAAAACCTTTTGATAAAGAATTCGGCCTAGATGTCTTCTAAAATTTGAGGTGTGAATTCAAACGTCCTTCTAAGATCAGCCTGCTTGGTTTGCGACCACGTCCCAGAGGTGGCAACGGTTACCGCTGCTGAAAGGAACTGACAAGCCAAAAGCTCTAGTTGAACTCAAGTTGAAAAGTAAAGAAAAGAGAATTGTCCTAAAGAAACCACTAGCCCCAGGATGCCTGGAAAATTGAGTGTGGTCTCTCTTTTCTAGGTCAGTGCTGTTGCCTGGATGACTCATTCCAGAAGAGACGGCCTCCCTACAATGCAATATGGTTTGTCTCCCTGGTAGTGTAAGCGCTGCCTACCTTTGGGTACCACGTAACTCAGAGAGGAAATCCAATACTCCAACCAGGGAGCTAGGAAGAAAGACAAATGTAGAGCCGGAGATTGCGTTCAACTTTTTCAGTAAAAACTATTCTCTACATTTTGACAGAACAATTACTAATCTTCACTATCTTCTATGCCTTTAAACATATATTGATCTCTGCTGTGAAAAGCATTCAATTTCAGTTCTGCTCATGCTATGCTGATCTCTCTTTTACAATCTGTATTTCTATAAAATACATATGGCTTTGGTACCGTCTAGGCTCAACAACAACCTCTTCTCCCTATATTCTCCTCTCCTAAGAAAAAAAGATGCAGAGGTATTTTGATATATATAAGAGCTTCTGCTTTCAAGTAACTTCTATGCCAGAGACCCTCTGCACGGTGTCTGAATCAAAATAAGAACATCTTCTGATGGTACCACACACAGGTGTTTCCAGGAGTGCTCTTTTCACATTAGAAACATGTTCTCACTTGCACGGCAATGGATTCCTTTTGGTTTATAAACCTTCACTGTTTGTTTTGGAAGTCAAGGTTGAGAGCCTGGTGCAGCCCTGTCCCACAGCAGGCCAGGAGCACCTGTCCATAGGAGGGGCACATCAGTGACGGGGACAGTGGAACAACACAGGTCATTACATTGAACAGATGATGGAAGTCCAGGAACCTGCTTCTCAACTGGCTGCAATGGGAATAAATGAAATAGCACTAGTGATGCTTTTCAGAAGAAAGAATGTGAAATGGATTTAAAGATATAGGCAGCTACTTTTTTTCAGGGAAAAGAGGATGAGAGAAAGTAGTGTCCCAGGTGTACTTGGAGTGAAGGCTAAGACCATACAACTAATCATCTGCCAAGAACCAGGACCTCTGATTTTTTTCTTTCTGATCAGAAATATGCCACAAGTAGCCTTTCAGGGTGATACAAAAGCTCTCTTGCTGGCCAGGGACCAAAAAGAAGATGCATGGATCTTTCCTTTTGGAGAGAAGGCAAATCACCAGCCTGTAACTCAGGCTTTCTGTGTTAACTGTCCTGCCGCATCATAGGCGTGGGAGGGGAAGCCCTCAGTGGCACTAACAAGACAACGACGGGTCAGTTCTTCCTTTTCCACTTTTCCTGGCCAGACCCAAAGGATCTTAGCAGCAGTTTTTCCAAGCACATCACTGACAATTTTCCATATCCATACCTAGTCTCTGACCTGGATGACCCTCTTCTGGGCTGCCTCCACAAGAGTTATCTAGTCATCAATAATAAACTTGACCTCTTCTCTAAAACCCTTCTCTGAGTCCCTCCCCCACAAACTAGATATAATTTTTCCCAACTTTGGGTGAGGAGGCTCACTCCTAGCAGTTAAACTATAGATTTTGCTAAGGTCTATCTTATATGACACATCAGGCTTTTCACCTCACCTAATACATCTTATAAGCTCTTTAACCGTTTTGCTTGCTTTATCCATTTCTTTATCTCTGTTTGCCTAGAACAGTAGTACGTATGTACTGAATGGATACTTTATGAATGAACCAGCCCTGCCTGTACCTCAAACCAATATTCACTTAAAATCAATAAAACTTGGGCTTCCCTGGTGGCGCAGTGGTTGAGAGTCCGTCTGCCGATGTAGGGGACACGGGTTCGTGCCCCACTCCGGGAAGATCCCACATGCCGCAGAGCGGCTGGGCCCGTGAGCCATGGCCACTAAGCCTGCACACCCAGAGCCTGTGCTCCGCAACAGGAGAGGCCCACGTACCGCAAAAAAAAAAAAAAAAAAATCAATAAAACTTGATTAGGTACTCCACAGGTACAAGGAATTGAAGATTGTAAAGATGATCAAGAACCAACCCTGTTCTCCTAGGAATGTGCCACCCAAGGATGGAGCTAAGATGCATACATACTCCGTGGCAAGCAGGCACACCTGCCTGCCTATGTTCTCATAGGCACACCAAAATCTACAGTGTGGAAATAGAAGGGGAGAATCATTTCCATCTAGGGATGGGGGAAGTTCTGGGAAGTGTTCATGAGAAGAAGAAAAATCATTTGTTGAACATCAGATTTCACTACATAGTTTGGAATCATCTCATTTAATTCACCATAACTCTCCAAGGTAGGTAAATTTTTAACCCCCATTTTATAGATGAGGAAATTGGGGCTCAGAGAAGTTAACTAATTTGGCCGAGGTCACATAGCTAGTATACAAACTCGCACTCACACTCCCAATGGCCTGGCTCCAAAGCTTGTGCTGATTTTCCTACATCACATCTTCTGTTCCACAGGCAGATGAAACATAGTGATTCCTGAGCTCGGCCTTCAAGACTCCTACAGGCCCATCTGGAGGGAGGGCAAGACAGTCCAGGAGCAGCGAACAGCCTAAGCAGAGGCCTGGACGTGGGACCGTTTAAACCGTATGGGGAAAGGCACACAACTGAGTCTAGTACGTGTAAGGGAGACACAGTGGAGATGTTTTGGAAGAGAAAGTCGATGGATGTTTCTCTACTTTCCCTGTAATAGGCTCAGAATATACAGTAAAGCATACTTCTTACCTAAGTAAAAATATTAATAAAATATTGTAAGTGAAACATTTGGAATGTATTGGAAATTGCTGTTTTATAGCAATCATCTTGACCCTCAACTGTAAGTATCCTATCATGCAAACCATGTTGAGAGGAAGAATGAGTCTCTATGTCCTTTTCCTTCAGTCTTCGTTGTTTTTCTCTCTCTGTAAAGGTACTATCTAGAGATTTAAATCATAAGATTAAAGACTAGAGAAACGAAATACCAGTAATTTACTTAGATAAATGACAAATTTCTTATCATGCCAACCAACATTTAAGTATTTTCAAATGAGAATTTTAACATTATATAACTGGACTGATTTAAATATTTTAATTCGTTTTAAAATATTTTAAGGTTAAAAATTGGAGGCTGGGTAAAGGAGATATTATAGCCTAAAGTGATATAACACTACGTGTCAGAGACCAGTAAATGTGACTTCACCCGAGTAAGAGAAGAAAACTGGGTGGGGAGCGTGTACAGCCAAGTGCTTCATAAATTAGCAGTAACTATCCAGAAACACTACGCACTACTGCAGAGAACATCTTTCACCTGGGGTCGCAGCTCCACTAAGAGCTTAAATTGTAGGTTCTTCTAAGTTCTCAGAGCCTCCTGCCACCCAGAAGGAGAGAGGCATTGGGTGAAGCAGGGGGTACAGAAGGGCTGAGATTTGGGGGGAGCCACTCCATATAGCAGACTTGAAAAAACCAGAGCAAGAAATCACTGTCTCAAAGCAAAGGCAGATGGCTCAGGTACACTTGTCTCCTGCAGGGCACCTGGCTCACGGAGCCCCTGGTGATGCTGAAGCTGACCCAGATCCCAGGCACCTGCGTTACTCAGCTGTCGTGGTGGAAAACTGGAGGTCTTCAGCTCAATGGGGCAACTGAAATCAGGGCTATAGAATGAAATGTTATCACCTTGTTTATGATGTCCTGAACATTATGTAAAGGATCACCTTGTTTATGATGTCCTGAACATTATGTAAAGGATCACCTTGTTTATGATGTCCTGAACATTATGTAAAGGGTCACCTTGTTTATGATGCCCTGAACATTATGTAAAGGGTCACCTTGTTTATGATGCCCTGAACATTATGTAAAGGATCACCTTGTTTATGATGTCTTGAACATTATGTAAAGGATCACCTTGTTTATGATGCCCTGAACATTATGTAAAGGATCACCTTGTTGATGATGTCCTGAACATTATGTAAAGGACATTTCGAAAGGATGCTCTAATCAATGTTCACTGAACAGAAAAAGATCATGCTTTTTAGAACCAGGAAGCCTTTCCACAAGGAAAAAAAATACACTGAAATCACTGTATTTACGAATATTTTGGCTTTCCCATATATTTTAAACATTAAATTCCTTTTTTTTTTCCCGGAGTCAAACTTTGATGGGTCGGGGCTTCCCTGGTGGCGCAGTGGTTGAGAGTCCGCCTGCCGATGCTGGGGACACGGGTTCGTGCCCCGGTCCGGGAAGATCCCACATGCCGCGGAGCGGCTGGGCCCGTGAGCCATGGCCGCTGAGCCTGCGCGTCCGGAGCCTGTGCTCCGCAACGGGAGGGGCCACGACAGTGAGAGGCCCGCGTACCGCAAAAAAAAAAAAAAAAAACTTTGATGGGTGGCAGTCCCTACCCTCCCTCCCTTCTCTCCCCCATCTCCCCTCACCGCCATCCCTCCTCAGCCCTCCCCCCTTTCCCCAGTGCTCCTTTTCTTACTTGCCCATCCCCTCCTCCGCCTCGTTCTCCCTCATCTCCTCCCCCTGTCCTCCCCTTTACACCCTTTCTCCCCGGCTACTTCCCTCTCTCTCCTCCTCTCTCCTTACTCCATCCCTCCTCTCCTCACTCCTCCTCCCCCTTCTCTCTGTTCCTCTCTCTTTCCTTACCCTAAAACATGTGAAAAGTAATTTTAGTCCATCCTGGTTTATCCTGAGTAATGCACGTCAGGCTGAAACTCTGCCTAAGGATCTAGGCCAGGAAAAGGAGTTTATGCAAAGTTGATTAGGACATGACTTTTGAAGTCACGAATGACAAAAATGAACTTAGGCCACTATAACTGCAAAAGTGCACAAAAATGAACTTAAGCCACTATAACTACACCTCGAAAGAGTTGGGTCTGATAACATCACAGGTGAGAACATGGGACGGTAAAAGATGGGGGGTGGAGGGAAAGAAGGTGAGAAAGCTGCGCCTCAGATGCCTAGACTGAAGAGCAAGTCTGGCAGTCAGTCCTGGGAAATGTGCTGCTCCCCCAAGATTGCCTGCTTCCTAACTCCAAGGATTCTGGAATCAGTTACCAGGAGGACGCCCAGGCACTCGACAGCTTGCTTAATCTTGGTGTTTACCATAAGCCTGTCAAAAACAAGTGAGCAGGCAATTATGTACCAGCTGAGTTTTGGTGGCCATCTTCAAAACCAGGCCCCCAGCTTTTTCAGCAGTGGAACCAAACCATAGGGAGGTTTCTCCATACACCAGTCTTAGATTTTTTTTTTTTTTTTCTGGCCCCGCTGCACAGCATGCAGGATCTCGGTTCCCTGACCAGGGATTGAACCCGTGGCCCCTGCAGGGGAAAGGCAGAGCCCTAACCACCAGACCTCCAGGGAATTCCCAGATTTTTATTTTACCGTGAGGGCCTGAATGTCAAATTGCCTAGGAAAAAGGAATCTGCAAGGATTTTGTGCCAGGGAAAAAAACCATGGCCCTGGATTCTGACATAGAGAATTCTGTTTTGTTTTAGTTTTTTTCTCCAGGAATGGGAGAACTTGTAACAATATTCTTTTTCTTCCTCTTTAGATAAAGAGGGTGTCTGGAAGTGAGCACACTGCTCATCAACCATCCAGCCAGACAGGAAAGAAAGGAGAGCAGCCCAGGCAGCAGTCACAGATTTTAACTTCAGGTTTGTCCATTTCTGGCTAGAGCCTCAGTTTTCTCACCTCATCTATGAAAGGGAGATAACATCTCCTACAACACAGGGCTGCTGTGAGGCCACAGAAGGTCTCCCTCATGAAATGCCTGGCACATAATAGGACCTCAATAAATGCTGGCCCTTCCGGGCCCCCGTGGAAACTTTGCTCCTCTTACCTAAGAAAGATTAGTGTTGATCACTCCCAAGTTAACATCTGGTATTCAGCTAAATATCAGTAAACTTTGTCCAAATACTTGTCATAAGACTTACCTGGTGAAAGCCCTGTTTTGAATTGGTAGGTATATTTTCACATCTCTTTTTTTCAGAAAAGCCCAAATATTCTTTCAATTTGGCCAATTTCAGCTTGTGTGCAACAACACTTTCTTAATAGACTAAATGAGATTCATTACTTTCACAAAGCAAATTGAAGCTGTAAATTAATAACTATATTAAGCTAATATTTACGGCATACTTACTATTTCCCAAGAACTGAGCTAAGCACTTTATAGGTATTTAAATATATTCATCTCATTTAATCGTCACAATCCTATAAGACAGATACTATAATTATCCCATTTTACAGATGAAGAAACTAAGGCTAAATAGCAATAATTTAACCCAGGTGACAGAGTAAAGGGGCACAGTTCAGTCACAGCCAGAGCAGAGAGGATGTCTGAGCTTAAAACGATGCATACTGCCTTCTCTTTTCAAACCAGTGCTTACTCACATCTTCATATCGTCCAGAAAGACTTCAAATATTCACATGACAGAATTTTAGAAATCTCCGCATGATCCAAATCCCCACAAGTGTATTAGATTTTTCAAAAGCACCTCTTCTCATGATGCTGCATTTCAGAGAAGAATCTAAACTCATCACAATATTCCAAAAGGAAAGTGGAGATTTAATAAACTGCTTCCCTGAACTTCTCTCTGCCAGTCTTCCTTTAGCTATTTCTATGTTTTTTTCCTGCCTCCTGTTCGTCTTAAGTAACAAATATTTTATGATCAGCCCATAATTATGAGTAGTCATACGAAAGAGACCGCCAGTGAATACCAGAGAGAGGAAAAAGACGTAGCAACGCTTCCAGCTCGTCACAAAAACTCCAAAGAAATATAAAACGAAACAAACCAATTCCACTGATGGCTTTCCTAAAGCTGTAGTGGCACAAGAGCCGCCTCTCGCTGACAGAGAGCTGTTGCGATGCAATCTGTGGTTTTCGAGAGTAAGAAGTGCGGGGAGCCCTGCCTCCCCGCGCTCGTCTGCCGCTGGGCAGTTTTTGAAGAAGGGAACAGAAGTGAGTATTTCCAGTTCAGAGGGGATGGGCTCGCAGAGGCCGAGCTCCTTTAATGGCTGCTGGCAACTGGTTTATACACGGGAAAAAACGAAATCTAAGAAGTCCGCACAGCAGTCCCTGCAGACTGCGAAGTGAACGCCCAGTGGTGGGCGGGGGCAGGCTGCTCGCCATCACAGGGTGGATGGTCCCTCGCCAGCTCACCTTCGCCGACACGTCCGGCCCGGGGCCAAGAAACTGGGCTGCTGGCAGTCCGAAAGCCGGCGGCAATCGCGGGCGTCACTCCCCGCCTCCCGCTCTCGGGGAGGATGCGCGGGGCAACGCACCGCACCTGTACCGCAAGGGACGACCTTGGCCCCGGAGCCCATCGCAGGTGATGCCGGGCCGGAGGACAGCTCCCTCGCAAAGTGCGCCCACCTGGCGTCGCCGTGCCGGCCGCTCGCCCCCCAGCCCGACCCGGGAGCCCCTAGGGCATCGGGCGCCGCTCCCGCAGCTGGAGCCACGCGCCCGCAGCCTCACCTCTCGCCGCCTCCTCCTCTTCCGCCGCCATCGCAGGAGCCACCCGGCCGGCTCCGCAGCCCCGGGGCCGGCAGCATGGAGAGCCCCGGGCTCGCCCTGCGCCGGCCCAGGCGGCGGTCCCGGGGGTGAGGGCGCGGGCACACGCGGGGCTCTGCCCGGTGCCGCGGCGGCCGCCACTACAGCCCCCGGGCGCGCGGCCAGCGGAAGCCGCGGAACGTGCGGCGGGGATTCGCCCGCCCGCGGGGGTCTGGGCGCCGCCGGACCGGGGGCGGGAGAAAGGGACGGCGCGCAGGGCGGAGCCACGGCGTCCCCGCCCCGCCCCTCCGACCCCTGCGGCGGGAGGTAAAGTGCGTAGAGGCCCGCGACAAAGCCCCTTGAGGCTTTCTGGAAACCGGCCTCTTTAAAACAGGTTTCCCTGATCACTTTCAGATCAGTCGTCTGCCCATTCCGGAGGTTGGAGTTGTTTCCCTTGAGGGGGGAAAGGTAAAGGATGGACGCAGATCATTGCATGGCGGGGGTTACGGGGCCGGGGGCGTAGGGGTGCGTGGGAGGGGGTTCCGGGGGGAGCTGGAAGGGGGACTTCTCCGGCCCCTTCTCTTTTCTGACGTGGAAGGGCTTAGCTGCAAAGACGAGGGTACGATGACAGAGGGGTGTCACCGAGGAGGCGCTTTGGGATACTGCAACGGTTGTTGTGAATCCAGAAGCAAGATCCTTTGCGGATCACTTGACAGCCCCTCATCGTATGCCGAATACGCTGGTTCGCTCCCCGCCCACGGGACCCTAGGGTTACTTGGTCACAGTTTGTCTAGTAGAGGTAGTGGAGAAAAGGAACTGCAGAGGAAACACCAAAGCTTTGCATCAACCAGGCTAAATCTATTAGTCTTCCTACCAGGACTCTTCATTACAGCGTAGAAACTAGCTGCTTTTTGTGTCCTGAGGGCTACTTAGGACCGAACCTGGAGGGGGCGTTGGACGCGTGTTCCCGACGGAAATAGGCAAGACCCGGAGAAACTGTTGCGCTTAAGGTGGACACGGGGACTTTATCCTGCTGGAGGTGAAAGGAGAAGCTGCTCTCAGTAACACACACCGAGACACATCCCTAATCAAAACCATTCTTGAAACATCCCAGCCCTAGCCTTGACTTGGAACTCTACCCCAAATGCACCAACACCAACGTATGTTGTCAGCTCAGAAAGAAAAATTCCACACAGAGCCTGGCAGATACTCCTGCAATCTGGCTTAGGTTTCCCTGAACCCGTTCAAACCCTGGCTTCCCAGACAAGTGTACACTGTTCGGAGGTGGTTTTCCAAGATTGGGAGGCTAAGGGGACATTCTCAGACCCACACATGTTGAGTGCCACCTTAATGGTGAAGTGGAATTGCTAGGATCCTGGTTACAATGTACACTACAGACTGTGTATACACTCTTGCTTACAAAGCATTTTTCCCTTTATCATCTCATGTGAGCCTCACAACAACCTTTGTGAGGTGGTTGAACACCTATAATTCTTGTCTTCCCAGTAGGCAAACGGAGGTTCAGAAATGAGTATTTTGGCCAGGATCACTCAGTAGATGGTAGAAGCCAGATGGTAAAAGTCCGATCTCCTTAGGAGTTCATAGTGGCATTATAAGCTTGCCGGTGAATTACTGCAGTCCTCATTTCTTAGAAATGATGATTCACTTCCACCAAAAGCCTGAGAGCAAGAGAAAAGAATCCAGAACCTAAACATGATAGCAGGAAGTATAACACACAAGGGGAACAGACCCACCGGATTCCTTGGGGCAAATCATTCTCATAGTTTAACGTGTGTTCCCCCAACTGTTCAAGTTTAAATTCTACTTTCTAGTTTTTCTTTATGCTCTGGAGCTTTACATTCTAAGGCATGGTTTGTTTTTTTTTTTTCAAGAGTGGTTATACCTCCTAGGATAAGGCAGAAATACACAGTCACACAATATCTTGACAGATGGATAGGAAATTCATCTCTCATTTCCAACTATTGGTCTTCTTATATTTTCTCCTCGGGCAAAATGTAAGAAAAGTGATTTGGAACATAACTTGTAGAGTGCATGGTATAGTTTCTTCTGGTCAATGTGGTTTCCTTGCCAAAAGCCCAGGAATAGGTTTGCTCTTTAGGAATTATTGCTAATCCTAGGAGGAACTTAAGTTTGTTCAGTAATTTGCTTCACTGCCAAGTACTCAGGCAAGAACAGGACTGGCATTAGGAACCAGTCTCACACACTATAAATTCCTCTTCTTGTCCGCCTCCTGCTGGGATTGTAACAATGTAATTTAGTTGGGGGGACTCTTTAAGTTCACTTAGATATTTCTGTTGGTCCAGGACAAAAAACAAATCCACCTGCTTCAGAGTGTAGTTAAACTGAAGACACCATTTCCAGTGATGCATAAAAGTAAATAACTACCCATTAGTGAGCTCCCAAGTGACTGAGAAAATAAACTATTAATATTTAAAACTACCCTTTCTTCCCCATCACTCTGCCACCCCCGGCGTTTTATGGACGGTGAATACTGGGGAAGATTCTTGGATTTGCTGAGCAGGTTGATGAGAGGGAGCGCAGTTAGGAGAAACAGGGGTGCCAAATGTGCTTAGAGGGATAGATGGGCCTCTAGTGGGCTTCTGGAATGGGAAAGATTGGCTTGGGCTTGGCCTGTGGAGGTGAGAAGCAGAGAAGGTAATTGCAGGAGGGTGTGCTCATCAGAGAGAGGAAAAGAGGTGGTGGCAGCTGCCACAGGGAGGGAAATCTGAGAAAGATTTCTTTTTTTTTGCGGTACACGGGCTTCTCACTGTTGTGGCCTCTCCCGGATGCGCAGGCTCAGCGGCCATGGCTCACAGGCCCAGCCGCTCCACGGCATGTGGGATCTTCCCGCACCGGGGCACGAACCCGTGTCCCCTGCATCGGCAGGCAGACTCTCAACCACTGCGCCACCAGGGAAGCCCTTGATGATGTTTTTGAGGTCCTAAATTTACTCTGGAAGGTCCCTATATTGTGTCTTAGTTTTACACGATACTCATTTTCCTTATTGTTGAAACCATTTTTACTTTCATCTTCTGATACTTGCAGTCAAAAGCACCCAATTTGTCACTTGCTTCCCATGTGTTTTTCTGAGGTCTAGAAGCATACGAGGTAATTTGCAATGAAGCATGCTCTGTGATTTGGGAGCTGACTGGACTTGATCCAAGAGCAATTTATTACCTGTTTGGGTAAGTCATGCTCATCTTCATGTTCATCACCTGTAAAATGATAGTAATTATTTTATTTCGCAGATTAATAGTGAAAACCAAAATGAATAAGGTGAGAGCATTTTGTACACCAATGTAAGTTCTTTTAATCACAAGATGCTTTTTTTTTTTTTTTTTTGTGGTACGCGGGCCTCTCACTGCTGTGGCCTCTCCCGTTGCGGAGCACAGGCCCCGGACACGCAGGCTCCGGACGCGCAGGCTCAGCGGCCATGGCTCACGGGCCACGTCGCTCCGCGGCACGTGGGATCCTCCCAGACCGGGGCACGAACCCACGTCCCCTGCATCGGCAGGCGGACTCTCAACCACTGCGCCACCAGGGAAGCCCCACAAGATGCTTTTGAAAGAAGGTATATGTGGAGAGGAGTCCAAGTTTGCTCCAGTGTCCAAATTTTGATACTCAATGTTTTCACCATTTTGTCTTAACAACAGCAGTACTGAAATAATGTCAGGGAACAGTTGGGAGCACAACTAGGATGAACAGGATTCTGATTGGCTCCCTCTGAGCTCAGCAGAAAGAGTATCATGATCAATGATCAGTGTCTCCCATGGGTCAGATGTGGTGGTACCTGGATACCTGGGGCACTTATATCACTCATTTCCATACTATTTTCAGGCATTTTCAATTTAAATTTGAGGCATTTTAGATTTCACTTCTGCCTGCCAATTGGTTTTGGCCTAGTAGGTGGGGTAGCTGTATATAAACCTGTACAACTATCTTAATTGTTTAAACACAATTGAAACTTAAAATATTTATTTTGTTTTTGATGTAATCTTTAAGTATAAAAGTTGGATACATTTACAAAATAGTCTTTCTTGAGTTTTGGATAATACCTATCTCAAAACTTGAAAATATAACCAAAAAACCTCACCAGCAGAAATATTATAAACATAGTTTTTATTCTTTTCTTACCTTCAAGGAAAAAGGCCTCATGCCACCAAAACACTTCTTTGAAACTCAGTAACTGAAGACAGAACTCGATAGCCTGGTGGTTATTTTTCCAGACAACTGAATAATTTATATTGCTTTAAAAAAATAACTAAGATCTCTTTTTATTATTTCAGACCTTTTTAAAACAGCAATATCTCCCTCACTTTTTTTCATAAAAATCTAAAATATCTCTAGTAGTCCTAAGTGTCTTGTACTTATATTTGTTCCAAGTGTTTGTTTCATTAAAAGTTTCCAGAAATAAGTGCACTTCTATAGAGAAAATAAAATTTAAATAAAGACAAGAGGAAATAATCCTGGTTGTAGCAAAATGGTTATTTTGAATGTTCTCAGTCTTAGCAATTCAAAGAGAGAGTGTGTTTGGTAGGCAGGGACCTACCTCTCTACTGATTAAAATCTCAATTTGTTTATTTGTAGATCATTGATAGATGGATAGCTGTTTCTCCTACCAGTAGATACTGATGGGTTGATTGTCTAAAGGTTTTCTATGATAAAACACCAAAAATAAATGTACTTAAAAATATTTTGAGATTTACAGATTTACACAAACATAACAGGCATTTAAAAAAACAGAAAAAGTATGTTATTATAGAAATAACTGAAATCCTATCTTGAGCCTTAGCAACCAAAGAAAGTTTTGAATATTCCACACTTGTTATTTTCCATTCAACTAATAGCTTATTAAATCATATATATATTCCATTCAGAAGAGGTTGACTTATAAGAAATTCCCTATTCTCAGATTGCAGTATGTTTCAATAAATTTAAAGATTTAAAGCTATGTTAATAAGAAAAGCATAAAAGAAAAATAACATAACTTGCTTTAATACAAAGGTTTTTTTAATAAAAAAAGTCAAAGTCTACATTAAATCAGGAAATCAATAAATCTGAATTATACAAGCTTTCTATATACTTAGAAAAACCAAGAACACAGTTTATAACAAAACTCTTTAATTCAAAATAGAGTCTAATTTAAAGAAAATGTCATTATGCTCAGTTGATTAGATAGGGTTTTGTCATTTAAATTAAATGGTTCACCTGAAATATGGGAAGTATATAACAGAGAAAATTCAATCTCAAGGGTACTTCGCAAATCATCTAGCTAATTTGCATCATGGATCAAATTCTTAGCTTCCAAAGGGCAGACACAGTCTTTAATTGCTTTTAGGTAGGCACTTAAGAAATGCTTTTGATGAGGAGGAAACCCCAAAAATTATGAGTCACTCTATTAACTCCAGGGGAAAATGAGACTCTAAACAAAGTAAATTTTCCCTAACTGCCCTTCCACTGCCAAGAAACCGTAACTATTCCCAAGTTCTTCCTATTAATACGAATGAAGGAGATGGAAACTAAAATGCTCTATTCTTATTCAATTAAAAGGTAAACTCAGCTCCTTTATATCAATCTCTCTAACTTGAATTAATGAATTTTTTTTATACTAGAAGAGTTACCATATTAGAGCCAGAGAATGTTGCAATTTCCCCATATCTTACGCATTCACTATCACACTCGCAAAACATCCTTTTTTAAAATGGGGGGCGGATTTGAGAAAAATCTCATAAAACTAAACATAAGTTAAAGATTTTTTAAAATTAGAGGCAGTTATAATTAGAAAAACCAGAGTTAGTCAGATTGAGATAACCCCAGGATTTTAATAGTTCTCTCTCCTAGATGAGAGATGATCCAAATAAGAAAAATGGAGATGAACTATTAGATGAACACATAATAAGTATCAAACAAATACTAGGAAAGAGTGGGGTGAGGGAAAGGGAAAGGAAGGAAAGGCAAGGAATGGGGAGGAAGGGAAGGGGAGAACAGGGCAGGAAAAAAGCCTAGAATGACCTTATTAAAACACTGTGGAGTTCCCCAGCAAGCAGCGACATTTATAAAATCTTTTGTAGATTTGCATAATGATCCTATGCAATTCTTTCCCACTAAGAAGAACATCCATACAAATAAATTATCATTTTAGATTCTGATCACAGATCATTTGTAATAGTGATAACTGTTGTATCTAAAAAAATCCCACCAGTTAACAGTTAAGATAAACATTAGGCCATTCTTGGATAAAGTATTACTTCTCCACTACTACTGATGAAACCAAAACCTCAGAAAGTCATTTTAAAATTAAAATGTTGAGCTAGAAAAGACTATTCCATTCTTAGGGAAATACCCAAAGAATTTGCTGCTGACATCATCACCCCTATTCTCTAATCACAACCCACCGGCCTTCATTTACTTCCTTAATTCCATTTACATTAGCCACAGTGATGTAGCTAAACATGAACAATATTGCCCTTGAATGAGCTGGCCTCTATCAAAGATCTGCAGACAGCATTCCCACAGGACAGTGAAATTCTCCTCAGTTGTGAACATCCACTCCGTTCAGGATCTTTGGTACATTTGGAGTATAAGATGATAATGGCACAATAATACAGGTACTATCAAAGGAAAAATGTTCATCAAAAGAAAGAAAAGTTAACCAGCCATGATATGTAACAACTTTCTAGAAAACCAAAGTAAATAGCTCTTTGTTCTCTACAAGTCCATTTACATGATCAGAAGTCTGACGTTTAAAAAAATAGTTTAATAAAAATACACTAGTTCTCTACAAGCAGCCCTCATGGTCATTTCTTAAATTCAACTCACCATAATCAAATTAAAATAATGCCATGTCCTCTTGTTAAAAAAGAAGTCCTCTTGTCACAAGAAAAGCAACTTTACATTTTATATAATACAGTACATCTCCCTATGAGTATACAGACTACGTATATAAAGGTCATCAGTATTTCTGAATGCAAAGTAAATATATTAGTGGAGTGCTTGAGTGAAGGTGTTAAAACTTCCTCCTTATTATAAACTTGTCACTCCCTACTGTGGAGTTTGTGCAATAATATGATGATAAATTCTATTTTTTAAATAACCAGTGTATTTCCTTTTTAAAATGTCTTAAAACCATTACAGAAATTGTCTTCATATATATTCTATACATGTCCAAACCAATAGGGCAAGTGTTCTAATGGCTTTTATTGATTATCTAGACCCATAAGGTCTGCAGTAAAACAACAATACTGCAGTGTTACCTACAGGTTAGCCTATGTTGCTTTAAATGACATATGTTGCTCCTGAATTGATTAGAGGTGTTACAGTACAAAGCCACAGCACACACAGGCAGAATGGACCTTAATACGCATGTAGGCAGTGCAGTTAGAAAGGGATGTACATTTCTTTTATTCCAGTACCTTCATATAATAAAGTTAACAAAAATAATAAAATATTAAAAAAAAAAAAAGCCAGCTGGCACTGCCAACCAATTCCTGTAGTAGTCTCAGAAATCCTAATCCTGTAGAATTTCCTCTTGTAGTCGGAAGCACCACCATCTTCGGGAGTATTTCAGTGTACTGTTATCTACGCCAAGCAAGCCTGGTGATGCAGCTACCTGAGTTCTCTTGGTTGTGAGCGAATGTGATCTTCATTCATAATTTCCCAGCTTTCATGTAGGTGGGGATAGAGCCACGCTGAGTCAACCCTTCAAACCTTTTATAGGTATAATTGAGAAAAACCCAGTCTTTGGATTTGTAGTCCGGTTCTGTGGTGTTTGGCACTAGGAAGATAGAAAAATTAACAAAGAGCAAAGGAATTTCATTAATGAAAATGTCATCATCTTCAGAGACTTTTAATAGTGTTAATTGTGTTGTAGATTGTCCTACCTGGTTGTAAAATATCAGATTCAGGAAAGTCATCAAAATTTGATGTATCATCAATGCTTTTGATTTCTATAGGGATTGCTGCTGGCCTTTCCCTGTAAAAAGGTATTGAGTAACCATGGTAAGTTTTCTTGAACTCAGTTTTCCAAAACATAATCCTGCCTGCAAATTCTGCATGCTGTTCTATAGATATTAGAATAGCCAAGGAAATTTATTATGGATTTGAAAATACCTGTAGATAAGTGGATTTCATAGACAAGTATAATTTTAAAATTAAAATATTATCATTTACTTGGAATTTTTATTTCTTTGTACCAAGACTTTCTCATGCTGTCTTTTTAAAGAGGAAAAATAAGAGTTAATGAAAGGGAAAGCAGAAAAGATTTTATTTAAAGAACTTTATCATTATATAAAGTACCCTAGATATTGTGGGGACTGGATCCTACCTAATTAATTCAGGAATAGAATTCTTCTAGTAGAGGATCCGTAAATCAAGTCATTTAGGAAAATAAGGGGCTCAAAGAGTGAAGGGACTACACATTTGTGATGAAATCTGAATCCAAAAACTTCTCAGTCATGTAAATGTTAAGGGAATCAGGGACATTAGGTTAAAAAAATACTAAGTCATGAAAATGCCTTTTTATCATGCTAAAAATAGTTAAAAATTTATCAATTTTTATTGCTTCTAGTTTTTTAACAAGTACTTATTGGATCTATTAGGTGACAAGTTTACAGAATTATGTAAGAGCATGTATATATTTTCCCCAGAATTTTCTAACCTATTTATACTTAATGTACAAACTTAATAAATTTACATTAGTTTAGTGTAAAGAAGCATAGACCCTGGTGCCCTGAGATCTAATCTCTTGTCATTACTTAGCAGGATGACCTTAGGTACTGCGACTGTTCCCTAATATAAAACCAGGAGGGCTTCCCTGGTGGCGCAGTGGTTGAGAGTCCGCCTGCCGATGCAGGGGACACGGGTTTGTGCCCCAGTCCGGGAGGATCGCACATGCCGCGGGGTGGCTGGGCCCGTGAGCCATGGCCGCTGGGCCTGCGCCTCCGGGGCCTGTGCTCCGCAACGGGAGAGGCCACAGCAGTGAGAGGCCCGCGTACCGCAAAAAAAACAAAAAAAACAAAAAAACAGGAGACTGGACTGGTAGTCTCTAAGCATCCTTCCAACTGTAACAGGGGGGAATCATAGTTCGGCTCAATGAGATGATGTATAGACAGTATAATACAGTGTAGCGGGTAAGAGTCAGGACTCTAGAATCAAACTGCCTGGGTCTAGTTCTAGTTAGCAGTTCTAGCTAGATCATTCACTAGCTGAGGCACTGCAGGCAAATTACTTCTCTGTGACAGGTTTATTATGAGGATAAGATAAGAAATGCACATAAAGCACTTAGAACAGTGCTGGACATACAATAAATGATCCCCCCAAATTGACTATAATCAGGTAGAGTGCCTAGCATATCATAGAAGCTCCAGTGAAGGGACACATAGGCTGTCTTGAAAGTGAAAAGGGGCTGGCTAGGCAGGGCAAGGGCAGGGGCAGGGAGATGAAGAGCATTTTTGTCAGAATGAAGAGCAAATGACAAAACCCTGGGGTGGGAGAAGTGGGAAAGACCATACAAGATGCAGCTTGTACAGATGAGGCAAGAGCCACATCCTACAATCCTAAAAAGCAGTGAAGGATCCTTAGTTTTATTCTAAGTGCAAAGAGAAGGAAGAAAACGGCACGATCAGACTTGTTTCTAAACTGTTGCTGTCTGAGGAATACATCACAGCCACTGAAGGTGGTTTGGCCACAGACTGAATAAAGGCCAATGCTCACAACGAACAACTGTAAGCAAATTCTTAAAAGTTACTTGCATTATTTAACTTTTCCCACAATGTTTAAAAGAGGGACTGTATATTCTTACAAATTAATGAAGGAGACACAGTATGGTATATTAATTAGAGGACAAAAATGAGGGGTTATAGAGTCAAATGTAATTATATCTTTGTTGTGCAAACAGTCTTCGTCATGTAACTCTGAATATCAAAATCTAAACAGGGGCACAATATGTGCTTCTTCCTTAAAGTGGACATTAGATAAAATGAGTCATTTAGCTATAGCCACTATAGTCTCACTCATTTATATAATCCAGAGAACACTGATTTATCACATTATCACAGTGCTACTTCTTGTATTTAATCTAGCAGAATCAAAGAAAAATTAATCACCACATCTAGTAAAAAAGTTTTTACTCAGACCTCTCCCACTCAAAGCCTATAAACATACCTGATGTGCCCCCAATCTACACCTTCAAAAAAAGGATGACTTTTTATTTCTTCTACTCCACTATTCCCAATTCTATTTTCAGAATCAATACAAAACCTGGAAAATGGAGACACAGAAATGATCATATGCAGATTACATCTAAAGTAGTCTATTTGCATGATTTCAAACATTTCATCGTTTTTTCTGTTTACAGAAGTTAACTCTATTGTGGGAGACGGAAAAAAATAGAAATCATCTATAATTGCACTACTCAGACATAACTACTATAAACACTGAAGCCATTTCCTTCTAGTCTTTTAATATAATTTTTAAAATATTGTGTTGATAAGTAGTTACCATTTTAGGACTATTTTTTCCACTTAGAACATTTCTCAAAGTCATTAAATATTTTTCTATAACTTCATTTTCTAAAATTTACACATGGAAACACTACAATTCATTTAGCCAGTTCACTATTGTTGAACATTTAGAAGGTTTTCAATTTTTCATTACTAAAAACAATATCAAGATAACATAGTGTACCTAAATCTTTACACACATCTGATTATCTGCATATGCAAAATTCCTAGAAGTAGAATTGCTGGGTCAAAGGTCATAGACAGTTGAAGGTTTTGTATAATATGCTGCCAACTGGCTGTTCCCATGGGTTGCCCAATTTATATCCCTTCCAGCCATTTACAACAGAGCCTAAACACTTCATCTTAGTTGAGAAACAGAATGGAATCTTGTGCTTAGAAAAGGTTTCATATAGAGACTTTTGTGATATGAACTGCTACTAAGAATTTATTTTCCCTTTCTCTTTAGGGGATAGGGATAAGGTCATTGTATTTTAACAGGAGTGACCTTTGAAATAATACAAGGCCTCTTTCCCCTTCTTAACTCTGACTTTTTTTCCTGCATAATTCCTTTTAAGAGTCTACATTTGTAAAAAACACCTTTTCTTCACTGATGCCTTTGACTGTATAGATCAGTGATAGTCTTTTTCCTCCCACAAAGCTGAAATAGGCAATTTAGTCTTTTAGGTCCCTGTGAAGTTTTAAGATACCACAAACTCTTCTAGGGATTTAACTACTAACCTAAGAATTAAGTCCTTGGCTTTTTCAGATATAGGCACCTCTGGAGGAAATACCAGAGTTTCTTTCCAGTTCATCACTTTCCTATATGTTTCTTGAGGTGTTTCAGAGCAGAAAGGTGGATATCCTACGTATCAGAGAAAACAAGTTTCATGAGCTTTTATGATCAAATATGCTACACCTATTATATGTGTGTCACAAAAAACAAAATAGCCCTGGGTGCTCCTCTTAACGATAAAAAATACCACCATTCAGCCATTTATAATAAAATTGCTAATAAAGTCAATAAAATAAAGGATTTAAAGCATGGCCCCTCTTTTACCTAAAAGGCCATGCAGACACAATTTTGATACATGGGAGTTCCAGTTAAATGCCCCCTTCCTGACAGAGGATCCCTGGAGAGCTCACTGATATTTATCAGTGTGTATTTAACATTGGCGGATGTCAGAAATCAGTTTAAAGAGTTCAGATATTTCAGCCCATAATATCTACAATATGTTCATCAGTGGCATTCAAGGAAATTTATATGGTCTGTACATAAATGAATGATAAAACATACCTATTAGCATTTCATACATAATTACTCCCAAAGACCACCAGTCACACAATTTGTTGTACCCAGTCTGCATGAACACTTCTGGAGCAATGTAATCTGGTGTCCCCACTGTGGAATATGCCTGCAAGGGAACAGCTTGTCAAATCAATGTTCTCAATGTTTTTTTTTTTTTAAAGATCCAAGTATGGCTCACTACTGGAAAAACCAATATATACAGAAGTTAATATTTCATTTAATACTTGTTTTGCATGTTTATCATGTATAAGGCTTGGTGATAGGCACTGAGTCAGATAATTTGTTATTTAAGACATGATTTCTGTCCCGCAAAGAGCTCAACAACGTTATTTATGTATTTAGCCCTAAATCCATTCCAAAAAGAATAAAAAGCTTGTGCCCAGTAGGCCTGGCTTCCCCACTCACTAGTAATGTGCTCTCAGGCAAGTTATTCAACCTTTCTGAGCCTCAGCTTCTGCTCACATAAAATTGGAGTAATAATACCTGCCCTAACAGAGTGGATACGAGGATGAAACAAGCAAAGGAATGTGTTTGTAAACTACAGCCTACTATATAAACGTCAGGTATTTTCATTATAAACTCATTTCCAGGGCACTGCTTATCCATTAGAAAGCAATGCAGTTTTTCATTCTTAATTCATGTAAAATCTTACAAAAACTTTCTTTAAGGCAATGATTTTCAACTACAGGTAGTACTCTAAGGGCCACCTGAAAATGTGGAAAATGTGTGACAGAAGATTTTGACATTTCAATGACCTGGGGGAAGACATGATTGGCATAGAGTGGGCAGGGGATACAGGTTCTAAAGGAATTTCCTGCCCCAAATACCAAGAGTCCCTTCTGTTTCTTCACTGGGAAACACTGATGTAAGTCATGATGATGGTCACGAGAATAATAAAACCTGCACATGAGTAATCAGTGTGAATATTCTGTAATCAGGGGGTACAGAATTCCCACCATAGCTTTAGGCAGTATTCATTTTTCCCTTTATAAGTAGGAAATACTACAATTTTTTTCTCAATTGTAAAATCTGATCTAAAAGTGACACGTTTAAAAGTAGAAGGAAGATTCTGTCATTAATGCATAGGTCAAAACATTTTTAAAAAACTTGTAAAAACACCAAAATGTTTTACAAGCACAAAAAGTTTACTTGGGCTAATGAGAGAATGAGCTCAATAATGCAAAGGTCATTTTATTTGCTTTGAGAGGGTATCAGACTCTTGCCTTTCAGTCTATTTACCTTCCTGAGGGACTCCTGAATGAGTTTCTCTTCATCACTTTGTTGAATTTAACAAATATTTACAGAGTGTCGATATGTACCAGGCGTTGTACAAGAAGTTATGAAATTAAAGTCAAAAGGCACATTCCTAACCTTGACAATGTTCATGGACCTAGTTAAGAGGATAAAGGGAAAGAGGAAAAGGGGCAAATGATTCTAATATTTGCTGAGTAATGGAGGAGAAATAGTGTGGGGTTAAAAATAGACAGTGTTGTTCCACATTAAAGCAGTCAGTTTATGTGCAGTAAAGTCTGCTTTCCAATTTTATTTTATCTATTTTATTGTAACACTGCTAACATGCCAGACTTTCTGTTTACTTTGTCTATGAAGTTCTTAGAAGCACACAATAACCTTACTTATGCTGATTGACATTTGTTGCATCAGGACAGGTAGGGAAAGCGGAAACATGAAAATCATACGGCATTTACTACAATTTACACTCATCTCGGTGAGTTTTATAGAAAATGTCAGTACTCGTAAACAGACAGATTAACTAATTATAGATATGCTTGATAAAATATTCTGAAGTGAAATCATAAAGTAAAAATCAGCATTTTCCTTTACAGGGAGGGAAGTGTTACAGAGAAACTAAGAAAACTCTATGATCCTGGAACAAGCTCTATCATTGCTATGAAGTAAGAACTAATCGTTGTGAAGCTCCGAAGTACCAAGCAAATACCAAATGAGATTTTAGGACCAGGGCACAAAATTCCTTCTTCAACTCACCAGTTGTCTCCTGTTCTTCTTCCATGTTTCTGCTTTCCTCTTTGAGTTCATGTTCTGGAATGCTAATTCAACAAGACAGAATTGTAATTACAAGGGAAAAGCTCTTACCAGAAAAATTCACACATATCCATTGAAAATACATTGGTTTAAGGGGTGAGGAGAAGGAGAGAAGCTTCTGTTCTCAACAGTCCTGGATTAAACCAGCTGTACTACTTTAACCCCCCAAAAATCAAACTTACAGAAGTCACTTGGTGGGTTGTGTGTAAGATTTCTGTAGAATTCAGTCCTATGAGCCTTCTTTAATCCCGTGCACAAACCAAAATCAGATAATTTTACATGACCCTAAGGAAAAAAAGAAAGACAAAACCTAGTAAAATCAATAGATTTTATTAACTTAGAGACAAAAGCCTCATTAAAAACTCTTCTAAATGCAATCATAAAAATTCTTAGCTTAGAATTCATACAGGTGAAATGTAAAATTATCAATATTTGATGATGATGATTTTAAGGAGTAGAAAACGGAAGATGATAAAAAGACAGCCAGTTCTCCCTTGATGTCATTTCACTTCACGGCTCTCTCCTACCGTATCAGTCTATGAAATAATGTAGGTTAGCAATAATATAAATTGCAGTTGCCCATTTCCAATCACAAAATCACCTCTATTACTTCATAAAATAATCAGCAACCTAATAATTCACTTTATTCACATGCCTTGGCATCCAATAAAAGGTTGTCTGGTTTAATATCCCGATGGATGAAACCCAACTGGTGGATCGCATCTATTGCCAGAACAGTCTCTGAAATGTAGAACTGTGTTTCCTCTTCCGTCAAAGTATCTTTCTTCATGAGCAATGTCATCATGTCACCTAATTAAATGAGAGTAAGTACCATGTGTTAGAAATGCCTCAAAAAGGGGAATGCCTTATAAAAGATTTCTTTGTAATATACAACATATGCCTGATTTTTGCACTTTATGATCTACCCAGTGTACCTCCTACCATCTCTAGGGGCCGATAAAAAAAGTGTCACTGCATAAGGAAAAGTTTCATGACATTTAATGGTTTTAAGGTAGAAAGTATGTGAAATCAAATCAGAGCAGAGGTGATAAAGAAGTAATATCTACCACTCAACATCCAGAATAAGTGGCTGAGGAAAATATGTCAAAATGTGAGAAAGAATCAGTGTAAGCACACCTGGAAATGGGATCTATTCTTTCAAATTCAGGTTTCAAAAACACTCAGTACTCTCTGGGCCAACAAAAATAAGTCATCATCCCACCAAAAGGGTCACTTCTAGACATTTTTTTGTTTTCAAGAAATTGTGCTCTTTTACAAGGGGCAAAGAATAAACACTGGTGAATTTACAACTCAGAATTGACAACTGTTGGTATTTTTTCATGATGCTTCAAGTCTTAAAAAAAAAACCACCATGCAGATTCTTTGTCCTCCATTCCCATTCTATTCCACTTTCCCTTTTTGCTGAGTAGCCATTATCACGGATTTGGTTTGGTGTGCATTACTCCAGCTTATTTTTGAAGTATGTTTTCATATACATATATATTAATCTATGAATTTACCGTCTTTTGTATGTTTTTAAAAATTACGTAAGTAATATCAACTGTACATAATTCCACAGCTTGCCTTATTATTCTACTTTGTTTCTGAGATCCTACTGTTGAAATAGATAGAGCTCCTGACTTTTCACTACTGTAAAACATTTCATCACACAATTATGCCACATTTTATTTATCCATTCTTCTACTGATGGACATTCATCTTGTGTCTAGTTTTTCACTACTACGACACTGCTGCAATGAGCATCCTTTTACAGGCCTCTTGCGCACGTGCATTTTCAACTTTACTGGTATCTCTGAACTGCTCTCTGTAAGGGTTAGAGATTCCTTCGAACAGATGAGAGGCCCATTTCCCCCAGCCCCATCAGACTTTCAGTGTTTTTACTAATCAGATGAGTGTGAAATGGAATCTCATTCTTGTTTTAATTTGCATTTCCCTGAATATGGGTGAAGTTGAACATTTTCCTATATATTTGTAGACTAACCAGAGTTTTCTTCTGCACACTGCCTACCATTTGCCCACTGGGTTGTTTGTCTTCTTCTTTAGTGACTTGTTCTTAACTCCAGACTTGTAAAGATCTAAATAATTATATACAGTAAACACAGAATGATAATATTTAAAATGTGCCAACTTTATCATTTCTTCAAAATAATCTGATTTGTGGTCCAAATTAGCATTATTATGGGAGGAACTATTAGAAAGTCATGACTGACTGTGTAAAACCTCAGAGCTAGGGATATAAAAGTAAACCTACTCAATAAAATTATAAGTACATATAACAATGTGCTTGTGTCAGTCTGTCATTGCTATTGTTTGCTTTTACCTCCAGGGAGAAATTCCATGATTAGATAAAGGTTCCTCTTATCTTGAAAACTGTAAAACATCTTCACCACCCAGGCACCATCTGCTTCTACTAAAATATCTCTTTCTGCTCGGATATGGGCCACCTGGAAGAATGTATTTTGAAAAAATAATTGTAACACATTATACATCTTCCAAGCTTACTTCTTAACAATGATCATATTCTCAGTAAATTTGGAGAAGCTCAGGAAATAGTTTATTTATTTATTTATTTATTGCAGTACGCAGGCCTCTCACTGTCGTGGCCTCTCCCATTGCGGAGCACAGGCTCCGGATGCGCAGGCTCAGCGGCCATGGCTCACGGGCCTAGCCGCTCCACAGCATGTGGGATCTTCCCAGACCGGGGCACGAACCCACATCCCCTGCATCGGCAGGCGGACTGTCAACCACTGCGCCACCAGGGAAGCCCGGAAAGTTTATTTTAGCTGATATCTTTAGGCCTGAAAAGGTGGGATCACAAGGGGAAGCTGAAGTAGAAAAATGATTAGTCTAAAATTTTTCTAACCAGAATCTCCACCTAGCCAAGGATCTTGGCTTTGTCATGTAAATTTAGGGTCTGACTTTTAAAAGTTAAAAGTAGTAAGCAATGCCCTATAGATGGGTATGACAAAGTCTGGGTCCTTAGCAAACTATTTTTAACTCTTACTAGTCCAAAAAGGGGACTGACTTGGTCTTTAACCATTAGGTTGTTTTTTTAAGAAGGAGAAACATTTATAATAATTTTATATCATTTTGTTATAATGAACTTTTATAATATTTATAAACATCTACAGCAAATTATTATATAACTTTTTGGGATTTTGCTACTTACTTTTGTCACATAATTTTGACACATAATTACTAGAGCTACTATTACATGAACAATAGACTGAAAAATTTTATAAACTGAGTGATTTGTGGGGTTGGTATAATCAACTTTCAGATGCTTTTCCACTGATACAGTTATACATTCTTCAAAGATTAATTAACGATAGGATTTGATTTTATGCGTTTGCTATTTTCATTGTGCATCATTATGAACTCTGACCTAAAGCACACAAGAACACAGATTTTGTAAACCTTTTCATGACAACAAAATATGATCTGCTTAAATTATCTGGGATTATTGTATTATGATCTGATACAGTAAATGCTCTGAGATCAAAATCAAAGCACACGAATAAACGTTAAAAACTAAAAACTTGTTTTCTGGCATCAAAAACCTTAAAATCTCTCTGGACCTGTTTCATAAAGTGAAAAATGATACCAAAATTCTTACCTATTACCTTTTACAAAGCATTTTAAGATGGTAAAGGAAAAACAAACTTTTGGTGTTGCCTCTGTGGTTGTCAGGATAAACTTGGCTTGATTATTTTTAAGTATCTTAAAGCCAGATTACAGGCTATGTTTTCAAAAACGAGCCTATGTTTCTAAAGTATAGCAAGTATCATGCACAGTAATCCAGTACCACAATAGTGGGGAGACAAGTTGCTACTTAACTTTGCAGAGTGGTTAGCATTCAAGTAAATGTGATAAAAACTTAAAATAATGACATATTAGAATTGAGTGGGGAAAAGGTTTTCTAAAATGAAATTCAATGATGACAAAAGCAGATTAATTTATATAGGGGAAAAAACAGCCCCAAAGTGCAAAACAGACTTGATGTTGGACTCCAGCGAGATTCTCCTGCAAAATATTCTAGACCAGGGCCGTCCAATAGAAATAAATGTAAGCCACGTACATCATTTTAAGTTTTCTAGTAGCCACACAAAAAATAAAAAGAAATGGGTGAAATTATTTTTAACAATATAGTTTCTGTAACACCCATATATCCAAAATGTTGTAATTTCAGTATATAATCAATATAAACATTGAGATATTTTATACTTTTTTTTTTTTTTTGCACCAAATCTTCAAAATTTGCTGAGCATTTTCCATTCACAGCACATCTCAATTCAGACTAGTACACTGAAGTGCCCAGTAGCCACACGTGGCCAGTAACTAAAGACTAGAGCTGGAACTAACTGCTGCCTTTTGTTCTTCCTCTAAAACCCGACCCAGGACTAATCCCATATGGCTTGGTTGGAAGATTCCTGTTTATGTCCTCATCTCTGAGGATCAACATCTTGACACAGACATGTATTCCCATGATGGTCTGCAACTCTCTAACACAGCTCAGTATCTCGACCTTCCTTGGCTTCTGAACCGCTTCCCCCTGGAATCAGCCTGTGTTCAGCAGAACCCCTGGCACCTCATCTCTGGATGGCTCCCGTCACCTTCTCATCCTAACTGAAATCGGGCTGTCCACGGAGAGGCCCGTCTTCCTGCACAGTGAGTTGTCAGGAATGCCCTGCTTTCTCTCTCGTGGTTCTTGGTTTCCTGCTCATCCTCAGCTGCTTCTGAACCACTGTGACACCTTCCTCATCCCCAGCTCCTCTGAGGGCATGCTGTCAGGCGCCGTCAGCGGTCATCCTTCCTCCTGGTCAACCCCCCCAAGTCATTCATGACTTCAGCTCATGGCTCACCAGCTTCCTTTCCATCCTTTCGAGTCATGCGTGAATTTCAAGATCCGTAACGACGAACCACCAAATACCCCGTCGGCACAGCTCCTGCATTCTTCCTCACCTCCAGTGATCTTTTCCTCCACTGCGCCTCAGCCAGCCATGGTAATCTTCTTGTCCTTCTCATAACCAATAACTGCCCTCCCTCTAAAATCTCCATTTGAAGGACCTCTGTTTCTGATCCCCACCTTTTATCCTCCCAGGTGTCTTATTCTTGTACTTCAATCTCCACTCCATGGACCCTACACCATTTTTTCTCTGTTACTCTCCTCAGAACCTCATTTCTTTCTCTACCCGGCCTTGGTTCCATCATTACAATCACTCTTTTGCAAACAGCTTCAACTCCCTTGTCCTCTCCCTCTGTTGTATTTGCCTGGCAAAATACCAACCCTAGTTAGGCCTGTACCAGAGCAACTAAGTATTACCAGAGAAAAATCACCCAACCATACCAAGTGGTTTCACTTTACGTTCATGATTGAAAATCTCAAGGGACATTCAACTGCAAGTCTGCTTTCCCACACTTCAAGTCAATAGTTGTGACTGTTCCACAACTTCTCTCTGCTTACACCTCCAGCAAGCTACCTACCCCTCCTTTCCTCCTGATGGCCTTCCTTATTTGCACTCAGGAGGAACCTGGCACTTTACACGCCAGATCACCCACCCTGCGTTTGTTCCTACTTTCTCTGCTTTTCCTCCCTGTCCGAATGTCCCAGCTCCTATCAAAGATCAACTTCTCTGTCTCCTGTGTACTCCTGTAATTATCTGCCTTCTCTCTCCTGCATCTTCAATTTTTCTCTCTCTAATGGACTCTTCCAATCAGCAGTGCCTTAACAACAACAACAAAAAAAACAACATTCTTTACCAAACTGTTCTTTATTCTGCTTTACGTGAAAGACTTATCTATACTCACGTTCTCCACTTCTTGCTTCCCATTTTCTTTCCCACTGTTCCACTTAGGCACTCCAATCCACTGGAGCTGTCCTTCCCAAGTTATTCAGAATCTCCAACAGTGACACCCAGTGGCCTGTCTTCCTCCTGCCCCCTCTCTTAGCAGCATTCAACATACTTGACCATTCACCTTCTCCTTTGAATGCTTTCTTCTGCTGGCTCCCGTAACACCATGTTTTCCTAGCGGTCTCCCTTAGCTGAGCAGATGTTCCCTCTTGGTCTCCTTTCCTGGATTCTCCTCTGCCTAGTGTTCCCTAAGGGCTTGGATCCAGGCCCTCTATTCTTCGCTATATTTGTTCCCTAGGCAATTTTATCTGTCCCATTACTTTAAATACTGTCAATCTATTGATTACTTCTAAATTATATTTCTTTTTTAAAATTTTATTTATTTATTTATTTATTTATTTTTGGCTGTGTTGGGTCTTTGTTGCTGCGCGCGGGCTTTCTCTAGTTGCGGTGAGCGGGGGCTACTCTTCGTTGCAGTGCGCGAGCTTCTCGCTGCGGTGGCTTCTCTTGTTGCGGAGCATGGACTCTAGGTGCACGGGCTTCAGTAGTTGTGGCTCATGGGCTCTAGAGCACAGGCTCAGTAGTTGTGGCGCTCGGGCTTAGTTGCTCCATGGCATGTGGGATTTTCCTGGACCAGGGCTCAAACCCACGTCCCCTGCATTGGCAGGTGGATTCTTAACCACTGTGCCACCGGGGAAGTCCCTAAATTATATTTCTAGTCAAACTTCTCCCCATATTCTAGCCAACTGTCAACATAATTATCTCTACTTGTATATCCAACAGGGAGCTCAAACTTAGTAAGCCACAAAGAGAACACTTCATTCCCGGTGTCACCAAACCTGTTCCTTCCTCAGTCTTTCCTACATTAGAAACTGACACCATCAGGCATCCCACAGTAAAACTCTAGGTATTATCCTTGATTCTTCCCTCCCTTTTCACTACCCTTACCTCTCCTCTCACCCCCCCAACATAGAGTACGTCACAGAAAATCCTGCTGGCTCTTCCATGGAAACATATACTTAATCTGTTTGACTTTTTTCCTCTTTGCTGTTGTGTAAGCCACAGTCACATCCTGGCTGGAATCGCTACACAGTCTCTCAAGTGTTCTCCCTGCTTCAACTCTTGTTTGTCCTTCCAGCAAGCAAAGGGACTGATTCATCTTTGTAAAACGTCCATCAGACATGACGCTTCTCTGTTTAAGCAAAACATGTCTTCCCACTGCATTTGGAGTAAGACCCACACGGCCTGCAAAGCTCTGTGGGATCTGGTCCCTGCCGCCCTCTCCCCCTTCACCTCCAACCACTCTTCCCCTCACTGAATTCAGCCACCGTGGCTTCTTGCCGTCTCTGAGCAGGCCAAGATTATTCCTGCCTCAGGGCCTCTGCATTTGCTCCCTGGATCTTTGTTCTACCAGATCGTTAGATCTCATACTTTTTTTTTTTTTTTTTTTTCTGTACGCGGGCCTCTCACTGTTGTGGCTTCTCCCACTGCGGAGAACAGGCTCCGGACACACAGGCTCAGCGGCCATGGCTCATGGGCCCAGCCGCTCCACGGCATGTGGGATCTTCCCGGACCAGGGCACGAACCCGTGTCCCCTGCATCGGCAGGCAGACTCTCAACCACTGCGCCACCAGGGAAGCCCTTAGATCTCATACTTTCTAATTATTCAGTCTCTCATCAATATTCCCTTCTCAGAGAACCTCCCCTCATCTCATTCTTCCTCCTAAAGCCAGGTCACCTGCATCACTTTATCCTTTTGTAAAATCTGTCTTCATACTACTCATCAGAAATGACTATTTCAAATAGCTGTCTGCCCATTTTCCCCACGACTGTCAGCGAACAAGAATCAGGTTTCTCCTGTTAATCACTGTACTCCCAGAACATAGAATAGTATTTGACACATCATAGGCACGTAATAAATACTTGTTGAATAAATGGAATAGAAATAAAGTGAAACAGTGCAGTAAAAATTAAAGTGGGCCATATTTAAATAAAAATCAACATCATACGGCTATAATAACAAAGTAAGCTTTAGGTGGGACTAAAGACTGAAATCAAGCATTAGGTATAGAGGGGTGCCATCTCCCTCTGCACCCTTGTTGAGCCCTTCACTAGCATATATATTCACTTAGGGTTCTACCCAGACTGGAGATACACGTGAATGCATAAAATAATACTATTGATGTTTTCAGATTTATGGCCGCCCCATAAACTGCATCAAGTCACAGGAAACATGGAGAGAGCCCAGGAGTACAAAACTGGAGTGGCTACAGATTTTGGAAATATGTAAAATCAGCAAATTCTCAGGAGACTGGTTTGCTTATTTGATAGGTGACAGGGACTGAGAGAGCTGAGAACTGTCCTTTATTTTCACTGAATTCAGAGAAGAAGGTATTCTGTTATAGACGGAATGTTTTTGTTCCTCCTGAAAATTCCTACGGTGATGTGCTAACTCCCAGTGTGCCTGGGTTTGGAGACGGGCCTCTAAGAAGGTACTGAAAGTTAGTGAGGTCGTAAGGGGCAGGGCTAGTGTTCTCGTATGAAGAGAGCCCAGGGAGTCACTCTCCCCTCTCTGTGCACACACCAAGGAGAGGCTACGTGGGGACCTGGTGAGAAGGTGGCCGTCTGCAAGCCAGGAAGAGCGCTCTCACCGGCAACCAAACCCTGCCTGCTCTTGGGCTTCCAGCCTCCAGAACTGTGAGAAAAGAAACTTCTGTTGTTTAAGCCACCCAGTCCGTGGTATCTTGTTAGACATGTAAATCAGATTATGAATTTGGAAGAAATCTGAACTATAAGAATTGAGAAACAACGAAGCAGGCTACCAAAAGTCTACAGATTATATAGTAAGATGTGTAGGTTTCTTTCTACAAGTCCCAGTTTTAGCACTTGCTCTAACACCTAGTCAGTGGACACCCCTTTGGCTACGTGTGTTAAAGAGCTCATACCTGCTCTTTTTCAAGCATGTCAGCTTTTCTCAGTATCTTCATTGCATAGATATGGCCTGTATCTTTCTTCTGGACCAGCCGCACCTAGAATGTAAAAATTCATATCACAAATGTCAAACAATCACTACTATTTGTTTAGGAGTGAAAGGTAGGTTCCTTTAAAGAAAGCAGTGTTGTAGTTTGCTGTTGCTGGTGTTTTAGAAATTCTATTAAAATTAAGCTATTTTAATATACATTTCAATATATTACACTACTTTAATACATATTAAGCTATTTTAATATATATTCTGAACTATCTTAAGATACATATGTTCAACAGCAGTGACTTAAAAAAGAAGCACACCTCTCCGAATGCTCCTCTTCCTATAACTTTCAGAGACTCAAAGTCATCTAAGCCAAGTCTGGTCCGCTTGAGCCGTAAGAACTCTGTTTCCTTGCGAGCATGTTGTGATCGGCGTAACTTTTTCTATTAAAAAAGGACAGTTTAAAAGGATGATTTTAAAATCAGATTATTTCAAAGGAAGCCTATGGTATTAAAAGATGAGATACATTATAATAAAGGTAATGTATCTAGATATTATATACTGGTACTATAACTTATTTACCAAAGTTGAATATTTATTAAGCATGGAAAAAATAAAGTCATCTGAAAAAAACATTTAAAAAATTTTAACAATTGATAAATCTTTATTCTTGAGGCAGACTCCATTAAATGTTTCATCTTAACTAGTTCACATATGCTTTCATTTTTATGCTAAATTAATTCAAAAACAAAAATTATACTTTAGGAAATGCTAATAGTATTCTGATATTGATTTTTTACTGTCAAGAACTCTACTTTGCTTCGATTCCCTAATTTCCAAGGTTGCTCTGTCACAACTCCTGAGACTTCTGACACCGAAATAACACAACAGCAGTATTTCCATACAGATTTATTTATGGTAGAATTTATTCTTGGGCAGATTTTTAATAAAGTGCTTGAGACTTGTCACACAACTTCTTGAAAATATGAAATTGCAACAACAACAAAAATTACGCAACGTATCCTTTAAAATATCCGAGTCAAGAATTTCATAATTCATTCTCCAAAGATTACAAAAAATACTATTAATAAGAAACATTATGAAATACCTGAAGGTTACACTTGGAATGGGCATTTATTTAACTGTTCTAAACCTCATTTTTCCCCTCACCAAACAAAATTCTCTTTTTTTGACATAGAATTATGTCAAATTACCTCTCCTAGTAGAGGTCACATAGAATGGGTAACGAACAAAATCAGGGAAAAAATTAAACCCTGGTTCATCTTCAACTGAACCCTATCAAGCTTTCAGTGGTTCAGGTCTGAGGAGAAAATAAGTCAAAATGACTGAAACTGTTTGGAAACATTGCTCCTAAATGCAGTGCAAGATAAAACCACTGAGTAGTCCCTTCCTACCCCTGTGTACATCTGTTTCCAAAAGGGTAAGGTGAACTATTAATTAGAAATATGCAAGCATGGGCTTCCCTGATGGCACAGTGGTTAAGAATCCGCCTTACAATGCAGGGGACGCGGGTTCGAGCCCTGGTTCGGGAAGATCCCACATGCCGCGGAGCAGCTAAGCCCGTGCGCCACAACTACTGAGCCTAAGCTCTAGAGCCCGTGAGGCACAACCACTGAGCCCACGTGCCACAACTACTGGAGCCCGCGCGCCTAGAGCCCGTGCTCCGCAACAAGAGAAGCCATTGCAATGAGAAGCCTGCGCACCACAACAAAGAGTAGCTCCCGCTTGCTGCAACTAGAGAAAGTCCGTGCACAGCAACGAAGACCCAACGCAGCCAAAAATAAATTAATTTATTAACAAAAGAAGAAAGAAATATGCAAGTATGTATCATTAATGCAACGGAATTCTGATACTTCTAACAAAGTTAATCTAAGAGGATAAAATTAGGAAATATGTCTTCCATCTAAATATCTTTAAACAGCTAAGTAAAGTCACATCAATGGTGGGAACAGTGAAGACCTTCTTTGTTTAAAAATGCCTTTTGAATAATAATGTTGAAAAATGAATTATTAGTAAAACAAAAGAACTCAAAAGTAGCTTTTCAACTATGTAGCTAATTAAAAAAAGGCCACATGGTGGCACTATACCACCATCTTTCAAAACAGCAAAGACCTTTTTAAAATTACATAAATGAACAAATATAAGAATTTTGAAAAGGCATTCTGGATTTATGACTTTATGGATTATAAAACAGTGTGTAGTTGGATGTAGTTCAGAAACTTGTCTAATCTGAACGGAAAAGATGACCTCATCACACAGTTTCATAAATTATGCTCAAAATCGACAGACAAGAGAGACAGCCAAAGAAAATAATGCTTATTAGTATTTGATAGGTTGTGTAGTGCAGTAAGTAAATGATGTTTATGTAGTTTTGAGGACAGCTATTAAATGGCAAAAAGGGAGATCACAGTGTATGGAATATATAATCCTACAAAAAAGGGAAATCACCTACAACATTGTTATAGTACTTTAAAAAAAAAAACTATCCATGATATTAGAGTCAGTGTTGTAGTCCAGAGAGAGCTGAAACAAGTTCACATTAAACTACAAAAAAAAAAAAAAAATCGATGAAAAATCATTGATACATCTGCTCACAACCTGTGTAGATTAAGTCACCTTGAAAAACAAATAACATTTTTGTGGTAATCACATTCTTTCCTCTCCAAAGACAACAACAAAAATCTGTGGACAAACTTAATATCTCATGGCTCTCTTGCAGCTTAAACTTGCCCAGTTTGGTTTTCCATTAGAGTAAATAATATTCCATGTTCGATGGGATTTTAAGTGAGATGAAACTAGAAATACGCCATTTTCTTTTTTTTCTCCATTCCTTTTCAAATTGGCATTCTCCAAACTCTCAATCTGTAGGGTGCTCAGTTTTTGTAGAAGACAGTGTACACAGAAGTTTTAAGATAAGAAAGGGGTCAGCTAACAACTTCATCTCAGTATAAATGCTTTTTAAGGCCACGTTATATATGGTTGAGTTTTCACAAATAACTTTCACAAATTATTTCACAAATAACTTTCTATTACAGAATGAATTAAGGATGAATTTATTTTTATAAAACAATTTTACTTTGAAAAGACCCATCCCACACAAAGAGAGTTCAAAAATACTGTACATTAGATTGAGAGACCATGTCTATTTTATAGAATGTGACAGCCTGGGACCTAGTATGGGGCCTAACAAGAAGCATTTGTGGAATTCAAATACCTTTACCAAAAATTTTAGATGTTTTATAAATGGTTATAATGGGCCAATGAGCATTTTTAGGGGTAAAATCACCTCACATTTTCTACAAGTTATTTAAGGAGAAACAAAGAAAACAGCTCTAGATGTACTTAGTACTTCCTGGTGTGAACCAGAGATTATAAGCCAGAAGCTACAAGCTGTACTCAACTCACAGATGCATTTGATTTGGGCCCCCAAGTTCTTTTTAAATCACTCTAATGACTTGCCAATATTTTAAAAAGCGAGTGTTTTCATGAAAGTCCAGATTTCCAGCTTCTATTGAAAAATAGGAACTTGGCCTCACTGGGCCAACGGTACAGCCCCCTTGGGTGGGCAGCAAGCAGCTCTGGGACCGGTCAGTCCCTACCTATCAAGGCGCCAGTCACCAGGTGACAGGTATAATCGGGCTGGTGCTCTTGTTCTTTCAGTAAAGTGAAAAGTGGTATGTCTTTATCAAAAGATAAACTGTGAGGAGGGAATCTTTTAGAACAAGGCAAAAAAAGAATCTATTTCTTTGTGTAAATGAAAAAAAAAAAAGAGTTGAATATGCAAAGTCTGTTAGATCAAAAGAATATAACCTAAGACGTCACTATGAAACAAGCGTGGCCAGCTTTTCTCATTTATGTTTACCTGCTTGGCCCTTGGACATCTGCTTTCATACAGTTCATTATTAAAGTTCAATAGTCTTCAGATATTCATTATTTTGTACAGACCTCTTAACGATCATGTAAATTCTACCTATTTCTTTAAGATTCAAATCAATTGTTACTTCTTCCATGAAACATTTTCTGATCTCCTGAATTAGGGGGAAAAAATCTCCATATTTTCCAAGTTTGCCACATTCTATCATGTGTACATATTTTTACACACACACGTAATCTTTCCTTCCCATCTGTAAACTCTTCAGGGAGAGATCCATTGTCCATTTGTTCATTTATTCACCAAACATTTGTTCATTTATTCACCAAATATTTATTCTCGCCCTCTGACAGCCCTGGAGATGTAAGAAGTTTCTACTCTGGGCAGATGGTATTTTAAGGCTGCCACAGGGACAGGAACAGAGTTCTGTCCCAGTGGACATGATGCCTAAAGTGGGATGGAAGGAGTCTTGAAGAATAATGAGACTCAGGCAGGAGGAAGGAAGAGTTCCAAGCAGCAAAAAAAAAGCACGGGAAAAGGTCCACGGGCAAGAGCGTGGAAATGAAAGTAATCTGACGTTGTTGGTCAGCCTGGCGGTAGAGTGACAAGAGATGAGGCTAGAGAGAGGGAAGCAGAGGCCAAATCATAAAGGGCCTTGTACACCCATGTTAAAGAGTTAGCCTTGGGGCTTCCCTGGTGGCGCAGTGGTTGAGAGTTCGCCTGCCGATGCAGGGGACACGGGTTCGTGCCCCGGTCCGGGAGGATCCCACATGCCACGGAGCAGCTGGGCCCGTGAGCCATGGCCGCTGAGCCTGCGCGTCCGGAGCCTGTGCTCTGCAACGGGAGAGGCCACAACAGTGAGAGGCCCGCGTATGGCAAAAAAAAAGTTAGCTTTATCCCAAGAGTACTTGGGAGCCAGTGAAGGGTATTAAGCAAAAGAGTGACATGGTCAGATCTGGTTTTTGACAGATAACGCTGGTTGAAGTGTGTAGAAAAACTGGGAGTGGGAATGTGGCTGAGAATGGAGGAAGAGAGACCAGTTGGAGGCAGTGATTCTTCAGGTGAAATACATGGTAGTTTAAACCACCGGGTTCATGGCACCAGACTAGTGAACTAGGTGGTTTTAAGAAATACTTAGGAAAAATTTAAGGAAATTTGGCAACCAATCAATTATTCTTGAAGCCCTCTTTTCTTATTCCTCACACTAGATACTATTCACTGAATATATATATGTTCTTGGAATTAAAAAAAAAAAAGCTACCCCCCCCTTTCAAAGATTTCCATCACAGCAGCAAAGTAAGAAGCCCACGTGCAAATAGGAAACGCACATTATCTAAGTTATAAAATCATCTGATATCATTACAAGAAGAAGTCACTGGGGTTGCTTTCATACAGTAGTTTTTCCCCCTTTTATTGAGATATAATTGTCATGTAACATTGTGTAAGTTTAAGATATACAATGTGATGATTTTGTTTTTTTCTTTTTTGGCCATGCCACTCGGCTTGGGCTTGCGGGATTTAAGTTTCCCCTGACCAGGGATCGAACAAGACCCCCTGCAGTGGAAGCGTGGTGTCCTAACCACTGGACCACCAGGGAAGTCCCTACAATGTGATGATTTGATACAGGTAAATACTGTACATTGTGAAATGATGACCACAATAAAGTTAGTTAACACATCCATTACCTCACATAACTATTTTTTTTTTTGTAGTGAGAGCATTTAAGATTTAGCAACTTGCAATTATATGACAGTATTGTTAACTAGAGAGAGGGAAGCAGAGGCCAAATCATAAAGGGCCTTGTACACCCATGTTAAAGAGTTAGCCTTGGGGCTTCCCTGGTGGCGCAGTGGTTGAGAGTCCGCCTGCCGATGCAGGGGACATGGGTTCGTGCCCCGGTCCTTTTTTTTGTAGTGAGAGCATTTAAGATTTAGCAACTTGCAATTATATGACAATATAATTATATGACAGTATCGTTAACTAGAGTCATAGTAATTACAGCTTACATTACCTCTTCATCTGCTAATCCTTCTTCTTCCATAGCCACTTCTAATTTCTTCTGCCTTTTCAAAAAAAATTATTTAAATTTTAATATGTACCTAAGTATTCCCATTTAAGAAATGTACATTTATTTTTTCAAGTTTACACTCAGTTTGCCATGCTAAAAAAATCTTTCAAGTTGAATCAAAATAATCACTAAGAATAGCGACTAATATATATAAATATATATGCACATATAAATATTTCTTTCTCAAAATATAAATACAGTCCAGAATTAGCTGCCTCATACTAGCCAAATGAATAATTTACTTCTAAAGCTGCCTAAATGAATCGTTAGCAAAGGTGACTCATGTTCTGATACAGAAAACTCTGTTATCTAATGTTCAAATCTCCAAAATCATTAACATTTATCAGAGTTTATACTAGATGTATAAAAAGGTAACTACAGTGACTAAAAGTAAAAATTTTTAAGGTGGATATCCCTGTGCTCGAACCTTGGTTTTAACGCTTATTAGCTAAAGGAGCTTGTCTAAGTGCTTCACTTAAACACTAAACTTGATTTTCCTAATTAATCACAGAAAGATGTTCAGTGCAATTAAGTATATTTTATTCTAATTCTTGGAAAATTGGAAAGTCATATACGTACATTAAAAAATAACCCATTAACTACCAGAACATTTGCTTTTCTAGGTATAGCCAAGTTCAGTTCTTCAATATTTTAAAATGCACTCTTAAAGTTACTTAAGCTACGGGTGAGGGGGGTGATAGATGAAATAACTAGTAACCAGAGAGATAGCTGTGGTACACATTTTGCAACTCATTTCCAAGTGACTATTAGTATTTTATTTCTATGGTATTGCTCTTTTTCCTAAAGATAAACCTGGGAGAGCTCGTCCTAATTAGTTTTGGAGCGTCCCAGATAAAGACTAACTTTCAAGGATTTATCCAAATGGGTATAAGGGCTGAGGATTGAAACCATCATACAAATCTTTTGGCATTTGTTGTTTATGACAATATGCCCAAAGATAAGCTCTTTCCTAAACCACTGTTAAGATCCTTTTTATTTCTTATGGAAAATTCATAACAAAAATACCTGAAGCCTGTTCATAAATCAGCACCTAAAAGTATATCTTCCACTGACTTTCTCAATTCTAGTAATAAGCACCTAGGCTGATGCTAATCACACTGATTTTTATCTTTTTTACACATTATTCACCCAAGCCCAACCCTTCCAATGGACTAAGTTCCTAATGCTGGATTCTGTGCCTGCCATCAGGCACCTCCGGGCGCCACAGAGCTGCTTGTTGACTGATTTGAGTTTTCTTCTCTGCAGGAAGAATCCAAAGAGTAAGAGGACCATTAACCCAGGAGGACTATCAATATACGAGCAACTTTATTCTTCTGGCAAATTCCTACTGTTCCCTTTCCTCAATCCTTGCTAAAGCTAATATTTCAGTAAAGTATCCCTCCTTCTAGGGAGACATGCAATAACTTTTATCCATTTCCATACCTAAACGAGAAGATCCATGGACTTCTCTTGTACCTTTCTAAAAAACAGCTTTCCTTCTAAAATGATCTTATGCTTTGTTCTGATTGGTACTTTTTTTGTCTTATGCATTTATCCAGTTAATTAAGCCTTAAAAATTCATCACATGTTTCTTAAAGTATAAGCTTCTAGAAAACAGCTGACTATTTAATTTGACTTCCATGGCACCATCATGCTTTTTTTTTTTTTTTTAAAATAACAGTAGATACTTTTATTCTTATTTTCCTTTGTTTGGGAACAGAGGGCAAAACTGAATTATTTTAAGGTTTCAGCAATAAAAGACAATGAACCTTTAAAATTCTGATGAATAACTTGAGTACTGTCAAAAAAATATAGGTCTTTCCTTCCTTGGTTCTCTTTTACTTTATTCAGTCTCCCTTGATGATCTGCTCACTTCCAGAGACTTCCATTACATTTACAATTAGTATAATTTCTTACATGTTTGGATTTATTTCTAATTTATGGTGTGGTTTCTACTTGTGCCTGCCTTCTGGTATTTCCGTTTTTCTTTTTCCCTTGGCTTCTTCTGAACTTATTTTTCCCCTATTCGTTTTTTTTCCTTCTGTTAGTTTGAAAGTTACAAACTCTATTTTTACTCTTTTAGTGGTTACCCTAGAAATTAAATGTACACTTAATTTGTCAAAGCCTTAAATTAACCAATCTTTACCCCCTTCTGTGTTATATCCCTATCCTTAGAGACACATCGATCTCTAAGAACAATTTAATTCCACTTACTTCCCTCTTGACTGACAGTCTACTGCAGGAAAATATATTTTTTAAATACATATGACATTATCATTATTGTTGATTTTTCTTACACAGTCAATTTTGGCTGACATTTAGCCACATATTTACATTTAGATCTTCTGAATGCGATCACTTTCCTTCTGCCTAAGTTGAATCTTTTGGAATTTCTGCTGATGGCAAACTCTTAGTTCTCTTTCCTCTCTTCCTTTGGGAACTTTGATCAAAGATACGTTTGCTCTCCTCACTATTCTCCACGTTTCTTAGCTCTCTTTTATATTTCCTTACTCTAAGTTGACTTCCGAATAGTTACTTACGTTTCATTTTCTAGTTCTAATTCTCTCCCCAGTCACGTCTAATCTGTAGTTGGACCTGCCCAAAATTATGTTCAAAACCAGATTCTTCCCCTCGAGTTCTGTTTCACTAAGTTGTACCACCTTTCCAGTTGCCCAGGTGTGAAATTTCAGAGCCAGCGTGGACTACTTTCTCTCACGTTCCATATCTGGGTAGTTGCCGTGTTTTTTCTGTCTTTCTCACTCAGTTCTTCCCTGTCGTTGTTGTCATAATCCTAAAGCAAGCCTCCTTTCCACTGGCCTGGACTACAGCGCTAGCCTTTCCGGTTTCTAATCCCTCCTCCCACAAGCCACTCTGTACATCACAACTAAAGTAATCTTCCAGAGAAACACCTGTGATCATTTAAATCTTCTGTTCAAAAGTTTTCAAGGCTGTTTACTACCATGAAAATAGCTCTGTTACAAAGCATCCAAGGCTCTCAGGAAACGGTAAGAACCCAGCTTGAGTTAAACTGGACAGTGCCTGACCTGGCAGTAAAGGTGCTTTCTTGTGTCTCTGATAGCCCTCCTCCTGCTCTTTAACCTCTTTCTTCTCCCTTTTATGTATATATAAATAATAGTCTTCCTTAGGAGCTCTGTTTAAATGCCACCACCATTTATGAAGCCTTCCCAGTTGCCTTAGTCAAAAACAACCTCCCCCTTCTTTGCCCTTCTCAAAGGGCATACTTTTCACCCTTTCATGTAATATTCATGTGCATTATCTCCCTTACTATAAGTTTCCTGAAGGCAAAATAACGTCATTCATTCTTTTTATAATTCTCCCATTTCCACGGATATACACACAACACTACAAATGTTTCTGGATTAAAGGCAGTCATTAAGTAGCCCTCTAAAAGAAAGTATAAAAAAAAGAAAGTATAAAGATATACCATAATTTCATGGTTAGAAACGTTTTGTTTAAAACATCAATTGACATGTGATATAAGTATATGGGTGCCCAGGACAGGACACTATTCTGTGAAAATAAAACAAGGAACCAGGTATACTGTCAGCAGACAGGGACCCACAATATTTATATTATTCATGGACAACATGCTTACATCCCACTTGCAGTATAACAGCTTATTTAACTACACAGAAAATTTTGACCAGCCTTTACTATACCTGGTTTCTCTCTCTTCATGCTGTAAAATTAGGTTGCTGTAAAAATTCTCCAGCGTGAGCTTGGCCACAGTCACTCTTTCCCGGGTATGGTTGCTCATAGGAAAGGTGGTTGTGGTCCCTGCCGTCATTGCCATAGTAACAGAAACTAGAACAACACAGAGACACAAATTACTCAATAGAAAGAAAACTTTCTATCCCTTTTAACAAACTCTAGAAATGGTTTAATTTCTACTAGGCAACAACATTTTACCCTAACAGTTAAGACATTCAAATGAAACTCAAATGCCTGTAGGAACCAGGCAGGAAACAAAAATGTATGAATCAAGCCAGGTGACAGCATGGAAGTTTTATGGCTTTTCCTGAACAATGTTTGTCTACTTAAAGCCAACTTTTAAAAACCACTGAGCCAGCCAAACAAAGTGCTGGTTTAAAGAAGATAATGTGGGGACTTCCCTGGCAGTCCAGTGGTTAAGACTCCGCACTTCCACTGTAGGGGGCACGGGTTCGATCCCTGGTCGGGGAACTAAGATCCCACATGCCACGCGGTGTGGCCAAAAAATGAAAAAAAGAAGATAATGTGGACAATTAGACAAAATAAGGAATGTAAGACTGAACTCTGGTGGCTGCTATAGGTGGGCACTGACCCTAAGAGACTTGCCTACCATAGTCCACATCTAGACCAAAAAAAAAAAAAAAAAAAACCCCACAAAACACAAACAAACAAAAAACCTAGAATGGTTCCATACATTAAAGAAGTTTTTGCTTATCTGGATGGGAATCATAACAGACTATCCTAGAGGAGATCTAGATTGCCAGGGTGACCACCCAACGTTGCCTTCTTAGCTGAAAAGTATTCTTCCAAATTTGCCACCTATTCCCCAACACCTACCTCTCCTTAACTACATAAAGACACAGAGTCCTGGATATCGGCCTCAACTGGGCTATACTCCAGGGATAATGGAATGAACCAAAGACCTTCCTTGTTCTTCATGTGAAACAAGTCAAATACAGGTTGAAAGTAAACCATTTAACTCTGGCAAACTCCCAGTTCCACTGTTGTCTTAGTGGGTTTATACCTCAATTTACTGCTTGGGCCTCATTATGTCTAAAATGGTATCTATTATTTCAACATCATAAACTTGTTCCTCTGCTGACACTATAAATCTTTTTATAACAAGAAGCTGATGGATGACACTACTTGTTTAAATTGTTCATGGCATGTACAGCAAGTCAAATTAGCTTAGCAAGATAAACAAAGACAACTCACAAACGCGGAGTGCTGGTGTCTAACAGAAACTTGATAAGACTTTATTCATTAATTTCCCCCTTTTCTTGCCTGAGGATTTAAGGCAGTGGCACTCCTAGGCATGACTGCATTTCTTCCTCACAGCAGCCTGGTAAAGAAAGGAAGTGAAGCTTGGACAAGTCACACAGCTGGTGAGCTGCAGAGTCCAACCCCACCCAAGTGCTATCTCCAACTTGCCTTTCTGGCCTTACCTGCTGTCCTTCCTCACCACTCACTCTTCTCCCAACATACTTGGCCCTTTCATGCCTCCAAGCCCTCACATGACCTATTCCTGAACCAGTTACGTCCTACACGCTATTTGCAGGCATCCTGCTGATCCTTTACAGCCCAGTTTGTCTGAAGCCTTATTGCGGTGACTTCTCTAAGGTTCCCTGCCAGAAGAGACATCGATGGACCAGAAGGGGCCAAATGGCATTCTTTCAAGTGTGCTCTCTACCATTTGTAACAAATACTCCCAGGACTGGTGCTGGTCACTTCACCTGCCTATCCCCCTAAACTAGGAACACCTCTGGGCAAGAACTTTTTCTGCATCATTTTTGAGCGTTCACCTTGACAGCACCGTATTGGACACACAGTAGGCATTAATGAGTGAAGGAGTCCACCTATCAAATGGCGGGGGGAGGGGGCGGTGTGGGAGAAGAGTTGAAAAAATGAGCAAAAACTGCCTATAAAGGTGGGCAACTGTGGAAAACGAAACTTACTGAACCTTGGAGTCAGATATTTAGAGATCTAATCCAGGTCCTGCTGCTAACTGATCACATGGTCTTATTCAAATCACCAGAACGCTCTGAACTCACGTCACTTTCCGGGCCAGACAGGAATGACGGTGCTTGCTCTGCCTTGTTCACAGGCCTGCTCTAAGGCCATCTGAGAGAATATAACATAGACATTATACAAATGTAAGACATTAGTTTAGGCATCTAGTTTAATCTTTTAATGTGTTTTAATAATAGTGAGCATTATTTTTTAAACAGTAATAAAAATAAGCTCAAGAATTATTCTGGCCAAGTGATTTTCAAGCACTAAGCTTGGAATGCTACCTAAGGCAATGCTGCCATACCATCTTCGGAAATCTCAACTGGGTTCGTGTTTTACGTTTCAGGATCAGATGCAGAAAAGTCAAAGAAAGGAAAAGAGGGAATGGGACTGTATATAGCAAACATCCCAAATCATGTTTGCTAATTGGTATTTGCGGATTTGGTGAGGAGGGGGGAGCTGGGAGGATGGACTAGAAGTGGAGGAATTCAAATAAATTTAGGAAATCCAGATTATACAAAGTTTCTTACTGCGAGACTTCCCGGCATCGTTAATATGTTAATACGTATCCTGAATCCTCAAAAGAAGGTTAGGTATACATTTGCAATAGTATTCTAGGGAGCCTCTTTAGGCATATAAAATTTAAATTTATAGATAGTTATCTTTAAACACTGGTAAAAAAGTGCCTGCTACTCTTTTTCAATATCTGGGGGAGGGGGACTTAGAAACTCCAACAAAGAGTAATTAATACCTAGAAATTTTAGAGTGCTTTCTGATTTGTCCAGAGTATCTATAGCTGATAGAGAATTTTTAGATTGGTTTGCCAATTTGCAGGAGGAAAAAAGGTCAAGACCCAACTATAGTTGTCTATAGTTTCCTTTCAAAAAGTGAATGGTGAAAAGAATAACAAACAAAACCAAGCCCCTTGGAAAAGAGCACAAAGAAATAACACATCAGTAATATTTGTAGAAGTTGGAAAGAAAGATGTATGATGAACTCAGGGTGTGGCCTTGGAAGGCAGCTGACACGCTACTCTGCTCTGTCTGGCAAGAAGCAAGGTCTGGCCTTCAGCTGCCAGCGTCCCAGGACAAGGGAATTCTAGAAGCTCCTTTATCCTCGCAAAGTTCACAAGAGACTGATACACAAGACATAATGGCAATCTGCTGATTCACACAATAAGAAACTGAGGAACACGAAACAGATACTTGTATCTCTGGGCAAATGTGCTCCGTCCTTGTAGACAAGCCAGATGTACAGACTGAAGAAGACTGCTTGGTAAGCATGGCATCAAAACAGAGAACTGTTATGCAATTTAACTGCTTAATGGCATAAGGATAAGGTGGAATCTTAAAAAAAAAAAAAAAAAAAGATCGACTGCTATCCTGCCCAGGACACCTCTGCCCACTTAAAAGTGGCTAGAGGAGATGGCCAATATTAAGCCCTGCTACTGACTGGGCTTTCCCAGATGATGCAAAACTTGGGGGGGGGGCGGGTGCGGTGGCTAGCAGTGGGCAGAAATACTACTGAGAAAAACTTTGGGGGAAATTTTTGTGAAACATAAAAAAAAAGTTAGGAAATTGAAAACAATTCCAAACTACAGAAATTGTTTGCCTTAACAGTACAGAAATAAATATGAAATTGTTTTAGATAAAGATTTTTGAACCTGAGGTCTTTATAAAAGAGGGGTAAAGAGAAGATCAGGTTTCTCCCATATAAAGACGTAATGAGTTTATAACTCCAAGATTCAGAAGTGGATATCGAGTAATGAAAAACAACTTCCAAACACTATATAATTTAACCATCATCGTTATGGTCTTTCCATTCTAGTTATACATACACGCAAGTGTGCAAGCCTTGTTTAAAAACCAAATCAGAGCAAAACCTATGTCTATTCATCTTTGTAACCAAAGTATTACAGCACCTGGCAAAGTGCTGAGCACACAGTCGGCATTCTGTAAATGACGGTGAGTAACTGAACTCAAATTTAATGGATATTAAATTATATATGTCCCATATCTAATAATTTCCTTTGGATTAAAAACTACAGAATCACTTACTGTTATGTTAACCTTCATAGAGACAAATCCTACTTGAGAGATACAACTACAGAAAAAGCCAAAAATCCCACCCTTAGTCTTGACTGAATAACATCTTTTAGAGATTAGCTTAAAAAAACAAGAAAAAACTATTACTCTCTAACCAGACACAAATAGGCTTTATAAAATTCAAATTGAACATAACTAAGAACAGAAGTGACGAAATTATTAAAAAGAATGATTTGGATGACTGGCACTTATTATACTGCAGATTTATTCCTCTAATGGATTTCACACTGTTCTTTGTCTTTTACTAAAGCCCTTTCTTTAGCCAGAAAAAGAACAGGATACAATTTGCAAGTCTAGAATTCCTGGACTGATAAAAACAACACTAGGTGCCCCTGGATTTCCTGTTCATGTGTTTTCTCCAGACTCCCCTATTCATTAATGGAGACTCTACCAATCGTTGAGTCCAGCATTCTTTCGTGTTTATCAAGCCTGGGGAAAGGAGATAACAAATCTGGCACTCAGGCCATCTATAAATACATGTAGTGTCTCTGAGCATTTGCCATCACACTTCTAAAATAGGAAAACAGAGCTGCTTTACCTGACTGGTAAAACACTATTTCACCGATGATTTCACCTTAGTTTCCTCATACTGTATTTCAGAGTATCATTAATGCCTTAGAGTATAAAAATTTTCCTAGATTCATCATTAGTTGCCACCATAGTGGCAACTAGGCTGCAACAGGTCCTCAGGTTGGACACTGTGTCCGCTGGGTCCCTAATGGTAACAGAGCAGCCACAGCTTCTTTCCTCTATGAGGTACAATCTGAAGAGCAAGAAATTCACAGTCAGGTGAGAGAGAGTTCAAGTCCCAGCACTAACTTGTACTAGTTGTATTATTTCCAACCAACATTTATTGCAGATATACACTACCTTCCAGCACTGCACAAAGTACTAAGACTGATAAAATACAGTCCTTGCCCTTAGGGAGTTCACAATCCTACAGGGACACAAGGGAAACTCTAGGAAAAGAGTAGTCAGAGGTTTAAGAGAGGAGGAGACGCCTGAATTGAATTTTGTTGGTGGGTTGGGAAGGATAAGAGTTCACAAGTCAGATGGCCAGGGCAGAAGAGGAAGAGGTGAAAGGGCAAGAAATCAACGGACACACTTGAGTGTAGAGAAGGGCTTGAGTATACATTTGGTGAAACAGCCAAAGATGAATGAAGGTGGAAAGTCAGTTAGGAATCATGATAAAATACCTTTTATGCCATGTTAAAAAATTATCCTGAGTATAAATGGGAGTCATTTAAGGCTTTTAATTAAGTGAAGAACTAACAGCCAATAAAGAACATTCATTGAGTGCGTACCCCAGTACAAGAACTTATCTAAAAATGTTACATGTTTTAATACTTTTAATCCGCCTAACCACCCCTAAAATTCTATCTGATTGGCACTTCGGATAGATTACGCCAGCACAGGGAAGATGGCAAGAAGGCTGGGAGGAGACTAGACTGGAGGAGTGTAAGTCAGGTGAGAGGACTCTGTAGTAAACACTCAGGGGTTACAAACTGGTGGTCTGCAGCCATATTTCGTGTGACTTGCACTAAGATTCAGAAATTAGAAGATTTCACGTAAAAATCCAGATTTCCGGTTCCTCTCCAAAAATCAAGTCTGTCAAATTTGAACCCATATTCCTGCCTGCACATAGGCAGCAAAGACAGAAGCAGCAGGCCCCTTGCAAGCCCGCCTCCTGCCAGAGTCCACCAACCTCCGTCCCTCAGGCCCAGCCTCCTTCGCTCCTTGCGTTACCTGCCTGCTTCCGTAAGCATGTGAGATTCCAATCCTGGTTTAGTGCAGAATAATAAGGGCCCAATTTCACATAGTAGCAGAAGAGATTAAAAGAAGGGCTCAGATACTCAACTGAAAACACTGAAATCTATCATTCAATTTCAGATCTGGATGACTGGGTAAATGTTGATATCATTAGTAAGAATAGGAAGTATAAGAAGAGCTAACGGTGGGGAAAGAACATAAGTTCAAGGCTGATCCTGAGTTATCTCACCAGACACAGGATCCATGTCCCTAAAATGGACATAAACCACGCCAGCCTTAGAGAGTTGATGTGATGCTCCAATGATGGCAGAGCCCAGTGATGAAGGCCCAGATTGCTAGGTCTGAAGTTTGGCTCAGACACTCACTGGCTGTGTCAGTTTAGGCAAACTACTTAAACGTTCTGTGCTTCAGTTTCCTGTTGACTAAAATAAAGAGAATGATGGCCAACTTGTGTACATGCTTATTATGTTAATGCAAGACTTACAAGAATTATGGAAGTTAATATTTATAAAGGACTTAGAACGGTGCCTAGCACAGAGAAATGTCATGTGTTTGATAAATCAATATATAAATGAGAAAATATTTTCAACACATCTGGCTCATATTAAATGCACAAAAATGATGAATTTTCTTCCCTTCCTTACCCAATCCTCCTGCACATTCTTCCTTCCTTGAGCTGCTATCCTAGTAAGTTAGTTTGTAAATTTATTCTCTAGTGGATATTCTCTATCTTTTCTAGTCTTAAAACTTACTTGATTTGAAAATTTAGAGTGCTTTTAGTGGAGAAAGAAATGTACCAAAAAGTACTTATCAGTTTTCTAAATAGAAAGACTTGAAGTACAAAAAAACAAAAAACAACAACAAAAGCTTTCAGTAGAAGTCTTACTAGAAGTTAGTAGTGATTTGGGGCTATGACTAGGACAGCAGAAGGTGCTCCAGAGAAAAACTAATCACTCCTCTTACAAGATGGAGTAATTCTCCTGAGACAACAGACATCCACTCTACTTATAATCTATTTACTGTGTTTAGTGCCAAGAGCTTTTGTTTTTGTTTTTCATTAGTTAATGTGACTCTCTCCATTTGCTGTGTGTCCTGTTCACTAGTCCAGAGGAGCGATTATACAGACGGTTGTCCTTGCCTTCTATGTGTCATAAGCCTGGTGGTGATGGCACAGTGGTGCTGAAATCAACATTATCATTTTTATTTTCAAACCTGTTTTACAAAGAGGCATTTTTCCCTGCTGACCAAAATACAGTTCAAAGGTTGAGCTCCCAAAAGCTTAGCTACAGTAATACTGCTAATAGTAGACTATTTAAGTATGTTAATACGAATAATTACTAAAAATCCCTCTGCACATTGTTTTTTTTTAACTTGAGAAGGGAAAGTGTTTATGAAATGTAAACAATTAAGCTAAATTAAACTGAATTAAATTTGCCAAACAAAGTAGTAGTAATTTTATCTAAAAACTGGCCTGTTTACAGATCTTAATGTTTAGGTAAGGTAGTACCCCATTTTTCTCAAAAATATTCAGAAAGAAGCCATCTATTCTTAAATATATTTACAAAATTAAATTTTCTATCGCTCTAGCTGTCTAGTAATGCATTAGATCTTGCCTGCAGAAGATGCTCAGCTCAATCTACCAAGTCATAGTGAACTTAAAAAAATAAACTGGGGCTTCCCTGGTGGCGCAGTGGCTGAGAATCTGCCTGCCAATGCAGGGGACATGGGTTCGAGCCCTGGTCCAGGAAGATCCCACATGCCGCGGAGCAAGTAAGCCCGTGCACCACAACTACTGAGCCTGCGCTCTAGAGCCCAGGAGCCACAGCTACTGAAGCCCGTGTGCCTAGAGCCCGTGCTCCGCAACAAGAGAAGCCACCGCAATGAGAAGCCCGTGCAGTGCAACGAAGAGTAGCCCCCACTCGCCGCAACTAGAGAAAGATCGTGCACAGCAACGAAGACCCAACACAGCCCAAAATAAATAAATAAATAAATTTATTTATTTAAAAAAAATTTTTAATAAATAAATAAAAACTAAACTACCTCAGCTGAGATGCCGAACAACTTAGATGCTGATAATTTAGCACCAGAATGGCAAAACAAACAAACAAAACTTTTAGATAATAGAGGCATCCCTAAAAGAATTTTAGATCAAGTTCTATTAATTGGTACCCTCATAAACACACACAGGAACATACTTGCCTTCTTTAGACTAAAAGAGGGAAAAAAAATCACAATTTGCAAGGCAAGAAGTGGGGGGCATGGGGGGAAGGGGGGAGGGGGAGAGTAAGGGAGGACCAGAGTGAGGACTTCAAAGCTATTTGTAATGGAGAATTATGCAGAAGCAAAACAACAAAAATAACATGGGAAGAAAACAAGGATTAATAGATTATAACTATAAAAATATATCCTTATTTATTAGTATTTTATTTACATATAGAATTCATATAGGTAGAAATTATAGAATTTACAAACATGAAGTTAGTAGCCTAGAGAAGTTCTTGGAGAGCGAGAGAGCGTGAGAGGGAGTGAGGGGTTACGAGTGATCTGGAGCCTTCTGGGCTCCCAGACTTAAGCTGTGGCTCTCAGTTGGGAGGTGGAGGAGTAAGATGAACAAAGACATTGAATGCGCCAAGAGAACTACCCCTCCCTGCGCCTTGTCAGATGGTCATGCTCCCATCTACTTCCAATACCCAACAACATGAGTTTTCTGTTTTTCGCCTCTGTTATAAAGAATATGGGTCACTGAAAGTAAGACAATGATTTTCTAAATAAAGTGTTCAATTTGAAGGTTAAAATTTATGCTTTAAAAGGTTAGTTTTAAAGACAGACATTTAGAACTGGAAAAATAATCCTGTTCACAGAAGTAGCAACGAGGAGGAGACGGAGAACAACATTCATAAAATCCCTGGAATAACCTCGATCCAAAACAAAACAAAACAAAACAAACAAACAAAAAAAACTGGTGGCCTTTTAATGAAGAAATCTCATCATAGATCGTGGAAGGAAGGGAAGAATTATTCAATTAATGTGTTGGGACAACTGGTTATCTATTTGGGAAAAAAAGCAAGTCAGATGTTCATGTCACTCCAAAGATCAAAATAAATTTCAAGTGGTTCAAAAGGGTGAACATAAAAACTAAAGGAAAAAACAGAAAGGAAGGAAAAAGAAAGGGAAGGGAAAGAAAAGGATGGAAAAGAAAGGCAAATAAAAGTAAAAGGAAAAATTAAACTTCAAGAAAATAAGATGAATAACTGATCTTTTAAAGGAAAAGAACTGTCTTAAAAGGAAATCATCACAATGAAAATACTGCTAGGAATCATTACAGAAAAATTTGGAATATACATATATGTATGTCAAACAAGATTAAAGGATAGTATTTTAAGCGAAATTGCAAAGTAACAGTATATATTAAACGCTTATGTTAAAAATACCTTATACCCATGTTAAAATAACAAAGTATATTTCTTAAAACATAAAGTTTGTAACAGCTTTTATAACATTCAAGTTGTAAAGAGACAATAAAAACCTTACTAGTAAGTGGCTAATACTGATTGACAAATATATATAAGTAAAAGTAGCTAACAAACATGTGAAAAATATTCAATTTTACCAATAAATCACAGACATGGAAACTTTAAAATAATGCAATATATTCTCTACCTGAAAGTAGCCACAATTTTGGGGAAAACCTTCTTGGTGGGGTCCAGTCTATCATCAGACATCTTTCTACACATCATCTGTGTTCAAGTATATGTTTTTCTAGCTTTATTGAGATATAATTTATATATAAGATTGTGTAACTTTGAGATGTACAATGTAATGATTTCATATGTGTATATATTCAGAAGCAATTATCATAATAAGGTTAGTTAACACATCCATCACCTCATATAGTTACAATTTTTTGTGTCTAGTGAGAACTTTTAAAATCCACTCTCCTAGCAACTTTCAAATATACAATACTTACAAATACTTTCAACTTTCAAGTAACAGTATAATATTGTTAACTATAGCCACCATGTTGTACATTATATCTCCAGAACTTATTCATCTTAAAACTGGAAGTTTGTAAGTGAAGTCAGACAGAGAAAGAGAAATATCATATGATATCGCTTATATGCAGAATCTTAATGTGGAATCTTAAAAAAATGATATAAATGAACTTACAAAACAGAAACAGACTCACAGACTTAGAGAAGTACTTATGGTTACCGGGGGGGGGGGTAAGGGGGAGGGGGAGGGATAGATTGGGAGTTTGGGATTGACATGTACACACTGCTATAATTAAAATAAAATGCCTTTCCATGAAGAAAAAACAAAACAAAACTGGAAGTTTGTACACTTTGACCACCTTCACCTACTCCCCCTCTCCACCCCATCCTCACCTCTGGCACACTGCAACCACCAAGCTGCTCTCTGTTTCTATGAGTTTCATTTTTTTATATTCCACATCTAAGTGAGATCATACAGTATTTGTCTTTCTCTGTTTGACTTATTTCACTTAGCATAATGCCCCCAAGGTCCATGCGTGTTGTCACAAATGGCTAGATTTCCATTTTCATGGTTGAATAATATTCCAGTGAGGAGTGTGTGTGTGCGTGCGTGTGTGTGTGTGTACCATTTTCTTTATCCATTCATCCGTTAATGGGCAGTTAGATTGTTTCCATGTCTTGGCTATTGTAACATGAGGGTGCAGCAGTGTCTCTGAAAGTAACTTTATTTCCTTTGGATAGATATCAGAAGTAGAATTGCCAGACAATATGGTAGTTGTATTTTTAATTTTTTAAAGAACCTCCATACTGTTTTCCATAGTGGCTGTACCAATTTACATTCCCACCAGTAGTGTACAAGAGTTCCCATTTGTCCACATCCTCAATAACACTTATCTCTTGTCTTTTTGATAATACCCTTTATAACCAGTATAGAGTGATATCTCATTTTGATTTGCATTTCTCTGATGATTTGTGATGTTGAGCACCTTTTCATGTAACTGTTGGCCATCTGAATATCTTCTTTGGAAAAATGTTTTTTCAGATCTTTTGCCCATTTTTTTTATTGGATTGTTAAATTTGCTACTGAGTTGTATGAGTCCCTTGTGTATTTTGGATATTAATTTGGGAGATTTTTGATTACTGATTCAATCTCCTTGCTCATTACTGGTTTGTTCAGATTTTCTGTTTCTTCAGGATTCATTCTTGGTAGGTTGTATGTTTCTAGGAATTGATTTCTTCTAGGTTGCCTAATTTGTTGGCATGTAATTGTTCATAGTAGTCTCTTATGATCCTTTGTATTTCTGTGGTATCAGGGTAATATCTCCTCTTTCATTTATAATTTTATTTATTTGGGTCCTCTTTTTTTCTCGGTTAGTCTAGCTAAAGGTTTCTCAATTTTGTTTTTTCAAAGAATCAATTCTTAGTTTTATTCATCTTTTCTATTGTTTTCCTATTCTCTATTTCACTCATTTCTGCTTTGATCTTTATTATTTGCTTCCTTCTACTAACTTTGGGCTTAGCTTGTTCTTTTTCTAGTTCCTTGAGGTGTAAAGTTACGTTGCTTATTTGAGAGCTTTCCTTTTTCTTAATGTATGCTTTACATTTATCACTATAAACTTCCCTCTTAGAAGCTTTTGCTACATCCTACAAGTTTTGGTTTGCTGTGTTTTCATTTTCAATTGTTTCACATTTTTAAAATTTCTCTTTTGATTTCTTCTTTGATTCATTAGTTGTTCATGGCTGTGTTATTTAATTTCATGTATTTGTAAATTTTCCAGCTTTCCTCCTGTTATTATTTCTAGTTTCATACTGTTGTGGTCAGAAAAGATACTTGATGTAATCTTTATCTTCTTGAATTTGTTGAGACTTGTCTTGTAGCCTAACACATGATCTCTCCTAGAAAATGTTCCATGTTCACTTAAGAAAAATATATGCATTCTGCCGCAATGGGATGGAATGTTCTGATTTTGCCTGTTAGATCTATTTGGTCTAATTCAAATCTGCTGTTTCCTTATTGATTCTCTGTCTGAATGATCTATCCATTATTGAGGGGGGTATTCAAGTTCTCAATTATTATTGTATGGCTGTCTATTTCCCCTTTTCATTGTTAGTATTTGCTTTATATATTTTGGTGCTCTGATGTTGGATGCACAATTATTTACAGTTGTTCTATCTTCTTGATGAATTGACCCCTTTATCATTATATAATGACCTTCTTGTCTCTCTTGACCATTTTAAGCTTAAAGTCTATTTTGTCTGATATAACTATAGCTCCCCCTGCTTTCTTTTCGTTACCATTTGCTTGAAATAACTTTTTCCATCCCTTCACTCTCAGTCTATGTGTGTTCTTAAAGTGAGTGCCTTGTAGGCAGCACATTATTGGATCTTCTTTTTTTATCCATTCAGCCTTTCTATGCCTTCTGATTAAGAATTTAATCCAGTTATACTTAAAGTAATTATTGATACGTTAAGACTTACTATTGCCTTTTTGTTTTCTGACCGTTTTGTAGATCCTTTGTTCTTTGCTTCCTTGTTTTGTGAATGATGACTTTTCGTGGCAGTATGCTTTGACTCCTTTAGTCTTTCGTGAACCTACCACAGAAAGTTTTTCCTTTGTGGTTACCATAAGGCTTACATAAAACATCTTATTTTGAGCTGATAACAACTTAACTTCAATGGCATATAGAAACTTTATACATTTAATCCTCTGCCCCTCACATTTTAGGTTATTGCTGTTACAATTTACATCTTTTCAATAGTGTGTATCCAAGAACAAACTATTGTAGTTATGGCTATATTTAATACGTCTGTTTTTTAACTTTTAAACTAAGTTTTAAACTTTTAAACTATGGTCACAATTTCAAAGAACCAGATTTTGACCATATATTTACCATTACCAGTAAGTTTTACACATTCAGATGTTTTTATTTAACATTTAATTAACATCTTTCAATTTCTGCTTGAAAAACACCCTTTAGCATTTCTTGTAAGTTAGGTCTAGGGGTGATGAAATCCCTCACCTTTTGTTTGTTCAGGAAATCTTTTTCTTTCCTTCATTTGTGAAAAACAGCTTTACTGGGTATAGTATTCTTGGCTGACAACTTTTTTCTTTCAATATTTTGAAAATCATCCTTCTACTCTATCCTGAACTGCAAAGTTTCTATTAAGAAATCGACTTACAATCCTCTGAGGGCTCCCTTGTATGCAGGCTAACACAGATGCTAGCTGAGGCCACTGCCCATATTCTGCGGTATGTGGCGGTGCTGCTGGCTGGGCTCTGTGGTTGGGTGAGACTGCTGACTGGACTCTACATCCAAGCAGAGCTGCTGGGAGGGCCCCCTCACACGGTGGGACTGCTGGCTGTACCCGTGGTCAGATGGGGCCCCCAGCTGGATTCCACAACCACCTCTGGCGGGGTGAGGTGGCAGGCTGTGTCCCCTGGCAACACGGTGCTGCAGGTTGGACTCCATGAATGGGAAGGGCTGTGGCCTGGGCTCTGTGGTTGCTCCTGGTTGGGTGGGGTCTCAGGTTGTGCCTCCTAACCAGATGGTGCTCCTGGCTGGACTCCATGTTAAGGGGGGCGGGGGCAGGCTGGGCTTCGCAATTGGGCAGGTTATTGGCTGTGCCCTACTGTTGGACAAGGTCACCGGCCAGGTTCACTGGTTGGGAGAGGCTGTATCCTGCAGCTGGATGAGCTACAGACTGTGCTTTTCAGATGGTCAGGGTCACTATCCGGGCTCCCTTAACAGGTGGGGCTGCAGGCTATGCTCTGAAACTGGGCAGGGTCAGTAGTTGGACTCCCTGCCTAGGCAATGCCACAGGTTGTGTTCAACAGTTGGGCAGGGCCCTAGGCTGGGCTCTGCTGCAGACCAGAGCAGTAGGGTGGCTCCACAGCTGTCACCATGGTTTCCTGGTCAGACAGGACTAGAGGCTATGCTCAGCAGTTAGGCAGGACTGTGAACGTGCTTCTCTGACTGGGTAGGACTGTGGAATAGGCTCCACGCCCAGTTTGCTCATTGGCTGGAGACCTAAATCAGGCCGAGTTGCTAACTGAGCTCCCTGGCCAGACAGGGCCACCAAACTGCCTCTGCAGATGGACAGAGCCACTGACTGGGATCTCTGCTCAGGCATCACTGTAAGCAGGAATGTGGCCCACCAAGATCTGAGCACTGGTTGCTGTGAACCCCACCTACCTTCTCTGTCTCTAGTGTCTCCCAGTGGTTGAGTCCTACAGATTTCCCCAGTGATTCCTGTGAGGTGAAACCCAAGTGGGCTTCCCAGGAAGTGTCCCGCATCACTGGGGGAGCTGGATGTCCAGCTTGGGCTCTTTTTCTCACTGGAAAAACCACAGTCTCAGGGGGACCCTCTTGGTGTGGCACTGTGCTGGCCCGGGGGAGCAGCAATGCGTTCAGAGGGTGGCTGCTCCTTTCCCCCTTTTAATGTGGTTGTTCTCAGTCTCTGCAGTCCCGAGGGGTACGTCAACCTCACCCCTGGGTTCTGGGATTTTTACAATGGTGTCTGGTCCATAGATAATCAATAACTGGTCCTCTTGTGAGGGGGACTGAAGTTGGCAATGACTTATGTCACCATCTTGATGATAACATTCCCTCTGCTTATGTTAACTGGTAGGGATTAATCCTTTCTGGCAGGGAATGTGGCAATTTATACCAAGAACCTTAAAGTTGTTTCTTTATCTTTTGACATAAATAATTTCACCTTCAGGAATCTATGCTAAGAAAAGAATCAAAATTGCAGCAAAGATTCGAAGTTTTTTTTTTTTAATCAAAGCATTATTTAAAACAGCAAATAAAACAAATGTTTAAAAGTAAGTGAAATGACTGATGGAATGGTGATAGCATGAAATATCATAGAAATAATACTGAAGAAAACTTTCCCAAAAAATTTAACAACATGAAAAATAATGTTAAGTAAACAGGATACAATGTTCTATCTTCAGGTAAAATGTGAACTCAACTATATGGGGGGAAAGGAGGGTAAATTAGGGTGAAATATGTGAAATTATGGATGATTTAAATTTTGTCCTTTATCTTTTTTTGAATTTTTTAATTTTTCCATAATGGGAAAACAACCATTTTTATAAGAAAAAAATATTTAAGAGTGTGTGAGGGTGCAGGTAGGAACAGTAAAAGGGAATCAACTTGCACTTTTCAGCCCACAGAGGTGGTTTTCCAGGTACCACTGTACTTGAATTTTTTCTCTATGAACCAAATTCTTAGTTTTGGTTTAGTGGAGGATTGTGAAGAATAGTAAAAAGAGTCTGAGGTCACAGAATAAAACTAAAGGCAAATAAGAAGACTAATGGGAATTCTGCAAAGTTTTTCAGTCATATCTTACACTTCTTTTTAGGGAAACATTTTTTTTAGTGGCTTATACCTGTGCATATTTACAAGGGCTCAAACTGTCACTCTCTTCTCAGATAGCTTTCCTACTGGTGACTCAAAAGGCCCATACCGAAATCAAAAAGCAAGGCAGCACAAATCTCAGCTAAATTAACTTCAAGTCTTACTTAAGGTAAGGGAATTACTTCTCCAAAATCATAGAGACAAAATGATTGCTCTAGCTTTAAAGAAGATCCCCAGTCCCCTTTACTCCTTCTTCGCCTGTTTTAAAGGAGATAATAATGCCTGTTCAAAGCACCAGTACAACCAAAATTGCCTATTTTGTGCTAAAAGGTGAAGGTTTGGTGTGACAGAGAACAACCAATGAATGGGCAAGGCAGGAAAATGGTGAGTTGTGAGAGGTGGTGTGACTTGCTGGTAAAGGAACGGGGAGGAGCTTTGGGAAGCAGCCTGAACGCACAAATCCCTCAGCAGCCCAGTTATAAAAAGTTTGGTCACCTCTGCACTATTGCCTTTCACTTTCCTAAAAGTAAGCTTCTAAGAGGAGAGACAGAGAGAAAGAGAGAGAAACAGACCAACATTCACACACACAATTAAACTTGAAAACAGACCTGAGTTTAAGTGAGGCTGTAAAATATAAATTTCATTAAGTGACTTTAATTAAAAATATAAACTCCTATTTTAATTTCCCCATTCACTCAAAATATTCAAAGCTTCTACATCACTAAATAGCTTCAGGAGAGACTTAGGTAGATTCCTCCATTATATCAATTTCTTTTATATTTCTTAGTTTTAAAATTACTGGGTTGCTTTTTGTTTGTTGTTTCTTTTTAAATGAAAACCAGTCACTGAAAGAGATCAGACTAATTTAACAACATAAGAGCCAGAAGCAGAAGTCCTTTTTGAGGGCAAAGATTGGATTAGACTAAAATTAAAACATGATATCACCACACTTAAAATTTTAAGATATAAGTAGCTATGAGTTACCTTTAGTTATTGTGAGTGATTTAAACTCTCCCAAGAGACTTTTGACCATTACAACTGACCAACGAAAACTTCTCCCAGATAAAAGCAGACACACCATATGACTCATCAGACTCAGATATTGTGTTTAACCCACAGATTACTTGACTTCTGCAATCATGAGAAAATCCAGGAGGTATCCACCTCAGTCAGACACCAGAGAACAGAAAACTTTAAGGCAGAAAAAAATATTTTTAGTGCTAGTGACCTTTATAATTAATACCTGAACAGCTTATTATCTAAGTATCAAACAGGGCCATACCACTTTATTGAACACAATTCTGGTTTATTTGGAAAACAAATATAGGAGAAAAAATGCCTAAAATGGAATAAAAAGTAACTAATACAGTTTTTTGTCATCAGGGATAGCCTCCAATTCAAGTAAACATTCTGGCAAACCCTTCCATAAATCACTTTATGAGCTCAATTTTGTTCAGCATTTTTCTAGACTCCACTAAAGGTCTCGGGTCACAAATTTAGCTCGCCACCAGGCAAGACTGTTAGAATCACAGAACTCGAAAACAGAAACTCTATTATCTAGTCCATCTCCCTCATCTTACAGACATGAGGCCCACAGTCACTTGGCTATCTGGGGCAAAAGCCTGGACTAGAACAGGCCACTCAACCTTTAGGGGGAGCCCCCAGTCCAGCTGGAGAGTCCACCGTGCACTGACAGCTAGGTCAGCCCTGGACCACAAGGGTGCCTACCAGCTCTGTCATTGATGTCCCTGTCTGACACTGACACTGCTTCCTATCTTAGGATTACGGGTCTGTGGATCAAATAACTGGTTTCTGCCTGCTTTTCAGATGACCGAAGAATGACATTTTTACCCCAAACTTCCTGGAAACCAAAGCATTGTGACTAAAGTCTTCTTAAAGGCTATTAGTACCACGATTACAGAAGTTAGTCACCATTAAGCGATCTAGATTTAGCTTGGGACTCTACCTCTATCTATAATTATTTCCTTATAAAAGTATGCCCCAAAGTGAGGTTCTCAAAATCGTATATACTGTAACAGGGTCCTGTGTACTCCTTGTCTAAGACACATGGGCACAAGGGCAAACCTAAATGTACAAATATTCAGGTCTCTGGAATTTGCCATAGGTATTCTATAACAGATGAAATAAGGTTTCTAAAATATAAAAATACATTTTTTTCCAAACTGGAAATATCTTCTTTTCTGTTTATGAAAGTAAAATATCTGTCATATAAAAATGTGAAAATATCCAGAAGTATATAAACTGCCAAGTGAAAGTGACTTCACCATCCTACCACCCATAATATCCAGTTTTAACTGTTGGGTGACAGACTGGAGTTAGACCGCCTGGATTAAATTCTGGGCCTGCCACTTATGAACTGTAAGACCTCTCAGGGTGTCAGTGTCCTTATCTACAAAACAGAGATAACGACAGCATGTGAGAATTATTAACTAGTGTTGATTAAGTACTTTACAAAGTGTAGGTATTGTTCTAAGCACTGAAAACATATTAACCAATTTTAATAAGGTAGTTGATTGATCCAATTAACTTTAAATGGTTAAAGCACTTAGAATAGTGCCTGAGATTTAGTCGAGGGCTCATTAAGTGCTAACTGTTGTTATATCCTTCCAAAACTTTAATGCCCATATAAACACACACACATATAGTTTTAACATAAATGAGTTTATATAAACTGTTCTGTATCTTGCTTTTTCCCTTAGTATCTCGCAGACATCCTTCAATGTTAATACCAACAGATCCACTTTATCCTTGGTAAGCAACACACAGTAATAATATTTTCTAACGTATAATGAATTGTTTTGTGTTAGACCCTGTACTTCGTGTATCATCTCAATTAATCCTCATAAGACCCCTAAAAAGGGCACGTGCCATTATTATTCCTCTTAGAGAAGAGGGAGGTGAGACTTAGCTGGATTAAGTAATTTGCCCAAGATCATACAGCTAAACATGGTGGAACCAAGATGTGAACCTGGGTTCCTCTGCAACTGAGGGACCGTGCGCACTCCATTTTCTACAGTGCTGTACTTTGTAACTAATGTCCCCTGACAGATGTTTGGATGGTTTCCATTGTGTGGGGGTGTGTGTGAGATTTTTAGCAATGTTGCTGTGAACATATTAGATCACAGGTTGTGAATTCTTTCTCCTATTTCCTTACTATATTCTTCCAGATGTGCAATTGCTGAGTCAAAAAAAAAATTCACATTTAAAATTCTGATACACACTGCAAGATTGCTTTCCAGAGATACAGAACCAATTGATCCATCACAGTTAAATGAGAGAGACAACACTGGTCACTGTCCATCTTTTTTTTTTTTTTTGCGGTACATGGGCCTCTCACTGTTGTGGCCTCTCCCGTAGCGGAGCACAGGCTCCGGACGTGCAGGCTCAGCGGCCATGGCTCACGGGCCCAGCCGCTCTGCGGCATGTGGGATCTTCCCGGACCGGGGCACGAACCCGTGTCCCCTGCATCGGCAGGCGGACTCTCAACCACTGCGCCACCAGGGAAGCCCACTGTCCATCTTTTTAATCTTTGCCAGTCCAATAGGTTAAACAGGACATCTTAGTTTTGCTTATGCATTTCTTTGACTGTAATGAGTTAAGCATATTTTCATATATTTTAAATAATTATTTCTTCTTCTATAAGCTGCCTGATTGAAGTCCTTTGCCCAGCTTAAATCATACCATAATGCCAATATTTAAATAATTTCCATTTATACAATTTAAGAGAAGAATCAGAGCATGCTTTAGTTCCTGCGGGAACTCTAGTTATGACACTAGCAGCCGGGCACTTTCCTGTAAATCAATAGGATCAAGTCAAAACTCCTGTCACAAAATGCACTGGTTAAGTATATATGTAGACTACGACTTTCCAAACTAAGGACAATTTTCTGTGATACAGATGTGACATTAAGACCCTGTTGCTTAGACCCTATTTATTTGGACTAGCATATACAAATTTTTTTAATAATGCCAATTTATTCTTCAGCAGAAAACTTCCCAGCTTAGACCACAAATCTGTGGAAAGCAACTAATCAATGTCCTTACCATTATCATGATCATCACTGCCATCGTCACAGCCATCGTGACGGGCCAGACAGTACTGTGTGCCTCATCTCACTTAATCTGCCCAGTGGCCACGTGAGGTACTATTTACGCATTTTCCAAATGAGAAACTGAGGCTCAGAGAGGTTAAGTGACTTACCAGAGGCCTCTTAACTAGAAAGTAGCAGAGCTGGGATTTCAACCCTGTAGGACTCCAGACCCTGTTCTATTGTTCGAGTAAGGTGCCTACCCTTTATGACCAGACCCAAGCAGTTAAAGCTAAAGCCAAAAATAAATCTGTAAGTTCCAAAAAGCAACTCCAAAGAATGACTGGTCTTTTCTTACATGATCACCTTACTTATTCTTGACAAATCTTAAGTTGCTGTATAATTCCTAGTTTTAAAGAAACTTAAAAGGATGGACTTGCCCATCCTTCTACCAGAAACAAGGCTGTGCTAACCTTCCCACTCAACCTGCCTTCTCACCCAAGCAGCTCTATAAGCTGTTTAAAAGAGATTTATAATCTTTGTCGTCCTCATTTACTTGTCTAAATAGGGAAAAAGTATCAGAATGCTTTGCTGTATGAGCACGAGGATTAACCAACATTGAGAGGCAGCCAGAATCTTGGCAAAGATACCATCATTCAGGTTGAAGTCCAGGTTTAAGCTGTATCTAGATGGGTTTGCAGGAGCCCTGAAATAACCTCAGGGGACAGAAAGGTCTCCTGTGGTGACAAAGGAGTCCTTCTTATTTGCTTGGCAGCCTTACAGTCAGAGAGTTCTTACATCTAACCTAAATCTCTCCCACTGAAATTCAAACCTATTTCTTTTTCTCAAATTCTCCATAAAAAGAAAGAACTTTACTGCAGCAATTAACTTGCTCAAATTCTCACAGCAAATTTTAAAAAAAGGTAGCTTGAATCAGCATTGATTTTCTTTGATTCTCTTCATTGCATAATCAAAAGTTCTTAATTTTCAGTCCTTTTTGCTAAGGGAAGAATGGCTTGTCTCTCTCAAGAAAACTGTGAAATTGGTTTGAAAATAAAAGTTGCTTTATTTATAAATCTTCATGACTACTACCTAACTGAGAATTTCAAAAACAAAAGCCCTTCACAGCGCTTTTACAGTCTTTACTAACAAAAATCAAACCACAGGTAACTTTTATCAAAGGCTTCTGTGTCAAGTACAGCGCTAAACACTTAACATGTATGACGTTCTTTCATCTTCACAGTAATTCCATGAAGTAGATGTTTCCCACGTTTAAAAATAAGGAAACTGAGGCTTAGTTAAGTCGCCATCCCAAAGACATACAACTAGTAAATGGAACCGGGTCTGCCTCATACCAGAGGCTAAGCTTATAACCCATTCGGCTGCATCGTCTCTCACCTGACCTTTACTTTTAAATGGGTAAAAGCCTCTGTTTATAGAGCACTTTGTTCCTAAGAGCACCAAGTTCTTTGTAAGTAATTTTATTTTCCTCATCTCTTTCCAACACAAAATTTGTGCAATATAACAACCCCAAGGTTTGACAAAACTAAAGAGAGTCATACTTAAGAATGCAGCAAATATCTTAAAAAACTAAGAAAAAAAATACGTGTGCCAAGATTTAGGAGCCTGAGTTTCAGCAAGCATAGAACTTTTGCACTAGATAACCATCTGGTAACAGTCCACTTTGAAATTCTACTCTGTTCCATCCATCTACTTATTTATTTATTCTCATACTTAAACTAAGCTATTTCCAGAGCTGTAAAATACATTTTGACATCTGGTTGGATAAGCCTCTCCCCTTTTTGCTTTGTTTTCCCCCACCCCCAGATTTTTACACTCTTTCACCTGAACATCAGACTCTGCTTGTAAAGTTCAATTAAAAATACTGATCGTGTATCAGTTTTTTAAAAGAGGGAAAAAAGCATGGTTCAAGCAAATCCAGCCTCAGCCCCAGGATTAAAATTACCAATTTGACTTTGGTTCCTTTGCCAAGGTATTTCTGCCACCTGGGAGACAAACATCCAAACTGAAGGTTAAGGTTTTAAAATCCCTTTTAAAAAGCTGCATCCAAATTTACAGTGTCTGTTACTGATTATAGAAAAAAAATTAAATATTCAATAAACCTATCAGGTGGTGTTTGCAAGGCAGGCCTTCAGGATGCCTAAAAATGGAGAAATAGAAGCAAGCAGCTGATCAAATAATTGGCATCAAAAGCACCCATTACAGAACAGACACTTTGCTAGCAGGAAGAGACCCAAACAGTAAGAGAGATGACACGAACACTTAAAATCCCGTAATCTGTTGAAAGAAGCAAGACTAACCCACAAAAACAGTCAATGCATATGACATATATGCCTGCGTGGGCCTTTCTGATATAAGCAGGGTTTCAGAACAGGGAAAGATCAGTGTGGGCTGCAGTGCCCAATAAAGACTAATAAATTGGGTACACTCAGCCTAGCTTACCCAAATGTGGTAACCAAAAGTTAATGACAGCTATTTAGAAGCCCATGTGAAGAAAAACAGTGATGAGCTCAACTTGGTTTATAAATCATGACTGAGCCAAACTTCCAGCACCCTGATAAAAGGGCAGAGAGCCTATAAGCAAGCATGTCTCATTGTTCTTGCAGCAGCTACTCCAGATGACATGCAGAAACTGTGGCCAGAACGGGATTAACACAATGGGAAATCCCCAAATACTCTGTGGCCTGAGGGCATTCAATACCAGAACCTGATCCTACTCCCCTATACTCAACCTGAAAAGTCCCTGTTCCAGAGGACTTGCATCCACAAAAACTCCACCCAGTTTCCTGACATCATGGAAATTCACTAGTTCACTCAGAAGACCTAGTATGTGGGCTCATCTATTCGTGGAAAGAGGTAGCTCTTTCCAAAAGTACTGAGTCAGAAATTTTTACCAGCACTAGATTAGTTCAAAAAAAAAAAAAAAAAAGGAAAAAAGAATTTTTTGAGTTGAATAAACAGGATGAGCACTGTATCTCCTTCCAAGGAACAAAAAAATAGTGCTAAACATAGCTGGGAAAACTGGATGGGAGGAATTGGGGTGGAACTTCTCAAAACCTGAAATCATATGAAAACTCTATAGTTATTACTTTTAAAACATTAATAGATAATGCAAAGCAAGACGTCTCAGTGACTTCTTTACCAACCTGACATGTCAGTAAGCATTACTTAGGGAGGGTATTTGCTTTGAAAATGAGTAGAAAACTTACCTGTGAGTTAGTTTTAAGACAGGTTCACTAAAATGAGGAAGTTAAGACTATTTAATCTTCTGAGGTTCCTTCCCAATCCCATGACACTGTTTATACTTTTTAAAGGTAATCATTAGTACTTTAAGCAGAGAACCTAGCAGGCTGTGAAGAGCTTTCACACACAAGCCTCAGAACTCAATTTCTAATGAGATACACTGTAAATCATAAAACATCGCCTCATATCCTATAGCTTTTATTAAGTGAAACTGGGTTAATTTGGTGGGTTGTACATTTTTAGAAGTGAAATAAACAATCTATATAGTTCCATACATACTTCAGGAGTTGTGAAAATCAAGTGGGAGAGGTAAAATTGCTTTCCAAAGGGCAAAACACTACTCAACGTATGGTTATACACGCACTAGACAATAAAACTTTTGCATCAGGATAATGGTTATTTTCAAGGAGAGAAGGAAGGGAAGGACTGCAAAGGCATCTCAAACTCTATCTGTAATGTTTTGCTACTTCAGTAAAATTCGAGACAAACAGAGCAAAAAGTTAAGCTTTGTGCAGCAGGTACACGAATGTTCCTTACATTTTTCTCTATAACTTTATAATAATTCATAATAAAAAGTCAACTCTAAGTTTCTAATGTAATCTTGAGAAAATAAAAATGACAAACATTCCAAGGACTTTTCAAAGGTTTCTTGCAGATAAACCTTTTTAAAGCTATTTAACCTTATACTGTATATAAATAGAGTAGCTTGTTTCCTACTAACAACTATCTATTTTCCTTATTAATATCTTCACCATTTCTATTCTTCCTGACACCTCCATCTAACAGAGTCTGAATAAAAAAAGCACAACTCTCTCTAGGGCATGTGGACAAAGGAAGCTCAGGGAGATGGGCTCAGTGGGGGTGATAGTCCTGGAACAGCTGGGGAGGGGGAGGGGAGAGCACAGGGACAAAGACCACCACCCAGTGGGAGAGGCCGCAGATTTCTGAAGCCGTGTCTTCAGTGAGGCTGCATTATTTTGTCTGAAGTATCATGACTTCCCAGAACACCAGAGGGATCTATATTTAAAAGATTAAAAACGTATCCCATACATACTAAAATATTCCCAGATGAAATAATGTAACATCATCAAGAATCTGCTGCAAAATAATATGGAAGGAATGGGTGTGGGTATAGATGAAATAAGACTTATCATGATTTGGTAACTGTGGAAGCTGGTGATGGTACATGGGAATATATTACACTCTCCTGTGTACTTCTGTGTATATTAAAATTATCCCGCAATAAAGTGTTCAAAAAATATCCCCAAGCTAAAATAAACTGTTTAACTATTATCACATTAAAAGCCTTGCCCCCTTCCCATTTATTAGACCTATTCATGACAAGGAGATCAGCAGTCAGACCAGAGTTAATTCTGACGCTATCGCTCCTCAGCTGGGCGCTCTGGCCTTAGATACTCAGTCTTTTTGGTTTTGAGTTGATCCATCTGAAAAAATGAAAAGGGCTGGATGAGATGATGTCTTAAGTTCCCTTTTAGCTATACATGATTACTGGATTTATAAAACTGACTTAGTTACTGCATAATACAGTTAAGAACTGCACATGTTATTAATAATATACTATGGTCACACAGGAGCATCTTTAATCCCTCACTTATTTATTTATGTGACCAACATTTAGGGAATGTGCACTATGTGCCTGGCAGTATCACATGTGGGTAGAATACAAAGTTAAATGATGCAGAATCTCTGCCTTCAAGATCCAATCTAAAGGTGGAAGACAGATGTATAAACAATACGATATAAGTATATGGTAATAGCGGTGATGGACGTGAAAATACTAGAAGGCCTTCCTAGCGTGAGAAAGCAAGGAACTGTAAATAATTTCATATGCAGAGGGAAAGAGAAAGAAAGTGGCAGAAGATGAGACTGGACAAGAAAGTAGGGACCAGACTGAGAAGAGCCCTGTACGTTATGCCAAAGGATTTGGACAGTATGTTGAAAAGCGATAAAGAAGGTATTATAAAGATTTCTAAGCCAGAAATGATGTGGTCCAATTTACATTTTAGATGAATTGCTGGAACAGGAATATAGATCTGGTGGTGACTGGTGGTGTTTGAGGAACAGAGGAGAGTAAAAGGAAGGAAGTTAAACCTAGTATTTAAGAGATAACTAAAATGGTCCAGCAGGATATGATGAGGCCTTGAATTGAGGTAGTATTACTGGAGATTACTGAGATACTGTTCTAGCAGCATCTTGAGACTTGGAGTAGGGAATAGAAAGCATACTAAATTATATAAGGAGTTGTTAATGCACAGTAAAGGTAATCAGTTCCTTCTCCAAAGTAAAGGTAAGCAAAGATCTTAGGAATGCACATTTTAGGTACTCTGCTATATTTCTACCCCCGTCTTTCAAGATACCAGAGAAACTACAGCATGAGACAACAGTTATCTCTTCACCATCAGTGGGGGACCAGCTTCAAGCACAGTGCCACACATAGTAGGCGCTTAATAAATATGGGTTAGGTGTTGAACGTGACGAGTTTTAATAACTAGTGAAACAGTGCCACGTGGTACCAGTGGTTAACTCCCTGCTCACCGGCCATATTAGCAATGATTTGATCAAGAGCACAAGTAAGGAAAGATGAAAATTCTTTTTCAGGTGACTTTTACGCCCCTCTGAAACCCTTCCCATAACCCCTCATCCCCTTCAGATTTTTAGACCATATCAGCAATAATCCTCACACAATGGAGTGGACAGCTAAGTTCTTGTTATTTGAGTTAGACTACACCCCACATGTAGAGCATTATAGAAGATATTTTTTTCCTTATAAATTACATTGTACCTTTTACCTGAGCCCCCAAAGGGGCACTTCTGAGAGAAGAATCAGAAGTGCTCTGTTTCAACTTTTATAAAACAAAAGCAATATTTTTTCCCTCAAAAGCCATTATCTTTATTTGAATAAAGATAAAAAGTAAAGCACAGGAAGGTAGGTCATCTAGACAATGTCTTGCTGTTAATGGCTATTAGTCTGAAATTAGAAAATTCTGCCCATCTGTTAAGTACTACTTTCTTATACTTTAAGATTTTCTCAGCAGTAAGTCTGTGGTACCAAACAATGAAACTTAGAAATCTGATCACTCTATTCCAAACTCATAACTTTATAAAATGTTAATATCACCCCAAATGTTATTGACGTAATTGTCAATATGTTGATGTTGTTGACATGTTGACAATAATGACAATATATAATTAATAATAATTAACTGAACATTAATTATGCGCCAGGTAATAAAGCTTAACACTTTATATACACTGTCTCATTTGATTTTGATCCTCACATTAACCCTAAGAAGTAGTATATAAAGTTACTGCCGTTTTGCAATAGGAAAAAATGGGGCCCGGAGATCTGTATCATATCTGATTTTAAATAACCAAAACAAGCCTGTCAGACTCAGTAGCCCAGAACTCTTCATCACTCTGCAGTACTGTCTCTCCCAAACCATGTCAGGTAGGGCAGGTAATATCCCTATTTAAGGATAAAAAACCTGAGGCTCAGGAAGTTGGCAAGACTTGTTGAAGGTCACACATTTAGAAATCGAGCCAGCGTTAGGCTCCTGGTTCAGGGTCTCTACCACTCTACCTCTAATACTGGATCTGTTCCATGAAAAAATCATAACCACCCCACAGGAATCAGCAAAGTATAAAATCCCCACCCTGTTTCAAAAAAAGAAAATCAAACACAAATGGCTTTGTCAACATAGCATAAAGGTCATGAGGTTCTTAAAAAAAAAAAAAAGCCAGTAAGATTTATTTTTGATGCATCAAAGTCCCTTTTAACTCAGATCATAAAAGGAGCTAATTTAGAAAATAATGCTTTTCAGATTTCTTACTGGGCATTTATTTTTGCTTTCCCAATATTTATTTATGTGTTTCTTTTACAGTCCACATTCAATTGTCAAAAAGTTTTCAGTACTTATCAAGGACTTGGGAAAAGGTTAAAGAGCAATTTTCCATCCCCAGCCCACAGCGAAAACAATGTATACAATTAATGCTCATAGAACCTACTGCCAAGTAACAAGCAGGTGCAATATTTCTCCAATGCACTGGGCGGGGCATGGGGCAGGGGGAGCAGAAGGACAGGAGGGGTGAAAGAGGGCAGAGAGAAACACTGAAAACAAACCACACTTGGTGGGGTTCATTTCTTTTAAGTGACTTCCATCTCATAAGGCATTTGGCTGTTGACAAGATGATCCCGCCCTTGAATACAAGGAAGTTGCACCCAGTCTCACAAAGCACAGATTGAATCACCCCAAACAGAAGTCTGGACTTCCCTCCAAGACAAATATGGAATTCAATCTGTGTGATGCTTTGAACGCAGCTAATTAATTTGCAATCCTTCATTATGACCATACAAGGGAGGGAAACGAGCTACCTTCCTAGTCCTTCCGTGAGGGGGAAGCAATAGAGGAAAAAGCATAATATTTAAATCCCACAGCAAAGTTTTAGAAGTTTTCCATGAAGATACACACCCTAGCTGAGTCATCAGCATAATACCCTCCAGTGGCTCACCTCAGTGCTAACTACCCTTCCTATACATGGTTCTTCCAACTCTGCTAACTGACTCAAAACAGAATGGGTAAGAAGCTGTAACTTGTTTCATTCTTTTCACTTAGTCATTTAACCCTATAATTTTTAGAGTAAATGTACTGACCTTAATCCACTTAAGTACTTAATCTATAGCTAAGTGAATAAAGAAACCACAACTCAGTGAAAATTATATCTGAAAATGGCCAATAGCCAAAGCAGTAATAGCAAAATAAAAAAATTGCCTCATGAACCAATGAGAATGTTTTAAATCCAAAACAAAGACTATGAGGGGGGGAATTCTCTTAACCTGAGGTTAATGAGCGGACCCTTTTCAAATATGTTTACTCCCAAATAGTTGTATAAGATTCCCCTACTAAATCTTTTAGAAGGCTTCCAACCAAGCTCTAAAATCAGTGGGAGACCTCTGGGGTATTTCTAAAGCCATTTTCCCACTTTTCCCTTTCCATATAGTTGAAAATGGCATATGGGGAACTGAATTAAAGGTTATGGATTTCCTGACATCTTTCACAGGCCATCGTCCACTCACATAGATCCAAAGTGTTCATAATGGAAGCCTGACACATCAGGCAACTCCAGCTCCAAGCTTTGCCCCTACCTTAAAAGTACTTGATCCCATCTACCATGCTGAAAATGTGTTTTTCACTCTTTCACCATCACATTAAAAAAAAATACAGAATTTTAAGTAAATTCTTCTTTTAAAACTAAATCAAGTAATACTTCGTCAGATACCAAGTTGATAACTATCTTAGGAATCTACTTCTGAGACTGCAACTAGACTCCCCAGATTTGAATCCCTGATTCCACTCTTGCTAGTTTTGTGATTTTAGAGAAGTTAATTCACCTGTCTGAGCCTTGGTTTTCTCACTGATCAAAGAAATTCTTGCCAGTTACTACATGTAATGCCTTTAGGACAGTACCTAGCACATGGTAAGTGGTCTGAAGAAACTATCAATACTGTCTATCATCACTGTTGTTAACTTGACAATCTGTTAACATGTCCCTTTTACCACCCTTCCAGTAAATGGAAGAATCTATCAAGAGATAATTAGATCTCTGAACTACCACTAAGCTAAAGAAAATAATACATTAACAGCTTGGTCAGCAAGTTACATATTCCAAAGAACTTAAGTCTGTGATTTAACACCATAAGGACTCAACGACTCAACTATAATAATCGTTTAGGATTCATCTGAATCTCTTATGGGCAACTGTTAGACTTCAGGCAGGCCCTAAGTTATGAGTATTTTCAACTTTTGAAATCATGAAGCCAAAAATGTTTCGTCTTCAGAACAATCACAATACATTTGGAGAGATGGATGTATCTATAAGTAGGCTACAATATAGAGAATTAAACTACAGTAATTTGAACAGGAAATTAAATAGGTTAAATTTTCCTGGGGTTAGGAAAAAAACAGCAGCAGCAGCAACAAAAAAAATGGTACTGCAGATTGAAAAGTTATAGGTTATGAACTATAACATTTGCACCATGAATTTGCCATGGTGATAAATATGTAATTCAAGATTTTATATAAAACTTAGTTTATACATATGAAAATACTATGGTAGAAAAAACACATTAGCATCACAGAATGAAAAATAAGCCATAAACTAGCATAAGATATTTGCAACACATAAAAACAAAGAACTAAATACAATGGTAATACAGTATTAATAGCTATTCTTATATAGTTCTTACTATGTATCAGGCACTGTTCTAAACAATATACGTGTATCTTAAATACATGAAGAATTCCTATGAATCAATAAGAAAAACACAAACAACAAAAGTTTTAAATGAGCAAAAATCCCAAATAGGAATTTCACAGAAGAGAAAACACAAATGGCCCATACACATAATGAAAGATGCTCAACTACAATTCTAATCAGGGAAATGAAAATTAAAGCCCTGATGAGGTATCAGTTCATACCCTAGATTTGCAAACACTGAAAAAGCTGTCAGCATCTAGTCCTACTGAGGAAGTAGAACAATGAGAACTCTTATCCACTGCTGGTAAAGGTCTAAATTGGTATAACCGCTGTGGAGAAGAGTTGGATATTACTCAGTAAAAAAGAACAGCCAATGACCAAGCAATCCCATTCCTAGGTATACACAGTAAAGATACTCCTGCACATGGGCAGTACCTAACAACGTTCACTGGACATTGTTACCACGGACAAAAAAAAGTACAAAACAAATGACCATCAACAGAAGTGGAATTATGAAAAACAGTCTGGTATATTCATCTAACTGAAAACTACACAGCAGTGAAAATGAACAAAGGACCACTACATGGATAAATCTCAGATTCATGAAGTTCAAAAAAAGGAAGTGAGTGATAGAATATGCACTGTATGTTTCCATTTATATAACGTTCAAAAAGAAGCAAACCTAAAAAATTATACTGACTCAGTGGGATGTATTCCTAGGTGATGAAACTATAAGTAAAAGCAAGGAAGTGCTTACCATAAAATTAAAGACAGCAGTTACCACCAGGAGGAGGAAGGGCATATGGGGAGCTTCGGGGACACTGGTAACGTTCTATTTCTTAAGCTCCCTGGAAGATTCTTTGTTGTCTGTTTCATTATTTTTTCTTACTCTGTACAGATACATTTTATATTCTAATATGTGACACACTTCAAAAATCTTAAAAAACAATTTAACATGTATTCATTCCTTTGTAGGCAAGTCTACATAAAGAATCCATCATTGAAACAATGTATACACTGCAGAGTAGAAAAGTAACTATTTTAAGATAAAGAAAACCTTAAAATCTGCAACAGAAACAAAATCCTAAAACTTTAAGATTGAACCAAACTAATTCGCAAGCAGAAAAACAACACAGTAATGACCCAAAGCATCATTTGTCCAAGCGTGTTCTACAAAACACTTTTTTCTTAGATGTCTGAGGGAAAATGGGTACCAGGAGTGAAATAAATTTGATGACGAATGGGTTAAACAAGTAAATCTCCTAAGGAGGAAACAGAATTTCCCAAACTCCTTAACGCTGGAATCTTTTAACATGGTGAATTACATAGTGATTCTTTTAGGCTTCATGTTTCCTATAACACAAATTGGGGAACATTTTATGACACAGAGGCCATACTGGAAAGAGAGCAGGAGATACTCTGATAAAAGGTACTCAGATATCTAAGTCTTCAGTAGCTGATCAGTCCAAGCCAAACCCTGGCAGTTGGGATCAAAAGCCATAACCAAATACAATACTTTAGTAACTAAGGGAACAGTCATTTGAGGTGTTGCATGAACATGGAGACAGCTTTATGTGCCTCCCTTGGGGGCAAAACATGATATAAGCAGAAGGTGCAACAGAAAAGATCTGGATAAACATTACTACAGCTTTTAGGGTCATGGTAGACTAACAGAGTGTCTTATTTGGCTTAGGTAGAGTTCAACAGAAGCCTCCAGCACAAAAATCTGTTTCAAATTATATCTCTCAGTTAAAAGGTTTTTCCACTAGGCTTCTCCTAATACAATTAGAAATTCCCTAGTTTTCTACTGAAGTTTTCCCTAGGTACAAAGAATCTGTGAACTGGATCTGCCAATTCTTCCTAATGTGCTTTTATTACCATAGGAAAATAAGATGATAATGCTCTTCAAAAGAAAATATAAACTCTGCACATTTATTTTTAAAACTTCTTTATGATTAGACCACTAACATATACTTTTGCAAACACTTATTTCCCTTGGAAACTAACTTCGGTATTTTTAAGGAAAAAGTTGTCAGACACAATGTCTTTGTATCTCAAATATGTTAAAATATTATTTGAAGAGAATCAAGCATCTGTCTTTCCAGAGTAGCAAAGGGATTCAAACTGGAAAATGTGGTCCTGCCACAGGTTTCTGTAAAGATGGCAGACGGGCTTCTTCAGAGGGCTCTTGACAGATGGCATCGTTACATGACGATTTACTGCAACCCAGGCCCAATCTACAGCCTCACAAATTCAGAAATTTGTTTTTACCAGCATCAGGTATCTCGCATTCTTAGGAGTAAACAAAAATTAATCAAGCTTCAACAGGAATCAGAATACAAACCTATTAACATAGAATGACAGATATGACTGTGACAGAAGGAAGAATGCCTGTTTGTGGCCGTACGTGGCCAATTATTTCACTACAGCCAGATTGATACTGACAGCCAAATCACAATCAGAGGGTTCCTGAGTACGCATGGAATCAGAATTAAGAAAATAAGAGGAATTGAGTATTTAATGGTCTTCTGTCATCCTGGCAATAACTGTTGTTGTTTTTTTTATTGTTGAGGTTGTTCTGTTTTGTTTTTAATCAAGCAACTTCTATGTCCAGGCATTCTTCCAGGTCCTAGGGATACAGAGGTCTCTGCTTTCAGAGAGCTCAAATTTAAGTAACAGCTGAAGAGTATATATTTCACCAAAGTTTACTGTAATATTATTAATAAGAGCAAAAAAACCATGGAAGCAATCTAAACGTTCAACAATAAAGTTGCAATTGAATAATGGTAAATCTAAATGATGAAAAAAAAGCAGTTTTTAAAGAATAGTACTTTTAAGCAGTAATTCATGACATGGAAAAATGATCATGGTGCAACATTACATGAAAAAAGCAAGCTATGAGAGTATAGGTACAGGAAACCTGCACAACCCTCTTAGATACCCTCATCCACCAGAGGACAGACAGCAGAAGCAAGAAGAACTACAATCCTGCAGACTGTGGAACAAAAACCACATTCACAGAAAGATAGACAACATGAAAGGCAGAGGGCTATGTACCAGATGAAGGAACAAGATAAAACTGCAGAAAAACAACTAAATGAAGTGGAGATAGGCAAACTTCCAGAAAAAGAATTCAGAATAATGATAGTGACGATGATCCAGGACCTCGGAAAAACAATGGAGGCAAAGATCGAGAAGATGCAACAAATGTTTAATAAAGACCTATAAGAATTAAACAACAAACAAACAGAGATGAACAATACAATAACTGAAAGTGACCTGGAAGATAGAATGGTAGAATTCACTGCTGAGGAAAAGAATAAAGAAAAAAGAATAAAAAGAAATGAAGCCAGCCTAAGAGACCACTGGGACAACATTAAACGCAACAACATTCGCATTATAGGGGTCCCAGAAGGAGAAGAAGGAGACAAAGGACCCAAGAAAATATTTGAGGAGATTACAGTTGAAAACTTCCCTAACATGGGAAAGGAAATAGCCACCCAAGTCCAAGAAGTGCAGCGAGTCCCAGGCAGGATAAACCAAAGGAGAAACACACCGAGACACAAAGTAATCAAATTGGCAAAAATTAAAGACAAAGAAAAATTATTGAAAGCAGCAAGGGAAAAACGACAAATAACCAAAGGAGAAACACACCGAGACACACAGTAATCAAATTGGCAAAAATTAAAGACAAAGAAAAATTACTGAAAGCAGCATGGGAAAAACGACAAATAACATACAAGGGAACTCCCATAAGGTTAACAGCTGATTTCTCAGCAGAAACTCTACAAGCCAGAAGGGAGTGGCATGATATACTTAAAGTGATGAAAGGGAAGAACCTACAACCAAGATTACTCTACCTGGCAAGGATCTCATTCAGATTCGCTGTAGAAATCAAAAGCTTTACAGACAAGCAAAAGCTAAGAGAATTCAGCACCACCAAACCAGCTCTACAGCAAATGCTAAAGGAACTTCTCTAAGTGGGAAACACAAGAGAAGAAAAGGACCTACAAAAACAAACCCAAAACAATTAAGAAAATGCTCATAGGAACATACATATCAATAATTACCTTAAATGTGAGTGGATTAAATGCTCCAACCAAAAGACACACGCTTGCTGAATGGATACAAAAACAAGACCCATATATATGCTGTCCACAACAGATCCACTTCAGACCTATGGACACATACAGACTGAAAGTGAGGGGATGGAAAAAGATATTCCATGCAAATGGAAATCAAAAGAAAGCTGGAGTAGCAATACTCATATCAGATAAAATAGACTTTAAAATAAAGAATGTTACAAGAGACAAGGAAGGACACGACATAATGATCAAGGGATCAATCCAAGAAGAAGATATAACAATTATAAATATATATGCACCCAACATAGGAGCACCTCAATACATAAAGCAACTGCTAACATCTGTAAAAGAGGAAATCGACAGTAACACAATGATAGTGGGAGACTTTAATACCTCACTTACACCAATGGACAAATCATCCAAAATGAAAATAAATAAGGAAACAGAAGCTTTAAATGACACAATAGACCATATAGATTTAATTGATATTTATAGGACATTCCATCCCAAAACAGCACATTACACTTTCCTCTCAAGTGTGCACAGAACATTCTCCAGGATAGACTGCACCTTGCGTCACAAATCAAGCCTCAGTAAATTTAAGAAAACTGAAATCATATCAAGCATCTTTTCTGACCACAACGCTATGAAATTAGAAATGAATTACAGGGGAAACAACGCAAAAAACACAAACATATGGAGGTTAAACACTACGTTACTAAATAACCAAGAGATCACTGAAGACATCAAAGAGGAAATCAAAAAATACCTAGAGACAAATGACAATGAAAACACGACAATCCAAAACCTATGGGATGCAGCAAAAGCAGTTCTAAGAGTAAAATTTATAGCTATACAAGCCTACCTCAAGAAACAAGAAAAATCTGAAATAAATAATCTAACCTTGCACCTAAAGGAACTACAGAAAGAAGAGCAAACAAAACCCAAAGTTAGCAGAAGGAAAGAAATCATAAAGATCAGAGCAGAAATAAATGAAATAGAAACAAAGAAAACAATAGCAAAGATCAATAAAACTAAAAGCTGGTTGTTTGAGAAGATAAACAAAATTGATTAACAATTAGCCAGACTCATCAAGAAAAAGAGGGGGAGGACTCATCAATAAAATTAGAAATGAAAAAGGAGAAGTTACAACAGACACCGCAGAAATACAAAGCATCCTAAGAGACTACTACAAGCAACTCTATGGCAATAAAATGGACAACCTGGAAGAAATGGACAAATTCTTAGAAAGGTATAACCATCCAAGACTGAACCAGGAAGAAATAGAAAATATGAACAGACCAATCACAAGTAATGAAATTGAAACTGTGATTAAAAACTTCCAAGAAACAAAAGTTCAGGACCAGATGGCTTCACAGGTGAAGTCTATCAAACATTTAGAGAAGAGCTAACACCCATACTTCTCAAACTCTTCCAAAAAATCGCAGAGGAAAGAACACTCCCAAACTCATTGTATGAGGCCACCATCACCCTGATACCAAAACCAAAGATACTACAAAAAAAGAAAATTACAGACTAATATCACTGATGAATATAGACGCAAAAATCCTCAACAAAATAATAGCAAACAGAATCCAACAACACATTAAAAGGATCATACACCATGATCAAATGGGATTTATCCCACGGATGCAAGGATTCTTCAATATATGCAAATCAATCAATGTGATACATCATATTAACAAACTGAAGAGTAAAAACCATATGATCATCTCAATAGATGCAGAAAAAGCTTCTGACAAACTTCAACACCCATTTATGATAAAAACTCTCCAGAAAGTGGGCACAGAGGGAACCTACCGCAACATAATAAAGGCCATATATGACAAACCCACAGCAAACATCATTCTCAATGATGAAAAACTGAAAGCATTTCCTCTAAGATCAGGAACAAGACAAGGATGTCCACTCTCACCGCTGTTATTCAAGATAGTTTTGGAAGTCCTAGCTTCCGCAACCAAAGAAGAAAAAGAAATAAAAGGAATACAAATTGGAAGAGAAGTAAAACTCTCACTGTTTGCAGATGACATGATACTATACATAGAGAATCCTAAAGATGCCACCAGAAAACTACTAGAGCTAATCAATGAATTTGATAAAGTTGCAGAATACAAAATTAATGCACAGAAATCTCTTGCATTCCTACACACTAATGATGAAAAATCTGAAAGTGAAATTAAGGAAACACTCCCATTTACCATTGCAACAAAAAGAATAAAATATCTAGGAATAAACCTACCTAAGGAGACAAAAGACCTGTATGCAGAAAATTATAAGACACTGATGAAAGAAATTAAAGATGATACCAACAGATGGAGAGATATACCATGTTCTTTGATTGGAAGAATCAATATTGTGAAAATGACTATACTACCCAAAGCAATCTACAGATTCAATGCAATCCCTATCAAATTACCAATGGCAGTTTTTATGGAACTAGAACAAAAAATCTTAAAATTTGTATGGAGACACAGAAGACCCCGAATAGCCAAAGCAGTCTTGAGGGAAAAAAACGGAGCTGGAGGAATCAGCCTCCCAGACTTCAGACCATACTACAAAGCTACAGTAATCGAGACAATATGGTACTGGCACAAAAACAGAAACATAGATCAATGGAACAAGGTAGAAAGCCCACAGATAAACCCACGCACCTATGGTCAACTAATCTATGACAAAGGAGGCAAGGATATACAATGGAGAAAAGACAGTCTCTTCAATAAGTGGTGCTAGGAAAACTGGACAGCTACATATAAAAGAATGAAATTAGAATACTCCACAATACCATACACAAAAATAAACTCAAAATGGATTCGAGACCTAAATATAACACCGGACACTATAAAACTCTTAGAGCAAAACATAGGAAGAACACTCTTTGACATAAATCACAGCAAGATCTTTTTTGATCCACCTGCTAGAGTAATGGAAATAAAAACAAAAATAAACAAATGGGACCTAATGAAACTTCAAAGCTTTTGCACAGCAAAGGAAACCATACACAAGACGAGAAGACAACCCTCAGAATGGGAGAAAATATCTGTAAACGAATCAACGGACAAAGGATTAATCTCTGAAATACATAAACAGCTCATGCAGCTCAATATTAGAAAAACAAACAACCCAGTCGAAAAATGGGCAGAAGACCTAAACAGACATTTCTCCAAAGAAGACATACAGATGGCCAAGAAGCACATGAAAGGCTGCTCAACACCACTAATTATTAGAGAAATGCAAATCAAAACTACAATGAGGTATCACCTCACACCGGTTAGAATGGGCATCATCAGAAAATCTACGAACAACAAATGCTAGAGAGGGTGTGGAGGAAAGGGAACCCTCTTGCGCTGTTGGTGGGAATGTAAACTGATACAGCCACTATGGAGAACAGTATGGAGGTTCCTTAAAAAACTAAAAGTAGAATTACCATATGATCCAGCAATCCCACTACTGGGCATATACTCAGAGAAAACCACAATTCAAAAAGACACATGCACCCCAATGTTCACTGCAGCACTATTTACAATAGCCAGGTCATGGAAGCAACCTAAATGCCCATCGACAAATAAACGGATAAAGAAGATGCGGTACATATATATAATGGAATATTACTCAGCCATAAAAAGGAACTAAACTGGGTCATTTGTTGAGACGTGGATGGATCCAGAGACTGTCATACAGAGTGAAGTAAGTCAGAAAGAGAAAAACAAATATTGTATATTAACGCATATATGGGGAATCTAGAAAAATGGTACAGATGAACCAGTTTTCAGGGCAGAAATTGAGACACGGATGTAGAGAACGAACATATGGACACCAAGAGGGGAAAGCCGTGGGGAGGGGTGATGGTGGTGGTGTGATGAATTGGGAGATTGGGGTTGACATGTATGCACTGATGTGTATAAAATTAATGACTAGTAAGAACCTGCTGTTTAAAAAAAAATAAAAACTGAGCCTAGGGGGTTAGGGGAGGGATGGAGTGGGAGGTTGGGGTTAGCAGATGTAGCTTTTATATATAGAATGGATAAACCACAAAGTCCTACTGTATAGCACACGGAACTATATTCAGTATCCTATGATAAGCCATAATGGTAAAGAATATTACAAAAAGAATGTATAAAAAAAGTTTTTAATAAAAAATAATAAAAATTTAAAAAGAAAGTATATGTAGTGTATGATATGTACATATATGTATCACATGTATACATACATAGATGTATATATTTCCTATTCCTTTATATGCATAAGAAAAAGACCAGAAAGAAAGTCACCAAAGTACTGTTAACAATTATATTTTTTTCCTTGATACCTTTTCTAATTTCCTGAAGTATCACTACATGCCTTTCATCACCAAGGGGAAAAAAATTACTTTTCAAGTAATTTCAATCAATACAAATACTAGAATCTCTTCAGATTTATCTGTAAGAAGCTATCCATGAATGCCAGCCCTTGACTTTGTCTTTGAACTCTCAGGGAGAGGAGTCACCCTTCCCCATGCCTTTAAGCCATACTCTACAAGGATGAGCAATACACCTGAGTAACACACCCTCTTATGTCTTCATCCTACTGGCAGTCTCATATTTCTTGCTGTCATTTCAATGTAAACACCTTACAGATAACTCATATTTAATTATGTCTGAAAGTAAATACATAACTCTTCCCCCACAGCCCATCTTCTAACAACACCATTTCTAGCCATGGCACTAACCTTTCTCCCAGTCAGACAGCTTAGAAAGCAGCCTTAATTCATCTCTCCCTTTCCCATTTCAGGTTCATTAATAAAACCTGTCAAAATCTCTCTCCCATCCCATCTTACTCGTCATTTTTACTTCCATCACCATGCAGTCTAGGCCCTGACTGCACTCACTGTCACTATTGTGACTGTACCAGTATTCAAGTGGGTCTTCCTGATGCCATTCTCTCCCTTTGCTAAATCACAGCTCCTTATACAGAATTTGGATGATGTCATTCCTAGGCTCAAAAACTTTTAAAGCCACCCCCTTTTTTCCATGCCAATCTAAACTTCTTTGCCTGGCTTTTATTAAACCCCATAATTTGGCTCCACCCTTACTACTTAACTTTATTTTCCATTACTTTCCGGTCTCATCCCTCATCAACCAACAGACATGCCATAATCAATCTGACCACCAAGCCCTGATATATCTAAACATAAAAATGGCCCTTCCTTTCCCCTCTGCTTACATTTAAAGAACCTAATGAATATTCCCTCTTCTACAAAGCTTTTCTTGATTTCTCCAACCTCATTTATGTTTCACTTTTCAGAACTTGTCTAGTGTGTGGTGTGTGTGTGTGTGTGTGTGTGTGTGTGTGTGTATAAGTTCTTCACCTATTCATCCACTGATGGACACTTAGGTCATATCCACATCTTGGCTAGTGTATATAATGCCGCTTGAACATGGAGGTGCAGATATCTTTTCCAGTTAGTGTTTTTGTTTCATTTGAATATATTCCCAGAAGTTACTATGTAATTTTGACTCACTGATCAAGTGGACTTTAAGCTTAAAATGGAAGCAGCGGTAGAAAAAGTCCAGATATTACCGTAACTACGAAAGAAGCTGGTCATGCTCTTAAGAAAAAATGACAATAATGAGTAGGATCTAACAAATTATTTACTGCAGAAAAAGAAATGGGAAGGGTGTGAGCAACAGTGTGGTCTTAGGTCCCTGCAAACCTATGTCAAGAATATGGTATTAAATAAAGAAAAAAAACGGACATTTTAAAAACAAGTTAATATAATACCACTAAGCATCGCTGAGATTTGATGGTATGGGACTCTGAACTGGAATAAAGCGATGGTGGAAAAGTAGAAGCATAAAGAACTGCTGGTTTGCTCTTGCACTGTAGGTGGGAATGTAAACTGATATAGCCACTTTGGAGAACAGTATGGAGGTTCCTTAAAAAACTAAAAGTAAAACCACCATATGACCCAGCAATCCCACTACTGGGCATATACCCTGAGAAAACCATAATTCAAAAAGAGTCATGTACCACAATGTTCATTGCAGCTCTATTTACAATAGCCGGGACATGGAAGCAACCTAAGTGTCCATCGACAGAGGAATGGATAAAGAAGATGTGGTACATATATACAGTGGAATATTACTCAGCCATAAAAAGAAATGAAATTGAGTTATTTGTAGTGAGGTGGATGGACCCAGAGTCTGTCATACAGAGTGAAGTAAGTCAGAAAGAGAAAAACAAATACCATATGCTAACACATATACATGAAATCTTAAAAAAAAAAAAGTGGTTATTAAGAACCTAGGGGCAGGAAGGGAATAAAGATGCAGACCTACTAGAGAATGGACTTGAGGACACGGGGAGGGGGAAGGGTAAGCTGGGACAAAGAGACAGAGTGACATGGACATATATACACTACCAAACGTAAAATAGATAGCTAGTGGGAAGCAGCCACATCACACAGGGAGATCAGCTCGGTGCTTTGTGACCACCTAGAGGGGTGGGATAGGGAGGGTGGGAGGGAGGGAGACGCAAGAGGGAAGAGATATGGGAACATATGTATATGTATAACTGATTCACTTTGTAATAAAGCAGAAACTAACAGACCATTGTAAAGCAATTTTACTCCAATAAAGATGTTAAAAAAAAAAAAAGAACTGCTGGTTTGGAATATGTTAGAGACTGAAGCTGACATAGAGATAAACTGAGCTGTAACGGGGACTTCAACATTTGGGATATCTGCTAGAATTCTCCCACAGCTAAAAATCAAGGCATCTGATAAATGCCTCGCTTAGCCTTCCATCTCTCACATAGGGAAAGAAACATTCTGGATATGCATGCAACCACTGGGCAGGAATTAGCCGATTAAATGGCAACGATTAATTGGCAAACCTCAGAGTAATTCTGAAGTTGGTTACAATGGCTGGGGATGGGAATGTGGGACATAACTAGGGAACAAAAATTACAAAAAGTTCAGAGAAAAGTAAATCCTGCTTGAGACTATAAAAGGTAAGATGTGTCATATGTTTCAGCAAGTTCTCAAGAACAGAATTCTAGTTAAACTAGACTTGATTAATTTTTTTAACATCTCTATTGGAGTATAATTGCTTTACAATGTTGTGTTAGTTTCTAAAGTGAATCAGCTATAGGTATACATATATCCCCATATCCCCTCCCTCTGGAGCCTCCCTCCCACTCGCCCTATCCCACCCCTCTAGGTGGTCACACAGCACAGACAAAAGTGGGTGATCACTAAAAATCAGCACGGACTCAGGAGGAACAAGTCTTGCCCAGTAACTTTATTTCTTTTCTTGGCAAATCTACAAGGCAAACAATCTATGTGACTCTCTGAAAGGTACTTAACAAGCTCCACTCTCCAATTCTTTTTAGGGGGGTAAGGGAGAAAGATGAAGAAAAATGGGCTGAGTAATAGATGTGTTGATAACTGATTAAGCAACAAAACCCAGAATGCTCATAAGAAAGTTCTGCAAGACTCACTGGGCTTAGACAGTTATATTACCAATGAACCAGATAAAGCTTTTGACGGCATCCTTATCAAAACATGAGGATGAATAGATCCTAGAGAATAATCAAAAGTGGGACAGCAGAGTCAGAATCCAAACTAATTTTTATAGAAGGTTAACTTTAACAAATGAAATTTAAGAGAGAGAAGGTAAAAATTATATTTGGATTCAAAAGCAATCAAATGCTAAGTATAAATTGTGATAAACTGTTATATACATAAAGAACAGCTAAAGTTTTTGTTGAATAAAGCTTGCCACAAATTAAAAGTGTGGAATGACTGCCCCCAAAACTTACATGATCTTAATCTTAGGCTGAGTTAATAGACATAGGTTAGGAAGAAGCAAGGTGAATGCCATACTCTTTGCTGTATTGTTGGGCTCATACCTGGAGAAGCTTTCAATAGTCGGCAATGCCCTATAGACAGTATGAAGGGACAAAGTAAAATGTTCTCGAAATTTGAAAATTAAGTCACCCTCTGGGAGTAGTAACAGCATGAAACAAATGAATTAGATAGTAATTCCAAGAAAATGTGTAATTGAAAATATCTGAGAATATCCCAATGCAATCAAAAGTGATCAGGGTGTACTTTCTGGGAGGCAGGATTAGAATGTGAATTAAGAAAGCTGAAACCTTGTCAATTGCTTTTCTTCTGGCTAAAGGAAAGACTGTGTTAATAGAAGAGTTACATTAATTAAGAGTTACATTAAGAGTTACATTAATCTAGGGGGGAAAAAGCAGGAGTTTAACAAGCAAGGTTTTGCCTGCATTCCCCTAACATTGTCAGAGGTGGAGATGGCTGACCATATCCAGAGCAGTGCTGGGCAGGTGCATCCTTATAAAAAAGAGGCTCCATCAGCTATTCTGACTTAGTGACACTCCTCATGAGGATGACCCATTTTGATTAGAATGACCACTTCCTATGTAGATTGTTCTACTGAGGTGACATGTGCTGACCAAATGATGCAAGTTTCCATTCTACTCACAGTGATATTAACAAATTCATTAGTTGACATTTTTGTTTCTATGTCAGTCTCCTGGTCACTTGCTAAATGTAAGTAAATTCTACAATCCTGAGTATTTCTGGACACACACACACACACGAACACACAAATTCACATCTATGCACCTGGAAAAGTGAGATCTGTATCTTAAATATGACAATCTATATCCAGATACTACACACCTGTGAAGTTCTGCTTCTCTTTATGACAACTGTAATTTATCTAAAACTGAACCACACATTTTAAGAGAGAAAACTAACGAAATATAACACATATGGAGGAGAGTGGCCAGGAAGGTAAAAAGTCTGGAATCCATGTTATCTGAACAAATTAAATGAGCACGCTTAGCCTGAAACACAGAAGACATAAGATAGCTGTCCTCAAACATCACTCTTACAGTGATACAAAATTATCTCTAATTCTGTGATGACAACCAGTTGAAAGCTGCATAAGGAAGAAATTTCCAATTTACACTGTTCCGTGCCTGGCACGTAGAAAAAGCTCAGTAAGTTTTGGCACACGATAAATGTTCACAATGTTAGCTATGACTGGGTTTTAAGATATAAAAAGTATCATGAGAGAGATATGCACAAGATGCTGTGGGAAAGCAAAGGAGGAGCACCTAACCCTGAACAAGAGGTGAGAGGTCAAGGCAGGCATCCCTGAAAGTGGAGATGCCTAAGCAGAGTACTAAAGAAAGCACAGGAGTTACCCAGAGGAGTATGGGAGAGGGCATTCCAGAAAGTAGCTTGTAAGACCCAAGGTCAGAGAAAGCGAGAGGTTCAGTACAGCTGCAGAGGTGTGTAGAGGGAGTAATGAAAGATAAGGCTAGAAAAGCACAAGGGCACCACTTCTTAAAGGGACTCAGGCTCGCATGCCATGTTAAGGAATCTGGAGGAGGCGGTGGGGAATCATTGGAAATTTTAACTGTTGGAGTTATATAATCAGATTTACATTTTAGGAGAACCCTTTTGGCAGCCACATAGAAAACGGAAGACAGCAAGACTGGTAGCAGAGAGATGGCTATTTTAGTAATTTGGAGTCCACTGTGACGATACTGACACTGAAAAAGAGCCGAGATGGATAGAATTCAAGAGGTAGTAAGGAGGACTTAATAAGTAACTGGATGTGAGGGATAAACAAGAAGAGGAGTCAAGGGTGATTTCCAGGTTTATGGCTGGGGCAACCAAAGAGAGAATAACATCATGCATTGGAGGAGGTAAGAAGCATGAGACAGATTCTGGGAAAGGAGAAGATAACATTGACTCTTGCAGAAAACACCCAGGTGGTGATACCTAGGAAAGAGATGGACCATGGAGTCTCAAGCTCAGAAAAGGGTCTGATTGGGAAGTCGTCATCACAGAGTTGTCACTGAAGAAGATATCGGAGCATATGAGATCATCCAGACCCCAGAGTGTGTGGAGTGAGAAGAGGATTGGAGACAGAAGGCTGGAGAACACCAACCACTGAAGAGAATGAAAGTCAGCGATCTTGTCATCTGTTAAGTTTCTTATCTTTAGGCGAGGAACTGAAATCTTTAGGCAAAGACTAAACACCCACTTACCAGGGATCAGAGGGAATTCACAGGAGAGAATTGGACTATTTGACCTCTACAGCATCTTTCAACTCTGAAAATGAGTCAGAGACTTTAATTCAATCCAGTATTTCTTACAATCTGAGAAAACTTTTCATCACTGTTACAGAAAAACTAAAATCATACCTATTTTTATGCTTTGGCTTCGTTTGTCCAATGATGAGAAAACATTTTGAAGAACAAGTTTCTTATTTGATAATGTTTTCATAAAGGGAAGGAGGACCTGTGTTGACCTAGAAAGGAAAACACAGGCTCTAGAGCTAATTTCTTATCCTGCTTCCCCCTCTATACGTCCAGTTATGTGGCTGCTATCAGGATGCAGTTTTACCCAAACACACGTGCCGACTTACTCTTCCTTTCCCTTTCTGTCACCTTGTACCTGACTGGGACTATACATAATCTATGGTTTTAAGTCTTAACATTTCAGACAGGTAGCTGTAACTCTCACTAATATTTAAAGTGTGTTGGTTTCTGTTTCCATTTCTGCTCAATTCTAAAAACAGAGAGACACAGGTACATGAACAAGTTTTTAAACTTAAATCCAGAAATGTTTGATGAAAACAAACGGTCATTTTCGGCACAATACACCCAGGGTATTTTTAGACAGGACCACTTGCGGCTCAACGTAACCTTAAAATATGGCACTGGCCCCACCGAGTGGCACCTGGAACAGGTGTTAGAGGTGCTTGACCTTCTTCAACCATAGGCCCCTTTTCTCCCACCCCCGGCCGATGCCTCTCCGGCCCCTCGGCAAGCCTTCGTTTTCTTCCCCTGTCCTGCCTTTCGCTTTCCTCCTGGTAGTGGCCATAGATTTTATGACCACTAATGGCACTAAAGCTAACACAGCTGTCAACACCGCCGCCCCCCGCCCCCGCCAGAAACGCAACTGATATACACCTAACTGGGGTCTACAATGAACTTTTCAGTTGTCCTTAGAAAACAATTTAACTATATTCTGTGTCAGTGGCCCAAATCACAGGACAGAAAAAACAAATGGCTGCAGAAAGTAAACCTTTGGGAAGAGAAACCTTGAGTGCTTTTTAGCTCTGGCAGTCTAACGTCGAGGCTCAGAATCATGACTTGCAGATGCAGGTTTCTAAATGACCAAAAAAGGTGGAAGCAGGGCCAACTAGAGACAATGGCTGATACCATTTGAAGTTTAGAGTCATGCTGAGTAATCACAATATAATAAGCGCTAGCATAATGAAGATGAAAAAAAAAAGCTATATCCAGAATAAAAGGACTTTAGCACTAGAGTTTACAATTCTGGGAAACTTTTAGGGCGCCATAAAACTTGATGGGAAAGGTAAATAATTATGTTCCTACCACAGTCCCCTCCCCCTCAAGTCAAGTGCTCCTGAAGCCATGCTCTGATGCCGCATTCTCCTTATACGCCCTCCTTGCTCCGGGCACTCATCAAAGAAAAAGGTTTTAGTGGATTTCTTCTCCTCTATGTCTCTGGCTAATGGTGTCATTACCTTTTCTATTTAATTTCACAAAATGGAAGCAAGAGACATTTATCCCTGGCAGCAGGCTGAGTGCGAAACACAGCAGAGGTGCCGCCACGAGGCTGTGAGAGGCAACAGAAACACTTCCTTGCAAAAGCTCAGAGTGTTAAAGCTGAATAAAATAAATATGGAAAAACACGGCAAAAATAAAGTTATTTTATTAGGACAAGTTCGTTTATCTTAACCAGCCTCTTGCCCCAACGCTAAAATAATCCCTCAACAGCCTCTTACATTCTATGCTATAATGTTTTCCTGCTGCTTTTTGGCCTGAAAAACTCCCACTCACCCTTCAAGTCTAAGCTCAAACACTACCACCTCCCTGGAAACCTCCTTTGATTCTCCCAGGTAGGTGCTCCCTTTCCTTAGGTGCTCCCCTGAGTGCTCCTTCATTACAGCAGCTACATGACATTGCAATTATTTCTTAACCTCTAAGCAGCCCTGCAGGTGCCTGCCTGCTTTCTGAGTGCGCACCATGTCTTTTCATCACTGCATTTCCTGGTACTCGACACGTACCTCATAGGTAATTCACAGAGTCAAAGAACTCCCTAGGTCTCAACATGAAGGGGCATCACTCATCCATCCAAGTCTCTCCTTTCCAATCCCACATGGTTTAGGACTTCATTATCTATCTCCTAGATTATTTAAATTAGTCTCTGCATTGGTCTTCCCATTTCCGGTCCCTCTTCCCTTGAATCCGTTCTGTATACTCTTGCCTCTGTAACATTACTAAAGTATTGATAATACTTTAATTAAATATACCAGGTTAAGCTGTTGATGCAGAGAATGCAAAGCTGAAAAACACCTGTTCCCTAAACTGAATGGGCTCAAGTCCAATAGGGCAGAGAAGTAAATAATTAACATATAATTTATCAGGTGTTATAGAGATGTTACCAACTCATGCTAATCCCCCTGCCTAGCATGTCCTTCACTCATAAATGGTCAATTCCTATTTCACTTTATATAAGAAGCCTTCCTAATCTCTCCAGCCAGAAGCAATCTCTCCTTCCTCTGCTCCCACAGTGCCCTGTTACTTGCTTATCACTTTCTGCTTGAATTAACAGTTGTTTGTACCCATACATTTTGTCTCTTACTGGATTGAAGCTTTCTAAATAGAAGGGCAATACATTTTACTTGTCTCTATTTTGCCATGGTACCTAATACAGTGCCCAGAAAATAGCTGATAAATGTTGAACCGTGATGATTAACCTCACTAAAATATTATGTGTCTGTGATTCCTTTAGGATTTGCCAGTATTAAAACTATCAGTGGGTCAAATACGTACAATTCAAGACTGAAATTTTTCCACTCTAGCCACAAAAATAGAAAGTCTATTCTGTTTGGCGAGATAATAGTGGACATATGGAGAATATTCTCAAACAGATTTGAAAGATGTGTCCAAATGAAATGGATCTCTATTGTAAAAAGACAACAAAAGGCAACTCCCTAGTCTTAAAAACGAGACAACTAGCCCCTGCTGACAAATACAGAAAAATTAAGAAGGACAAACATGGTGTGGTATTTCCATAATGGGGGCAAGTCAATGCACAAATGCTCAGCTAAGTAAAAATGTCCACAGCTCAATAAAAACTAAATTTAATAAAACAAGATACTGGCACAAGATAATATTTCAAAAATGGTTCATTAAATAAGCTCTCTGATCTCTCAAATAGCACAACTTTCCAGAGGTGAATACTTGCAGCTTATCCATTCTTTAAAATTTATAACCAATTTCTTACAACAGTGCTACTGTAAGATACCTCATCAAGCCCTTGTTAGGATCCCCAATTCTTTAATTTCATTTTTTTAAGCTAACATTTTATTGTATTGTATTGTATTGTACTGTATTGTACTGTATTGTATTGTATTTTTTGGCTGCCTTGGGTTTCGTTGCTGCACGTGGGCTTTCTCTAGTTGCGGTGAGCGGGGTCTACTCTTCGTTGCGGTGCGCGGGCCTCATTGTGGTGGCTTCTCTTTGCAGTGGCTTCTCTTGTTGCGGAGCACAGGCACTAGGCACAAGGGCCTCAGTAGTTGCAGCTTGCGGGCTCCAGTAGCTGTGGCTTGCGGGCTCTAGAGCGGAAGCTCAGTAGTTGTGGCACACGGGCTTAGCTGCTCCGCAGCATGTGGGATCTTCCCGGACCAGGGCTCGAACCCCTGTGCCCTGCATTGGCAGGCGGATTCTTAACCACTGCGCCACCAGGGAAGTCCTAATTTCACTTTTGAAAAAATATCTGTCCTCCCTCCACCCCATTCCTTCATCATAATTATTCTAGTTAAGTCCAACAGTTGTGTGCAGGATGAGGTAGACAGCAATTTAACTATCATTCACCTGAATCACAAGAATTGAGAACTTAAAACATTTTCTGATTTAAAATGCAGAACTAAAGCTCCAACTTCTCAATTTTGACCAAAAAAGAAGTTCAAGGCTCAAAACTATAAGACCTTTTAAGAAAACGCTGAGCTACAATGATATATATCTGCTCCCGTTTGGCTTGAATGGAGTCAGAACATTTGATCATATCATTTGTTTCAACATTAAAACTGCTTAGGGCAAGAACTGTCCCATCAACTAACTTTATAGAAGCCTTAGCAAACTACCTGTAGCAGCTTTTAATCTAAAGACCCGAATTTAAGTTTGCTTTGAGGATTAAGCGAGAAAATGTGCAAAAATGCTTTATAAAACTCTAAAGAACAATACAAATGTAAGGTGTTACTAGTATTATTCTTACAATAAGCTCTCTCCAAGAGCAAATCCCCCTCTATAGGAAATCAGAATAGAGCTGAAATATTTCTGTATACTCTGCGCAAGAGAATTTATGCTCTATATCAAAAATGTAAATAACTCCTAAAAAAGGAGGGAGGACAGGGAAGAAAGAAAATTCAGGTGGGACTAGAAGAAGGAGGTAAATTAAATAGCAAAGGGGAAGTTTTTGTAATAAAATAAAGCAATATAAGAGAAAGCAAACCTGGATCTTAGGAATCAGTTTCTAACTCTGCCACTTAACTATCTACTCACCTACTCAGGAGGCCCTGGTCCCTTCACCCCACTAGGCTCCAGTTTCCTTGTTTGTAAGTAGAGATAATAACTCAGAGGGTTGCTGTGGGGATTAAATGGGATAATATTCATATAGAGTATTTAGCACTATATCTGGTGCATAGTAAGTGTTAAGTAAATGATTACCGTTGTTGATAAAATTATTACTAGGGGCTTCCCTGGTGGTGCAGTGGTTGGGAGTCCACCTGCTGATGCAGGGGACACGGGTTCGTGCCCCGGTGCGGGAAGATCCCACATGCCGCGGAGCGGCTGGGCCCGTGAGCCATGGCCGCTGAGCCTGAGCGTCCAGAGCCTGTGCTCCATGACGGGAGAGGCCACAACACTGAGAGGCCCGCGTACCCAAAAAAAAAAAAAATTATTACTAGACCTGCACCCCAACTGGTGACATTCAGAAAGAAAAAGGAGCCAAGAACATATCAATGGGGAAGATGATATACAGAGAGCTAAATCTACATACCACTGTTAGGAGACAGTGTTCAAGAAATACAGATTACACAGAGCATTTTTCATATTAAATGCACAAATTACTTCCTGTGCCTCCAGGACGGCAGAAGGATCTAGAGAAGTATAGCCAAAATCTCCAAGTCATAAAAGCTGAAGAGTAATGACTGTACAGAAGAACAAGACCAAGAAAAAACAAAGGTGCTTATTGATGTGTACAGAGGCGTCTGTGATTCTGAACTTTCGATTTTCTATATATTCATAGACAGAATGAAAGCGAAGCTCCATAGCAAAGACACAGCAACTCTGCTTACCCAAAATAGATGGTATTAGCATCATGCAGAGTCATTTAAGTTTCTGCCATCTTGTTCTTTATTCTGGGGAAGTGGTTGTATCTGCAGTTGATTTTGAGGTGTTAACCATTATTAACTCCATCATATTCGGTAATTGCAAAAGCAGTAAAAAGTGCCCCAAAATTAGGAAGAAGAGGAATAGAATCCCCTCCTGAGGCAGATGTAGAGATAGCAAATAACTGTAAAAAGTGAAAGAGCAATGGATGCTGCCTTTGCACATGGGCTCAGTGACTTACACACCCGTGGAATCAATAAGAATCAGCAAAAGACAAGGAAAACAGGAAACCTTCCATATGTGTGCCCAGAGAATCAGCACCAATTTGGGTTGTCAGCTGGTCTGGTGTTAATTCAGGGGAAGACAAGGAGCTTGTTTAAGAATTTAAAAGCTGAGCACAGTACAAGTACTACTATCATAAGCCACAGACAAATTGCCAAAGTTCGAGGCCTTTCTGAATTTACACAACATCAACCTGAATGGTCACCTCACTATCTGACCTATAACTGCTAAGGTCTTAGGGAGGCTACCTGTCTCAGTGGACTTTCAATGGAGGCAAAACTAGCCTATGGGGCTTCCCTGGTGGCGCAGTGGTTGAGAGTCCAACTGCCGATGCACGGTACACGGGTTCGTGCCCCGGTCCGGGAAGATCCCACATGCCGCGGAGCGGCTGGGCCCGTGAGCCATGGCCGCTGAGCCTGCGCATCCGGAGCCTGTGCTCTGCAACGGGAGAGGCCACAACAGTGAGAGGCCGCGTACTGTGTACCGCGTACCGTGTACCACAAAAAAAAAAAAAAAAAAAAAAAAACTAGCCTATGATGGGATAAGATGCCCCCAAAATTTCTATCAACAAGGAAGTGAGAGTATGTCTGATTTCTCTTTGAGTTTGCCCAACTCACACCCCTTTTTACTGAGAATAACCTTTCAAAACAAAACCCGTACTTAAAGGAACGTAGAACTTTTTACAACAAAGCATAGTGGACTTAAAAGCATCTCCCTGAAATTATGGGCTGAAGATCCTGGAAACATTATCAATCAGGGGGTGGTAAATGGAAATAATAGGCCAGCACTGCTAATTCAAGCTGTGTGGAAAAAACTTCTTAAATTTGTTTTGCCATTTTCCTCTTATTGTAATAATATAAATACATGCGCTTTAAATCCTGGCTATTGTTCTGCCACTTTTCCCATTAGGTTTTACGGTCATCAGGGTTTTCTAGAATCTACCACACTCACACAAGGAGAGAACACTTATATTAATTCACAGAGACTGTGCCTCTGGAGCTCTACTTAAAACTATGAGTATGGTCGATCAGTGCACTGACAAAGGTCTCCATCTTGCTAGACGGGTAAGGACAGGTAAGTACCCCTACCACTGCCTAGACATACTTTTTTTCCCTAACCTTTAAATCCAATTGAGTTTATTGTGATTTCAATACCTAGATAACCAATAACAAATGCGAACCATTCCTGAAACTTCATAAATAAAATCAGTTGGACCATTCATTCAACAAAGAAGCATTTACCGTGTAGGCCTAAACTGGGCCCAGTGCAATTCTATAGCATCTTTTATTTCACAATCCCAGAGAGCTTTCAAAGTTGCCCTAACATAAAGTATCAGTGATTGAACTTCCCTCATTTTAAGCATGTACAACACTCTATTCAAAACAGATTCAGGCAGTATAAATTTAGCTGTTTGTGGAAATAAAAACTGAAAGGGCTGAGAATGACATTCAATCATTAACTAAATTCCAACTTCACAATTCAATCCAAAAAATACCCAGTACCAAGTGGTTTAAAAAAATCACAAGCCAAATATACAATGATTCAAACGTTCCACTAGGCAAAGCTAATATAGTTATAACTTCTCACTTCTAAATCCTTATGGGTATTGCTTCTAGGTAATAAGTCAAATTTATCAAAAGTCCCACTCAATGATTACATTTAATCTGCACCAAGAGCAACTTCTAAAAAGAGATTAAATATCTAACATGCCAAAAATAAGTTATTTACCTCGGTTTTTGCTGTCTTGGAGCTCTTTCTAGAAAATAGATCCCTAAATTTAGGTGCCAGAGGAATGTATTTTTCCAAATCAAGTCTTTGAAACTACAGACCTGAGAAAGGCCATCAAAAGCGGGAGATAAAATAAGGAGAGTGGTTAAGCACAGGGATGCAAGTATAAGCCAGAATGCCTGGGTTGGAATCCTTGTTTTACCATTTTCTAGGTACCTCAGTTACCCTGTCTGCAAAATGGGAATAAAAACACCTACTCCATACAGTTGCTGTAAGGATTAAACCCAGGTAGATTAGTACTGTAAGGGTTTAGAGGCAAGCAGCATTATATAAAGTGTTTGCTTATGACTATCATATGACTAGCTCATCCAAATCATCTACACAAATGCCTTTCTCTACTGAAAGCCTTCCTTAATTGGTCTAGTAGAATTTAACCCCTCCCTCCTTGGCTTCTCCACAAAATGCATTGTGTACTATAGTTATTGGGTATATTTCCCTCCCATGAGGTTGGAGACAGAGACCACAGTTCATGTGAGTGTACAGGACAGCAAATACTGTTCATTGTTGCCCTTCAGTTTCCTCTCTCTAAAGGTTCTGAACAACAATATCCTGTCAATTAGCAAACCTTTACCTGGAGAAAGGAGCTTTTTGTAATCAGCACACTTAAGTACTGGGCATACCTTGCTAAATGTTCTCTTAAGACTTAAACAAACATTTGAGGGGTTGGAGTGGGGAGAAAGAAGGATTCACTTAATATTTTTATAACTAATGACCATGGTTATCTTTTTAAATTAATTTTTTAAAATTTCTTATGCTTTAAAAGCTTATTCTCATTTTTTCATTCAAAAAGTCTGTGGTGCTTTTAATATAAAAATACAGTAGCATAATTTCTGCATATGTCAAGTCTACCTAATCATAACTTGACCATCTGCTGATTTTAACATTACTTTGAGATGCCAATCTTTCTGGCTTTGATTTGCCCTCTTTTCTCTCACAAAAAAGTTCCACGCACATACAAAAAAGCTTCCAACTTATGCCAGATCGCTGGGAAAACACTTTCTAAGTGTTATCCTACTTCGCTAACATAATGATGTTGCCCTTACTTCGAGAGGACAGAACTTTCCTGAAAACAAATGGCTGAATTGAGTCCATTGGTTTGTTACCGCTTTCTACAAAGTACAGTTCTTCCTTTGTTTTTATAGCATCTTACCTATTGAAATTAATTTTTTTCTGGCATAAAAACTGCTGAGGACATCTTCTTAGTTGCACAAATATTCCTGGCCTCTACTCTTTGATTTATTTTAAAACAAACTCAAAAACAAAAGGCTAAAGAAGAATTGCACTCATTTAATGTGGTTTTTCTAAGTCTAATTTTTTCATTCCCCAGTGGCACGGCCTTTCAAAGGATTACACAAACTACACCGAATTTGTTTCTCATTCTAAACATAACCCAACCAAATGGGGAATGTTATCAGCCATCTTAACAAGGAAAACACCACAAAGCTAAAACCAAACCAAAAAAAAATATTTTTATCCATTGTACCTCCTTTGAGATCAGGACTTTTTTACATCAAGGTACTTTGACGTACCTATGCAATGAACAAATGTCATCATAATTTAACATCCTATTTTGGACTAATTTCTCTCCCCTCAAATAGTCACAAGAATGGCCAATTCACATACAATACCTCTCAGCTACTGGGTAGAGAGTATAATAAACTTAATTGTTTTATATATCCTGAGGCATACAAAGAAAGACCAAACAAACCCAAAGAGGTTTCCAGTATCTTATATACATTTATGATCGAAACAAAGAACTTTCAAAAACCTGCCCTCAGTAAGCAAAACTGGGCTTAAACCACAATAAACCCTGCCTTTAAGTAGGGAGACCTGACAAGTTTAAACCCCCAACCCACTCACACACCCTCAAAAGACTAAGTCTCACTCCCTTCTTACAGCTAGGAGGCATAATTAAAACACTTAAAGTTGTTTCCTCAGACTTTAGTAGTAATAAAGCTAATACTCAGGCCACCTTCTCCGAGCAATCGGCTTCTATCAAAACTTATCACAAGCTGCAGGAAATAGACAGGAGCGTTGGTTTTGCATTTTATCAAGCGAAGAACAACAGCATCACACTTTTTGGAGAAGCCACTACTCCCAGCACCACCAGCTCTCCCCGCCCCCCTCCCCATTTTTTTTTTTTCTTTTCTTGTTTTATGTCTTTCCTCCAAATTTAGTCTGAAAAGCGGTCCCACGAAACAAAAGTAGTATCAGTAACGGGAGTCCACTGGTTTTGAAAATAAAGTTTGTTCTTTTGCTATCAACCTGACAACTTTTTAAAGGTGAAATGTCTCCTCCTCAATCGGGCACAACCTCCCCTATTCCCATACCAAACAACCACTCATTTGCCCCCGACAGTAAATGTGAAAAAAGGGAGTGGGAGAAAATGATGTTGAAAAGAAGGGTCTAGGGTTCCAGTGGTAGGTACGGATTTTGAGACCGGTTTCTAACACTCCGTGTCTTCTGGGAGCTGGGCAGCTTTACTGTGTCTATCTGAGAAATGTTTAGCAATCTGACGCATCAGTTTTTAGGAATGGTACACAAACAGCCCCCACAATCTAAGAGCCATGCCCAGAATCCTTCCCCTCGGTGGCATCGGCTGAGGGCAAGGGACGGGAGAGCGGGGGATACAGAAGAGGATCCGCGACATTTGTTATTGTTTATAAAGCCCAGGCAGGGACCGGGAGCGTGGTGCTCGGGGGCCGAGGAGTGGAAGGCGAAAGGAGCAGGGAAGGACAAAGATGCCTCCCGGGGCTCGAGGCCACCTCTCCGGGCACCCGGTGCCAGTACCACCCCGGGAAACAAGAGGGCCAAGGCCGTCGGCGGAGCTTCACCGGAGACATTTCCAGCCCCGAAATTAGCCCGGCTTTCCCTGGACACCCAAAGACACCTAATATCGTCTCCCGCTCCCGCTCTCAGAGTTGGGGCCGGCGCGGCGAGCCGAGCGCCCCAGCCCCCTCCGCCGCGGAGCGCCGCATCCGCGCACTCACCTGCCTCCGGTCGCTCCCGCGGCCGGCTCAGCCTCCACACGGGCCGCAACCGACCGGCGCCAGTCCGCTCCCTTCTGCCCGCTCCGCCCTCGCCCCGCCCCCGGGAGGTGGGACCCGCCGCCGCGCCGGAATCTCGGGGCGGCCTCCCTGAACTCTCGCGAGGCCTCCCTGCTCCGCTTCTAGGTGGCTGGGCCGGTCTGACTCGCCCTGACGTCATACGCACCACAGCCGGAAGTAGCCTTCTGTCGTCAACGCAGCCAGCACCCCTACCGCCCCACCCTCCTGCACCTAGTGAATTCGTGACTCACCCTGGAGGGGTTGTTTGAAGAGTCACCGTCTCCCTCCCTCATCAACCTCACCTCACTTCCCTCTTCTCTGCTCAAAGCTAGTTCAGGCCACTCTTGAGAGTGGCCCAGTGTGTTGCCACATTAGTCACGTGTCCTAAATGTCGCCAGAGTTTTTCTTGATGCTTCACAATGCCATGTGAATGTTAGAGGAGGAAAGGGGCTTAGAGATCATTTCAATTATTTTTTTGGAACATAACTGTAGAGCAGAGTAGGAAAATGTGATCAACAAAAATGGATTGACTGACCTAGTTCCCTAGGTAGTATCTGTGGAGTCTAGAAGCCACCCAGCTTCCTTGATCCTTTTCCTTTTCATCATGACTCAACTGTAGAGATTTGAAAGGGATTCACATTTGGAAAAGCTACCAAAATAACTCTGCGGTATTCATGAAAAACTTGCTTGGGTTATCTTGGAAAATCTAAAATAACTGACAATACCGGGCTGCTTATTTAGGATCAGAGAACGATGAGGAAAATCACCTGCCTGTAGCATGACTCAGAAAGGATGGTTTTGGGAAAATGATGCGTTTGAGTTTTTATTGGGCAAGCCAAACGAGAATCGTTCCCAATTATTGTTGACAAATTATCTTCTATCTAAAATAGTGGAGATTTTATAAAATACCATTTACTTTTAGTCTTTTAAGACAGTATACAAAGCTAGTACTGTGCTTGCAGAAAATATAATTCAGAGATGCCAATCATTATCTTTAAGTTTCACCAAGAGCAGGTGACACATATGAAAGACTTAGGGAAGAATCTTAACATCACTTCTATTTTTTTTACACTCTGTGCTTTTTCATGCATAGCTTGATAGCAGAAAAAGCACTATGTAGTCTGGTAATTAGTGTATTCTTGGGGAAATCAGTTCATTCTATATCATATGGTCGTTTTGAGGCTCAAATGACAATTGCCATATGCGAGCATAAGAGGTTTAATTGTGATCAAACATGCTCGACAGAGGCCTGTACACCTCTCTCCCTCCACCACGCACATACTACTTCAAGTGGGTAGGATTAAGAACAGCTTATGGAGTATTATACAGCAAATTTATGTTTTCAAATGTGCCATGCTATTTTCATGGAGCTAGAGTAATAGGGACTTGTCTAGGGTGTCAGACTAGGATAACATGAGGCAGGCTAAAGCTTCGACTTTTAGTTTCTTAATTGAGGCCATTCCAAATAAATTCCCCCTGTTTGTTGAAGGTACCTGACCTGAATCAAATTAGAGCCAACTGCTCTTTTGGAAGTTTGGTGAAATCTATGGACCCTTTTTCAGAACAGTGTTTTTAAAGGCATAAAATAAACTACCTAGGGCTATAAAGGAAATTGATTATATTAATATACAATTATTAAAATAGTAAAAAATGAGGTTTTGATATAGTTCTGTAGTAGGCAGCTTCTAAGATGATTCCCAATAATCCTCACCTTCTGGTATTTCTGTCTTGCACAATCCTCTCCTCGAGTGTGGGCTGAACCTAGTGACTTGGTTTGGGTTTTTTTGTTTGTTTGTTTTTAAGTTTTTTTGTTGTGGACCATTTTTAAAGTCTTTATTGAATTTGTTACAATATTGCTTCTGTTTTATGTTTTGGTTTTTTGGCTGCGAGGCATGTGGGATCTTTGCTGCCCAACCAGGGATCGAACCTGCATCCCCTGCAATGGAAGGCGAAGTGTTCACCACTGGACCACCAGGGAAGTCCCTGTGACTTGGTTTTGAAAAAGAGAATCTGGCAAAAATGATGGGGTGTTACTTCCATGATGAAGTTACAAAAGACTCTGGCTTCCATCTTGTTCATCTTCTCTTGCTCCACTTCTTACTCACTCTGATGAAAGCCAGCTGTCAGGCTGTGCCCTGTCTTATGGAGAGGCCCATGTGGTACAGAACAGAGCAAGGTCTCCAGTCAACCGCCACTGAGGAATTGAGGCACCCAGTCCAGCAACCCATGAGGAACTGAATCCTGCCCACAACTACATGAGTGAGCCTGGAAGCAGACTCCGTCTCAGTGGAACCTCGAGATGACTGCAGCCCCAGCTGACACCTTGACTGAGCCTGGTGAAGGACCCTGAGCCAACAGACCCAGCTAAGCCTTGCCAGATTCCTGGCCCCCAGACACTGTGAAATAATACGTATTTATTTTTTAAGCCACGAATTTGGGGGGACAGTTAATTTATTACATAGCCATAGATAACTAATAGTTATATATTTGCTTCTTTATTAATGCATTAAACTACAAGATCAGTACCTACAGTAATTTTGCAGTAATGATGCACATAAACAATATTTTGAGAAGTCTGCACCAACTTTAATGTGGTAGAAAATATGTGTGAGTTCTATTGGGAGCAAAGTCACAGGTTGCTAATATTACTGTGGTTTGCTGACTACCTTCATAATGGAAGAAATGCTAATTTTCAATTAGGTAGGGCTTAGTAAAAATACATTTATGCATATATATTATTATTTATGCCTAAGTTATATATATATATATATATATATATATATATATATATAATGTGTATATTTATTTTTTCCTCAAAGTTCACAGACCCAGATTAAGAACACTTAGTCTAAATAATAGATTTTTTGGTAGGGCTTTCCAAAACTCTTATTATCAACTCTCTTATTATCAGTTGGAATTAAATAAACCCAGGTAACCATGGCCATTGCAAACTGTATTAACCTACAGTTGAATATGAATTTTTATCCCCTTTCCCTTGTTCCCTCTTCTCCAAATCTATGCTAAGTGTAGGTAGACAAGCTAAAATTGTAGGCCAGAGAGAGAGAAAAATCATGATGAAAATCTTTTCAGCACCCAGAATTCATCTGATTTTTGTTTTCAGTGTGTGCAATTTAGTATTACTTTTACTCCCCTAGACGTACCACATAGTAAATAACCAAAGAATGCCAAATGATGGTAGTAAATGATAACAGAAGGAAACTATCAATAAAACTCTTCCATATAGAAAACACAGAAACATAGAAAAGTTGCTTTCCTATATATGCAGCTTTGCAACTGTGGGATATGGTCAAAGCAGCTTTTAGAGAACAACTTACTGCTTTAAATGCATTTAACAGAAAACACAAAAATGTAAAAACAAATGAACCAAGCTCTCAATTCAGGAAACCTGAAAAAGAAACAAAATAAATCCAAAGAAAATAGAAGGATGTAAAGATTAGAGCAGGATCCCTTCCAGATGTCCTGGCCCTTATGTGTACCAAGTATTATAGATCAAATACATAATCACTCCCATATATAACTCTATTTTTCAAATGGACCTAAATTATGTTATGATTAACAAGTTCAAATACAGTTCTGAAATATAAAGGCAGAAATTAATGTAACAGGGAGTTAAAATCAAGTCTGAAATTGACAAATAAGATGATTCTTTGAAAAGTCAAGGAAATAGGAAAAACTTTGGCAAGACTAATTGGGGGTGAGTGGTGGCCGGGGGGAAGGGGGCAGGGGGAGACACAACTAGCAAGAATGATAATAGAGATGTAACTGCAGATATGGAGTTTCTTTAAGCCTTACAAAATTATGATTAAAAAGAGAGGCTATCAAGACAAACTGGCTGAACACTCCCCTCGGTGTGAGTATGAGCAATGCTAATTCCTGATTAGCTCCATGGGTAGACCAAGAAGAGGAGCTAATATTTACTGAGTTCTTTCTGTGTGCCAAGCATTGTGCTCTTCGCTTGTACTGTCTCATTTAATCTTTACAATAAGCCAGTGAGTTAGGTATTATTGTCACCAGTTTATAGATGATGAAACGGAGGCTCAAAGAGCTGTAGTGACTCACCTAAGATTACCCAATAGCAAGTGGCAAAGCCTAACAGTAGATAAAAGCAGTACTACTGAGCAAAAGTAAAAAACGGAATTTGGAGACAGGGAAACTAGTTTGAAGTGCTTACCTGTTTACAATATGCTCCATGAATGTTAGCCTCGAGTACTATTATTATGATAATCCCCATCCTTTAAATGGGATTAAGAAGACTACAACTGCAAACATGCAGAGATATGGACAGAAAGTCACATTCAAAGATGTTTATCTCAGCATTATTTATCCATAACTGTAAAAAGTTGGAACTAATCTAAATATCTAAAGATAGGGATTGGTGTAATAAATTATAGTGGATCCATACAGTGTAATAGCATATGTGTGTTAAAAATCATATGTAGAAAAATGGTTAATGACATAGAAAGATGTTCAGAATATACTGTTAGGTTTGGGAGTTCTTCTAAAGCACGTTACCAACAGTGTAATAGCTTTGGTATAAAAATTATTTGAAAAATAATATATCTATGCACTCATAATATACACATTCCACATCTATATTTAAAGACTAAAAAGAAAAGCAGTAAAATAAAAACGTTCAATGTTGTGATTATGGAAAAAAAGTTAATGATCTATGATGTTATGCCAGTTAATTTTTTTTTGAGGAGAGAGAGAATAGGTGCTTTTCAGTTCTCTTGGAAGACTGTCCAATGGAAAACCATTAATTTTTTTATTGTGGACAAATAGAAAGTTGATGGGATACAAAGAAAGTTGAATGGACCTTTCCAGTTTGACGTAAAGAGAGCTTGACCCCTGGCTCCTTTTCTCATAGCCAAGACTTTCAAAGGGGCTCTTGCCCAGACAGGCTAAATGCAATTGAGTTTGTTTGTTTGAAAATAAAGGCTCTTTTCTACAAGCTTCAGGGGACTTTCATTGGACCATTTAATCAAACACATGACAATCCATTCAGAACTCTCACCAGACTGCCTTCTGCAGAGCATTTTATAAGCCTGGAAACAATGACTTCTAATTGATTCATGTTTTAATTTTTAACTGGCTTGACTAAAGTGCAAACTATTTATCACCTAGGGTGTAAAGCATTCCAGATTTAGGCTATTAATCCTCCAAAGTTAAAAGCACCTTTGTAAACCAGAAACCTGAAGAAAAGCATGAAGGAAAGGTGAAAATATATTATGTCTAACTATCTCTTTGCATTATATTTATTGCTCTGCAAAGTGTAACAAAGAACCACACGGGATTTGTATTCCAAAGACCTGGTTCTTTTACTACTGTACGACCTTGCACAGATCAAAAAAGTTCTGTGGAGTCTTATTTCCTCATTTGTAAGATGGGAGAATATCAACATGATAGTTGCTGCAAAGATGAAATATTTTTTGATGAAAGCACTTTGTGAACCATACAACATCACTGCCATAATGGAAAGAACGCTGAAGATAGAGAGATCTCAGTTTGAAAAATAGCTACCTCTTAGGATTAAATGAAATTAAATGAGATAATATAAATAAACACCTAGTATAGGACTCAGGATATATTCACACTCAATTCAAGGTAGCTATTATTATTATTATCATCACTAATACTAATAATTAGTGATATAACAAAAACGCATGTTTCAAAATGAAACCCTTTTACTTTTGCCAGCTGCAAATAAAATGGATTCTCTGCATCTGCAGATGTTTGGTGCTGTTTACATCCATGAAGAGAGAAAGTCCCTGTCAGACCTTTCTTGCTTTGATTCTTGTCTACTCTATTAATTTTTACAGATTCCTGATACTAACAGAGATACAGTGGATTTTCTATCTGTGAAATAGGAAATACAGTGCATAAGTAAGATGAGGATAAGTGATGCTGTGGTAACAATCACAGAATTTTAGTGGCTTAAAATGTTGAGGGGCTTCCCTTGTGTCGCGGTGGTTGAGAGTCCACCTGCCGATGCAGGGGACACGGGCTCGTGCCCCGGTCCGGGAGGATCCCACATGCCGCGGAGCAGCGGGGCCCGTGAGCCACGGCCGCTGAGCCTGCGCATCCGGAGCCTGTACTCCACGGTGGGAGAGGCCACAGCAGTGAGAGGTCCACGTACAGGAAAAAAAAAAAAAATGTTGAGGACTTATTTATTGCTAGTGTTTTATGTCCTTTGCAGGTCAGCAATAATGCTTGCTCATCAGGGTCACTCAGGGTCCCAGACCAACGGAGCAGCTATCATCTTGCACACTGCTGATCTTCATGCCAGAAGGCAAAGACAAGATTGGAGGGTCTCAAGTAGAGACTTTTGCTCACAACCCATTGATTGGCCAGAAGTAGTTGGATGGCCCCATACAAATAAAAGAAAGCCAGGAGGTACAATCTTTTAATATTCCAGGAAGGAGCAAAAACCAGGAATATTTGGCAATAGTACTAATGACCACCACATGTTGTATATGTGAAAAACACTGTCCAAATGCTAGATGTTACATTATTCCCTTTCTCCACTTCTTAAAGAAAAACTGATAGTTAAGCTCTTTACAAAAGAAAAATGCAAGACACTATATAATATTTTGTGATAATATATGCTATATTTGAATGGTTTAAAATTTTAGAATAGCAAATTAAAACAGAAAAAAATAAATTTCTGCTTGGTGTTTTTAGTCTCCTAAAAGTGACGTTCATTGACATTAGAAATTCACTAACATTGCATAATATTAAGTTTTAAAAAGACTTCCTTTTTAAAACTAAAAGGTGGGTTTTTTTCCCTTAAATCTCACTGCCTTTCTCATTCCTTATTTTAGGATTGAGTCCTAAAAATTTTATTTTCTCAAGTAAGAAAAAGAATACCCCACCCCAAAGACTGTTTTTCATCACAATAGTAGAATTCAACTTATTAAAAAAATTCACGTTTAATGTAGGCAGCTGAAGAAAGCTAAAATAATTTGAAAACATTCTAGGAAATTATTATAGTCACTTTGTTGTAGAGTGTCTATTCATATTCTGTGATTCTAGTACTTAAAATTATTATACCTTTAAGAAGCAACTACTCTCCAGTTTTGTATTCATTTATTTTAAATATTATTATTTAATTATCATGAAAATATTTATTATAAATAAATAAATAACCTATTTGGGTTTTGAATCTGCACCAGAGTTCCTATACTTTATTTGGTTCTTCTTCTATAACTTAGTAGCTCATTTATATAGAATATATTTTTTTAAGTTGATCTCTTTAGAAGTGATTATGACTCTGCTTCAAAATCTATTTAAGCTGTTATAATGAACTCTTTAGAGATGATGTCAGGTCTCAGAAAATCTATAAAAAAGAGGGTTTAGAGGGGGTTTCTTTTTTACGACTCCCATCTGCTGGGGTGGGGACTCTTTCCTTTTCTTACAGCTACATTATTCAGTGACTCTAAGTGCAGGTGCTACTCCTCAACTACTACATTCTACTTTCAATCTACTTTCTTTATTTTTTATTTTTATTTTCTAGATGTTGAAATTCCTGGGAATGCAGGAACAGGCCAGATGGAGAATGTCTCTAACTCATACCTCCATAGTTGCCCGAGTGCTAGTAGATGTTTCTATAGTTCTATAGTCTGAGCCTGGAGGGACAGTCGGACATAGGGGCAACAATCAGATCTATTTTCCTCGGTTTGAAGTAAATGGCCTGTGCTCAGAGATGGAGGACAGGACTGATCAAATAGTCAAGCAGGACAGAGGGTCCCAAATGTGTCACACTGTGCAATGGAAGGAGGACCACATCTGAGGACCACATTTGGACTAAGGGCTGAGTCCTTAGTCTTTGTGGTCTTGGGCACTTAAACTCTCTAAACCTCAATCTACTCATCCATAATATGGAAAATGTAGGATGTTCTGATTATCAGAGGATAATTGTTGCCAGCAAAAAAAAAAATAAAAAGTAAATATCAGAGGGAGGGCCAGTATTTTTTTTTTTTCTTTTGGTTGCATTGGGTCTTCGTTGCTGTGCGCGGGCTTTCTCTAGTTGCATCGAGTGGGGAGCTACTCTTCGTTGCGGTGCACGGGCTTCTCATTGCGGTGGCTTCTCTTGTTGCGGAGCATGGGCTCTAGGCACGCGGGCTTCTGTAGTTGTGGCACGCGGGCTCAGCAGTTGTGGTTGGCGGGCTCTAGAGCACAGGCTCAGTAGTTGTGGCACACAGGCTTAGTTGCTCCATGGCATGTGGCATCTTCCCGGACCAGGGATCGAACCGGTGTCCCCTGCATTGGCAGGCGGATTCCCAACCACTGTGCCACCAGGGAAGTCCGATGGCCAGTATTTTATAGAAACTATGGAAGAAAATTTATGTTATATGTATTTTACCAAAATAAAAATAATTGGAAAGAAATTTCAGGTTGCAGTTGTAGCCATGCAGTACTTAGACTGAACAAAGGCTGAATCACGTCAGGGATTTTTTTTTTAACGAAATTTTTCAGACATTGGATGATATTATTGATTGACATTCCTCAGTTTGCGTCTGACATAACGTCACAATCATATAGTGGACTGCTCTTAAAAAAATGTTTTCTGAGATCTTTTGATGTTCACATTTTTCTATTTTAAACCATTGTTTGTAACAGTTTCCACTTTGTGAAAACAGTTAAAACAATTGAACTTCCTTCTCAGTTATCTCTTCCTACTAGAGAGTGTCGACTTTAGGGTGAATTCCTAGAAGTGGGTCAAAGAGAATGCACATTTTATTTTTCCCACACCGATTGCCAAACTACCATGCAGAGGTTGCACTAATTTCCACCGTTACTGGCAAGCAGTACAAGAAAATTCCTGTTTCCCCACATGCTGTTCACAGTAGGCTTTGTCCAGACTTTTCATCTTAACAGAGAAAGAGAGACTTACAGTCATAGAAAACAAACTTATGGTTACCAAAGGGGATAGCGGGGGGAGGGAAGAGGTAAATTAGGAGTTTAGGATTAGCAGATACACACTACTATACATAAACTAGATAAACAACAAGGACCTACTGTATAGCACAGGGAACTATATTCAATATCTTGTAATAACCTATTATGGAAAATAATCTGAAAAAGAATATATACATATATATGAATATATACATATATATTATATATCTCTCTCTCTGAATCACTTCACTGTACACCTGAAACTAACACAACATGTAAATTAACTATACTTCAATTTTTTTAAATGGTTAAAAAAAAAAGAGAGAGACTAAGACCTTGGCATGATATTAGAGATAAACCTTAGTGTTAAGCAGAAGGGAAATTTGTATGGAGACTCATTTTGTAATTGGTGAGTTGGTTAGTAATTATTTTCATGTTTTGATGATTCCCTCAAACAATTTTATAACAGTGGAGACTCAGAGAATGACTAAGGGGGACCCCCTCCCTCCATCTAATAGAACTGTGAAAACTAAGTTAGATAAGGTACATATACTGACCACCACCACACAGGAACTCCATCAGAGTACCTCTTCTTCCTTTCAGCTCTGAAGCTAAGGTTGGGAACAAGACAGTGTAAGGAAGTAAGTGACAAAACCTGTGGCTTGTGTAAACAAAGAGGATTCAAGTACGGTCTGGGGTAGTGTTGGTTGTTGCTGTGTTGATAATTTCTCTTTGCCAGATAATTTTATAAATCTGAAGACAGGGATTGTAGGGGAGAAGTTACTGGACCTGCCTCTCATTCTGCTATGCTTTCCAACCCTTCTGTGAGTCAGGTTTTCAGAGGGTTGGCCTCATGCATTTTATGCTGATTTGGTTTCCTGGAGGAAGTAACGCAAATAGGGCTTTCAAAAAATTGATCTTTTTTCTCATTAGGCCACACAGAGCCTTGTGGACAAGGTTAAGGAGATTTATCTTCACTTAATAGCAACTGGAAGCTATTCAAGGGTTTTAGGCAGAGGGGTGATGTGTCAAATAGGCATTTGAAAAGTACTCTGATGCTCGTATAGAGAACTGGTCTCATAAGTATCAATATTAAATTGTATATTGTAAACTGTTTGGGGCAAGAATGCCACGGTAAGCAGAAATAAATGGCTGGTCTAGTTGTAGGTGTGTCCCACTAGGGCTGAAGAGTGCAAATATGATCAGATATGATAAATCAGATAAATGAACATCAGATAAATCATCTTAGTCATCACGTAAATTCCTGACTTGGCTTCTCATTTAGATTTTCTTATAAATTAAGGGTGTGCCAATTAACCAATAGAAGTTTTTGGTTTGCTAGGCAATTACATTTCTCATTATAAATTGCTACATGTTCTTTTCTGAGCTAGATTACCATTACTCTGCATTAGTTTCTCTGAGTTTTATCGCCTCTGACAAAGTTAAATTTCTGGCCATGCAAAGCTAAGGATCAAGCTCTATCCTGAGCAACAGAGTCTCTTGTTGACTTCTTGGCGAGCATGTTCTCTGACTACAACAGTCTATGGTAGGATATCACTGGAGTAAAATTCTTGTTAAGAGGATTAATATGCAGACTATTTTAATGGTTTTAATATGTTTAAAATGAGCCTGTTTTAATGTTTGAAATGATTATGAAAAGACTCACTCACATATGTAAAATGGCCCAGACGTAGGTCAGGTTTCCTGGGGAAAAGACCCTAAAACTCTCAGATTAACATGCAAGAGATTTGCTGGGGAGTGATCTCTGGAACAACTCAGGTGAGTGAGAGAAGACAGTAGGATGAGGCAGAGGAAGAAGTTGAACTCAGATGCAGGTGAAAAGGAGGCCTCAGCCTAACCTGCAGGGAGCTCTGGAGTGGTGATGACGTTTCCGAGTTGTCCCAGTTGAGACAAGTAGCCAGGCCTCTGTATCCCAACTGCAGCCAGCTGTTGAATGTGGGAGAGGCAGCCTCTTGGCTGAGGGAATAACTGAAGAGGGACATGTCTCTGGGCTGTCAGAAGCCAAGGTTCCCAGCAGCTGTGGGTTTGATGGTACCCCACAGCATCCACTACCAGCCCCCTGAAGTCCTGGCCTTCATCCTTGGTCCTAGGCCTGTTTCCTGCATGTACCAGTAAAATACTGCTCTTTAAAAATGCTCTACTTTGCCTTCTGATATGATTTACTTAGGTCACATCACTTCTGTCTTACCCTGCTTACCCTCAAATTAATCATGAAGAACATCAAACAAACAAAAAGTCAGAGATATTATACAAAATAAATGGCCTATGCTCTTCAAAGTATAAATGTCATACAAAAAGGCAGCCTGAATTGTTCCAGATTTTTAAAAACTAAAGAAATAAGACAGCTAAATGCAACATTTAATCCCCAATTAGATCCTTGACCAGAATTGCATTATTTGCTGTAAAGGACATTATTGGGACAGCTGACGAAAATATGATTAAGATCGGTAAATTAGGTAAAGTCAATGTAAATTTCTGATTTTGATAATCATTCTGTAGTTATATAAGAGAATATCTTTCTCCTAAGAAATACACACAGGAATATTTAAGCATAAAATGGTAAAATGTTCCATTTGAACAGTACCATTTATTTTTATCCCAAATAGTCCCAATTTTGCCCTGGGAAAAACTACAGTATCTGTCAATGGAGAACATGACATTTTCACTAGGACTAATTACATCTCACAGAAATACATTTACCTAGAATGCATATAAGAAGAATAGATCCTATTTTCTAAAAGGGCCCTTTCTTATGTTTTTTTTTTACAAAAGCCCGGTGGCTTTATTTATTTTAGATTTGTGCAACTACCTCCTTCCTGCCTATGTTCCTTAGGTCCAAAGGCCCTGTATCATTTACCTTCCTTCTTTGATATTTTTTAAAAGAACAATTTGTTGTGAACTAGTTCCATATTATGTAAATATTGTTAGTGAACCTCCACGGGAATTATAGTATCTAAATAATGGTAAAAGAATCCCTCTCAGCTCAACCAGTAAGGAGCTTTGAATCCTGCTGAGTCTCTCTGAATAAAATAAGAATAATATTGTTACAAAGCTTTACAGTTACTTAGTGCTTTCATCAAAGGATCCCAAAGCAATTTACAGGTATTACTTAAGCAATCAAACACTCCTGTGAGCACACTGCATATTATTCTCCTCACTTCAAAGCTTATTCAACTAAAGAAAAATTAAAAGGTGGTAGAGAGATAGGTGCATATATACATATAAATGTATATGTATATATATTTAAGTGCCTATATGGGATATAAAATTAATGGAAAACAATGTTTATCACATAGACCTAATGCCCTTTATTTTATATCTATATAAATATGATAACCAACTCATCCCAGTTTGCCAGGGACTTTCTTGGTTCCAGCAGTGAAAATGTTGTGTCCGAGGAACTCCCTCAATATTAGGCAAAGCAGAACCATTGGTCACTCTAAGTAAAACTTTTGCTTTTTTTCAAGGTAAATGAATGAAAATTGACTATAAAAGTCAGAGACCCCACTAGTTAATAAATTATGGACTGGCCTTGTGGTCCCATAAATTTAAACTCTCATTTTTTTCTATTAAAGAAGTGAGACCTGGGTCAACTTACATGGGTTTTTGCATTCTCCACCAAATATTTTATATTGACATTTTTTTGAGGAACTGACTATATAAATAGTGGTATAAAACAGAATTGCATATTGCTTCTTGCCTCTTGTGAGCCCAATCTTAAAATTCATAGCACTGAGAAACAGAAGTTATTAAAGTTTTAAGGGGCTTGAAGTTTCATAATAGGAAGGTTGACTAGGAAAAACATAAAATCAAAAAACGCATCAATAGAACTCTCAGAGATGTTGTGAGGAATAACAGACTTTGGCAAAATAGAACCAAGAAGTATGTTAATGAATGGCTTCCTACAGTAACACTGGATCTTGACCCTAGCTAGCATCATCATCATCATCATCAATACCATCATCATCATCATTGTCATCATCATCAACATCATCCCACTATAAATTGGTACTGTATAGACTTTCAAATTATTCATATTTTATATATAAGGAAAGATGAGGTTAAAAAGGTGACTAAAATGAGTAAAACAGCCATTGTGTATAGCCATGTGTATGGCTACTGTGTATAGCAATTAAATTACCTGTAATTAATTCGTGTAACTATCCCTTAAAAATGAAAAATAAATGGAACAAAAAGAAAGCATACTAAGAAGAAAACATTCCCTCATTTACACTGTTTGTATCCTGTGCACATTTTACCACAGCATTTGCAACATTCCAAGCATCTACAGTGATTATTGATATATAATGAATATTCAATAAATATTTCTTGAAGAAAAGACTTGGAGAAAGAAAAGCATTCAGGCAAGGGTAAAATAGTCTACTGAAAATTGGTTCTTCTAAACACACAGGTGCTAACTAGACAATGGGTAAGACATTGTTCTTAACTGGGAGGAAGGGTATGAGGACAAAGACATGTAAGATTAGCCTTCTGTCATTAAGAAGATTGACCTTATATTAGGGAGCTATGATTAAAAGTTTAAAAATGCCTTGTGTTCAGTACGATAGTACAAAGCTCCACATAAATAAAAGTCATATGAATGATAAGGACAGTAAACTTGGAGAAGACTGCACAATCACTGTGACCTAGACTAGAGTAGGTGAGGTCTTAGCTTCACCTTCTCCAGGAACCCTGGCCTGATGACCTAAGATTGGGTTATATGTTCCTTTTATGGTATCACTCTCATAGTATGGAGGTTTTGAAATTGCCTTTTCTTCTCTTTTTCTGCCACTAGGCAACAATGTCCTTAAAGGTAGAAACTCTATTTCATTCACCATCACATCTCCACTAGCTGTCATGATGCTTGGTAAATAAAAGGCCAAAAAGAAATGGTTTTTGAAAGGCTGACTGAGTACGTCAGTGAATAAAAAAATCTTCTGGCTGAATCTTAAAGGATTTGGAGAAAGTAAAGGATTTGACATTCAGAGACAGGGAAGACAATGTGGACAAAGGTGCGGAAGCAGGAACAATGTGTTTACAGAATAGTGACTGGACTAGAAGTTCCAGGAAGAAGAATTTAGAATATAAACCTAGAAAAGTAAGTTTTAAGGGTCTGAACATCACAGTAAGGATTTTTAACTAGGTGTTCTAGGCAAAAGGAAGGCAATAAAGGTTTGAATTGGGAGATGATAAAAATCAAAGAAATTCTTCTGGGAGATTAGTCTAGTGGCAAGGAATGGATGCATTAGTTGAATGAGGGAAGGGAAGACACAGAGATTAGTTAAAAGGCCAGGGCACTGGTCCAAGTCAAAAAGGCAAGAACATGAGGGTGGCCTTGAAAAAAGAAAAGCAAGGACAGACAAGAGAGATATTTTATTTGTTTGTGATCCTACCATAAAACAGATATATTCAGGAGAGATTTTGAAGAAAAGATCTTTATAGTAGACTGGCTATGGGCAAGGTCAGGGAAAGAAGTAAAGAATTAAGCTCTTGCACCTGGATGAATTAGTGAATGACAGTTTTAGCTATGTATACTTAAAAACCAAACAAACAAACAGAATAGGGGGATGAATTTGGTTTTGGAATGTTGCTGTGGTAGCTGGTCTGAAGATGCTTCCAAACAATTGCACCATTCCCTATATACTCAAGCTGCTTCTCCCATCAAGAGGTAGAGCTTCTGACCTCTTCCCTTGAATCTGACTGGGCCTAGACTGCTTTCATCAATAGAATGCAGAGGAAGTGATGTTCTGGGACTTCTGAATTCAGGCTTTAGGAAGGCTCAGCAACTTCTGCTTCCTGCCTCTTGGAGCTCTGAGCCCTCAGGGAAGAGGTCTAGGATACCCTGCTGAAGAGAGTAGGCCATGGGGATCAGATGACACATGGAAAATCATCAAGCCACCAGACATCCAGCCCCAGCTGCAGCCCTAGATGCAATCTGACTGCAACTGCATACGAGAATTCAAGTGAGAAACACGCAACTACCCAGCTAAGCCATCCAGGTCAAACTATTTTTTGTTTTTGTTAAATCTGGCAATCTTACCATTAGCCACAATATGGAGGATTCTTTCCTAAAAGAAAACCACGTGCAGCCAGTGTGGGCATTAGGCTTCCCCAGTGTCTCCCTTTGCATTCAGGAATTTGAGGGATCCGTGTAAAGTCTGGCTCCTGAGGTGAAGTCAGCCCGCCAGCAAGTCCCACCCAGATGCACAGTTCAACTTTCTGTTGTCTCATTCTTACATCTGAAGAGATAACTAAGCATTTGATGAAAGCCTACAACATTAAAGGGAAAGATCAAGACAAGTAAATAGAAAGAGTGGCCCTGGACAAAACAGCAAATGCAGGGAGTAGGATAGAACTTTTAAAAAATGCAGATAGAATCCTCAGAGAAATAGAAGTGACGTATTCCTAAAATATGAACAAGATGCCATAGAAAAGGAAAAGTAAGAGAACAAACCTCATTCTTGGGATTTGAAAATACAACTGCCAAAAACATTTAAAAACTTGGAAGATAAAACAAGGAAATTTGGCAAATACATTTAGAATATAGAATAAAAAAGACATTAAGGTAAAAAATAGAGAGAAAGTTAAGAAATGAGAGATCATTCCAGAAAGTCTCAACTGACTACAAAGCATTTCAGAAGGAAAGAACCACGACATAATAGAAAAGCTAAAGGGAGAAACAAAATGTCTTCACATTGCAAAAGCCCATTGATTGCAGAGCAGGATGAGTAGGAAAAAAACAAAAAGAAAAAGTAAAAACCCAGATACATCACTGGGAATGTATAAAGATAAAATCTTAAAAGCTTCTAGAAAGAAATTTCACACACACACACACACACACACACACACACACCTGTCATCAAAGGCATGCCTCAGACTTCTCAACAGAGGTAGTGCTGTCAAAGTTCTAAGAGAAAATGAGTTTCCACCTAGAATTCTATGTCCAGCCTAACTATCAGTTAGGTTGAAGACCAAATACAGACTTTACAAATATGTAAGAGTTTGGAAATTTTACTCCCAATGCATCCTTTCTTAGGAAGTATTTGAATACTGTCTCCAGCAAAATGGAAACAGAGATCCATAGGACCAATCAAGGAAAGTGATGAAGGCAAGTACCAGCATGGCATCTATTTAGCAGGTTTAAGAGAGAAAATCCTTCATTTATCCAGTCAATACTGACTATGCACCTACTATCTCCTAGGCACTCTTCTAGGTGCTGGGAATTCATCTGTGATCAACAAAGTCATCATAATGCTTCCATTCTGACACGGGAGACAAAAAAGGTAAACAAAAATGTATATAAGCTAATTGTAGGAAGTGATCAATGCTATGATGAAAAAGAAAGCAGGGAAAGAAGAGGTATTGCTCATTCAGGCAAGGCGGACAAGGAAAACCCCTCTGAGGAGTGGCACTTAAGGGGAGGCTTGAAAGAAATGAAGAAATGGGTCATAGGAAAAGCTGGGGGAAAATTACTTCCGGAAGAAGAAACAGGAAGTGCAAGGCCCCAGAGGTAGAAATGAGCTTTGTGTGTTTGAAGAGTGGTAAGAAGGTAACTGTAGCCAGAATGGTGGGAGTGACACAAGGTGTGGTAGATGATGTGAGAGAGATAAGCAGGGGTCAGATCACAAGGACCTTCTCTGCCCTGTTAACTGTGCCCATAAGTCACTGAAGGGTTTAGAGCAAGAGAATGAACTGAGCAGGACAACGGAGGAATATAGGAAAAGGAGGATTTCATGGGCTTGATGGTGTGATTGAAATAATGGAAAATGTTAAGGATCAAGCCAAAAAATGAGAGAAAAAAAATGGAAGGTAATTTGAAACTATAGGGGGAAAAGGTGGTAGAAGAAAATAAAGGTACTCATAGCACATTATGTGCCTTTTCACTGAAAGATATTTAACTCAACACAAAAATAGAAATAGGGCTTCCCTGGTGGCGCAGTGGTTGAGAGTCCGCCTGCTGATGCAGGGGACACGGGTTCATGCCCCCGTCTGGGAAGGTCCCACATGCCGTGGAGCGGCTGCGCCCTTGAGCCATGGCTGCTGAGCCTGCACGTCCGGAGCCTATGCTCCGCAATGGGAGAGGCCACAACAGTGAGAGGCCCACGTACAGGAAAAAAAAAAAAAAAAAAAGAAAGAATTTTCATTGACTTTCAGATTTTAGGATGGATTGGGGGAAGTGTGAAACAGAGGAAGCAGAATAGCACAGTAGTTATAAGCATGGCTTCTAGAAGCAGACTGCCTGAATTTGAATCCCAGCTTTGCCATTTATCAACTGTGTGACCTTTGGAAAATTATATTACCTGTGTTCCTCAGTTTCCTTACCAAGAAAATGGGGATAATAAAAGTACCTACCTCATATGGCTGTAAGGAGTAACTGAGTTGACATTTGTAATGTAGATAGAACAGTATCTGCACATAGTTGGCATTAAATTAGTGTTTCCTTAAATTATAAACAGAGTATGTTTAGAGGGCAATAGAAAAGTGCTCCACCCAAATTTCTCCCTCCTACAGGTATGAAATTCCATTATCAGAAATCTTGTCCAAGGCTTTACCATCTTTTAGAGTCCCCTGTTCAGTAAAATTTCTCTTGAGAGGAATGACATCTTAAATTCTCATTTGCTGCAAACGTGTTTGAATCAATCAAATCCTTTCCAACCTTGGTTGCTGTCTGAGCACAAAGGCAGTATGGTGGGTTGCTAAGATGGCCAGAGGGCTCCACCTGCCAGGAGAGTAAAGAGCTTCAGAAAGGGAGGTGAGGGGATAGTTTAAAAGGCAACTAACGTGGAGAACTCCAAGACAAACAACCTCCCCATGTGGCCAAGAGCCAGACTTCAACCAACAGAGTCCTGGCTCCTGTTTCCCCATGGCCAGTCCTGGCTGTGTCACATTGACATGTTAGAACCAAGATAGACCTGGGCATGAGTTCCAGGTTTGGCACGAGTTCCAGGTTTGGCACAGGTACAGGTTATTTATCAACAGACTGAAAAACCACATTATTTCTGGGTCTGCCATGGAGTCAAACCCAGGGACCACTTTCTTCACACTTACTTTTGCCCAAGGCCCACTGGCTGCTATAGTGGACTTGATCCCAAATGGTAGTCCCTGAACCAGCTCAGCCTCAAGGGCTTGGGAGGGGCTGTTTGTTCAGGCAGGAAACGGTTCCCAGAAACTCAAATTGCCTTTGGGAGTGGTTGCCTCGGGAGACCTTTCAATCCCCGTGGACTGGGGCCTCTGGCTGGCCAAATTTCCCTACTGTTTCCACAAAAACAGTGTCTGCATTTGAGTGGAAAGAACATGTGGACAAGTTAGGACCTTCCCCTTTTCAAGATGAGAACTTCTGATCCATAGACAATTTACTTTGGGAGTTGATGAATTCTGAAATGTGGCCATTTACAGGAAACTTTTTCAGTCTTTTAGGTTTCACTTGGAGAGAAATATGATACAGGAGAAAACCGTGCTGGCTTAAACTGTCACCATCTGTATTTGTATTTAAAGTACAGAAATCATAAAATTTTAAAGCTGGAAGAGACTTGACATCATCTAGTCCCCCTCCTTTCTTTTCATATACGAGGAAGCTAAGGTATGAAGTAACTGAGAGTGACTGAGATTAAACTCAAGTGTGTTGACTTCCAGGCTAGGAATTCAACTCATCAGACACCATCCGTAAACTGGAGGGGATTGGAAATATACTGTATGAGGCTTGGTGAAAACACTATATTTTCTTTGTCTGATACTATTATTATCTACAAAAATGCAAAAATAATTTCAAATGCTGTAAAATTTTTAATACTTAAATGGTTTAAAAATTTTAAAGACTATAAAAATTTAAAACCACCAACATCTCACAGACACCTGTAACCTGTGGCATGTCCACTGGGAAACTCTACAGATCAGCTCATCTAAGGAGTCAGTAAAGCCCTCTGAAGTGCAAGTAGTTAGTGGGAAAAAAAAAGTATTAGATATCTCCCTTGCAGCCCCACTCCTACCCAAATGGCCAAGCTTAGATGTCTGGGTGTTTGTGAAAGCAAAAGAAACTCAGAAGCTGGAGGCTGGCAATGGCCAGACCAGGCCAGTCTAGACCAGCATGTCTGCTGTACTGTGGGCCCAAGGGGTCTGGGTCCAGAGCACCAGGGAGCTAGAGATAGAAGCAAGGATGGGAGGGAACAGGAAAGTTTGGGAACAAACAGGTAGGAATCAGACACATAGGACTGTGCTCAGGTAAGGATGAGCCCATCATTCTGAGACTTAGCAAAGTCTATCTATGGCCTAGGCTGTAAAGTGTATCCACCCTGAAATATAGAAATACTAATATTCGATCAGGCTGATAAAATGGGCACATGGAGGAAAGACAAAGTGACTGAATCCTTAAAAGGGTGAAGGTAGGGATGGAGTGGGGAATACAGGATGTCAGGGAAGAGAGCAAACTCTCCTCAGCAGTGTCAGAGAAAACTAGCCTCTGCTACTCAACACTTTTATCCCTCTCTCACTGACTCATCACTTATACTCTTTCAAAAATGAACTTTATTTTTTAGAGCAGTTTTAGGGTCACAGCAAAACTGAGTGGAGATACAAAGAGTTCCCCTCACAGACACAACCCCCATCACTTTCAACATCCAGCATCAGAGTGGTACATTTGTTACAACTGATGAACTTAATTGACACATCATTATTACCCAGGTCTCTAGTTTACACTAGAGTTCGCTCTTGGTATTGTATATTCTTTGGGTTTTAAAACAGTGAATGATGAACGTAATCCACCATTACACTATCACACAAAGTAGTTTCACGGCCCTAAAATTCGTCTATACTCTGCCTATTCATCTATCCTTACCCTGTAACCCCTGGCAACCACTGATCTTTGTATATGTCCAGAATGTCATATTGTAGGAATCATACAGTTTGTAGTCTTTTCAGATTGGCTTCTTAGTAATATGCATTTGAGGTTTCTCCACATCTTTTTTGGCTTAATAGATCATTTCTTTTTAGCAACAAATAACATTCATTGTCTGGATGTACCACAGTTTATTTATCTATTCACTGACTGAAGAACATCTTGGTTGCTTCCTTTCTTAATGACATATGATGTTGAGCATTCTTTCATATGCTTATTTGCCATCTGTATATCTTCTTTGGTAAAGTGTCTGTTCAAGTCTTTCACTGATTTTTTTTTTTTTTTTTTTGCGGTACGTGGGCCTCACTGTTGTGGCCTCTCCCGTTGCGGAGCACAGGCTCCAGATGCGCAGGCTCAGCGGCCATGGCTCATGGGTCCAGCCACTCCGCGGCATGTGGGATCTTCCCGGACCGGGGCACAAACACGTGTCCCCTGCATCGGCAGGCAGACTCTCAACCACTGCGCCACCAGGGAAGCCCTTTTCACTGATTTTTTAATTCAGATTGTTTATTTTTTACTGTTGAGTTTTTCTTATTGTTGAGTTCTTTGTATATTTTGTACAAGTCCTTTCTCAGATATGTCTTTTGCAAATATTTTCTCCCATCTTATGTCTTCTCATTATCTTAAAAAAATTTTTTTAACACCATGTATTTCCTTTTTTAAAAAATTTATTTTATTTTATTTATTTTTGGCTGTGTTGGGTCTTCATTGCGGTGCATGGGCTTCTCATTGCGGTGGCTTCTCTTGTTGCAGAGCGCGGGCTCTAGGTGTGTGGGCTTCAGTAGTTGTGGCGTGCAGGCTCAGTAGTTGTGGCTCGTGGGCTCTAGAGCGCAGGCTCAGTTGTTGTGGTGCACAGACTTAGTTGCTCTGTGGCATGTGGGATCTTCCCGGACCAGGGCTCGAACCTGTGTTCCCTGCATTGGCAGGCAGATTCTTAACCACTGCGCCACCAGGAAAGCCCTGTCTTCTCACTATCTTGACAGTGTCTTTCACAGAGCAGAGGTTTTTAATTTTAATGAAGTCTAGCTTATCAATTATTTCTTTCATGGATAATGCCTTTGGTATTGTATTTAAAAAGTCATTTCCATACCCAAGGTCATCTCAATTTCTCCTCCTACGTTATCTTCTAGGAGTTTTATAGTTTTGCATTTTACAATTATCTGTGAACCACTTTGAGTTAATTTTTGAGGGTGTAAGGTCTGTGTCTAGATTCATTGTTTGCATCTGAATGTCCAGTTGTTCCAGTACCATCTCTTGAAAAAGCTATCTTTTCTCCATCACACTGCCTTTGCTTTTTTGTCAAAGTAACTTGCTGGGATTTTTATTGAGATTGCCTTGAATATATAGATCAAGTTGGGAAGAACTGACATCTTGACCAGATTTGGTCTTCCTATCCATGAACATAGAATACCTCCCCCTTTATTTATTTCTTCTTTGATTTATTTCATCAGAGTTTTGTAGTTTTCCTCAAATAGATATTATATATATGTTGTTAGATTTATACCCAAGAATTTCTTTAGTATTTCTTTTGGGGAGTACTAATGGAAATAGTATTGTGTATTTTATTTCAATTTTTACTTGTTCATTCCTGGGATAGGAAATTGACTGACTTTTTTATATTAACCTTATATCCAACAACCTTGCTATAATAGCTTATTAGTTCCAGAAGATTTTTTCTCTATTCTTTTAGACTTTCTACATAGACCACTTATGCTCTTTTAAGTTTTGTTACACCTGTGTTTTGTTTCAGTTACTTCCAGTGGAGCAGCAGAGTTGGGGGAAAGGGTTTGTGGGCAGACACAGTTTTCCCTGATTCCCCAGACTGGACTGAGCAGAGCTGCAATTCAGATGAAGCTTGTGTTTAGGTCAAGTCACTCGGAAGGATAGTGAAGGGATGAGATAGTGGGTGAATAAGATACTTCCTTCACCAATTTTTCAGATATTTTCTCTGATTTTTGGCTATTGTTTCCCCTAAGTGCTTTCTTTGCCCAAACAGCCATGGATGGCTGGAGATACCATCTTGTTCTCAGGACCTTGTACAATGCTTCTAAAATTTCTAATGTGGAACTGTCTGGTCCTCAGCTTTGCTCTTTTGCAAACCTGGATACCCAGCTAGTCTCCAGAGAGACAGCTCCTTGTGGAGCAACCTCAGAACTTAAAAAATATATATATATACCTTTGCTGTTTTATCTTACTCCTCTCTCCCAACCTCCTGGAAGTCCTGGTCCAAGTCAAGTAGCCCCTACAAGCAAATATTTACAAACATTTGTTCAACATTGATTTGGTCAGGATATGGATAAACTTTTTTTAATCAGTAAAAAAAATGTATTTAGAAACGTATTTACTACTAATTCACTTCCACTTCCTGAAGAACAGGAAAAGTTCTAAAAAAAATTTTAACAGTCACTTCCCATTCTTCTGAAGCTCTCTTCTCTCTTGAGTTTTGTTTGTTTGTAATTCTATGAACCAGAAAACATTTTGAGAGGCATATGAAAGGATTAGTAAAACAAACCACTCACTTTCAAGAAATAGCCCTAGGTCGTACATTAACTGATTCAGGAATTTCAGCTGACCACTAGTGCACACATGCATCTCAAAAATATCCAAATTGGATGGACTGCTACCAATAAAGAGTGCTGTTTTCATCTCCTTTTGAGGGGAGTGTCTACCTCAGTGAGACTGGAACCAATTTTCATTTTCTTAGCTATATAAGGAGTTGATAGATAAACCAGCATTAAAGGATACTGCTTTCCAGTTCATTCCAGTGAAATGTTGGAGTTGATTTGTTTTTGCCAATGTTATTTTAACATCCTTTTTTTTTTTTTTTTTTGGTGGTACGCGGGCCTCTCACTGTTGTGGCCTCTCCCATTGTGGAGCACAGGCTCCGGACGTGCAGGCTCAGCGGCCATGGCTCACGGGCCCAGCCGCTCCGCGGCATGTGGGATCTTCCCGGACTGGGGCACAAATCCGTGTCCCCTGCATCGGCAGGCAGACTCTCAACCATTGCGCCACCAGGGAAGCCCTTAACATCCTTTTAAAATCACCCTTCCCCACCCACCTCCTTCCACAGCTGCCCACTGGCCTACCTCTTTAATCTGGCTCTGAAACTCTGTGACCTAGTCCAGTCACATAGTTGCTCCTTAAAATACTCTTCCTTGACTTGCTGACTTGAAGTTGAGCTTCTGAATAATTTAACTCCTTTCTTGGAACGGCCACATTTTAAGACCTCTCTTCACTTTCACTTCTGAGGGTGGAAAGAAAGTTAAAGTGTTAGAGACTCACTATGTACTTGGCTAAGGAGTACATGGACCTGACAGTAAGAATTTTTACTCAGTCTGATGTATGGGCATCATATAACCCTAGCTTGATCTGTATTCACCACAGTGCCCACCTTTACTCATACAAGTGTGATGGTTTGACTGGTATGCTCTCCTTTAGTCAGGAGGGGGTGGGGGTATGAAAAGAAGAGACAAGACTGTTTCATACTATAATTCTACCCTGACCCACTGTAGCAATATCAACTAGAATTCAATTCAAAATTCCACATACTCCACAAGTATATTTGGCAATACCGTTCTGGGAGGTATTTTGGAAACATGCACCGAAACCTTAGACTGTCTATATTAGGCAAAAGTCTTGGTTGCCTAAAGACAGAAAGCTCAAACTATTTTAAGAAAAAAGAGGAAGTTATTAGGTCAAGTAATTGGAAAAGTCTCAGGCAGCATCTTGCTTCTGGCATGGCTGGAACCAGGAACTCAAATGATATCATCAGGAATCTCCCTTCTCTCTCTACCTCTCAGCTCTGCTTTCTTCTGTGCTGACATCATTGTGGCAAAGTTGACTTTTGTCAGTTCCAATCTTAAACAGTCCTTGGTGCCCATAATTTCAGAAGAAAAGAGATGTTTTTATCCAAGTATCATTAGCAGGCTTAGAAAAATTCCCCCTAATTGACCCCGCTTAGATCTTTTATACCACTCCTGGACCAGTCACTGTGTCTGGAGTGGTCGGAAACAGGACACTCTGATTAATCCCAGCCATGTGACAGAAAGTTCCACCAGGTCGGGCAGAAGCAACTCCTGAAAGGCAGTTCATAAGTAGAGTGTGAGATCAGTTCTATCATCTGAAAAAGGGAAAGAATTCTGGACAGGCAGAAATAAGGGACATCTATACCCAAAGTTCTTATTCTTCTATGTATTTACCCTTAGGAAATAATCAGGGGTGTGAGAGAGTTACAAGGTTATTCATGACAGAATTATTTATAATAATGTGAAACCGGAAAGAATGGAAATATTCAATAATAAGGGATTAGTTGAATAAATTATGATACATGTATCCAAAGGAACACTATGCAGCCTTTGAAAAGTGTGTTGTTGAAGAAAATGACATGACAAAGTGTTCATGGTGTGTTGTTAAGCATAACAACAGTGCACAGTGTCCCAATTTATACACATTTTTACACATGTACACATTTTATCTAAAAAAAACATATTGTGTAAATGTTTTGAAAGATTGAAAAAAATAGATAATGTTGATTACTTCTAGTTGGTGATATTAGGAGTAATTTTAATCATTCCCATACTTTTCTCTATTTTCTACAGTCAACATGCATTTTTTAAATTAAAAGCATTATTGAAAAACTTTTAATTCCTCACTACCAATTTAAAACTGATCATGCTATTTCTCTCTGGGAAAGAAGGAGATGAAATGGAGATTCTAATTACTGGTAAATAGCAAACTATATGGAAAGGAAACTAATTAGGAGAATAAATTCTTCACAAGTTTTCTAAGATTAGCTAAGACCCAAATGTATTCTCCATTATGTCACATTTCCACGTTTTGAGGCTTTATTTGTATGCACACCACGAAGTCTTTCAGAATTAATCAACCAGCCAGCTCCATACTCAAAGCACAGGCCCAGATATCTACACAGAGAGAGACTCAGGGTTCCTTTCTAAACTTTACAATTACTCCTGAATGTATCTGAAGAAAGTGAGATGTATTTCCTACTGCTAGAGACCAGGACTTTTTCTTGATCGTATTAGAAATATTCAGATAAGAGGAAACTACTTCAGTAAAACAGAGAGCAATAAACATCCTAAATGAACAAACCTTAGCTCCTGAAACTCACTTACACACTTGTATCAGTTTCTCCTGGAGAACTCCCTTTATGAATGAGACTTGGCATCATCCAAAGAGCCTCTACATTACCCAACCCCTGGAGAGAGGATCAAGGAATTGGTCTCTCCCCAGTTTACTAACGAAATATCAATGAGCCAAATTTTTATAAGCCTAAAGGGAAAATTTTAATTATGCCAGTGACTTTTAGAAAAGCACAAAATTAGGAGTAAGGACAAAAAGCAACGCTCATGTTCGCTGATTTCTACCATTACCCGAGTCCATTATTTCACCTGGAAGCTAATCCCATTTCCTTTTGAATTACCAAGCCAGAGGCAGCTTGATGCCATTGGAAGATGGCCTACAGGGTGCTCCCTATTAAGATGACATTTCTGTTCCTTGGTACCTTCCACTATGGAATACACTTACTCGTAGAAGTTTGTTCAACATAGAGTCCGCTTTATCTGGCAAAGTTGTTCTTGTCACTCGAGAAGGAAACTTAACAAAGTATATCTGATACAACAATGGCCTATAAAATATCCTTTCTTCTTTCTTATTAACAGAACTCCAAATTTCTTTGGGAGGGCAACATGTCCAGCTGGAAACCTCCATTTTCCAGAGTGGCATACGTGGGGATGTACCCGTCAAATCCCCTTGCTTCTGGAAAGGATTTGCTACCCATGTCAGAGTGTGGTTAGCTGACTGTCTCCAGTTATTAGCTCCTGTCAACTTTCAAGCTGAGATCCTGCTCTCCTCAAGGCAGCCCCCAGCCAATGACTAAGCAAGCTGGTAATACAAAGACCTAGCCATTTCCACCCAACACAGGATTCCCCTAGAGGGCAATCCTTACTCTCACTGGGCTGGCAGAGACTGTCAGGTTTGCATCAGTGAATGCTGGCTCCCCCTGCCCAGTTTGGCTTCCTGCTTCTTTCACAGTGTCACTCCCCATTAAACCTTTCTCACTCCTCACTATCTCAGCATCTATTGATACTTCCTGAAGAACATAACTGGTGACCGCCAGCTTCCTTTGTGGCTTTGGGCAGACACATGACACAGTTCTGACCAGTGAGAGGTAAGTGGAAGTGGCTAGGTGGGAGTCTAGAAAAGTACTGTCATCAGAAGCAGTTTCAACTGACACACACCTTTTGCTCTTTGCTTTTTCTCTTTGCCTGGGTTACAGATGCGTTTTAAAGGGTGGAGCAGTGATCTTGTGACAATGAGGTAACAAGTCCAAGGTCTAAAACCACATACTAAGGATGGCAGAGTAGAAACCTGGAAAGAGCCTGGGTCTTAGAAGGCATTGTGAAGGAATCATACCAGCCTTGGACTGTGTATCTCTAGGTTTCTTTTCTTTCTTTTTTTTTTTTTTTTTTTGAGGTACATGGGCCTCTCACTGTTGTGGCCTCTCCCGTTGCGGAGCACAGGCTCTGGACGCACAGGCTCAGTGGCCATGGCTCACGGGCCCAGCCGCTCCACGGCATGTGGGATCTTCCCGCACCGGGGCACGAACCCGCGTCCCCTGCATCGGCAGGCGGACTCTCAACCACTGCACCACCAGGGAAGCCCTCTAGGTTTCTTATTTTGTGTAACAAATAAGCCCCATTACTTTTTTAAGACTTGATATGCAGGCTTTACAGTGGAATGCAAATCTAGCTAATTCACAGGACATAGGAAATGGTCCTGATATTAAGCATGTTGTTAAGCAACACCAGTAGGCTACAGAGCATGTATGGAGCGTGGTCCTCATTATCTGTGTGTGTGTACATACATGCAAATGTGCAGATATCCTTTATATACACATTTTTTTTTTTTTTTTTGCAGTACGCAGGCCTCTCACTGTTGTGGCCTCTCCCATTGCGGAGCACAGGCTCCGGATGCGCAGGCTCAGCGGCCATGGCTCACGGGCCCAGCCGCTCCGCCGCATGTGGGATCCTCCCGGACCGGGGCACGAACCCACATCCCCTGCATCGGCAGGCGGACTCTCAAGCACTGCGCCACCAGGGAAGCCCTATATACACATTTTTAACATGCACACATGCAGATATCTTTTATACACACATTTTACACATATTACACACATTTTATCTATATAAATCTAAAATATGTGCTTAAGAAGAGGAGGGGCATGGTGATACCCACCTATCCAGCCAAATGAGCTAAATCAGCCTCCTTCAGTGAGGGGATCAGGAGTGACATAGGTTTACCCTCACCTTCTCCTGTAACAGTTTAAGTCATGAGGAATAAAACAATCAGCAGGGCTTCCCTGGTGGCACAGTGCTTAAGAGTCTGCCTGCCGATGCAGGGGACACGGGTTCGTGCCCTGGTCTGGGAAGATCCCACATGCCGCGGAGCGGCTGGGCCCGTGAGCCATGGCCGCTGAGTCTGCACGTCCGGAGCCTGTGCTCCGCAGCGGGAGAGGCCACAACAGTGGGAGGCCCTCGTACCGCAAAAATAAACCCCCCCAAAAACAATCAGCATATGAAATATTTTGTGTGCAAGACTGAAAGCAAATGTTTATCAATTGTGTAATACCCGTATTGATTTACCCAGGAAACTGCAAAGCCAAATGCTGCACATAATTTGAGCCAAACAACTCTTTTCCTAGTGGAGTAGGAGAATTCCAAAGTTCTACCTTGTCATCATCTGACAGTTCCCAATGACAAGGCAAGATATGCAACCTTTAAATTTCTGAATAAGGAAAACCAGGCAGCCACCTGTGCTTTGGTAGTAGAAAATCTGAATTGCAGACCTCGTGTACTGAATAACTTCATCGGCAAAGGTGGTAATATGGCTTGTCTTAACCTTTTTCACAGGGTGTTGTGAAAATCACATGAGATAATGACTGTAATATGATATAAAACATAAATTAGTAGTAATAATAATAACAACAACTACTGCTGTCTCTATGTCAGGCACTGTTTACAAACTTTATACATTTTAACTCATTCAATCCTTGTACCAACCCAACGGTATTTTGTGATGTGACTATGGGACCCAGAAAACCGAGACCCAGAATACGCTGAGGGCCATGCACCCATTTTGTGGGTGGCCACATTTATGTACTTATTATGAAGGAAACATGCTTCACTGGTATTTTCACATTTCAGGAAATGTGTTTAATTATGATCGAATTGAACACTGAGACACTTGTAGATCTTAGTGCTTCTAATTATTTCTAAGAATAGAAGACACACAGGTAAGGAAAACTGTTGAAGAGGGAGGGACCTCCTTTCACCTCCTGTGTTTGCCTTATCCCAGAGGAGAAGAAAACTCACTACATTTCTGTCCTCTCTCGCTTCACTCTTTTCTTTGTTTCTCCTCATGGGAGGGACTGAGATGATTGGTCAGAGTTGGGAACATTCGTTGGGCTAGTTTCACTGGTGGGGGGCCTGTTTTCAAGGCTAAGGGTCCGTGCTCATGACTGTCCTGTCCTTTCATTTGCTTCTGAGCCCAGATCTGACTTGACTTCCTGTCGGAGTGGCAAGCCCACGTGGGCAGGGCCTGGAGCCTACCTCTTAAAAAGGAACCTGTGGTCCTTGCTGTTTGCCTGCCATTTGGGTAAGTGACCTTACCAAGGTCACTTACCTGTTCTGAAGGCCCTGCCTGTGTTTCCCAGCCACGTGCCTGAATACTCAGGTAGCAAGTCTGCTAGTCAGTGTGCAAAGGAGGAAACCCCAGTACAGCTTCAGCCAGACTCAAAATTCAGTCTCTGACACTGCAGTTTATCACAGCCTTGCATCTGGGGGCATGTGTGGCTACTGCCTGGATTAAGAGAATGGTCTATCCTTTTCATTTGCCTAGTGGTCTTTTCACTTGTGTTCCTAGAAGAGAAGAGGGTTAGTGGCACCCTAATCCCCTAAAAGAAATCCAAACCCAAAAGAGTATATATATATAGACATATATATATCTGAATCACTTTGCTGTATACCAGAAACTAATGCAACATTGTAAATCAACTATATTTCAATAAAAAAAGAAATAAAGAAATCCCAACTGCAACTTAAGAAACTTCATCTCTTCTGCTAGATGGAACCAGATACCCTTCTTCTATGTCTCCAGGTTGTAGCATAAGATTGGACCTATAGTAGGGGCTTTAAAAGTGCTTCCTGGATGAATTAATAAATTATGTCTTTTTTAAAGTAGAGTTTGAAAAAAAAATTGAATAGAACAGGTTTCCAGAAAGATGAGAAGGTAAACTTAGCTTTGACAGAGCAAAGAAGTATATAGTCTTTCACAGAACCAAGGCAACGTACTCAGAACTGAAGAAATACTGGACTTTGGAGCTAACAGAAGTATCCAAACTGAAAGGCTAGAGTCAGAACACAAGGGCAAACATCCTCAGGCAGTTGCAGAAATTAAACTTAGCTCTCGACGGGTGGGCTTCTCTACTGCAGAGCCCTCCACAGGTAGGTCTTGAAATATTTACTATCTGACTCCCCACAGCTGAAACATCTTTAGATGTTCAATCAAGGTATCTGTCAATATCATGTATTTTACATGTCAAAGGGGAGCAAACCAGTATAGGATAGCTGTAACTTCTCAAAACGTAAATAAAAGATGTAGAAGAAATAGTATGGGCAGTCCTCTAAAAAAATCTGTTTAATGAATTAATTAAATCTTATCAAAACAACACAGGTGCAGTTAAAACAAATAGTGAAAAAAAGGCTTACAATGAAAACAGCAGTTCCTGCTTCACCATTCACCAGTCCCCAGTACCTGTCATAACAGGCCACTCTTCACTTTTTATCTATTTCTTTCGGTGTGTTTCTAAATAATATGCTTATATTATAATATTATTATTATATTTCTTGACTAATTTCAGAAATCTACTAACTTCTTTTGATGGAGGATAAAACTTTAACTCAACTTTCCCTACTCTCATTCACTCTATAGAGTTAGGTCACAATTTCAGGATAACTCGATAGTATTATAACTATGTAATTGCTGACTATTGAAATAAGCAATGTACTTTTGCGGGGGGTTCTATCTTTTTATTTTTCCTACAGTTAACCACTGCCTCATTTGTTCATATGCTTAATTTCCAATATTTATAATCCTTAATTTTTTCTATCAATCTGTTGTACTTGTAGCAATGATAATTTTCCAGATGCCAGACACATCAGTTTATTCAGTCAAATCCATTTTTCCCTAAAGCCCTCCCCTAATCTCAGCTCCAATTCTGACTGGTTTTTGGGCACAGGATGACATCCATGAGCTTTATTTTGTTATTTCCTTATGTTAGATCTCTATTTCCTAGATCTCATTTCTCAATTATATTAAGTTGATGGCTTTATACTTTTTACAAGTTATCAGCACTAATTTTTCTGCTTTCTACTCACTGTTATCAAATGTTAAGGACAAGATGCCATTAAACTATCCTAAAAATTACACACACTACTGTTTAACAGAAATAACAATGCCATCAAACTCAGTACCACCAATAAAATCCTCGACGTATTTAGTGCACAACTGTTACAGAGAAATGTACAAGAAGTACTGCCTGGGTTGTATTAAGGTTTCTGTGGGCTCAAGAGAAGCTTCTCATTTGGTGTCTCTTCAAACCAATCTCTTAAAAATATTTCCTTAACTTCTGTGTGTGTGTGATTAAAAGGATAAGCTGATTTTCGGCAAACTGAAATTGTATGCTTTTTCTTCACGTCTCTAAGCCTTATGCCAACAGTATACTCATCCTCTTCTTTGTTTCCCCTAAACAAGACTCCATTTAACAATAATGTTAATGACTCAATTTTTTCTGAAAATTCCACTGCGGAATAGTGCACAGCTTTTCACAAAAAGAAAAACAAAAGGAAGGAAAGAAGGAAGAAAGGGAGGGAGGGAGGGAGGGAGAGAGTCCACTAGCTATATCTCTTCTTCCAAATCTCTGTATTTGGCTTGAAACCACTTTCTCCCTCTAGCGTTAAGCTGGAGCTATCCCTGGGGTCTTGGATCTTCCCCGACCCCCAAACTCTCTCTTTCGCCAAACACTTAAGCTCTGCCCAGCCTCTTGTTCCAAACTTGCACAACAACCATTTGTTACTACTACTCCCGCCTTCTAGTATGTCAGAAGCTCTTAGATTGATCCTCTAGTTAATGCGGATCCATTTTCATTAGGAGTCAGTGAAGGATTATTAAAAATAAATTTTCCTCTTACATGTTCAAAATCAGACTAATGGATTATTTTATGCATTAAAATAAGAGTTGGACTGGGGCTTCCCTAGTGGTCCAGTGGCTAAGACTCTGTGCTCCCAATGCAGGGGACCCAGGTTCAATCCCTGGTCAGGGAACTAGATCCCACATGCCGCACCTAAGAGTTCACATGTCACAAATAAAGATCCCTCATACCGCAGCTAAAAAGATTCCTCATGCTGCAATGAAGATCCCACATGCCACAACTAAGACCCAGCACAGCCAAATAAATAAATTTTAAAAAAACAAGAAAAAAGAGTTGGACTAACTTCAATTTCTCCACTTATATAGGGAGATGCATGTAAAAATCTAGGTTTACCAGCACCAAATTTCCAGGTGGGGTAGCGGGGGTTCATGTTTTGTTCCACTTGCAGATTCTTACCTGGGTAGCTGGCTGACTGACACTGAGAGTGGGTTAGTTGAAAGTGGAATAACTGAAATCAAGGACCACCATGGAGTTTTCCAGAGAAAGGTAAGTCAAAAAGAGCACCTGGGGCAGGGGGGATTTGGGGGTATAAGGCAGCATAGTATCCAGTGTTTGGTTCTCTGAACTGTGATGGAACACTGTTGGACTTTCAGTTATAAATGAATTCTTACAATTAAAGTGCTTTCTTCATAGCACTGTTATGACAGCTACGTAATCCAAGACACAAAAGACATTTAGAACACTGCCTGTCATATCATAAGCCCTCATTAGCTAATAGAAACATTGGCTGCAACAAAATTACTGAGAGTCCTATGTTTTTAATTTCTTAGGCTGGCAAACTTAACGTTTTTACTTGACAGGACACATTGTCATACCCAACAACATGGGCACCTAATAGGAAGCAGAGCAGTCTATTAGCAGTCGCTGCCATGTTGAGCCTTCTGTTGCTTAATCCTCCAGTTTTTAACCCATGTTTCCTCTCCCTGTTCCCTAGAGTAATTAGCCAGTTTTAGTTTGCCTAGGGTTCCTCATCTACTACAATTCTAATATTAACATGATTTTATTTTTAGCAGTACAATAAATTCCATTGTGTATTTGAAGTTTCCCTTGAGAGGTGAATAGAAAGAGAGGCATTTAGCTCAAACTGGATGTTAACGATAAATGAATGCTAATATAATTTGTCACATTACTTTTATAGCCTAAATCTTTGGGTCCACCTCCCTATGTAAAATGTCTTCTACCTCACCGCTTTTATAGTACATAACTCTGGGGTTTAATAATTAATATTAAGGTAACAAGTATAGGAACAAAAATGGTGATGTAATTATATTAAAAGGAAAGCAGAGCGGAAATAGAGGAAGGTATGGGGAAGTGAGCTGTTTCATCATCCATTGTAATAGGATTTCAACCTACCATGTTTAACATTGATAAATTATAAATAGTTAAATATATGTATATATTATTTTAAAAGGTTCCTTTTGGGTTTTGGTGGAGTGGGGCAGGGAGCTATTGCCTTTCAATATAAACCATTATTATTTGTTTTTTTTAATCCTGTGATTGAATTATTTCACTGAAAATTGAAATGTGAAGAGGAGATTGCTCACTGATTACACATGGGATTTTATCTTCTTGGAATAAACAAGATGGCTTAGCAAGAGAGCCGTTACAATTAATCAGCAACAGTGACCAACAGAGTGGGCCCTAGTAATCAATGAACTAGGCAAAGGTTATGTTTGTTGCCCACCAACTGCCACATTTTTCTTTTTACAGACTTCCTTCCTTTCTGTCCACCTGAAAGCTAATATTTTCATTCTTTAGAAACGTCTCACCTGCAAGGATCAGAAATCCATCTACTCCACTATAAACTACCAAGAAGCTTAAAGAGTTACTTTCTTCGTGGCTATTTTGATTAAAAAGATAGGAAGTGAGAGAGTGGCATGGACATATATATACACTACCAAACATAAAATAGATAGCTAGTGGGAAGCAGCTGATAGCACAGGGAGATCAGCTCAGTGCTTTGTGACCACCTAGAGGGGTGGGATAGGGAGGGTGGGAGGGAGGGAGACGCAAGAGGGAAGGGATATGGGGATATATGTATATGTATAACTGATTCACTTTGTTACAAAGCAGAAACTAACATGCCATTGTAAAGCAATTATACTCCAATAAAGATGTTAAAAAAAAAGATAGGAAGCTTTTAAGGTCAAGGAACAAAACTGGGCAGAACTCTGGGTCCAAGTTGTTAGAGAAAAACTCTCTGGAGCAGCAGGTTTCCCTAGAATGCCTGAAATCAGGCAAAGGAAGTGATTAGATAAGGTTTGCTTTTTGGCGAGGCTGTCACACTAGGAACCATTTATTTGCTTTAGAATTTTGAGTGATATGATTATTCTAAGGAATTAAATCATTTCTCCAACTTAACTTTGCAGTTAAAAAACTAAAAACTAAAACAGTCTCGAGCAGAGTAAATAAGCCCCTAATTCAGAGCCATATTTTAAATTAAGCCATTGTAACACAAATGTAACTTTAATAAGGGCTGCTTTGAAATAGATCACTTTATAATAACTACAAGGTATATTATTGCCACTACTTCCAATAGGGTTGCTCCAACTTAAACATGCTACTACAGTATACGCAGGATGTAATGTGATTTTTTTAATGTCTTTTATTGAAGTATGGTTGATTTACAATGTTGTGTTAATTTCTACTGTACATCAAAGTGAATGAGTTATACATATAGAGACATTCTTTTCCATTATGGTTTAAGGATGTAATGTGATTTTTAAACCTTTTTATGTTGGTAGAATAGAAGTAATACTTTATTCTTTTTTAGTTTTACAGATTTAAAAATTGAAGTAATTTTACAGTGTTTTTGCTCATTCCAAAATAATACACACTGACCTGTAAAAATTAAAACAATGCAAAAGTATACATGATGTGCTGTGGCAGATTGTATTTTCCAAAGGAGGTTGCACCAATACACAGTGCATCCCACACACTCTTCTTACAATGAGATGCTGATGCTTTTCTATCAAGAGGTGGAGTCTAGAACCCATAGAAGCAGAGAACAGGTTGGAGGGTTTTGCTGGGGGCTGGCGGTGGGGGAAACAGGTGAAAGTGGTCAAAAGGCACAAACTTCCAGTTGTTGAGATGAATAAGTTCTTGGGATGTAATGTACAACATGTTGACTGGAGTTGATAATACTGTGTTGTATATTTGAAAGTTGCTAACAGAGGCTTTCAAAGTTCTTGCCACACACACATAATTGTAACTATGTGAGGTGATGGATGTGTTAGTCTTATGTGTAAGTGTTAGTTAATCATTTTGCAATATATACACATACAAAATTACTACATCATATACCTTAAACTAATACAATGCTGTATGTCAATTATATCTCATTAAAGCTGGGGAGAAAGGAGAGGTGGGGGTCTAGGTTCCTCACCTTGGACCTGGGCAGACCTCTGTAACTGCCTTTGACTAGTAGAATGTGGCAGAAGCAACTTCCAAGGCTAGGATCATAAAAGGTGGTATGGTTTCTGCCTGCTTCTTGCTCTCTTTTGACATGTATCTTTGGAGCCCTGAAAAGCCATGTAGGAATTCCACCTGCCTTGAAGCTGCCACTCTGGAGAAACTACATGGAAAAACCACAAAGGGAAAGAGAGAGACTGCTAGAAGTCTCAGCTGTGCAAACCTTCCCAGCCCAGGCACCAGAAGAATGAATGAACAAGCCTTCAAAATGACCCCAACCCCAGCTACGGTCTGACTATAATCTGATTATAATAGAACCACCCAGCTGAGCAGCTTCCAAATTCCAGATCCACATAAACCAGGAGAGTTAATAAATAAATATTGTTGCTTTAGGCCAGGGGTCCCCAACCCCCAGGCCACAGGCTGGTACCGGTCCGTGGCCTCTTAGGAACTGGGCCGCACAGCAGGAGGTGAGTGGCGGGGGAGCGAGCGAAGCTTCATCTGTATTTACAGCCGCTCCCCATCGCTCGCATTACCACCTGAGCTCCGCCTCCTGTCAGATCAGTGGCTGCATTAGATTCTCATAGGAGCGCAAACCCTACTGTGAACTGCATATGCGAGGGATCTAGGTTGCGCGCTCCTTATGAGAATCTAAAGCCTGATGATCTGAGGGGGAGCTGAGGCGGTGATGCTAGCGCTGGGGAGCGGCTGCAAATACAGGTTATCATTAGCAGAGAGGTTTGCCTGCATGGAGACCATAATAAATCAACTGATTGCAGACTCATATCAGAACCCTATCAGAGGGCTTCCCTGGTGGCGCAGTGGTTGAGAGTCCGCCTGCCGATGCAGGGGACACGGGTTCGTGCCCCGGTCCGGGAAGATCCCACATGCCACGGAGCGGCTGGGCCCGTGAGCCATGGCCGCTGAGCCTGCACGTCCAGAGCCTGTGCTCAGCAAAGGGAGAGGCCACAACAGTGAGAGGCCCATGTACCGCAAAAAAACCCCAAAAACAAACAAACAAACAAAAAACCCTATCGGAGTGGCTTCCCTGGTGGTGCAGTGGTTGAGAATCCCCCTGCCAATGCAGAGGACACGGGTTTGAGCTCTGGTCCGGGAAGACCCCACATGCCGTGGAGCAACTAAGCCCATGCGCCACAACAAGAGAAGCCACCGCAACGAGAAGCCCGCACACTGCAACTAAGAGCAGCCCCCACTCACCACAACTAGAGAAAGCCTGTGCCCAGCAAAAAGACCCAATGCCGCCAAAAATAAATAAATAAATAAATAAATATTTAAAAAACCCTACCAGGGGCTTCCCTGGTGGTGCAGTGGTTAAGAAATTGCCTATCAATGCAGGGGACACGGGTTTGAGCCCTGCTCCAGGAAGATCCCACATGCCGCATAGCAACTAAGCCCGTGTGCCACAACTACTGAGCCTGCGCTCTAGAGCTCGTGAGCCACAACTACTGAGCCCATATGTTACAACTACTGAAGCCCGCGCACCTAGAGCCCGTGCTCCGTAACAAGAGAAGTCATCGAAATGAGAAGCCCGCGCACCACAACGAAAAGTAGCCCCCGCTCGCTGCAACTAGAGAAAGCGTGCGCGCAGCAACGAAGACCCAACACAGCCAAAAAAATAATAATAATAATAAAATAAAATAAAAATTTTTTTAAAGTGTTCTTAAAAAAAAGACCCTATCAGTGAGTGGCAACTGAAAACAAGCTCAGGGCTCCCACTGATTCTGCATTATGGTGAGTTGTATAATTATTTCATTATATATTACAATGTAATAATAATAGAAATAAAGTGCAAAATAAATGTAATGCACTTGAATCATCCTGAAACCATCCCCCCACCCCACCCCCATTCTGGGTCAGTGGAAAAATTTTCTTCCATGAAACCAGTCCTTGGTGCCAAAAAGGTTGGGGACCACTGCCCTGGACCATCCTATGGACTGTGGCCTCACTCAGTGATGACTGGGTTTTTCACATTGTACCCCTTTGCTTTGGCGTTTTTGAGATTTCAAGGTACTCATCTAAGCAAGGATACTTATGAGAGGTAGGTGACATTGGGAGAATATCAATACAGAGCCTTTCAGGCTGGTTATGCTAGGCTACAAAAGGCATTTAGGCCCACCTGGAATAAAAGTGCTAAGAGGGGAAGATTAATCTTGTTATTAGAATTGGTCTTCCTAGACTATATTTCAAGATGATCTCAACCGATAATCCCCGGGACCTTCTGCAGGCTCTCAGGAGGTAAATACTCTTATGGTCTGGCTGAGGTGCTCGTGATTCACACAGAGGTCCTGAGACCACACAGTGGATGCTGCCAGTGCTCCCTGAGGCCCTGCTGCAGCATCTTGCCCCTCTCCCAACATACGCAACTCAGGGTACCACCCTCTTGGTCTGGATCAGGGATGCAAGTATGTGGCATGCATGCCCTTATTCTCCTCATCCTTCCTCCCGGCCCATGGCAGACATTGCTAATCCATCATGGTGGCCGTTTCTGAAAAGTCTGAATGTGGTCTCTAAATGCTCCAAAACACAGTACTCCAAATATCCGCCATCTGCCAAATATCTAGCAGAGCAGGTAGATGGTGGGTATTTGGAGTGGGCAAGAGCATGACAGTGGATGGGATCCAAGTGAACAGAGATGGGTATCTTCCTCTTCATCTAGGAACATCTCTCAGGTATCCATACCTGTTGCCATCCTTCCACGAGATCTGGTGACAAAGGTCTTAAAGCAGAGGCTGACAACCCTATAGTTTCTCGCCAGGTAGTTCTTCGATGGGGACCGGATCTCAGGTAGGTAAACTGGATTTATTGCTAATTAATCATGTTACTTCATCTCATCAAGGCCAAATGCATCCCCACAGTCCTTCTCAAAACAGCTCCAGAAGGCCTCTACCAATAACTGTAGATAAAATCTGCTTGCATCCCATCAATGGAGACTTTTTTTTTTTTTTTTTTTTTTTTGTGGTACACGGGCCTCTCACTGTTGTGGCCTCTCCCGTTGCGGAGCACAGGCTCTGGACGCGCAGGCTCAGCGGCCATGGCTCACGGGCCTAGCCGCTCCGCGGCATGTGGGATCTTCCCGGACCGGGGCACGAACCCGTGTCCCCTGCATCGGCAGGTGGACTCTCAACCACTGAGCCACCAGGGAAGCCCCAGTGGAGACTTTTTTAACTGGACAAATGGGAATCTTCACTGTGGACTGGCAACAAGGGAATCAAAGGATGGCTCAAAAGCTGCCCTTGTCTCAGCACGGCCCATTTCAAGCTGAGGCTTGTGACAGTGCACTAGCTCAGGAGGGCTCAGGCACAGGGTAAGGGAAGTCCCTGCAACAGAAGGCCCACAAGAAAACAGAATAAGCCAGAACGGATGAAGACTGGCTTCTTTGGCCTGGACAGAGGCCAGGGAGAGACTTGGCTAAAGAAAAGAGCAGTTAGGTGGTCCAAAGTTCAATATTCAGTGGGCAAACCCAGCTTGGATATGATGACCTTATGAGCAGAGACTGGGCTAGTATAACTGGGAAGTCAGATGGGACACTGGTCAATTATCTGGATATCTGCCCTGATACAGCAGACTTAACAGCTGTGAGCAGAGTTTGGGGAGCGAGATCCAGCTCCTGGAAGGAAAGGCTCGGAGGTACTTGTCTGTGTGCCAAGGTCCTAGTCCTAAAGAGGCACTTGGGTACCAGTCACGGAGACTCAGGAGGAGAAACTAGACAAAACTGAAGGTCTATGAAAGAAAAAGAAAACACAAGGCATGGAAAATGCTGTGGTGAAGGAATCTCAGAGGGCACGACTGCAGGAGACCAGTGCTGATACCACCAGACGCTGGGTCCCAGGAGCATGGCTGTATTCCAAGCCACCTTGGTAAGGCTACAGTTGCTATGTCCTGAGGGAGACTAATCCTGGAGTAGGCACCCAGCTGTGCAGCTCTGAGAAAGGCAAAGACAGAAAACGAGGTGAGGCCCACAACTACGTATCAGACTTGACTTCTCGGTGTCCCCTCTTCCCCCCGAGTGCTCCCTGTCCCTGTTCATTTTCTCACATGGCTCCAGCGTCCTACAATCCCTTTCCCTCTTTCCAGATGAACTGATCCCATACCTTCTGGCCTTTCTAAGCCAGAAATATTTGGTCCTCACTTAGGACACCACATTTCACATCGTATTCTGTTTATCTGCTTACAGATTCCCTCCACTGTACTGAACTTGAGACTGTACATTTTGCATTTTCATATTTCTCCACAATGCACAACACAGTGTTAGTAGATTCTTTTTTATTAAATGCTCATAACCTTTCCTCTTTCTTTTGGTTCAAATGTCAGCAAACTACAGCCTGTGAGCTAAATTCAGCCCTCTACCTGTTTTTGTAAATAAAGTTTTATTGGGACACAGTCATGTTCGCCATTTACGTACTGTCTGTGTCTGCTTTCACTCTAAAACAACAGTGTTAGGTAGTTGTGACAGATATATAAAGCCTGCAAAGCCGAAAATATTTATCATCTGGCCCTTTACTAAAACAGTCTTGCTAATCCTTGTCCATTTTTAGTAAGAAAAGAGATGTGCCCTTTGGACTTAATCCATTAAACCACTCACTGTTTTCCCTCTCACCTTATAAAATCTGCAAGCATTAGAATTGTGAAGAGGAATATTCATCATAAAATAGAATCTCAGTTCGGGAAGTGTCAGGTGTCAGCTAAGGGCTCTGTAGGAAATTCATCTACAGCCAAAATGTCTAGAAAGTGTCTAATTATCACTGAAAAATAATGACCTGACATTTTAGATTCATAGATAATTTTCTCTGAACTTGGATTATAGGAACCTGCCATTTGTGTCCACCCCAGCTGGAGTTAGTCTCTCCTCCCCCAAAACCTCCAGAATACTTCATTCTCTCTGTTACAACATCTGTTTCAATTGCCCTTGCGTTAATTTCTTTTCATGAGTGTACTTCCAGGCTCGGGTTATCAACACCCTGTGGTAAGGAACCTTTTGTCCAACGCTGCAGCCTCCATGGAGTTTTCCCAGATCAGATATCGATAAATGGCAATTGAATGGATGTCACTAAGACAAACATGAAAAATAGGTTTACAATACATTGATCTTATGAAACCATGGGCAAACCCTCAGCAGAGATTCTTCATACTGTGCTTCACGCATACACGTTTTCAATCCTGTTTTTTCTGCTTTTATCTCTGTTTCATTTGTTCATATATGTGTACAAAAAGGAAGTCATCTCAAGAATGCTTACTATACAATAGCGCTCTGTTGTTTAAAAAAAACACAAGACAAAACAATTCTCTTGAAAAAGTAAATGGCTTGTCTGGGGTCAAGCAATTTTCTCAGGAAATTAACATTACTGTGAACTGGAACACCCTTCTGGACTTCATTTCCTTAACTCTTTAAACTCTGTTAAACTTCAGCAGATAATGAATCCCATTTAGCAATCCAAGTGACAGGTGATGTAATAGGCCTCTGGCTTTCATCTGTGTGAAGTAATATTTATAGTTCAGACCCAGTGGAAACTAACTTGAAAAACAAAGCATCTCTAAGTACTTTATTTGCCTTTGAGTAAATAAGGGTATTGGTTGCAAGACGATAGAAACACAGCTTGAATTTGCCTAAGAGAAGGGGATGGGTGGCAGGGGGTGCTGGTTCACAAAATCCAAGGAGGTAAATAATCAAATGATGGGGAAAACTGGGATGCAGCAGAGCTTCTGGAACAATGGGAACCACGGACTGGAAAGCTACCAGAACTGTCTCCTCTATTTGGAATCTCTGCTTCTCTCCACATGCTACCCTCAATCTCAATAGATCAATCTACTCTACCAGGAGGAAACCTAACCTTACACATCTCCTTTTTCCCCCTCTCTTTCAAATCTTACAAATCTATTCCTAAAGAGGGACAGTGTCTCAATTTTAATTAGAAAAATCCCAGGGAAAGCCTTTGGGCCCAGGTTGGATCCAACCTAACAGGAGATGTGTCATAAAGAAAATGATACTCTTGACCTAGCCATGAGGGTAAAGAGGGAGAGAGGATGGAGGAGAGACAGATCCTAGGAGAAGGGGGCTGGAAGGTTATTGGGTTAACAACTCCATCAATGTTCTTTGCTTTTTTTTGAGGGCATGCGCTGTCCTATTTACAAACAAGTCCCTAAGATTCTGGAAAGACAAAACAGGGCTAGTGAAGAGACTTGCCCTGGATACTCGACCTCAGAGAAGAGACTTTCATCATAGTAGCCTCAGCTAAAGGCAGGGAGAGGTGAAATGTTTAACTATAGTCAGTGACAATAGGCTTCCCATCAAAGGGCTTTGAGAGGAACTGACAAGAAGCACCTAACATGTGTAGCACCTTAAATGGAGCATACTGGGAGGGGTCTGGTCTGTTTTTCTAATATGAAGGACTATAACTATGGACTGGCTTAAGGTTTCTCCAATCCTTGCCCAGGACTGCTGCCAGCCCATGCAGTGTCTTTGTCTAAATCAGAAAGGCACACCTTTGTCGAGGCAGACCCAGCGCCCACCCACCTCCCTAGCACCCTGCCAGGACTCCTGTGTTGAGTGTTGAATTTCAGCTTCCATGTACCCCTCAGCCAGGCACCCTTGGGCAGGGTCCCACCTGCACAAGCATCTCTGGCAGCCCTGGCCCACCCAGAAGGAGGTGAGGTAGGCAGGGTATCCCTTCTCCAAAAGCGAGACTTCCAGCATCAGTAAAAGTGAAGGCTCAGTGGTAGCTTGGGCTTGGTGATGGAAGACAGTAGCAGGAATGGCAACAGTGGCTGAATTCAAAGGACTCTAGGGACGGACAGCCCACTTCCGGTACCGGAGCCATAGGGACATCTCTGGGAGTGGAGAGGCCAGCAGCAAACTCCATGGGCTGAGCAACAGCAGAAGCAGCACTAGCTTCTGAGGCTCCTGGAGTGACTCAAGGAGCAGCAATGATGAGGGTCTGAGCATGCCTGTCTCTCCCACTTACAAAGAGGGTTGTTCTTTAAATCAAGAATTAATTAATTAATCAATTAATTAATCAAGAATTTACATAGCAGAATGCCTTGATAGAGATGAAACTTTTTTATCTCCTTCAAATACCATATGATACCACTTATATCTGGAATCTAAAATGTGACACAAATGAACTTATCTACAAAACAGAAACAGACTCACAGACATAGAGAACAGACCTGTGGTTGCCAAGGGGGAGGGGGGAGGGGAGGGATGGACTGGGAGTTTGGGATTAGCAGATGCAAACTATTATATAGAGAATGAATAGAAAAAAGGTCCTACTGTACAGAACAGGGACCTATATTCAATATCCTTTGATAGGGCTTCCCTGGTGGTGCAGTGGTTGAGAGTCCGCCTGCCGATGCAGGGGACACGGGTTTGTGCCCCGGTCCGGGAATATCCCACATGCCGCGGAGCAGCTGGGCCCGTGAGCCATGGCTGCTGAGCCTGTGCATCTGGAGCCTGTGCTCCGCAATGGAAGAGGCCACGGTGGTGAGAGGCCCGCGTACCGCAAAAAAAAAAAAAAAAAAAAAATCCTATGATGAACCATAATGGAAAAGAATATGAAAAAGAAAGTTATTCATGAATAACTGAATCCCTTTGCTGTACAGCAGAAATGAACACAACATTGTAAATCAACTATACTTCAATACAATAAACGTTAAAAAACAATTTTGGCTCCTTTATTTTTACCACTGAAACATGAAGAATAACTCCCCTTTGAGGGGGGTGCTTGTGTAAGGATTTAAGAGAGCTATACTTAGAAGAGGTAATGTGAGGATTTAGGAATGCCGGTTTTAATTGGGTTGGCCAAAAAGTTCGTTCGGCTTTTCCTGTAACAGCTTAAAGCACCCGAACGAACTTTTTGGCCAACCCAATATAAGGTTGTATTCAAAGTTGTAGGGTAGCCCCTATTCAAAGAGAAGTCACACCCCCACTGTCCCCAAAGAGGGAGCAGTCAGTCCATTTAAGGTGCGTGTGCAAAAGAGAGGCACTGGCACCCTGAAGCAGAAAGAGAGGGAGAGGGCTTCCCTGGTGGCGCAGTGGTTGGGAGTCCGCCTGCCGATGCAGGGGACGCGGGTTCGTGCCCCGGTCCGGGAGGATCCCACATGCCGCGGAGCGGCTGGGCCCGTGAGCCATGGCCGCTGAGCCTGCGCGTCCGGAGCCTGTGCTCCGCAACGGGAGAGGCCACAACAGTGAGAGGCCCGTGTAATGCAAAAAAAAAAAAAAAAAGAAAGAGAGGGAGGGAAAATGATCGAGGTCAGGGTCTGGGTGTAGGGGACACCAGAATCTGGGTGTGCCTTCTGATACCAGTTGGAGATCGGCATTCACCCTGGAGGTCCTGAGCACCATGAACCTGGGTGATCACGGTGCAGTTCTGCTGCAAATGGGCATCGGGCCAGTGCCTGAAGCAACGGCTAGAATAGAGGAGCCATCATCCCAGCGCTGCAGTCCAGAGAATAAGTGCCCAGGCAGTCTGCCACTGTGCTGCTAGAGCCCCATTTATTTTTGTCTTCTAAAGGAGCCACCCATCAATTTTCCAGTCACTGCATGAGTCATAGTCTTGTTCCCCAAGCGTTGCTGCAACGCCGCCTCCATTCCATCCTCTTCCCCCACTTCCTGGACTCCATCTGAGATGCCAGTTACCAAGTCTGTGTATGAATTGGGGGCTGGGCTGGGTCTCATACTCTGACGCTAGCACAGAGCCACAGGGGGCAGGGAGACGGGAAAGAACTGGGTCCTAGTTATGTGAGTATGTGACAAAAAGTGATATTCAAACCATTGAAGAAAATAATGGATCATTTTATTTTTTGGCCATGCTGCGAGGCATGTGGGATCCTAGTTCCCTGACCGGGGTGGAACCTGTGTCCCCTGCATTGGAAGAGCGGAGTCTTAACCCCTGGACCGTCAGGGAAGTCCCAAGAATGGATCATTTTAAAATGTTGGGTAAATTGACTTGTAATTAGGGGAAAAAATACTAGCTCATTACTTCACTGCATCTAAATAAATACAGACAGGCCAAAGATTTAATGTAAACATTTTAAACATAAAAGTAACTTCAAAACAGGAAAAACAATAAGTAAATAATGTTGAGTACAAACAATTGGAAACTTCTGTGTGGCAAAAATTTTTAAACCACATATACGTTTGAAACATAAGTGACAATCAGGAAAATAATAAGGGTAATGCGAGGCAAAGGCTTTGTATTCATAGTATTAAAAGAGCTCATAGAAAGCATGAAAAATTAAAACTTCAATAGAAAAAAATGGGCAAAAGTCACAAACAGGTAATTAAAATGCAAATGGCCAATGAATATATGAAAAACTGTTCAACTTCACTAATATTCAAAAAGGCAAGTTGAAACAATAACAAGATAAATTTCACTGTCAGATTGGCAAATTTTTAATTGCTGAAACTCACAAATTGACGAGGTTGGAAGAAATGTGTACTTCGAGCTTTTTTTTGTGGGCATGTAAAATAGTACAACTCTCCCAGAGGGCAATCTGACAAGAAGTATCAAAGCATAAGATGTATATACTCTTTGGTGCAACAATTCTGCGTGTGGGACTTTAATCCAAAGAGATTATTACACACATTTGAAAAGATGTATTCAGACTTTACCATTTTGAAAAATGAGGAACAACCTTAATATTCCTCCGTAGGGGCTATTTAACCAGTTGTGGTACATGTATCCCTGGATTACTCTATAGCTCTTAAAAAGAATGATGTAGGGCTTCCCTGGTGGCACAGTGGTTGAGAGTCCACCTGCCGATGCAGGGGACACGGGTTCGTGCCCTGGTCCGGGAAGATCCCACATGCCGCGGAGCGGCTGGGCCCGTGAGCCATGGCCGCTGAGCCTGCACGTCCGGAGCCTGTGCTCCGCAACGGGAGAGGCCACAACAGTGAGAGGCCCGCGTACGGCAAAAAAAAAAAAAAAACAAACTTCTGCTGACAATTCTACCACTCCATCTACATCTACACCCACCATGTCTCGCTTCTCTCCTCTTTAATAAGAGGCATCTCTCCCCCATCAAAGGCCAACATCTCTGCCTGTTCTTTTTTTTTTTTTTAACATCTTCATTGGAGTATAACTGCTTTACAATGGTGTGTTAGTTTCTGCTTTATAACAAAGTGAATCAGTTATACATATACATACGTTCCCATATGTCTTCCCTCTTGCGTCTCCCTCCCTCCCCCCCTCCCTATCCCACCCCTCTAGGTGGTCACAAACCACCGAGCTGATCTCCCTGTGCCATGCATCTGCTTCCCTCTCTGCCTGTTCTTAACCTTCCCTTCATCTTCTTGGTGACTCTCCACAATTGATTGCTTTTTCTCTCTCATGAGTCTTCAAACTCTGTCTCCCTTGCCTCCTCTCTCCCATCTTAAACAGGCAAACACCCTTCCCTAGAATTCACCTCCCATCCCATCTATGGTCCCGTCTCTTTCCTCCTCTTCACACCAGATTTATTGAAAGAGCATCTTATACACGTGACCTCCAGTCTCTCTCCTCCCTTCCACTTCTTCCTGCTCCATAGTAACTGCTCTCACCAGCGTCACAAATGGCCTTCTTGTGACAAAAGTCAGAGGATGCCAGTCCTTAACTCTCTTGCCATCTCAGCAGCATTTGACTCTGCAGATTAGTTTCTCCCTGGGCTTCCAAGATATCTAATTCTTTTCATCTTGCTCCTTTCTCTCTGCTCATATCCATTCAGTGTCTTTTGTTTTGTTTTGTTTTAAGGGTGTCATTCTTTGGTTTTTAAAATTTTATTTATTTAATTTATTTATTTTTGGCTGGGCTGGGTCTTCACTGCTGTGTGCAGGCTTTCTCTAGTTGTGGTGAGCGGGGGCTTCTCTTGTTGCGGAGCACGGGCTCTAGGTGTGCAGGCTCAGTAGGGCTCTAGGTGCGTGGGCTCAGTAGTTGTGGTGCACAGGCTTAGCTGCTCCGCGGCATGTGGGATCTTCCCAGATCAGAGATCGAACCTCTGTCCCCTGCATTGGCAGGCGGATTCTTAACTACTGCGCCACCAGGGAAGCCCCCATTCAGTGTCTTTATTCATCTCTTAAATGACGCTGTCCTCAGCTCTTCAACACTCTCCACCAGTGTTCTCATCCACTTCCACACCCCATTACCATGCTAAGGGAGATGCCCTCTAGATCTGCAGAAACAGCCCAGATTTCTCTGCTGAACTCCAGACCTAAACATGCATTTGCTTAATGCACACACTCAAATCTGTCACTTTTGCCAACTCATTAAACTCCCCTTAACCTATGTTCTTGAGTGTAATATGAAAATGAGATGCCTACCTCTTATATCCTTAAAAATTTTTTTGAAATAATTATGGATTCACAGAAAGTTGCAAAGACAGTACAGAGAGGTCCCCTGTGCCCTTCACCCAGTTTCCCCCAGTGGTTACATTTTACATAACTATAGTACAACATTAAAACCAGGAAATTGACATGGGAACAATGTTTGTAATTCTATACCATTTTATCACCTGTGTGTGTTTGTGGACCCACCACTGCAATCAAGACACAGAACTATTCCATCACGACAAAGAGCTCCCTATTTCCAACTTTTTACATGTTTCTTTCTTTTTTAAAAATTCTCATCAGATCCTTGAGCGAAGGGACATCTATGTTATTTGGTTTTGTGCTTTCAGAGTCTCATGTGGTGCCTTGCTCTTAGAAGGCACTGCTAAATGTTTGTGAAAGCAAGAATGGAAGAATGAAGAGGGGTTCTATCTATGGAGGCCAGGGACAGTTGCCTGGGATCCAGAACAGGTTATGACAATGCTTAGCTCCAAACCAGTGGCCAGGGACCTGAGGACAGAGGCCTCCTCCTTGGATTTATCTCCTGTTTGAAGAATATGTTGGCAGATACAAGAAGCGTAAGAATGGTGAGGCTCACCCCACATTCATTCCAAGAATCACAGCTCTGCCTGTAGTAGAGAAGGACTTTCTCAATCCAGTACCTTTTGTGGGAATCTCTCACATCACGCCACATGGCCACTTACCCACTCCACCCATCTGGTGCCCGCCCTGCTCTGCTTCACATCACTGGCACATCCTCTGCTTGCTGGAAGAATCAGGAAGACCATCCTGACCTCATCTGGTTTGCTACCTGGCCAGCATGTGGGGCGACATTTGTCTCAAGGCTCAAGGAAAGTGTTCAGTCCTAGGGCATGATTTTAAAATTTTTTCTTAGTAGTAATTCCTCTTGATAGATAAGTAATATTTCTGTTTGCTCAGTAATTATTATAGTCAATAGGAAAACTCTGAAGCTGGGAAGAGAGAAAAGCATAGAAGAAAACAGCTAAAGAAACTGCATAGACAATGACACATACATTCACGGCTATACACACCCCATACAGAATGTGTGTGTGTGTGTGTGTGTGTGTGTGTGTCATCAAATTACTATTCCTATTAGAAGGAGAAATAAGGGAATATTTATCAAACATGATCCATGTTATTATAATAGATTTTAATCAGAGCAAAAGTCAGTGTGTGTTCCCTTAAATAGCATGGTTAAAGCCTCCAAAATGAGAAATATTAGCTTGGAATCTCTTTGTCAGCAATGAACAATTTGGGTTGTCTAGTCTGCAAGTCTCAAAGGGCAATTATTTGATTTCCAAGTCTTAACCTCGTTTATCAGTGGTAGTTTATAAACTTGGTGTAGCGATTTGTGAGCTGATGTCATGCTTACAGCAGGGTGGTTTGGAAATGGTCCAAATGGGAATTCATTTTCTTTTTTTTTTTTCTTCCTTCTTTTTTTTTTTTTTCTTTTTGGCCACGCTGCATGGCATGAAGGATCTTAGCTCCCCAGCCTGGGATCAAACCCATGCCCCGTGAAGTGGAAGTGCAAAGTCTTAGCCACTGGACCACCAGGGAAGTCCTGGGGATTCATTTTCGATGGAGGAAGGGAGAGGCATGGAATTAAGGCAATACTTGGCTCCATCATCTGGGAAAACTGGGGGGGGGGGTTTGGAAGTACAGTGTGTCTTGTCATTAAGTGGAAGACCCACTGACCTCATGTCAGAGTGTGTTTGATTTTAAAGATCGGTGTTTGCAGAGAGCACATACAGGATGGACATGGTTAGAAGGACAGGGATCTTGTTTAATTCACTGGTGTTTCCTCAGTGCTCAGAATAGTTCTTGGTGGATGGTGGACTCAGAAAATTTTTGTTGAATGAATAGTCAATACTTACACCACATACAAGGGAGAAAGGACAAATCAATAAGTGTTCAATTATCAACCAGCCCAGGGCACTCTGGGTAAAAATGTCACAGCTCAGACTTAGCCACAGAGCCTGTTGGGTCACAGCAAAATTAAAGAAGGTTGAGAGAGAAACAAGGAGTCAGAAGAATAAGGACAGAGGGGACAACCAAACCAGCTCTGGAAACCATCTGTAGTTCAGAGCCAGCTTGGGTTGGGTTTGGGCAAGTTGGTCCAGTCTGGAGGGGAGGGAATGACAGCGTGAGTCCCAGTGACAGGCTAGAATCAAAGTCAGGTGGATGGAGAACATTCCAGTCCTAGCAGAACCTAGTCAGTGGCTGAAGATATGAGAGAAAGGATTTAGTCTTATAGGAGAGGGATCTAGAAAGAACTAAGAAGGTGAAAGGATCCAAACACCAGCAAAGTACTAGACTTCAGGACAGTGGAATGGAGATCCACCCAAACTTACTGGGATGACCTGGCAGATGACTGGGGAAGGCTGATATCTGGTAGGTCCACAGGGATGTCCAAGGCGCCTGGTTTTCTAGGTCATTTTCTAATCCTGAAGGTTCACCAACTGATGGGCAAGGGCTCATATTGTAGGCAGGGCTGAACCTACAGGTAAAGGGAAGCAGATCAGCCCCTCACTGTGTGCTTCCATGGTATCCTCAATATGCTTTGGGGTAACGCTCATCACACTTGCAATTCCTTCAATGACTTGTGTTTCTTCCCGGTGCAAGGGGCTGTTTTATTTTTATTATCACTGTATGCACAGCACCAATACTTGGCACATAGTAGGCACAAAATATGAGTAAAAGAAAGAACCAGGGCCTCTCTACAGAAGAGGCTTGGGAAAGCAGAGACAGACTCTGAGACTTGGCAGACTTACATCCCGGCAGTATTTCTCATCCCCTCCACCTTTCATGTCCTTGCAATGGTCAGACTGGCATTGAGAAGAAGGAAGGAGACTAGTCATGGCCAGCCTTGCAGAGTAAAGCTCAACAAGGCAGCCCAGAATGTATATATATCTATGTTTTGGGTTAGCCAAAAAGTTCGTTCAGGTTTTTCCGGAAGATGTAAGATGTTACAGAAAAACCCGAACGAACTTTTTGGTCAATCCAATATAACTGAGTCATTTTGCTGTACTGTAGAGACTGGCACAGCACTGTAAATCAACTATACTTCAGTTAAAAAAAAAAAAGAAAACAAAACAAAACAAACAAATGAGGCACCCTGGCCACACTGCCCCTTTTTTCCTGAGCAGCCCCAGATTTTCTGTTGCAGTTATATACTTTGCTCTTTAAAGAATGTATTTTCATGCCAGCATTTTCTTCTACTTTACTGAAGAGAGCTAGTAAGACAGTATGAGTTTCAAGGAGAGGAAAGATGAGGAGCAGAGAGAGGAAAGAGAGAAAGAAAAGGGAGAAATTGCTAAGGAGAAGCAAATTGAAAATCTCTGAGCTATTTTCCATGTTTCAAGAGACAAATAAAATCACAAAATCTCCAACTTAAAGTCTGCTGAGACTAAAATATCAAATTGCTTAGCGTTTGATTTAAATTATATCAACTAAGTTAATCTCTCTGGGTATATCATGCCAGTTAGAAGTATCATTTGAGAATTCTACATGAAAGTGATTTGTAACAATGGAAAACAGAAACATTGTTACTTAATAAATACAATTTTGTAGACAAAGTTTTTTCAACTATAGGATGAATGGAGGAAGATGTAATTCAATACATGGGGTCCTAGAGTACTCTTATATGGTTTTGGGAAACAAGACATTCATCGATGTGCCTGACTGAAAGATATTGCTCAAGAGTCACATGTTGAATTAATAAACAAACAGATATCTAGGTTGTAGGCTTAAGAAAAAAAGAAGAAGAAAAGAAAAGGAAGAAATTAAGATACCCTAGTGCCACTTGCGCCAGGACAGGATAGGGATTGCTGATGGCCCACCTCCCAGTTACTGCCCCCATCCTGTCTACTCCTGACTTCCACTCTCCCAAAACACTGCAGCTGCAGCAAACTGCAACCTCGGGAGAGCCATCCTAGAGACAGAGGGAGCCCTGCCCACCACATCCCAGCACAGCAGCCACCTTTGTTCTGAGCGCCTGACTTCCCGTACCATATACACTGAAGTTCTACTCTCCTGTGGTTACTTGACCTTTTAGGGCTTTTTTCCTTTGTAGCATAATCATCTCAATCAGTGAGACAGATCTGGAAGGTCATACACTCTACAATGCCTTTGAAACCAAAGCTAGTAAATAGCTGAAAAATGGGTGAATGGCGGGAAAGACTCTGTGTGTGTCTATGTGAGATTTTCAACTAACGGGAAAATCACTGTAAATAGAATTCCAACAGGACAAAATCCTATCCAACAGGAAATTGTAAATGGTCCTAAGAAATAGCAAAGAACATAAACTGTTTGCAGAAAAAAACTGAGGGATGACATCATCACCTCTAAAAGGACTCCGTGTCTGAAAAAAAAATAAACTGACCCATGAAGCAAAGAGATAACAGGAGCCTATCTGGAATGTGTGATTCTTTACCCCATATTTTCATAGAAAGTTCAAAAAAAAAAAAAGGATTTCAAGCATGATTCTAAGAGGGAGGAGGGAAAAAACTAAGTGAACATACAGCTTCTATTCTAGTGGAGTGACAGGTAATAAACCAATAAACAACACAGTATATAATACAGTGGCATGTAATAATAAGCACTCTAAAGAAAATGAAGCGATGGAATGCTTTTTTACATAGGATAGTAAGGAAAGGCCTTTATGAGGAGATGGTATTTGACAAAGATCTGAATGGAGTGAGGACACAAATAGTGTGGCTATCTAGGGAGAAGAGTATTCTAGGCAAAGGAAATAGCATGTGCAAAGGTCCTGAGGCAGGCACATGCTTGGGGAGCTCCCAAGAGAGCAGGAAGGCAAGTGTGACTCAAGAGGTATAAGGAAAAAGGGTAGGAAATGAGATCAGAGAAGTAGGCAGGGGCCGGATCATACAGAGTCTTGTAGGCATGATGAGGACTTTGGATTTTGTTTAAGATTAGCCGTAAGCCACTGGAGAGAGTTGAACGGTGAAATGACATTATCTGACTTAAGTGTAGAAGGATTGCGAGGGTGAGAATGAGAGCACAGAGAGTTGTTGGGTGACAATCATCTGGATATGAGATGATGCTGCCTTAGCCTGGGTAGTAAGAAGACACTGTATTTGAAGGGAGACGTTATAATAGCCTTGTTGTCAGGTTGGTCACAAGGTGTGAGAGAAAGAAGCATGGAAGTATATGTTCTGAGCAACTTGGGAGAATGGTATCACCATTCACTGAGGTGGGCATCATTCAGGAAGGAGCCATTGGGGGAGGGGAGGTGTTGAAAAGTTTGGTCTTGACTGGTTAAGAAGATGTGAGAGATATATACATGTAATGGAATATTACTCAGTCGTAAAAAAATAGTTGTTGCTATTTGCAACAACATGGATGGACCTAGAGATTGTCATACTAAGTGAAGTAAGTCAGACAGAGAAAGACAAATATCACGTGATATCAGAAACAGACTCACAGACATAGATAACAAACAAAGGTGGGGGGAGGGATAAATTAGGAGTATGGGATTAACAGATACAATTACTATACATAAAATAGATAAGCAGCAAGGATTTACTGTATAGCACAGGGAGCTACATTCAACATCTTACAGTGGAAAATAATCTGAAAAAAACATATATATAACTGAATCACTTTGCTGTACACCTGAAACTCACACAATATTGTAAATCAACTATACTTCAATAAAAAATTTGGGTCTTGGACATGTTAATTTTGAAATACAAATTAGACATCCAAATTCAGCAGGCAGTAGCAATGAGATTTTACAGTGGAACATTAATAAAAATAGTGACTAGAGCAAGTATTTCCACGACAGGTTCGAGGGCCTGTGTGGCGACAGCAGCAGGATACAACAGGGGCCACGTCGCAGGCAAGGAGAACCGAAGGTGAAATGGTGGCCAGCAGTTCAGAGGCCCTCGTGCAGTGGTGCCGGGCACGGCGTCAGCCAGGTGACAGTGGCAGCATTTGGGCAGGGAAGGGAAGGGGATTTCTCAATTGGGTACAAATAACTCCAGTGTCACACTTGTTTTCACCCTGTCTATAGATTCTGAGACCGAGGGTGTGAGGCAAAAATAAATCACTTAGGGCTTCCCTGGTGGCGCAGTGGTTGAGAGTCCGCCTGCCGATGCAGGAGACGCGGGTTCGTGCCCTGGTCCGGGAAGATCCCACATGCCGCGGAGCGGCTGGGCCCGTGAGCCATGGCCGCTGAACCTGCGCGTCCGGAGCCTGTGCTCCGCAAAGGGAGAGGCCACGACAGTGAGAGGCCCGCGTACCGCAAAAAAAAAAAAAAAAAAAAAAAAAAAATCACTTAATATTTCTAAGCCTCTTATTTTTATCTGTAAAGTAAGGAAGATAGACTAATAATACTAATAAGAATGAATAATTATTGAATATTTTTCTATATGCTGGATGCTGTACTAATTATTGTACAAGGACTGTCTCCTTTAAATGTCACAATAACCCAGAAGACAGATGTCATTTTACAGACAAGGAAACTGAGATTTAAAGAAGGCAAGGAACTCTCCCAGGGTCACATAGCTTGTAAGCGGTTAACAGACAGAGACCAGGATTGAAATCCAGATAGTCTGACTCTAGAGCCTGCTAAACAGTTTGACATTCAGCTCTCATGCCCTCTTAACATAGGATAAACATGCCACCTCACATAGGTGTTACATATGACAAAGCACTCCTGAGAAGCACTGGCATGTTTCATTCAGGGTGCCTAAGGTAGTAGTAGCTGGCCAGCATCAAATGGTGTGGTGGGCTGAATGGTGCCCTTCCGTCCCCACTGGCTCCTCCCCATGACCATTAGGATGTCCATGTCCTAATCTCTGGAACCTATGGCTGTTACATTATATGGCTAAAGGGATTTTGCAAATGTGATTAGACAGGGGATCTTGAGATGGGGAGATTGTCCTGGATTATCCAAGTGGGCCTGAAGGCAATGTGAAGATGGAAGTAGAGGAAGATTGAAATTTAAAGATGCTATGCTGGGACTTCCCTGGCGATCCAGTGGTTAAAACTTTGCCTTCCAATGCAGTGGGTGCATGTTCGATCCCTGCTTGGGGAGCTAAGATCCCACATGCCTTGCGGCCAAAAAACCAAAACATAAAACAGAAGCAATATTGTAATAAATTCAATAAAGACTTTAAAAATGGTCCACATCAGGGCTTCCCTGGTGGTGCAGTGGTTGAGAGTCTGCCTGCCGATGCAGGGGACGCGGGTTCGTGCCCCAGTCTGGGAGGATCCCACATGCCACGGAGCGGCTGGGCCCGTGAGCCATGGCCTCTGAGCCTGCGCATCCGGAGCCTGTGCTCCGCAATGGGAGAGGCCACAACAGTGAGAGGCCCGCGTACAGCAAAAAAAAAAAAAAAAAGGTCCACATCAAAAAAATCTTAAAAAAAAAATAAAGATGCTATGCTGCTGGCTTTGAAGATGAAGAAAGGTCCATGAGCCAAGAAATGCAAGAAGGGACTTCCCTGATGGTCCAGTGGTAAAGAATCCGCCTTCCAATGTAGGGGACGCACGTTTGATCCCTGGTCGGGGAACTAAGATCCCACAAGCCACGGAGCAACTAAGCTTGCGCGCCACAACTACTGAGCTCGTGCACTTCAACAAGAGAGCCCGTGTGCCGCAAACTACAGGGCCCACAGGCCCTGGAGCCCACGCACCACAATTAGAGAAGAGAAAAACCTGTGCACCACAACTAGAGAGAAACCCAAGTGCTGCAACGAAGAAACCACGCCACAAGGAAAGATCCCACATGCCTCAACGAAGATCCCATGTGCTGCAACTAAGACCCAATGCAGGGGCTTCCCTGGTGGTGCAGTGGTTAAGAACCTGCCTGCCAATGCAGGGGACATGGGTTCGAGCCCTGGTCCAGGAAGATCCCACATGCCGTGGAACAACTAAGCCCGTGTGCCACAACTACTGAGCCCACGTGCTGCAACTACTAAAGCCCACGTGCCTAGAGCCCGTGCTCAGCAACAAGAGAAGCCACCACAATGAGAAGCCTGCGCACTGCAACTAGAGAAAGCCTGCACGCAGCAACGAAGACCCAACGCAGCCAAAAATAAAAATAAATACAAATTAAATAAATTTAAAAAAAAGACCCAATGCAGCCAAAAAAAAAAAAAAAAAAGGAATACAGCTCTAGGAGCTGGAAAAGGCAAGGAAACAGATTCTCCCCAAGAGCCTCCAGAAATGAATAGCCCTGCTGACACCTTGGCTTAGCCCACTGAAACCAATTTTGGACCTCTGGCCTCCAGAACTATGAGAGAATAAATCTGTGCTGTTTTTAAGCTGTCAAGCTGGTGGTAATTTGTTACAGCAGCCATAGGAAACTGATACAACAGGGAAGTGTGGCAGGCATGGCAGCTACTGGCGAAGGTGATGTAGAATTGGTGAGGTGGTGAAAGTCCCTGGACGTCTTCAAGGGTAGAACTGTCTGTGAGAAAATGCTAAGAAGTAGCCTCAAGCTTGGGATGGATGTAATTTCTAACCAGCTCATAGAAGGCTGTGCTTCCAGAAATGTCAGGAACTGGTTTCCCACCATGAAAAGGTATGTTGAATCAAAGCAAGTTGTGTGCTGCCCAGACTTTCTTTAAGGTTAAGGACTGACACACCTGCACCAGGTGAGACTGGATTCCAGGCTTTGGGGGTGAGGAATGGCCCCTTGGCTTGGCACCCAGGACTGTGCCTTGTACATAAAGGGGCTCCAGTAAAATTGTCCTTTGTTTTCTCCTGGACAGTGTGGCTCAAAAGCAAGAAACACATAGACATACAAAGACATTCTCTTTCTAGATTTCTAAACAAAGCCCTGGGGAAAAAATTTCTACCCAAACTTAAAGGATTAAAGAAAGTAATGACGCATAGGGAGTGGTTCTGATTCTAAGGAAATTCATGCTGTTTTTCATGCATATCCAGACTCATGAGCATTCTGCCCATAGAAGGAAAAAATGTCAGCATTAGCAAGAACAGGTTACCACGGTACCTGATTTATCGCTGGCTCTGGGGTTAACTGCAAACATATTCCGTAATAATTTCATTTTAATCAACCATTGTGTGACTAATTTAAATACCAATACACTACCTTTTTTTGGAATTAAATTAAATTAATTAATTAAGTTATTTATTATTTTTGGCTATGTTGGGTCTTCGCTGCTGCGTGCGGGCTTTCTCTAGTTGCGGTGAGCAGGGGCTACTCTTCGTTGCAGTGCGTGGGCTTCTCACTGCGGTGGCTTCCCTTGTTGCTGAGCACGGGCTCTAGGCACATGGGCTCTAGGGTGCAGACTCAGTAGTTGTGGTGCACGGGCTTAGTTGCTCCGCGGCATGTGGGATCTTCCCAGACCAAGGATCAAATCCATGTACCCTGCATTGGCAGGCAGATTCTTAAACACTGCACCACAAGGGAAGTCCCTACACCACCATTTTCAACGGGACTATCTAAATTGCCTAAAGTTGTTCCCTGTAAAGGCTGCTTGCCAAACACTGGGAGTATTGCTGATTTGCTCCCAAGGAAAGCATCATTCACAGAATGACATTGTATCATTTCAGAACTCCAAGGTTTTTAGAAAGCTTCAAGTACACTTGGTTTGAGTGACATTGAACCTAATGGGTTTTGGTACACAGTTATTAGAATTCACAAATTCAACCCCAGATACGTCATTTTTATTATTAATTTTTTCCTGATTATTAAAAACAGTGCATGTCATTGTAGAAAATTTAGGAATGCAGAAAAGTGTATAATAGGAAAATACAAATCAGCCATAACAGAACCACCTGGATACAGAACTATTAGCATCTTACTGAATTTTTAAATATATTTTATTTCAAGACAATTTTTAAATGTTTATATACTAATGTGTGTGTGTTCTCTTTTTACAACATTCAGAACATACTGAAAAACTACAACCTGAATTTTTATTGTATCACAAACATTCTCCCAGGTCATTAAATATTCTTGAAAAAATCTGAGTTTACTGGTTGTATCACATGGATTTACCATACTTATTAGTGATTTTACATTATTGGATTTTAGATTGTTTTTCCAAGATTCAATTACGAGTCTTGTACTTAAATATTTATGACAACTTCTAATCATTTCACTAGCTAAATTCTTAGAATTACTGGGTTAGAGGATAGTAATTTTTAAAGGTCCTGATACAGAAAGGTAATAACAGTTTATATTTCCACCAAACTTATACCCATTCTGAGTATTATCTTGTTTATATTAAAAATTAAGACTCAAGAACAAACAGAAAGACTCCAACAGTCATAAACATGCACATGTCAGATCATAAGTAAATCTACCTTTCCTGAACAGACAACTGAAATTTCCACCTGAACAGACAATTGGAATTTCTAGCAGAGTTTCACATTTACAGGCAGTTTTTAAAAAGCAGTGTTTTCCTTCTTACTTCTTTTCTGGGGTGTGTGTGTGTGTGTGTGTGTGTGTGTGTGTGTATGTGTGTTTCCGGTGAGCGTCTATAACTTTTAGAATCAGGAAAACAAATCCTAAGTTAAAAACCTGAGGATACTCAATAGTTGTACAAAGACTTGCTGAATTAGTACACCTATCTATACACATCTTTCAGTAATAGAACACAATCAGAATATTTGCTTTCCTTACCTGTCAAATGGGATCCAGTGAAAGAAAGACTCTATTTTGTGTGTTTGTTATTTTTGTTTGTTTAGTTTACCAGAAAGATTTTTAACAGAAAGAGAACAATGCAACTGGAACAGTTAAAAGAGGCACTGCCTTAGATGGTGTTGCTTGAGTTTCTTTGCTCAGAATGGAAGGGAAAATGATCTTTTTCCATTAAAAAATCCCAAAAGATTCCTTTACCCCTCCACCTGCCCCTACCTCTTCTACCATCTCTTTTCTCCTCTACCCATCAGACTTTTGAAAGTTGTCTACACTTACCGGGAGGCTTCGCTTCCTCAGCGCCCCCTTCAGTTCATAGTTGCATCACAGCTCTGTGCCAACCAGCTGCTAAAACATGATTTTCAAGAGCAATCAGTGACTTTCTATTGAGAAATCCATTGATTACATTTTGTCCTTATTTGAGTGGATCTTTCTGCTGAATGTATTGCTAGAGACGACTTCTTCCTTAAAATTCTCAACCCTTGGCTTTGGTGACACCATATTTTTCTGAGGCTTCTTAAGCCCTTCTAATCCTTTCTTCTTGGCCACCTTCCTAAGCTCCTCTTCCACTGCCCACTCCATAGGTCTCGATATTCTCTCATTTTCCCACTAGCTCTCTTCTCTTTTTGCTCTACGTGTCCTCCCTAGCAGACCTCACACACTCTTACAGTTGTAACAGATACCTGAATGCCAAGTCTCCCAAACTGATACCTCCCTAAAGCCTCAGACACACAAATCTGTCTGTTCAACTTATCCATTGAAATCTACCACCACAGACATTGCCAGTGAATTGACTGAAATCGGTCTTTGACTTTTCCTCCTTTGTTAATCGTATTGCTTTCTTGCACTTAACTTCATATTTTGATTTTCCCTTGCTCAATTTTTGATCATATGCCTGGGTGATTAGTTAGGATGATTTCTCAACATCATAAAATGTTGTGGAAAAATACACATATTTGGTGTATGTGGTTTCCCAGTTTTCAGCGATACAATAATCATTTTTCATTAGGAAGATACACTTTTTCAAAGACTTGTCCAAAAGTATATCAGGTTGCCTTTTGGTGCAATAAGCAGGAATTGATTAAAGTGAAATATAAAGGCATGCTTGTGCTCATGTGCCTCTGACTAACATATCTTATTCAGGTTGGGTGGGGATTGGCTGTGTTTTCTAACTCAAGGAATGGACTTCTTATGAAAGGTCATCTGTCTAATGCATCCAGCCTTGTCAACTAAAAGTGCTAGCCATCTTATCTCTGTCTCTTTGAAGCACTCCAGCATACATAGCTCTAAGAGCTGATAAGATATTCCATGCTGTAAGACTCCAGTAGGATAAAAACTCCCCTCTCTTCAGAACTGCTTTAAAAATTCTGACCTGCGAGAATAAGAAGAAAAAATCCTGGACAATAGTAAATTCAACATCATGTAAGGTCTGAATGTTAATAATTCACTTTAACTATTTGCATATATTTAGCACATCATTTGACGACTTTCACATGCCCGCTACAGAACGCAGCATCCTTTTGCCTTAAAGCCAAGATACATTTGGATGTCTGTAGGCCTCCTCTTCACTTTTAGGAGGAAGGAGATTCTTTAGAATCCGCTCTATTCATGTGTTTGTAATAAACCATCTTTCCTAGTCTTCCTTTTACAGCCTATTAACATAAATGACCCCCACCCTTTATTACTATCCCCCTTCTAGTAGACATGTAGAGTCCCTCTCTTGAGTGAAGATCTCTAAGTTGGGAATTGACATTATTATGCATCTGGCAATGTTATTCACTCAGTCAGTCAATAAATGTTTTTGAACACTTGCTATGTTTCAGGCATTGTTCTGAGAACTTCAGATTTGGCCTTGAGACAAAGAGATGAGGTCTGTTCTCACAGACGTTAAATTTCTGGGGGTGGGTGGGTATGATTTCAGTCAATTAAAAAATCGAGTGAACAAGATAATTTCAGGTAATGCTATGAAGAATAGATAGCCCAGTAATGTGCTAGAGAGTGCGGTGGCAGGGGGGGCTACTTCAGATTTGATGCCAAGGGAAGGGTCTCTGAGCTGGGGGTCTACAAAGGTAAGCCACCCCTCACTCCCAGCCTGGTCTGACAAAGAGGGATTGAGAAAAACTAGCTGAACTCCCCTATGAAATACACTAAAAGCTTTCTCAGTGACGGTGGGGGTGGGAAGTAATCTTAGGGAGATTCTTTGATGTGAACTGATGTTTTTTTCTTCTCTTCCCACTTCTTCTGACTGGAGCCAGGACAGATGTCAGAGTCCTGGATTTCAGGAAGCAGGCACAGTGTATTTGTTTCCTAAGGCTGCCATCATAAATTACGACAAGCTGGAACAACGGAAATGTACTCTCTCACAGTTCTGAAGGCTAGAAGTCCAAACTCAAGTTGTTAGCAGGGCCATGTTCCCTCCAGAGACTAGGGAAGGATTCTTCTTTGCTTCCTCATAGCTTTTGGTGGTTGCCAGCAATCCTTGGTGTTCCCCTTGGCTTGCGGCAGCATGACTTGAATTTCTGCTGCAGTTTTCCCATAGCCTTCTCCCCTGTATCTCCTCTGTGTCTGTTGTTATTAAAAAATAAATATTTTAATAAAAATTTCCCTCTTTTTATAGATACCAGTCATTGGATTTAGGAGGACCTACCCTAACCCAATAGGACCTCATCTTAAATTGGTCACATCTGCAAAACCCTACTCCAAATAATGTCATATACACAGGTCGTGGGTAGACATGAATTGGGGAGGAGGGGAAAATATTCAACCCACAGTGGAGTCAGCTGGAACTGTCATCAGTGGGAGGAAACATACCCCAGTAACTTGATGTCATCCAGGGACTAAACAAGGCGGCAAACTGCGGGGACCACCTGAGAAGCATGGTCTGTGGAGTCTTGGAACAACGTTACTTGGTACATAATTTTAACTTTGCTTCTAGTGTCATCAGCCCCCTCTGTCATCCTCGAGAATTGAGTTAGGTGTGGCTGGGCCTTCGGGCCTCAGCGGGCGGGTGCCGGGGCTTCACCTCCAAGGCGGGTCCCCGGGTAGAGGCCGGAGCGTCTAGGCGGGTGCTGAAGGCCGGCGGGAGGTGGAGTGGGCACCACACGTGACCCACACCCTCCGCCTTATCCCCCACCCACCCACCCAGGGAAGTGGGCCAGATCCTGGAGCCGCTAGCGCTTGCGGACTGCGGCAGCCGAGAGGCCGTGGCACGGCCAGAGAAAGCCATCGCGTTCGCCTACAGGCTCTGCACCGCGGACACGGACGGGGTGGAGCCCGTGCAGTCAGTCCTGGAGGATGGATGTCTGTGCTTAAGATCCGACAATGTGGCAGAAGGCAACTGTGCCGGAGAACTGTTACAAAACTCCCGTCGAGATGTGGAGTATTTTGTGGCCCCCCAGGTCGTATCTCTTGGCCAGAGCTAGATGAAAAAGAGCCCCTCTCACACTGCTGAGGACCTGTTCTGCGAAGGCGTGCCCTATGAACACGTGGAAGTGCAACGACTATTTTGTTATTATGAACACGAGTGTTCCCGCTCCCTTCAGCCACCTGAAAAAAGTGATGGTTAGGGATCTTTTAGTAACTAACTCTTCTGAAGACAGAATTGGGAAAGATCTAGCTAAAACAAGGCAAAGAGTCCCTGATGCCAATGGAAGTAGAAGGTATTGCCAGTTTCCAAGAAAACGGATCAAGTGTTTACTCACAGGCTGTTCAGTATGGAAGGCTTTATCCCCTTCCCAAAAGACCGTCTACCAAACGGCACTTAAGTGAATTTTTCTACTCATGTAACTGTTAGACATCGCATCTGATCACTATGTGACAACCTGAGTTGTCCCTTTCAGTTGCTGTTTCCATCGACTTGAGCAGCCTTTTATTTTTACTGAACACACTAAATTTGTTCCTGGGTACCCACTGTATTCCAAGCAGAGGGCTGACTTTCTGCTAAAGTTAAAGGAGTAAGGAAGCAGCTTTGGGAGGTGATGTATATGTTTACAGCCTTCATGGTTGTGATTTCATGCGTGCGTACTTAATCCCAAACTCACTGACTTGTATACATTAAATAAGTACAGCTATTTACAGGTCAGCTATATTTCAGTAAAATTGTTTTAAAAAAAAAGAATTGAGGGCAGCAGCCCAGAGAGGCAATTGCCACACAGCGGGTTGATCAGCAGTCTCGACCTGAGAAGACAACAAAACCAGGACTACCTGGGTGTCCTCAGAAATGTTTGGCAACAAAATCTTTAATGATGCAGGCTTCATTCACCCACCCAACAACATTCCTCAAATATCTGCCATATGCCAAGTACCTTGTTGGTGTTGGGAAAAATGCTCAGCAACAGGAAGCTGGTCCCTGCTCTTGAGAATTTCACTGTCATCAAGGAAGGTGAGAATTTGAAAGATGGTGTTATTTGGATACAAAGGAAAATGTGACCCCAGGAAGCTGAATTGAGGCTATGACTTACATTGATTATAAAGTGAGGGGTAGCACAACAAATGTTGGTTGATTGCCTCCCACGTGCCAGGCACTGTGCTGGGTACCAGCATCCAGAAGCACCATCCTCCCTGTTCCCCTTCCTTTAGCTTCTCCTTCACTGTTCCATGGAATCTTTAGACACAACAAATCTATAAGACATGGATGTCCCTATGACCTTCCCCAAATAATTCCTTTTTGTGTGCTTCATTTGGAAATAGCCCTATAATAGTATCAAATACCAAACACTTGATCACTCAGCATTCCAGCTGGAAAAACCCAAATCAATGTCCCTCTCCTTCATTTCGATTTAAACCCCATGGCACAAAGACACATGGCACAGGGTCCAGAGCAAAGTAGACATTCATTCACATTTACAACTACTCTGCACCAGGCACTGACCAAATGTTAGTTCCCTTTTCCTTCCTAAATAAATATCACAGGTTTGCTTGTTGGTCACAGCAATGAGTTTAGTATAAAACAAATAAAATTCTGATGAGTCATCTCACTATAATTTAGCCAAAGAAAGAATCACTGTAGTTCAGAATTTCAGAAAAGTTATACCTTCTCAAGATCTTACAAGAAACCATCTCCAGCTTTTCTTTAATGTTGAATTTCCCTCCAGGCATAGTTCCTGTTACGTAATCCTCTTGTCTTCTCCTCTGATCCTCCATCCAAGATAGAGAGTCACTCACTATTCAGTTTGGTCAACTACAGGCAACTTGTAATACTTTTGTCTAAATAAAAGTTAGATGGGCAGTTTACATCTATCTTATAAGAGCTTCTAGAAATCAATGTCTAAGCCATCTCTTGTGAACACACCTGATCTGACGTGGCTCACTGTTCTTTTACAATGATGGACACCATGACATTTTGGAGTGTGATGGAAGACCAGAGTTTTGGGGTCAGGTCTAGTTTTGAGTCCCTATTCTTCCATTTGCTTCCTGAGTGAACATAGGCAAGTTCCTTAATTTTTTTCAGCTGAAAATCATAGCTATAGTTTTGGACTATAGTGAGAACTAGAAACCATCTATGAAAACTGTCTGGCAAATAATAGGCACTGAATTCGTGGAAGCTATTCCTATTATTCTAGTCATGTCCAGTAATCTACATAATCTCTTGGATCTATTTATGGTGGCTTCTGACATTTCTACTTTTGCTTTTTTTACATTGGTTAGGAATGTACTTGTAAAAAATAAACCTGGTGTCTTCCAAATGCAAGGGGTGGAAAACCCAATGAAGATTACATTACATAAAATGGAGTGTCCTGGAATTCAAGCTGTGAGATACTAAACAGATTACCTACCATGGACGGGTGGTGAGGTCATAGCTTAAAATAATTTGGCAGAGTTAAACCAGACTAGCACAGACTTCTGAATTGGCACATAGCACAAAAGGTAGCTCTCCTATGCCCAAATAAAGAGGTTGACTCATGCCGTCTGAGTGAAACATCTGAGGAACAAAGTGATATCATCCGAGGAGGGAGGCTGACTTCATTCTGAAAATGTTTCTCTTCTGTCTGGTTTTGGGCTTGGGACTTCTGGGGCTCCCATGTCTCATGATTTCCATCGGTTGCTCTTAAACTCACCCCTCCTTGAGGGAGGCAACATCAGCTCCTGCCTATCTTTAAATTTCCTGTATGATATAAATATTTTTCCTTGTTTGGCACAGTATCTTGTTTCCACTCTGCTCATTCTGTTGAAACTGGTCTCAGAAGGGTTGCTAAAAATAGTCTAGTTGCCCCATCCAATGGATTCTTTTAAGTTTCCTTCCCACTGGAACTGTACGCTGTGGTTGACATGTAGATCAACTCTTCTTCCTCGCCCCTTTCTTTGCTTCCTTATATTTGTCTCATGATTCTCTTGATTCTGAAGATCACTTCTTCCAAGGCTTCTTCACTTGTTTCTCTTCTACAGCTCACCCTTAGATGTTCTCCAGAGCTATCATTCCAGCCTCTTCTCTGACCACAGGCCCCCTTGGCAAGCTCACCTCCCCTCTTCCCTGATCTCAATCACTGCTTCTGCAACAACCTTCTCCAAACCAAACCTGACAGGTCACTGCCGCAACTGAGAACCTTCCATTTTCACTGTTGCTTTCAGGATAGAGTCCACACACTCTAGGAAGACTGTTGCCTCCTTTATTACCTGGATTAGCAAATCTTCTGACCTTCATCTCCCACCATGGAGCTTCTTCTCTGCCTCGGGTCATGCTGCTTCTCTGTTTCTCCACCCACTGCCTCCAAAAATCTTATAGATCCTCTAAGATCCCATTCAAGTGCCACTTCTACAACGTCTTCCTTAGCAGCTTCCTCCCTGCCACCCTGGTGGAATTAGTGGCTTCCTTAACACATAACATTTTTGCATACTACTAGTGGAGCTCTTACCACATTTTGTTACTGTCTGTTCCACACTTATTTGTCTGTTCCTGTAGACGGTGATTTCTTGAGAGCAGAGATATTACCTTCTTTGTTTTATTATTATTCACACCACCCAGCACAGTGCCTTGCAGATAATTACATTCTCAAGAAATACTTCTCCGTTTGAAGTGAATCTATTTTTCAAAAATCAGCCTTATAATCAGGTCAGTTGCTTTGCTACTTGCAACAGAAGAGAGAGAGAGACACAAACTCTGCCATGCACTCAATGTATGTTAGGCCATATTGGACTTTCTTGGCAAAACTCTTTTCCACACTCTCTGTATATAATTTAACTGTGGCCAAAAGAAAGGTGTGTTCCATGCTTTTTTATGCACAACCAACTCCCAGGTCAGCTAAATTCCAATGCAGAATCATCAGAAAGAACGAACATGTCTAATCTACTCTGTGTGAATAAAGGGCATCCTCCATTAAGTTGAGTAAGCCCTTCTAGAACACCAGGGTATCATTTGGTAAATTTCTTCTCCTAGGAGATTAAATAGGGCCTGGATATATGTTATAATAAATGCACATAAGCTCTCATTTTGTCCAGCAAATAAATGGTTGCTTAAGATTAAGACTGGATCAACTCAAATGTATCATGTAGCCAATCCAGACAGAAATAAAGCTCATGACAATGGTTGTGAAGAGCACAGTTTTTCTATTTTCACCTGCTCTATTCAGTCAAGGTCTACTTCAACAATGATCTCTGTACAGGAATATCTAATTAAGTTCTTTAGCTCAGGATTTCATAAAGGCAACAGAAAAAGTCTGTGAATGACTGAATTTCTACTGCTTAATAAGGGTGCATACAATGTATATGTTTCTATAAACTAATGGATAACATGTATTAAGCAATAGCATGTGTATGTAAAGCCCTGGCTGTATATCTTATATGGATTATCTCATTTCCTCACAGTAACCATATGAGGGGAACTGTTATTATCCCCATTTTACAGATGAGGAAACTGAAGGTCAAAAGGTCAAGTAACTTCCAAGTGTTACAGAGCTACTGCACAGTCAGCTGGGAGTCAAAGACTGAATCTGACACCAGCGAATTTAGGGGATAGAAAGAGATTTTTGATGTCAGTTACTAGCACCTGTTTATGAAAGGAAGGATGATGACCCATAAACCATGTGAACAAGGAAACATGGTCAGTCAGGTCTCAATCTTTATGCACTTTCTTCCAGCCCAGGCTTTATCAGTTACAGGTTCAGAAGACTTTATTTCTTTTTGAAGTGGAAAAGGGAATAGGAAAGGGAGAGATGCCGAGGAAGTTAAAGTATATGAATGCACATTTTCCTGCTCAAACCTAGCTTATAACTATGTGTGGATAAGTGGAGGCTGTGCTCAAAATCCCTTAGGACCTTGACAGTGGGTCTGACTGCACCTTAGCAGAAACAATTCCGCCTTTGCCTGGCTCTCTCCTCCACCGCCCCAGGGGAGCTCTGCAGCTTGGAGCCCAGGGGACTGTAGTGCAGGATGGTCAAGCACTGCCACGCAATTACTTCATTTATATGGACATTTCTTTTGTAAAGTGACATTTCTCTTTCACTTTTTCCTGTGTCTACTAGAAAAATACTCCTATATCCCTTTTGAAGTGGAAGAGCCAGAATATTGAATTGTATCTCTAAGAATAAATGTTACCAGTTCTCAAACAAATCACTTCAAGGCTACCATTTAAAACAGAATTGCAATTATTATTAAATGCAATAATTAATGCATGGTATTAGCTAAAAATTGTATTTAAAAAATCTTAGATGGATTATTAATGACCAATAATAATAATGGTACAGCAAAATACAAAGCATTTGACAGCACACTGTATTGCTGAGGGTGTGGGAAAACAGACATTCTTGTATGTTACTGGTAGGTTGTGACAATTGATGATGATTTTCATAGACAGCAATTTTGAAATAACTATTGAAGTTACAAATGCATTTACAGATGATTCATAGGTGATTCACTGTAGCTTTGTTTTGTAACAGTGAAAGACTGCAGCCTAACTATCCATCAACAAGGTATACACAGTGTAAACCTAAAAGGACTGAAGAAGCTCTGTTAGTCATATGGAATGATAGTTGGGGTGTGTGTGTGTGTTTATACCATGGTGTGCTGGTAAATGTTCAACTACCAGCTCCCCAAGTGTAGTTCCATGAATGATGGTTGCCAAGTAAAGTGAAAGGGAAACGATGAAGGTGTATTCTGGAGCTTCACTGGTTCCTCACTGCTGAGAGTGACTTCTTCGCCGGACTGGATAATAATTTCAAATATTGGAAGAATATTTCTTTAATTTTTTATTATATTCACAATGACAAACATTTAGGTTTAATTTGTATTATTAACATATTTACCATCATTTTCTTAAGTCTAGACAATCAGTGAAACAAAAAATTAAGTACTGATTGTATCATATTCTCATTTCTGTGGTGGAAATACTCCCACTATGGCCAGTTTCAAGCTACAAATGCAACATCACTGAATACAGAGTTGCAAAGAGATGCACGTACCTACATGAACATCATTATACAGCATTTACACCTTTCAGATACAGTAGATGCAAATAATCTCACAACACACATATAATAGAGAAATGTAGTAAAATAATTAGGAAGTGATGAAATTTTAGTATTTATTATCTGTTATAATTTATTTAATTGTAAGTTTCTTTTATTTATTTTAAAATAGTGGCTGTGTTTGATAACCAGCACACAAAACTCCTGAAAATTTAACAATCAGCTCTGATGAGTTGGTATGAGCTGGCACCAGCATACCACCAGGTATAAAATTAGATAGTTCCCACGGGGAAACAGAAAACACACTTAGATGAAAATCTGAAGAAAATTTGGGACTTCCCTGGTGGTCCAGTAGTAAAGAATCCATCTTCCAATGCAGGGGACACGGGTTTGATCCCTGGTCGGGGAACTAAGATCCCACATGCTACAGGGCAACTAAGCCCGCGCACCACAACTATTGAGCTCACACGGCTCAATGAGACATCCCATGTGCCACAAGCTACAGACCCCATGCGCTCTGGAGCGTGCAAGCCACAGAAGCCCGAGCACTGGAACGAAAGATCCTGCATGCCTCAACGACCTGACACAACCAAAAAAAAGAGAAAAAAATCTGAAGAAAATTTATTGAAGGGTGTGATCAAGGTTAAGGAAACACAAAGAGAGGCTGCCAAATCTGTGAATATCCAGAAAAAGAATTTTACACTTTGAGTGAATTGTATCATATGTGAATTACACATCAACAAAGCTGTTTTTAAAAAAGAGAGAGATGCTGAGGCCCCCAGGGACCAGCAGTGGCAGGAAGCCACCATCATCCCTAAGTCTCATGGGGCAAGAAGACGGAAGGGTGTTTTCAGAGACTGTGTGAGATAAAGACCCAGAGGAGGCGCTCCCAGCAAGAGCTGCAGCTGTAGAGGGATTCAGCCACTGCCCCAACAGTAGCTCAGAAGCAGAAAATGTCAGTGGTGGTGGTCGTGGGGAATAACCCAACCTTTTTCCTCTCCTTCCCTTCAATCTACTGATGCCTCACATTGACCAAACTCAGCTCTAAGTCAGAGGATAAGGCAACCTGGGTGCTATTTGCCTACAAGTCAACTCCCTGACCACAGAGCAGATCCATGAAAGGTAGATAATGAATCTGAGGGCAAACAGAGAATACACACACACACACACACACAAGTATTTGCTAATAAGGTATATATAGAGAATATTTCTGGAAGAAACACAAGAAAATTGTTAACACTGGTTGGCTCCCAGGGAAAGAGAAAGATCGAAGGATATAGACTTTTTCACTCTATAACATTTTATAGCTTTTGAATTTTGAACCATGTGAATGTATCACCTATTTCTAAAAGTAAATAACATTTACATTTAAAAAATGAAAACAAATTTAAAAACAAGGAAGTCTGTGGTAGTCATTAGGTTGTTCATGAATAGCCTGATACTTTTCTCCTGAGTGCAGAGTAGAACTGTAATTCTCTATGCCTGTTGAAGTTAGGTGTGACTACATGTCTTATTTGAAGAATAAAATATGAGCAGAACAAATGTGCATCAAACCAGGCAGAAGCTTTAAGAGCCAGTGCATGTATTGCCACTTTCTCTTTTTCCCGCCTTATAGATCATGGAAGCATCATGGAACCCCTGTGAGCCAGAGTCCATGACATACAAGGAGTAGACACCCTCCCTCCTACCCCACTACACTAACATTGGACTTGTAGCATGAGTGAGAAATAATCTGTGTTGTTTTAAATTACTGAAATGATGGGATTGCTTGTTACCACAGCATAAACTGCCCTATCCTTGCTGATAAAAAACGGAACCAGATGACTCCTGGCATTATTTCCAAGTAAACAATATTTTAAAGAATATTTAAATTTAGCCTCTTGTATTAAAAACAATACACATATTTGCACCCATGGAAATACCATTGTTATTTTTGGGGGGAGGGCATGCGGCTCGTGGGATCTTAGTTCCCCAAACAGGGATTGAACCCAGGCCCTCAGCAGTGAGAGCGTGGAGCCCTAACCACTGTTCCACCAGGGAATTCCCAAAATATCATTGACGTTAATGACAGTATGAATGTTGATTTATGAATATTAATTCTAAGCTTAAATTTGGCAATTTATAACAAAACCTAAAAGATGCATACCTTTTGAACAAACAATTCTACTCCTAGGAATTAATACTAATGAAATAATCAATAATAATGGCTAAATGTTATTGAACAATTATTAAGCACCAGGCACTCTTCTAAGTGCTTTGCACAAATTAATTTAGCATGCTTATAGCAATCCTATTATGTATATTATTATTATTACCTACTATTATTATTACACTTTTACACAAGGAGACTGAGGCTTAGAGAAGTTGAGCAACTTGTAAAAAATTATATAATGGAGGACCTTCAAGATGCAGAGGAGTAAGACGTAGAGATCAGCTTCCTCCCCACAAATACATCAGAAATACATCTATGGCTTCCCTGGTGGCGCAGTGGTTGGGAGTCCGCCTGCCAATGCAGGGGACACAGGTTCGTGCCCCGGTCCGGGAAGATCCCACATGCCACGGAGCGGCTGGGCCCGTGAGCCATGGCCACTGAGCCTGCACATCCGGAGCCTGTGCTCCACAACGGGAGAGGCCACAACAGTGAGAGGCCCGCGTACCACACACACACACAAAAAAAATATATATATATATATATATATATACATCTACACGTGGAACAACTCCTACAGAACACCTACTAAACGCTGGCAGAAGACCTCAGACCTCCCAAAAGGCAAGAAACTCCCCACATACCTGGGTACGGCAAAAGAAAAAAGAATAAACAGAGACAAAAGGATAGGGACGGGACCTGCACCAGTGGGAGGGAGCCGTGAAAGAGGAGAGGTTCCCACACACTAGGAGCCCCTTCGCCGGCGGAGACTGCGGGTGGCGGAGGGGGAAAGCTTCAGAGCCGCGGAGGAGAGCACAGCAACAGGGGTGCGGAGGGCAAAGCGGAGAGATTCCCGCACAGAGGATCGGGGCCGACCGGCACTCACCAGCCCGAGAGGCTTGTCTGCTCACCCGCTGGGGCGGGCGGGGCTGGGAGCTGAGGCTCGGGCTTCGGTTGGAGCGCAGGGAGAGGACGGGGTTGGCGGCGTGAACACAGCCTGCAGGGGGTTAGTGCGCCACGGCTGGCCGGGAGGGAGTCCGGGAAAAGTCTGGACCCGCCGAAGAGGAAAGAGACTTTTTCTTGCCTCTTTGTTTCCTGGTGTGGGAGGAGAGGGGATTAAGAGCGCCACTTCAAGGAGCTCCAGAGACGGGCACGAGATGCGGCTATCAGCGCAGACCCCAGAGACGGGCATGAGACGCTAAGGCTGCTGCTGCCGCCACCAAGAAGCCTGTGTGCGAGCACAGGTCACTATCCACACATCCCCTCCCGGGAGCCTGTGCAGCCCGCCACTGCCAGGGTCCCGTGATCCAGGGACAACTTCCCCGGGAGAACGCACGGCGCCTCAGGCTGTTGCAATGTCATGCCAGCCTCTGCCGCGACAGGCTCGCCCTGCATTCCGTAGCCCTCCCTCCCCCCGGCCTGAGTGAGCCAGAGCCCTCTAATCAGCTGCTACATTAACCCCGTCCTGTCTGGGCAGGGAACAGACACCCTCAGGCGACCTACGGACAAAGGCGGGGCCAAATCCAAAGCTGAACCCCAGGAGCTGTGCGAACAAACAAGAGAAAGGGAAATCTCTCCCAGCAGCCTCGGGAGCAGTGGATTAAATCTACACAATCAACTTGATGTACCCTGCATCTCTGGAATACCTGAATAGACAAGGAATTATCCCGAAATCAAGGTGGTGGACTTTGGGAGCAACTGTATACTTGGGGTTTGCTGTATGCGACAGACTAGCTTCTGATTTTTATGTTTATCTTAGTATAGTTTTTAGCGCTTGTTATCATTGGTGGATTTGTTTATTGGTGTGGTTGCTCTCTTTTTAAAAATATATTTTTTTTTTTTTTTTTTTTTTTGCGGTATGTGGGCCTCTCACTGTTGTGGCCTCTCCCGTTGCGGAGTACAGGCTCCGGACGCACAGGCTCAGCGGCCATGGCTCACGGGCCCAGCCGCTCCGCGGCATGTGGGATCCTCCCAGACCGGGGCACGAACCCGTGTCCCCTGCATCAGCAGGCGGACTCTCAACCACTGCGCCACCAGGGAAGCCCTAAAAATATTTTTTTTATTTTAATAATATTTTTTAATTTTTAATTTTAATAACTTTATTTTACTTTATTATTATTTCTTTCTTTTTTTTCTCCCTTTTCTTCTGAGCTGTGTGCCTGACAGGGTCTTGGTGCTCCAGCCAGGTGTCAGGCCAGAGCCTCTGAGGTGGGAGAGCCAAGTTCAGGACATTGGACCCCATGTAATATCAATTGGCGAGAGCTCTCCCAGAGATCTCCATCTCGATGGTAAGACCCAGCTCCACTCACGACCAGCTAGCTCCACTGACAGACCACCCCATGCCAAACAACTAGCAAGATAGGAACACAAACCCACCCACTAGCAGAGAGGCTGCCTAAAATCACAATAAGTTCACAGACACCCCAAAACATACCACCGGGCACAGTCCTGCCCACCAGAAAGACAAGATCCAGCCTCATCCACCAGAACACAGGCACCGGTCCCCTCCACCAGGAAGCCTACACAATCCACTGAACCAGCCTCACCCACTGGGGGCAGACACCAAAAACAACAGGAACTACGAACATGCAGCCTGTGAAAAGGAGACCCCAAACACAGTAAGTTAAGCAAAATGAGAAGACAGAGAAATATGCAGCAGATGAAGGAGCAAGGTAAAAACCCACCAGACCAAACAGATGAAGAGGAAATAGGCAGTCTACCTGAAAAAGAATTCAGAGTAATGATAGTAAAGATGATCCAAAATCTTGGAAATAGAATGGAGAAAATACAAGAAATGTTTAACAAGGAACTAGAAGAACTAAAGAGCAAACAAACAAGGATGAACAACACAATAAATGAAATTAAAAATTCTCTACAAGGAATCAATAGCAGAATAACTGAGGCAGAAGAACGGATAAGTGAACTGGAAGATAAAATAATGGAGTTCACTGCTGCAGAATAGAATAAAGAAAAAAGAATGAAAAGAATTGAGGACAGTCTCAGAGACATCTGGGACAACATTAAATGCACAAACATTCCAATTACAGGGATCTCAGAAGAAGAGAAAAAGAAAGTATCTGAGAAAATATTTGAAGAGATTATACTTCAAAACTTCCCTAATATGGGAAAGGAAATAGTCAATCAAGTCCAGGAAGCACAGAGAGCCCCATACAGGATAAATCAAGGGGAAACATGCCAAGACACATATTAATCAAGCTATCAAAAATTAAATACAAAGAAAAGATATTAAAAGCAAAAAGGGAAAAACAACAAATAACATACAAGGGAATCTCCATAAGGTTAATAGCTGATCTTTCAGCAGAAACTCTGCAAGCCAGAAGGGAGTGGCAGGACATATTTAAAGTGATGAAAGAGAAAAACCTACAACCGAGATTACTCTACCCAGTAAGGATCTCGTTCAGATTTGATAGAGAAATTAAAACCTTCACAGACAAGCAAAAGCTAAGACAATTCAGCACCACCAAATCAGCTTTACAACAATTGCTAAAGGAACTTCTCTAGGCAGGAAACACAAGAGAAGGAAAAGACCTCCAGTAACAAACCCAAAACAATTAAGAAATGGTAATAGAAACATACATATCAATAATTACCTTAAGTGTAAATGGATTAAATGCTGCAACCAAAAGACATACACTGGCAGAAAGGATACAAAAACAACACCCGTATATATGCTGTCTACAAGAGACACACTTCAGACCTAGGGACACATGCAGACTGAAAGTGAGGGGATGGAAAAAGATATTCTATGCAAATGGAAATCAAAAAAAGCTGGAATAGCAATTCTCATATGAGACAAAACAGACTTTAAAATAAAGACTATTACAAGAGACAAAGAAGGACACCACATAAAGATCAAGGGATCAATCCAAGAAGAAGATATAACAACTGCAAATATTTATGTGCCCAACATAGGAGCACCTCAATACATAAGGCAAATGCTAACAGCCATAAAAGGGGAAATCAACAGTAACACAATAATAGTAGGGGACTTTAACACCCCACTTTCACCAATGTACAGATCACCCAAAATGAAAATAAATAAGGGAACACAAGCTTTAAATGACACATTAAACAAGATGGACTTAATTAATATTTGTAGGATGCTCCATCGCAAAACAACAGAATACACTTTCTTCTCAAGTGCTCATGGAACATTCTCCAGGATAGATCATATCTTGGGTTACAAATCAAGCCTTGATAAATTTAAGAAAATTGAAATCATACCAAATATCTTTTGCAACCATGATGCTATGAGACTGGATATCAATTACAGGAAAAAAACTGTAAAAAATACAAACACATGGAGGTTAAACAATATGCTACTAAATAACCAAGAGATCACTGAAGAAATCAAAAAATACCTAGGAACAAATGATAATGAAAACACGACGACCCAAAACCTATGGGATGCAGCAAAAGCAGTTCTAAGAGGGAAGTTTATAGCAATATAATCCTACCTCAAGAAACAACAAAAATCTCAAATAAACAACCTAACCTTACAATGAAAGCAATTAGAGAAAGAAGAACAAAATACCGCCCAAGTTAGCAAAAGGAAAGAAATCATAAAGATCAGATCAGAAATAAATGAAAAAGAAATGAAGGACACAGTAGCAAAGATCAATTAAACTAAAAGCTGGTTCTTTGAGAACATAAATAAAATTGATAAACCATTAGCCAGACTCATGAAAAAAAGGAAGACTCAAATCAATAGAATTAGAAATGAAAAAGGAGAAGTAACAACTGACACTGCAGAAATACGAAGGATCGTGAGAGATTACCACAAGCAACTATATGCCAATAAAATGGACAACCTGGAAGAAATGGACAAATTCTTAGAAAAGCACAACCTTCTGAGACTGAACCAGGAAGAAACAGAAAATATAAACAGATCAGTCACAAGCACTGAAATTGAAACTGTGATTAAAAATCTTACAACACACAAAAGTCCAGGACCAGATGGCTTCACAGGAGAATTCTATCAATTCTATCCAATATTTAGAGAAGAACAAACACCTATCTTTCTCAAATTCTTCCAAAATATAGCAGAGGGAGGAACACTCCCAAACTCTTTCTACGAGGCCACCATCACCCTGATACCAAACCAAGACAAAGACGTCACAAAAAAAGAAAACTACAGGCCAATATCACTGATGAACATAGATGCAAAAATCATCAACAAAATACTAGCAAACAGAATCCAACAGCACATTAAAAGGATCATACACCATGATCAAGTGGGGTTTATCCCAGGAATGCAAGGATTCTTCAATATATGCAAATCAATCAGTGTGATCCACCGTATTAACAAATTGAAGGAGAAAAACCATACGATCATCTCAATAGATGCAGAAAAAGCTTTTGACAAAATTCAACACCCATTTACGATAAAAATCCTCCAGAAAGTAGGCATAGAGGGAACTTACCTCAACATAATAAAGGCCATGTATGAAAAACCCACAGCCAACATCGTCCTCAATGGTGAAAAACTGAAACCATTTCCACTAAGATCAAGAACAAGACAAGGTTGCCCACTCTCACCACTATTATTCAACATAGTTTTGGAAATTTTAGTGACAGCAATCAGAGAAGAAAAAGAAATAAAAGGAATCCAAATCAGAAAGAAGAAGTAAAACTGTCACTGTTTGCAGATGACACGATACTATACATAGAGAATCCTAAAGATGCTACCAGGAAACTACTAGAGCTAATCAATGAATTTGGTAAAGTAGCAGGATACAAAATTAACACACAGAAATCTCTGGCATTCCTATACACTAATGATGCAAAATCTGGAAGAGAAATTAAGGAAACACTCTCGTTTACCATTGCAACAAAAAGAATAAAATAGGAATTTTATAATAATAAACCTACTTAAGGAGACAAAAAACCTGTATGCAGAATACTAAAGGACACTGATGAAAGAAATTAAAGATGCTACAAACAGATGGAGAGATATATCATGCTCTTGGATTGGAAGAATCAACACTGTGAAAATGACTATACTACCCAAAGCAATCTACAGATTCAGTGCAATCCCTATGAAACTACCAATGGCATTTTTCACAGAACCAGAACAAAAATTTTCAGAATTTGTATGGAAACACAAAAGACCCCGAATAACCAAAGCAATCTTGAGAAAGTAAAACAGAGCTGGAGGAATCAGCCTCCCTGACCTCAGACTATAATACAAAGCTATAGTAATCAAGACAGTATGGTACTGGCACAAAAGCAGAAATATAGATCAATGGAACAGGATAAACACATGCACATATGGTAACCTTTTTTTTTTTTTTTTTTGCGGTACGCAGGCCTCTCACTGTTGTGGGCTCTCCCATTGCGGAGCACAGGCTCCAGACGTGCAGGCTCAGCAGCCATGGCTCATGGGCCTAGCCGCTCCAAGGCATGTGGGATCTCCCCAGACTGGAGCACAAACCCATGTCCCCTGCATCGGCAGGAGGACTCTCAACCACTGCACCACCAGGGAAGCCCCCACTTTATCTTTGATAAAGGAGGCAAGAGTATACAATGGAGAAAAGACAGTCTCCTCAATAAGTGGTGCTGGGGCAACTGGACAGTTACATGTAAAAGAATGAAATTAGAACACTCCCTAACACCATATACAGAAATAAACTGAAAACGGATTAAAGACCTAAGTGTAATGCCAGACACTATAAAACTCTTAGAGGAAAACACAGGCAGAACACTCTATGACGTAAATCACAGCAAGATCTTTTTAGACCCACCTCCTACAGAAATGGAAACAAAAACAAAAATAAACAAATGGGACCTAATCAACCTCACAAGCTTTTGCACAGCAAAGGAAACCATAAAGAAGATGAAAAGACAACCCTCAGAATGGGAGAAAACATCTGCAAATGAATCAAGTGACAAAGGATTAATCTCCAAAATGTACAAGCAGCTCATGCAGCTCAATAACAAAAAAACAAACAACCCAATCCAAAACTGGGCAGAAAACCTAAACAGACATTTCTCCAAAGAAGACATACAGATGCCCAACAAACAAATGAAAGGATGTTTACCATCACTAATCATTAGAGAAATGCAAATTAAAACTACAAGAAGGTATCACCTCACACCAGTCAGAATGGCCATCATCAAAAAATCTACAAACAATAAATGCTGGAGAGGGTGTGGAGAAAACGGAACCCTCTTGCACTGTTGGTGGGAATGTAAGTTGATACATCCACTATGGAGAACAGTATGGAGGTTCCTAAAAAACTAAAAATAGAACTACCATATGACCAGCAATCCCACTACTGGGCATATACCCTGAGAAAACCATAATTCAAAAAGACACATGCACCACAATGTTAATTGCAGCACTATTTACAATAGCCAGTTCATGGAAGCAACCTAAATGCCCATCAACAGACAAATGGATAAAGAAGATGTGGTACATATTTACAATGGAATATTACTCAGCCATAAAAAGGAATGAAATTCGGTCATTTGTTGAGACGTGGATGGATGTAGAGACTGTCATACAGAGTGAAGTAAGTCTGAAAGAGAAAAACAAATACCGTATGCTAACACATATATATGGAATCTAAAAACAAACAAAAAAACGTTCTGAAGAACCTTGGGGCAGGACAGGAATAAAGACTCAGACGTAGAGAATGGACTTGAGGACACAGGGATGGGGAAGGGTAAGATGGGACGAAGTGAAAGAGTGGCATGGACATATATACACTACCAAATGTAAAATAGATAGTGGGAAGCAGCCGCATAGCACAGGGAGATCAGCTCTGGGCTTTGTGACCACCTAGAGGGGTGGGATCGGGAGGGTGGGAGGGAGATGCAAGAGGGAAGGGATATGGGGATATATGTATACATATGGCTAATTCACTTTTTTATACAGCAGAAACTAACACAACATTGTAAAGCAATGTTATTATACTTTATTATACTCCAATAAAGTTGTTAGGAAAAAAAAAAAAAACCTTCCCTGAAAGCCATCAGGGAGTTTGGGTCTTTAGAACATGAGCTTCCCATTCTTGCTTGGCCCTGTAATAAACACTGTACTTTCCTTCACCACAATCTGTTGCAGTAGATTGGCTTTGCTGCTCATCAGGTGAGCAGACCCAAGTTTGGTTTGGTAACAGTCTGAGGATCTAACGTATAACATAGTGACTATAGCTGATAACACTGTATTACATAATTGAGATTTGCTAAGAGAGTAGAACTTAAATGTTCTCAAAAAAAAGGTAAATTTTTAAAAATTTCCACATCCTGCAATATGGATGAATTTTACATTGAACAAAGAAGTCAGCACAACAGAATTCATAGTGGATTATCCTATTTATATGAAGTTCACAAACAGGCAGGACAATACTACAATGTGTGAAAATTCATGCATGGGTGGCAAACTCTACAGAAAAGCATGGATGTAGTGACAATAAAAGTCATGATAGTTTTTAACTTTGGAACAGAGAGGAGTAGTAAGGAAGAGGGAGCACAGGGGGAGATTACAGAGTTTGGCAATTTTGTATTTCTTGATTTAAGTGGTGGTACTTAATGTTGGTTTGAGATTAAATCCACCTCTACTTCAAAGTTTGTTCATTTTTATTTATCTATGTTATGTTTTACAAGAAAAATTTAATTTTTTTAATTGAAGCATAGTTGACTTACAATATAATACTAGTTTCAGGTGTATTACATAGTGATTCAATATTTTTCTAGATTACACATCACACAAAATTATTATATTATTGACTATATTCCCTGTCTTGTACATTATATCTCTGTGATTTATTTTCTAATACAAGTAGTTTGCACAAAAAAAGTTTAAAGAAAGCTATATGTCTAGGAAAATAAATGAAAGTTTCTCCTTACCTAAAGAAGTGAAAGTTCCTCTTTACATAACAGCCTTCCCAGGTCCAACTCCTGGGAACATCTGTTGGGTACCTCTTTCCTTATGCATATACCATATGCATATCTCTGTGTATATCACACCTTTTTAATTTTTAAAATAAATTTTACTATTCATATTTTTAAAAAATTATGTAACTAATAGAGTACCCTGGATTTAAATCAATCAGCTTGAGTCCTGAGCTTGTACAAAATTTCAACCACTATGATATACTGTTACTTTTTTTTCCCTCTGTTTCTTCTTTGACCTATAGACCTCTTAATTTCCAAAGGTATGGTCTCTTTCTAGTAATCTTGCTTTTCCAAACTTTACTGAGGAATAACTGACAAAAATAGTCATGTATATTTAAAGTGTATGACGTGATGATTTTATATATATAAATATTTTATTTTATAAATATAATGAAATAATTACCAAGATCAACATAATTAACACATACATCACCTCAGATAGTTAACTCTGTGTGTGTGGTGAGTATGCTTAAGATCTATTCTCAGCAACTTTAAGTATACAATACCTTATTATTAGCTGTAGTTGCCATGCTGTACATTAGATACTCAGAACTTGTTCTTCTATAACTGAAAGTTTGTGCCCTTTGACCTATATCTCCCCATTTCCACCCCCCCTCAACCCCTGGCAACCACCATTCTATTTTCTGTTTCTATGAAATTGGCTTTTTGTTTTTTTAAGATTCCACACATAAGTGATACCATACCATACCATACTGCTGCTTCTTAAATAGCTTCAAGGATGTAAATCATAGCACTGCTTTAGAATCACAGAGCTGGGAAAAAAATTTGAAGTCCAAATGTGAGACAATGTTGAATTAGTTGCAGTCACACTGTGTGATAGAATACCATGCATGAGCAGGCACACGAAAAATGATTGTAATACATAGAATGAGAATAAGTTAACAAAATATTGTCCCATTTTTCAAAAAAGTATATGCATAAACAACAATCTAGAAAGCTTACACTTGGGTAGTAGGTCTTGCATGAGTTTTTCTTCTAAGTGTCTACATGTATGTTTTGACTTTCTATAATAACATGAATAAATCTTTTTTTAAAAGAACTTTACTGATATACAATTGGTATGCAATAAACTGCACATATTTAAAATGTACAATTTGACAAGTTTGGGCATATGTGTACAACTGGAAACCATCACCATCATCAGGATAATGAACATATTCATCACAGTTTAACCATTCATTTTTTGGTAGACATTAAGGTTGTTTCAAATTTGAAGCTATTCAAAATAAACCTTCCATGAACATTCATGTACAAGTCTTTTCATGAACATATGCTTTCTCTTCTCTTGGATAAATACCTAGGAATGGAATGCCTGGGTCATATGGCAGCTGTTTCTTCAACTTTGGAGAAACTGCCAAACTATTTTCAAAGTTGTTGTATCATTGTACATTCCCAGCAGCCCATATGAGTTTCATTTCCTCCACACCTTCCCCCAACACATAATATGGTCAGTCTTTTAAATCCCAGCCATTCTAACAGGTATAATGTGGTATTCCACTGTAGTTTTTTGGGTTTTTTAAATTAAATTAAATTAATTTATTTATACAGCAGGTTCTTATTAGTTATCCATTTTATACATATTACTGTATATATGTCAACACCAATCTCCAAATTCATCCCACCACCACCACCCTGCCCCACTTTCCTGCCTTTGTGTCCATACTTTTTTTCTCTACATCTGTGTCTCAATTTCTGCTCTGGAAACTGGTTAATCTGTACCATTTTTCTAGGTTCCACATATATGAGTTAATATATGATAGTTGTTTTTCCCTTTCTGACTTACTTCACTCTGTATGACAGTCTCTAGATCCATCCACATCTCTACAAATGACACAATTTCATTCCTTTTTATGGCTGAGTAATATTCCATTGTATATATGTACCACATCTTCTTTATCCATTTGTCTGTCAATGGGCATTTAGGTTGATTCCAAGAACTGGCTATTGTAAATAGCGTTGCAATGAACATTAAGGTGCATATGTCTTTTTGAATTATGGTTTTCTCTGCGTATATGCCCAGTAGTGGGATTGCTGGGTCATATGGTAAACCTATTTTTAGTTTTCTAAGGAACCTCCATACTGTTAGTAGCTGTATCAATTTACATTCCCACCAACAGTGCAAGAGGGTCCCCTTTTCTCCACACCCTCTCCAGCATTTGTTCTTTGTAGATTTTCTGACGATGCTCATTCTAACTGGAGTGAGGTGATAACTCACTGTAGTTTTGATTTGCATTTCTCTAATAATTAGTGATGCTGAGCAGCTTTTCATGTGCTTCTTGCCCATCTGTATGGCTTCTTTGGAGAAATGTCTATTTAGGTCTTCTGCCCATTTTTGGATTGGGTTTTTTTTTAAATATTAAACTGCATGAGCTCTTTATATATTTTGGAGATTGATCCTTTGTCTGTTGATTTGTTTGCAAATATTTTCTCCCATTCTGAGGGATGTCTTTTCATCTTGTTTGTAGTTTCCTTTGATTTGCAAAAGCTCTTAAGTTTCATTAGGTCCCATTTGTTTATTTTTGGTTTTATTTCCATTACTCTAGGAAGTGGATCAAAAAAGATCTTGCTGTGATTTATGTTCAAGAGTATCCTTCCTATATTTTCCTCTAAGAGTTTTATAGTGTCCGGTCTTACATTTAGATCTCTAATCCATTTTGAGTTAATTTTTGTGTATGGTGTTAGGGAGTGTTCTAATTTCATTCTTCTACATGTAGCTGTCCAGTTTTCCCAACACCACTTGTTGAAGAGACTGTCTTTTCTCCATTGTATATCCTTGCCTCCTTTGTTATAGATTAGTTGACCATAGGTGTGTGGGTTCACCTCTGGGCTTTCTATCTTGTTCCATTGATCTATATTTCTGTTTTTGTGCCAGTACCATATTGTCTTGATTACTGTAGCTTTGTAGTATAGTCTGAAGTCAGGGAGTCTGATTCTTCCAGCTCCGTTTTTTTTTCGCTCAAGACTGCTTTGGCTATTCAGGGTTTTTTTGTGTTTCCATACAAATGTTAAGATTTTTTGTTCTAGTTCCATAAAAACTGCCATTGGTAATTTGATAGGGATTGCATTGAATCTGTAGATTGCTTTGGGTAGTATAGTCATTTTCACAATATTGATTCTTCCAGTCCAAGAACATGGTATATCTCTCCATCTGTTTGTAGCATCTTTAATTTCTTTCATCAGTGTCCTTTAGTTTTCTGCATACAGGTCTTTTGTCTCCCTAGGTAGGTTGATTCCTAGGTATTTCATTCTTTTTGTTGCAATGGTAAATGGGAGTGTTTCCTTAATTTCTCTTTCAGATTTTCTATCATTAGTGTATAGGAATGCAAGAGATTTCTATGCATTAATTTTGTATCCTGCTACTTTACCAAATTCACTGATTAGCTCTTGTAGTTTTCTGGTGGCATCTTTAAGATTCTCTATGTATAGTACCATGTCACCTGCAAACAGTGACAGTTTTACTTCTTTTCCAATTTGTATTCCTTTTATTTCTTTTTCTTCTCTGATTGCCATGCCTAGCACTTCCAAAACTATGTTGAATAATAGTGGTGAGAGTGGGCAACATTGTCTTGTTCCTGATCTTAGAGGAAATGCTTTCCATTTTTCACCATTGAGAATGATGTTTCCTGTGGGTTTGCCGTATATGGCCTTCATTATGTTGAGGTAGGTTCCCTCTATGCCCACTTTCTGGAGAGTTTTTATCATAAATGGGTGTTGAAGTTTGTCAAAAGCTTTTTCTGCATCTATTGAGATGATCATATGGTTTTTATTCTTCAATTTGTTAATATGGTGTATCACATTGATTGATTTGCATATATTGAAGAATCCTTGCATCTGTGGGATAAATCCCACTTCATCATGGTGTATGATCCTCTTAATGTGTAGTTGGATTCTGTTTGCTAGTATTTTATTGAGGATTTTTGCATCTATATTCATCAGAGATATTGGTCTGTATTTTTCTTTTTTTGTAGTATCTTTGTCTGGTTTTGGTATCAGGGTGATGGTGGCCTCATACAATGAGTTTGGGAGTGTTCTTTCCTCTGCAATTTTTTGGAAGAGTTTGAGAAGGATGGGTATTAGCTCTTCTCTAAATGTTTGATAGAATTCACCTATGAAGCCATCTGGTGGTGGAATTTTGTTTGTTGGAAGGTGTGTGTGTGTGTGTGTGTGTGTGTGTGTGTGTGTGTGTGTGTGTGTGTGTGTGTGTGTGTGTGTGTGTGTGTGTGTGTGTGTGTGTGTGTGTGTGTGTGTGTGTGTGTGTGTGTGTGTGTGTGTGTGTGTGTGTGTGTGTGTTACGTGGGCCTCTCACCGCTGCGGCCTCCCCCATTGCGGAGCGCAGGCTCCGGACGCACAGGCTGAGCAGCCGCGGCTCACAGGCCCAGCTGCTCCGCGGCACGTGGGATCCTCCCCGACTGGGGCATGAACCCGTGCCCCCCGCACCGGCAGGTGGACCCTCAACCACTGCACCACCAGAGAAGCCCTGTTGGAAGATTTTTAATCACAGTTTTAATTTCATTACTTGTGATTGGCCTGTTCATATTTTCTATTTCTTCCTGGTTCAATTTTGGAAGGTTATACCTTTCTAAGAATTTGTCCATTTCTTCCAGGTTGTCCATTTTATTGACATAGCGTTGCTTGTAGTAGTCTCTTAGGATGCTTTGTATTTCTGTGGTGTCTGTTGTAACCTCTTCTTTTTCATTTCTAATTTTATTGATTTGAGTCCTCTCCCTCTTTTTCTTGATGCTTCTGGTTAATGATTTATGAATTTGGTTTATCTTCTCAAAGAACCAGGTTTTAGTTTTATTGATCTTTGCTCTTGTTTTCTTTGTTTCTATTTCATTTATTTCTGCTCTGATCTTTATGATTTCTTTCCTTCTGCTAACTTTGGGTTTTGTTTCTTCTTCTTTCTCTAGTTCTTTTAGGTGTAAAGTTAGATTGTTTATTTGAGATTTTTCTTGTTTCTTGAGGTAGGCATGTATTGCTATAAACTTCCCTCTTAGAACTGCTTTTGCCACATCCCATCGGTTTTGGATCGTTGTGTTTTCATTGTCATTTGTCTCTAGGGAGTTTTTGATTTCCTCTTTGATTTCTTCAGTGATCTCTTGGTTAATTAGTAACGTATTGTTTAGCCTCCATGTGTTTGTGTTGTTTACGTTTTTTTACCTATAATTGATTTCTAATCTCATAGCATTGTGGTCTGAAAAGATGCTTGTATGATTTCAATTTTCTTAAATTTACTGAGGCTTGATTTGTGGCCCAAGATGTGATCTATCCTGGAGAATGTTCCGTGTGCACTTGAGAGGAAAGTGTAATCTGCTGTTTTTGGATGGAATGTCCTATAAATATCAATTAAATCTATCTGGTCTATTGTGTCATTTAAAGCTTCCGTTTCCTTATTAATTTTCTGTTTGGATGATCTGTCCATTGGTGTAAGTGAGATGTTAAAGTCCCCACTATTATTGTGCTACTGTTGATTTCCTCTTTTATAGCTGTTAGCAGTTGCCTTATGTGTTGAGGTGTTCCTATGTGTGTGCATATATATTATTAATTGTTATATCTTCTTCTTGGATTGATCCCCTGATCATTATGTAGTGTCCTTCATTGCCTCTTGTAATAGTCTTTATTTTAAAATCTATTTTTTCTGATGTGAAAATTGCTACTCCAGCTTTCTTTTGATTTCCATTTGCATGGAATATCTTTTTCCATCCCCTCACTTTCTGTCTGTATGTGTCCCTAGGTCTGAAGTGGGTCTGTTGTAGACAGCATATCTATGGGTCTGGTTTTTGTATCCATTCTGCGAGCCTGTGTCTTTTGGTTGGAGCATTTAATCCATTCACATTTAAGGTAATTATTGATATGTATGTTCCTATGACCATTTTCTTAATCACTTTGGGTTTGTTTTTGTAGGTCCTTTTCTTCTCTTGTATTTCCCACTTAGAGAAGTTCCTTTAGCGTTTGTTGTAGAGCTCATTTGGTGGTGGTGAATTCTCTTATCTTTTGCTTCTCTGTAAAGCTTTTGATTCCTCCATGGAATCTGAATGAGATCCTTGCCAGGTAGAGTAATCTTGGTTGTAGGTTCTTCCCTTTCATCAGTTTAAATATGTCATGCCACTCCCTTCTGGCCTGTAGAGTTTCTGCTGAGAAATCAGCTGTTAACCTTATGGGAGTTCCCTTGTATGTTATTCGTTGTTTTTCCCTTGCTGCTTTCAGTAATTTTTCTTTGTCTTTAATTTTTGCCAATTTGATTACTATGTGTCTCAGCATGTTTCTCGTTGGGTTTTTCCCGCCTGGGTCTCTGCGCTTCCTGGACTTGGGTGGCTATTTCCTTTTCCATGTTAGGGAAATTTTCAACTATAATCTCTGCAAATATTTTCTCAGGTCCTTTCTCTGTCTCTTCTCCTCTGGGACCACTATAATGCAAATGTTGTTGTGTTTAATGTTGTCCCAGAGGTCTCTTAGGCTGTCTTCATTTCTTTTCATTCTTTTTTCTTTATTCTGTTCCACAGCAGTGAATTCCACCATTCTGTCTTCCAGGTCACTTATCTGTTCTTCTGCCTCAGTTATTCTGCTATTGATTCCTTCTAGTGTAGTTTTCATTTCAGTTATTGTATTGTTCATCTCTGTTTGTTTGTTGTTTAATTCTTCTAGGTCTTTGTTAAACATTTGTTGCATCTTCTCGATCTTTGCCTCCATTCTTTTCCCGAGTTCCTGGATCATCGTCACTATCATTATTCTGAATTCTTTTTCTGGAAGGTTGCCTATCTCCACTTCATTTAGTTGTTTCTCTGCAGTTTTATCTGGTTCCTTCATCTGGTACATAGTCGTCTGCCTTTTCATCTTGTCTATCTTTCTGTGAATGTGGTTTTTGCTCCACAGGTTGCAGGATTGTAGTTCTTCCTGCTTTTGCTGTCTGCCCTCTGGTGGATGAGACTATCTAAGAGGCTTGTGCAAGTTTCTTGATGAGAGGGACTGGTGGTGGGTAGAGCTGGCTGTTTCTCTGGTGGGCAGATCTCAGTAAAACTTTAATCCACTTGTCTGCTGATGGGTTGGGCTGAGTTCCTTCCCTGTTGGTTGTTTGGCCTGAGGCGACCCAACACTGGAGCCTACCCGGGCTCTTTGGTGGGGCTAATGGTGGACCCTGGGAGGGCTCACGCCAAGGAGTACTTCCCAGAACTTCTGTTGCCAGTGTCCTTGTCATCATCGTGAGACACAGCCACCCCTGCCTCTGTAGGAGACCCTCCAACACTAACAGGTAGGTCTGGTTCAGTCTCCTATGGGGTCACTGCTCCTTCCCCTGGGTCCCGATGTGCACACTGCTTTGTGTGTGCCCTCCAAGGATGGAGTCTCTGTGTCCCCCAGTCCTTTTGAAGTCCTGCAATCAAATCCCGCTAGCCTTCAAAGTCGGATTCTCTAGGAATTCCTCCTCCCATTGCCGGACCCCCAAGTTGTGAAGCTTGATGTGGGGCTCAGAACCTTCACTCCAGTGGGTGGACTTCTGTGGTATAAGTGCTCTCCAGTTTGTGAGTCACCCACCCAGCAGTTATGGGATTTCATTTTATTGTAATTGAGCCCCTCCTACCGTCTCATTATGGCTTCTCCTTTGTCTTTGGATGTGGGGTATCTTTTTTGGTGAATTCCAGTGTCTTCCTGTGGATGACTGTTCAGCAGTTAGTTGTGATTCTGGTGCTCTCGCAAGAGGGAGTGAGAGCACGTCCTTCTAGTTCGCCATCTTGAACCAATCTCAACATGAATAAATCTTACGTTTCATAGTGCCACACTGAGCTCACATAGTAGATCCTGAAACAAGAGCTTGCACACAGTGATGCTGTTTTAGTCAGTGATCCTATAGGGAGCAGGTGTGGGAATGTGCCAGAGTGAAACTGGGTGGAAGGAAAGTGAAATCAAGGGTGTGATGTGGTATAAAGCTGATCACCACTGTGGGAAACTGAGGTGTTCTCTCTAGAACTCTCTCTAAAGAGTCAGATGGAATGGACCTCCCCATTGTTTGCCTGAGGGACATAAGACAGGAGGACTTCTCTGTGGTCCCTTCCCCACTGGTCAAGGGTGTTCAGCCCCTCCTGTTTCCAGGTTGGCACATTTGACAGAAAAGCTAAGAAGGTTGCTAGAGGTGACCCACTGCAGAGCAGAGACACCTCTGGAAAGAAAGCCAGAGCTATGAAGGGCAGCTAAAGTGAGGGGCCAGAGTGTAACTGAGGCAAACGAGATGAAATGAGAGAATGAGCCTTGGGACATGAGAGGTCCACCATATGTATAGCTTTGTGAAGGTTTAGGGATTGAAATGCCTTGTTCTTCCAGTCATGACTCTCTTCTTAATTAGAATGTGATGAGACGCATGTCTTATCTTGTTTTTCTTTTAGAGTAAGAGCCTCATTGTAGAAGAAAAAGTCAAGTGGGATCCTCTGAAACTACCCACCTCCCCATCCAGCCAAGACAGTAAATTAAAAAACCAAGTCACATCTCAGAGGAGCATGGAAGAGATTAGAGCCATCCTCAAAGCTTTAAAGGATGCAGTGGTGGTAGCTCCCATTTACTTATTCTGGCATCTGTGAAAACCAGACGGTGGATGATCATGCATTACTTAACTGTAACAAAGGAGTAGCCCCAATTGCAGCTGCTGGGCTGGATGTGGGACCTTTACTAAGGAAGATTAACAGAGCCTCAAGTATGTAGTGTTCATTTGATCTGGTGAGCATATTATTTTCCATATCATTCAAAAAGGAGGACCGAAAGCAGTTTTCATTGGCATGGAATGACAACAGTATATATTCACAGGATTGCCCAGGCAGTATGTTAATTCTCCCATTTTCTCTTATAAGGATCCGTACTATTTGGACATTTCACAAAAATTACATTGGTCCATCATTTTGAGGAAACGTGTTAATGAGCAAAATGTGCCATGTACCCTTAATGCCTTGATGAGACATAGAGAAGTCAACCCTAGAAAGATCCAGAAGCCTGCCAGATTAGCATAGGTCATACAGGGCTATCCCCTCCCAAGTACAAGGTAGGTTACTGCATCTTTCACTTCCAATCTATAAAAAAGAAGGACACCACTTGTCAGATCTCTTTTTTTTTTTAATTTATTTTTTTATTCTGGCTGCTCCGGGTCTTAGTTGTAGCATGTGGGGTATTTTAGTTACGGCATGCATGTGGGATCTAGTTCCCCAACCAGGGATTGAACCTGGGCCCCTGCATTGGGAGCGCAGAGTCTCACCCACTGGACCACCAGGGAAGTCCCTTGTCAGGCCTGTTTATCATTTGTTTGCAGGCTATTCCACACTGAGATACACTCCTTCAATCCATTTATAGGAAGGTTGCTAGCTTTGAAGTGGAGCCCAGAGCAAGACAAGGCTTTGTAGCAGGTCCAGTAATAAAAGCAACCTTGCGGCTTGGGTCATATACCCCGCAGATCCCATGGTAGCAGGAGTACCAGTGGAAGAAAAGATGCTGTGTGAGTTCTTTGGCAAGTCCCAGTAGGAGGATCGCAACGCAGACCTCTAGGGTTCTAAAATGATGCCATGCCATTTGATGCAGAGAACTGTGCCTCATTCAAAATGCAGCTCCTGGAAGACTATCAGGCCCTGATATATAGTCTGAGTACCTCACCATGGGACATCATGTGACTCTGTGTCCAGAATTGCTCATCATGAGCTGGATGCTCCCAGATCCCCAAGTTCTACGTTAGGCAGACCCAGCAGCAATGTGCTGCTGAAAGAGATAAGTGGTACCCTGGAGACAGTGCTTGAACAGGCACAAACGCCCAAATAAACTGCATGGAAAATGACCCCAACCCCTGGGATCACCCTGCCGTTGCCCTGACTGACATCTCTTCCTCAGTTCACGCCTATGGCCTCATGGTAGTTTCCCAATGACCAGCCAGCAGAGGAAGAAAAACCCAAGCTTGGTTCACAGACGGATGAGCTGGGTGAAGTTAGTTCGGGTTGATAACGGACTGATAATTCCCATTCAGGGGTGGCCTTGAAAGACAGAGGTGCAAGTAAATCCTCTCAAAGGTCAGGCCACATAAAAAAAATCATTAAATTGTCTTTGTATACATTCACATGTTAACTTTTAAATGTATATTACCTCTACCACAAGCTTTATATGGTGCTTAAAAATAATATTTGTATTAAGTGCTTGCTTAAATGTCCTAGATTTAAATTACTCCATCAATAATGAAAATTATTTCGCTATTACCATTAACATTGTTAGTAAGAGAGAATCAAAGGGAAAGACTTCCAAGACCATATAGAGAACATGCATGGGAAGTAATAGGCTCTTGAGAATTTTGTTATGTTGCCTCCGCTGTGGGAGATTTGGTAAGCCTTAGCAAAAGAACAAGAAGGCAAATCGAAGTAGCAGAAGGCCAACAGGCTTTCAGAACCAGATAAATGTGGCTCTGAGTCAAGGCTCTGCCACTTACTAAGTGTATGACTTTGGGAAAGCTATTTAATTTCTTGTAACCTCAGTGTCCTTCTTTGTGAAACAAGGTTGATGATACTTCAACTAGCTTCTTGAGAGGCCTGCCAAGTACAGCTGTGCAGCCTGTGAACTGCACAAACGTACCTAGTGGAGGAGGTGAGAAGGGGCTGACATCCCACTTGGGCTCAGATCCCTGGGTAGCATCTACCATGCAGCAGTACCTATTTCTAATTTGCACAAGGCCCCCTATAGGCTACTTCAGACCTGCCTGTTGTCAGGATTTAAATGAGGTCACATATGTAAGGCACCTAGTAAGTAGTAATAAATGGTAGCTGCTACTGTATTCTGTTGACTCCAAGTCCAGTTATTGAAAGCCTAAGTTAAAAATAGAAGTCAGGGGCTTCCCTGGTGGTGCAGTGGTTGAGAGTCTGCCTGCCGACGCAGGGGACACGGGTTCGTGCCCCGGTCCGGGAGGATCCCACATGCCGTGGCGCGGCTGGGGCCATGAGCCATGGTCTCTGAGCCTGCGTGTCTGGAGCCTGTGCTCTGCAACGGGAGAGCCAGACCACAAGGCTGGGACCTGCCTCACTCACCTCTGGATGCTCCTGGCACCTAGTACCGCTTAATAAGTATTTGCTGAATGATTGGTTGAATGAATGAATGGATGGAAGGATAATTTTACTTTTTCTGAAACAAAGTCACAGCATCTTTGAAAATATTTGCTTGGAGCTGTTCTTGAGTATCTTCCCATACCTTGATTTCAGTTTGCCAGTTCCCAGAGTTTCCTGTAGTTTTGAGGCCACTTATAGAATAAATCTAGGTCAATGTTCAAGATAGGTTGCTTCAACTGTCTTAAATTTAGCGAGAGAATCCTCCAATAGTGCAACCAAGCAATAACAATCCCACAGTTTCTCCAAGCTCGGATCTTTGTCATGTTTACCATGTAATCAAACTATGTCTTTTGGCCCCTTTAGGCTACACTGATCAAGCTTAAGTCTGATTTATTTAGAGTTATTTTTGTTGTCACTTTTAGACTTTTAGACTATGTAGAAAGAGTCTGAATCCTTACATTAAGCTTCCTAAACCACGTGGCTGGCGGGGTGACTACTACAAGAGGGAGAAATTGTCTTTGGAGACAAGTTTCTGTGGTAGAACTTTCTCTGGTTCAACCACAGACTCCTCCCCTTCTCAGCTGTGCAGTGGAGAATCAGACCTCCCTGGGGCACTGTTAGCAGCATGGTGAAGTTCCAGAACAATACTCTTGGGTGATAAAGAAGGGTTGCTGTGAGATATTATGGAAACCAAGTCTTTCCAAAGGAATAAAACTTGCACTGGAATCCAGCAAAATAATGTTTTCAGTTCAGTAAATTTAGTTTTCCTGTAGTTACCTCTGATTTAGCGTAAGTGGTCTGAACTAGCTCTAAAATATGATACGATGTGATGATGAAATGCGGATAAACCTTACTCCCGTGGGTCATCTGTTCCGTTTGCACTCCCTCCCTTTTGTTCCATTGCCTGGTTACATTCCTCTCTTCCTCTTACCTCACCACTGGCTGGGCTTATTACCTGGGTCAGAATTAAATTTTACACGTTGCACCAACAGTTTTAAACATTATTGAGAACTCCAGGCCCTGTAACTGTAACAGTGAAAAGGAGCTGCACAAACCTCCCCAAAAGGACAGCCTCAGTGAGGATCGGAAGGGCCTTTGTTCATCTCCAGAACAACTAATCTCTCTTGCTAAATTTGCCTTCCATGCAATTCCAGAGACTTCTGAATAATTCTGTTCTTGGAGCATTTCCTTACTTGCTCCTAATATGTTTCATTGTCACAGTAAGCCAGGTCTTTGGCTGGTTTTAGTTGCCTGTTTAGAGGTTGCTTTTAGGATAGTCTGCTTTTAAATTAATCTTTATATTCACTAAGTTTGATGGTAAACTAGCAGTATTATGTTGTCATTTCTTTATGAGAACAGGATTTCCCAAATTTAATTATATTAAAGCCAAGATAACAAGTTTTGGGGCATTTAAGAGAGCCTATATCTGTAAATGCAGTTTAAAAATCTTTTCTCATTAAGTAAATTATATTAATTCAATTTACTTCACAGCAAAATGATGCAAGGAAGAGGAAAAAATTACGTTCTGCATAATAATTATGTTTTGGAAAGCCGCATTATAAAATCACAAAAGATTTGAAGAGAGGGTGATACAGATTTCTTCAGATAAGGTTTTCCATTTTTGGTCTTAAAATAATTGATGCCTGGCCTTCTGTTCCTGATCTAAGAAGTTCTAGGTTCCCTTAATTTCAAAATGATTATGCAAGACCCTCTCCATTCCCAGAACCTTCTCATGCTCACCAAATTCTCTTTCCGGGATACTCCTGTGCTGTCTCATTAACATCTCAAATCCCATTTCTCAGATACCCCAGGAAAACAACAACAGAGAGAAGCCTTGTAAGGGAATGGCTAAGAGTATGGACCCTCATGCTAGACTAGCTCTACCACCTACTACCTGTATGACATTGGGCAAGTTGGCTAAGCTCTCTCTGTTTCATTTTCCCATCTGTAAAATGGGGATAGTAACAGTATGTACCTCATAGAGTTATTAGGAGGATTAAGTGATTTAATCTTTCTAAAATACTTAGAATAGTAGGAGTAGGTATTATATGGGTGTTCTTAAATAAAATTTTATCTAATAAAGTTTAATCCTGATTTTTACTTTTTCTCTCCAAAATCAGAAGTATTTTTATCCCATAAATCCAGTAGAAGAAATTGTTAGTAATTTTTAATGCCTTTTATATAAATAACGTATCTAATAAATATCTTTGTCACAGATTATAAACAAACTAGATGTCCAACATATACAAATTGCTAAAACTTCAGATATTTATGTGACATAATCTATTTTCAATATGTTTAAGTGAAAAAAAGTAGGTTACATAAAAGTAATATGTATTATGATTCCATTTTTTAATTAAAAACAATATGTATCATATATGAAGGCCAAAAAGAGTCTGAACAGATAGACCACAAAATGTTCGTACTGGTTATTTTTTGGTGATGAAATGATGGATTTTTAAAATTTTCTTCTTTTTCAAAATCTGGATCTTCTAAATTATCTCCAAGAATATTAATTACTTATTAATAAAGGGAAACTAAAAATTAATAATAAAAATATAGTTTATGATTGTGGAAATTTATTTTCTCTCCATGGGAATCTCTAAGGAAAATGGAGAAATACATTAAATTACTCTAATCTAATTTAATCACAACTTCCATAAACCAGACATTTATTTATTTATTTATTTATTTTATTTTGTTTTTTGGCAGCACAACACAGCTTGCAGGATCTTAGTTCCCTGACCAGGGGTCAAACCCTGGCCCCAGCAGTGAAAGCACTGAGTCCTAACCACTGGCCCACCAGGGAATTCCCATAAACCTCAAATTTAGTAAGATTTTTTTTATCCCATTGTTTTTAGATATGCTAAGACACTAAAAGGTATTTTAAACAATCTTGCATTTATTGGTGTGGATATTTTAATCATTTGTTCTCACTTTTATCTTACTTTAGTTGTGGATAATTAATGTTTAATGTTGGTTTATTTTGTGTAAGCAAACCTTTAAAACAACTTATTACACTAAATTTGAGAACTGAAGTAGATATTCTGTGAATACAATAATTTTAGTTGTTTCTCTAGTTTATCAAATAGCAGAAATAAAAAGTTTCTAGCATTACTTATGAGTCAAGATAGATGACTATTTAACTGGATATATTTTCCAAGAATCAGAGAGAAAAATTAAATATACCATCTTATGGAACAGAATAGGGAGCCCAGAGATAAACCCACATACCTACGGTCAATTAATCTTTCACAAAGGAGGAAAGAATATATAAAGGGAAAAAGACAGTCTCTTCAACAAATGGTGCTGGGAAGGTTGGACAGCCACATGTAAATCAATGATGTTAGAACACACCCTCACACCATACACAAAAATCAAAATGGCTTAAAGACTTAAACATAAGACATGACACCATAAAACTTTTAGAAGAGATCATAGGCAAAACACTCTCTGATATAAATTGTATCAATGTTTTCTTAGGTCAGTATTCCAAGGCAATAGAAATAAAAACAAAAATAAACATTTGGGACCTAATCAAGCTTACAAGCTTTTGCACAGCAAAGAAAACCATAAACAAAACGAAAAGACAACTTACAGAACGGGAGAAAATATTAGCAAATGATGAGACTGATAAGGGCTTAATTCCCAAAATATACAAACAGCTCATACAACTCAACAACAAAAAAACAAACAACCCAATCAAAAAATGAGCAGAAGATCTAAATAGACATTTCTCCAAAGAAGAAATACAGATGGATGATAGACACATGAAAAGATGCTCAAACATTGCTAATTATTAGAGAAATGCAAATCAAAACTACAATGAGGTAACACCGCACACTGGTTAGAATGGCCATCATTAAAAAGTCTACAAATAACAAATGCTGGAGAGGGTGTGGAGAAAAGGAAACCCTCCTACACTGTTGGTAGGAATGTAAGTTGGTGCAGCCACTATACAAAACAATATGGAGGTAACTCAGAAAACTAAAAATAGAATTACTATACGATCCAGCAATCCCACTTCTGGGCATACATCCAGATGAAACTATAATTCAAAAAGATACATGCACCCCTATGTTCATAGCAGCACCTATTCACAATAGCCAAGACATAGAAACAACCTATTTGTCCATCAACAGATGAATGGATAAAGAGGATGTGGTACATATATACAATGGAATACTACTCAGCCATAAAAAAGAATGAAATGCCATTTGCAGCAACATGGATGCAACTAAAGATTATCATGCTAAGTGAAGTAAGTCAGAAAGAGAAGGACAAATACCATATGATATCACTTATATGTGGAATCTAAAATATGACACAAATGAACCTATCTAAGAAACAGAAACAGAATCACAGACATAGGGACCTCCCTGGTGGTCCAGTGGTTAAGATTCCACGCTTCCACTCCAGGGGGCACAGGATCGATCCCTGGTTGGGGAAGTTCTGCATGCCACACAGCGTGGCAAAAAAAAACTTTAAAAAGAATCCCAGACATAGAGAACAGAACTGGTGGTTGCCAAGGGGGAGGGGCTTGGGGGGAGGGCTGGAGTGGGAGGTTGAGGTTAACAGATGTAAACTATTGTATATAGAATGGATAAACAACAAGGTCCTACTGTATAGCACAGGGATCTATATTCAATATCCTGTGATAAACCATAAGGAAAAGAATATTCAAAAAAGAATGTATACATATATATGTATAACTGAATCACTTTGCTGTACAGCAGAAACTAACACAACATTGTAAATCAACTATACTTCAATTTTTAAAATGTGTAAATGTATGATCTTAGCATTAGGGAGATTGTACTGCAACACTTCTGATTTTGCCCTTCTTGAAGTGCGACTTTGTTTCTCCTCAAGCTCAGTTGTAATTTTTTTCCACTCATCTGTGACCCTTGTATTTCTTCCTTTAATCAACTTTTAAAGTGTTCAACAGATTCTTAAGTAAAATCCTTGCAAAAATGCCAACTACAGCTCTTTTTTCTTCTTTAAAAAATAAAAATAAAAAACTACAAAGGGAATTATCTTTCTCTCTCATACTAAGAACCATAAACCTAAAAGCCACAGTGAATCAGTATGTTGGAGAACTGATAAATCAATACATTTAAATTTGAGGGAAGTCAGTTGATCTTTGTTCTCCCACAAAACTGAGAAACCGATTTGCCTCTCATTAAATCAACTGTTAACCCACTAATTCACATACTTTTTTTATCCACTAGAAATATTTATTTCAATCTTGCTAATTCCATGCAACCATCCTCTCTAGCTATTTCACTTCTTTTGTCCCTAAGAGGAATTCCCCACTGGATTGTTGAAAACTTTCCACCTTTGTTTCCCTTGAATATGCTCTCAGATTTAGGGAAAAAAAGTTCTGAAAAGAAGATGACCCTGATTTTTTAGAGTGAATAAAAATTTTCTTCACCCACAGTGGAAATCTTATAGTATTTTTCCCCAGAGCTATAAGATGGTGGGAAAGGAGTATTTTTTTTCTTATTTAGAAGTATTGAATAAAAGGTATAAAAGGTGTCAAAAATCTTACTTAGAAAATCAACCAACCAAGATTCAGTAGAAAAAGCCCAGAAAACTATAAAGAGGTTTAAAAAAAAAATTAAGGGAAAGCCTCTTTTCTTGTAATCTAATTTCTCTATTAACTTTAAGTTTGAATGAGTCTTTCTATTCCAGATCTTACAGTATAAAGACAGTTTATTAACCAGTGACACTAGGTTAGGAAAATATTTTACTCAAGAAAACAGATAACCTTTATATGCCATATAAAAAGAGAATGCTGTTTTAGAAAAACACTCAAATATAGCCCAGAGCAGAATGTATTAAACTATATGTATATAGTTTAATACTATATATATATATATATATAAAGTATTAAAATCTACATAAGGAATTTATCAGATTTTCTGGAAAGCTGAGAGTTTTTCATATTTTTTTCTGATATGCTGTTTCCCTTAAATGTATTGGCTCGTTATCTCCTGCTGTTACATCTACAAGAAGTATCTTAAAGATATTCTTTTACGGCGCCTAAACCCTTAACTCTAAAAGTTTCTACTGCCACCTCCTCCCTGCTACTCCCAGGAATACGTTCTAATTACTTACATTTAATGTTTTTCCTTCATCCATTTATGTATTTATTCAACAAGTATTAATTGAGCCCTTACTATGTGTCAGCCCCTGGGTTAGGCTCTGGGAACGTCATGGTGAGCACAGACAGACACAGTCCCTGCTCTTATAGAGCTGAACATCTAATGGGGCATTCAGATATTAATCAAGTAATCACACTAGTGGAGGTATAATTATGAAATAAGGTTCACTTTCTGAAAAAAAAAAAAAAGAATACAATCTTAGAACCCAAACAGCAGGAACCTCACCAAGACTAGAGAGACAGCCAGGTTTCTCACAGGAAACAAACCAAAACAACATCAAGACCAAACTTGACTGGATCTACAACACAAGATTTAATTTATTTTCATAATGGCATTGCTGTAAGCCAAACAAACAGCCTATTTATTAATTCTAAAGGTAAGTAGAAGAAAATTTAATCTTGACCCTTTCCCTACCAAAAGTATTCTTTCTCATCTGATAGGAAATATTTACCATCACTCATCTAAGCGATACATTTTACACGGTGCCCCCAACCCTGGCTATTCCCATAAATTATCTAAGTGAGAAAAAAAGTTTTAAAACACCTCCAGCAATTTTTCATCATTTTGCTTCTCTGTCAGATGAATTACCCTCTTGAAATATTTTCTGTATATTAAAAAAAGATGCTTCATGGGTTCTTATTTGCAAACCTATTCCTTAGATATTGCTTTAGTAGATTCAAAATGTATTCTTTTTTGCCCCCTTTGGAAATCTGTGACTCTAGATCAAATTACTCCTCAGTTAGGTTTCATTGAATGGAGTATATTAGATAATATTTATTTGCAATCATTGCTTTATTATGCATTTTGAATCATTGTAAAGATATTTCTTACATCAAAATTTTCCTAAAACTCCAAATATATTTGGTTACTTTTCCTTTGGTTGTTCTTTTCTTTCTTTTTTTTTTTTTTAAGTAAAGGTTTGTCTTCATTTCTGTTATCTTACCCTAATTATCCTTTATCCTTATTTTAAATTCTGCTGGGTTTTTCCTTTATCTCATAGATTTTATCTTTTTGCTATCAACACAGCATTTCAGTCTACAGAAATCACTAGGAATCCTAATTTCATAATCTGTCATTTTAGCTAAACCTCCTACTTTTGTGTGATCAACACATTTGAAAATAATTTCTTCTAAGCCTTCATTTAAAGCATTTATTTAAAATGTCAAACCATTTATAGGATATGGTAAGGATGGCTAAAAGAGAAAGGACAAGAACAAAGTAGCTCACTACACAACTCCAGTGAAAAGACAAATAAGAAAGAGAGAAAAATAAGAAAGAGCCCTATGGATGCAGTAATGACTTGTTCTGGGTGCACAGCTGGAACTCCAGTTTAAAAGAAAGGAAGGGAAAATGTAAAATAGATAGCTAGTGAGAAGCAGCTGCATAGCACAGGGAGATCAGCTGGGTGTTTTGTGACCACCTAGAGGGGTGGGATAGGGAGGGTGGGAGGGAGGCACAAGAGGGAGGAGATATGGGGACATGTGTACACGTATAGCTGATTCACTTTGTTATACAGCAGAACCTAACACACCATTGTAAAGCAAATATACTCCAATAAAGAAATTTAAAAAAAAACTTATACTGAACTTATACTGTCAACCAAAAGCAGTACCCATGGTGAAAAAAGATGTGAGAACAAGGAACTGAATTCAAACAAATCTGCACAAATCTTTGATATTATCCCAGGGAGGGCTATATATCTGTATGACTGCAAAAAGTTGCATGTTGATGCCATTTAAGTATGCCTGGAACATTACAATAAAAATACATGCTTTTCTGTTTCTGTTTCATAGATTCATTTGCGTCATATTTTAGATTCCACATATAAATGATATCATATGATATTTGTCTTTCTCTTTCTGACTTACTTCACTTAGTATGATAATCTCTAGTTGCATCCATGTTGCTGCAAAGGGCATTATTTTGTTCTTTTTTGTGACTGAGTAGTATTCCATTGTATGTATGTACCACACAGAATCACGCACATAGAGAACAGACTGGTGCCAAGAGGAAGGGGATTGGGGGAGGGATGGAGTGGGGCTTTGGGGTTAGTAGATGTAAGCTTTCATATACAGAATGGATAAACAACAAGGTGCTACTTACTGTCTAGCACAGGGAACTATATTCAATATCCTAGGATAAACCATAGTGGAAAAGAAGATTTTAAAAAAGAATGTATATATATGTATAACTGAATCACTTTGCTGTATAGCAGAAATTAACACAACATTGTAAATCAACTATACTTCAATTAAAAAATCAGTTTGGGGCTTCCCTGGTGGCGCAGTGGTTGGGAGTCCGCCTGTTGATGCAGGGGACACGGGTTCGTGCCCCGGTCCGGGAGGATCCCACATGCCGCGGAGCGGCTGGGTCCGTGAGCCATGGCCGCTGAGCCTGCGCGTCCGGAGCCTGTGCTCCGCAACGGGAGAGGCCACAGCAGTGAGAGGCCCGCGTACCGCAAAAAAAAAAAAAAAATCAGTTTGGCAAAAACAAAAGAAACAAAAAATACATGCTTTTCACAGCCAATTAGAAGATGGAAGGAAGATTTGACTGCTGTTGCTTGAATCAGCAATGTGTGTACTAGTCGACACGGCACCTGTATGCAAATTAGAAAAAGATGACTCTTCCCCAGGCTGACATAGCTTCACACAAGCGCTTGTCAAGAACAGCACGGGTTGGACTTCTGCCCTCACTCACCCCCTCGGCCAGGAGTCCGGTGCGCTGACCACACATCGCGGCTTTGCTAGTGGGCTCCGTGTTAGGCTCTGACAATAGGGGGCGCTAGAGGGAGCCCGAAGGGCTGGAGGAGGAACAAGGGACTTGCTCCTGCCTGTGACCTTCCTGGTGGCTGTGTTCTTGCCAGTGGTACTCCATTGACACTTCTTCCCCGTAGCAGCAGTTAGATCCCGTGTGCAGTTCTCCCAGCACTTGCAGGACTAGTTGTCTCGTGCCCCCTCAAGGACACCTGGCACCAGACCCTTCCTCAGAGGTAGGTCCCAGCTCAGTGAGGCACCTCCTCCAAACCCAGAGACACCAGCGCCCCCTGAGCAGCACCCCCTTCCTCAGAAGTCTGAGTTTCAGCTCCACAGGGCCCCTCCTCTAAGTTTCTACATTTTAATAATAATTCTTACCTCTTGACATTGTTTCCTCAATCCTGAAGGTAATTAACAGTTTCCTGTAGTTGCTACCTCGACAATACATTCGATTTCTCTTTATACCTTTATGGTTACCAAGTTGACAGTCGTATACCTAATTGACCGTTCATTATGTTAAATTCCCTTTGTCAAATAACTGTGTAGTTTCTGTCTCTTGACGAGACCCTGACGGGTACAAGGAGGAAGATGAAGTAGAACAATAAAGGGTACAATCTACATACATGGTATTTTTCAGACATTACTGGAACTGCCCTAACAGTCAGGCTACGCAAAAAGGGGCAACTTTCCATCAGCCTCTTGAGCTGGGGATTAGTGCCAGAATCAAAAAAATAGCTGGCTTAGTTGGCAAGCTCTCCTTAAGGAATCCTGGTTGGACAGCGATAAACCCAACCTACATCTTTCCAAAGGGGTTGTATTAATCACAAACAGGTTATTCTACAACAACAAGCAACTCTCCAGTTAGCACTGACTTAGAACACTTACCTATCTTAGAGGTTTCCTGGCAGCCGAGGATCTGCTGCAGCTCTGTTCCATGGCTCTGCTGCAAATATCTTCTTCATTTGGAGGCCTGGGCCAAAGGTGGGATGCCCCTCTCCTTGTCTCCTGGCAGAGGGAAGAGGGTAAGAGTGGAACCAGACAGTGGCTGCTGGGAGGAGGCATAAATCACCTCCACTTGTGTCTAAAAGCAAAGTCATGTGGTCAAACCCATTATCAGTGGGGCAGTTTGGATAAAGGGTGAACGAAATCTTTTCCCTGCTGTGTAAGAATTCAACCTTTAAACTCACTAACTCTGTTCCCCCTGGAACCAGATGAGAGTAATATGTTAACAGTGTTCTTCAACAGCTTTGCTTATAATAAAAATGATCTCGGGGCTTCCCTGGTGGCGCAGTGGTTGAGAGTCCGCCTGCCGATGCAGGGGACACGGGTTCGTGTCCCGGTCTGGGAAGATCCCACATGCCGTGGAGCAACTAGGCCCGTGAGCCATGGCCGCTGAGCCTGCGCGTCCGGAGCCTGTGCTCCGCAACGGGAGAGGCCACAACTGTGAGAGGCCCGCGTACTGCAAAAAAAAAAAAAAAAAAAAAAAGATCTCGGATTGGAAGTTGCATTTGTACCGGGAGGAACTATAAATGCACGATAGACCCCTGGTGGAGGCTGTGTAGCTTTTAGCTTTCTTGAGTGTGGTGACTGTTTTCACTGGGCGTTTCCTTGTGGGGATGCTAGAAGTTATGGCCCTGAAGCTGTTAAAGGACATATTAGCTCCTGTGGGGTAGGAGTGGTTCCTGCACCTGCCCCAGGTAGATCTCATCTTCTAGCACTTGAGCTGTCCCTAGGCAGCTGTGTGACCTGATGTCCCAACAGAAGAGGAACACCTGATGCTGCCCTGCTGGCAAATTGGGGTTCCTCTCCTGTGTTCTTCTGAGTGACTCTGATGCCAAAGTGGTCGATGGTAGTTTTGTGCGTCTGAATGCTGAGTTTAACCTAAGAATACCGCACGGTGGGCATTGTAGGAGCAAATGTATACTCTTCCACAGGGAAGCACTACAAAGGTGTAGGCCCTTCTTACAGGGAGAGGAGCAAGTAATTAGGTGCAGTAATAAACTCTACATGGGAGACTCTCCTGCAGGACCCTGGTACCTTTCAGTAAATTATAGATTGAGAACTACTGATCAATAGAGGCAAATGGAAAGAGAAATAGGTTTGTGGCTCAGAGAGACCTCAGAAGCCTGGATCTCTTGCTTACTGCTTGTAACTTGACTGATTGAGCATCAGAATCATCACCTATAAATTTATTATCATTCTGGCCTTTTTACTAAAAAGGAAAAAAAAAACGACTGAAACTCAGTTAAGCAAAAGAAGTGGAATTATGTTTTCATGTGATTGAAAAGGGCAGGGATGGAGTTGTAATCTAATGGACTTGAGTCTCCAGGACTCTCTCTTTGTCCCTATCTCCAATTTATTTGGCTTCTTGGCTTCATTCTATCCTACTTCAGGAAGGATATTTTTTACATGACACAGCTGCGGGCAGTTTTGGCGCACATTCTTACAATGAGCATATATAAGTCTTTTAAAATTAATGGTTTCATTTTAAAATGTGACTGGGTTCTCTCATTATCTCACCTGTCTTAATTAGATGAACGTCTTTATTTAGGCTAATTGTCCTGACGTTTGTACGTTGAAAGCAATCCTTCTTGCTGGAGAAGCTGAAGCAAAGGTAGGAATTGAGTAAACTGATTATCATAAAGCTCTATGTATGGTCGGGACCATGGAGATCACCTAGTCCATGAGTTCTGCCTTCACCTAACCTTATAGCATCCTTCCCAGGTTGCTGGCTTACCCTTCTCTTGTTCAAATCATGCCTTGAAAGTCTTTCCATTTTTATTAAGAATATTCACAAACTTACTTTATTCTGGACTTTAATCTTTGCAACCATCCTAGTGTCTTCATATGTTTCTCCTATTTTTTCTCCTTTGGAATTTTTCACATTTATGCAGTCCGATGTTTTTCTTCTTTTTTTTTTTTGGCTGTGTCGGGTCTTAGTTGTGGCACAGGGGATCTTTGTTGAGACATGCGGGATATTTCTCGTTACAGGGCACGGTCTGCTCGGGTTTCTCTCTAGTCATGGCGCAGGCTCCAGGACGCCTGGGCTCTGTAGTTTGCTGCACACAGACTCTCTCGTTGAGGTGCACGAGCTCAGTAGTTGTGGTCCAGGGGCTTAGTTGCACTGTAGAATGTGGGATCTTGGTTCACCGACCATGGATCGAACCTGCGTCCCCTACATTGTAAGACAGATTCTTTACCACTGGACCACCAGGGAAGTCCAAGTCAGATATTATTTTATTATTTATTTATTTATTTATTATTTTTTTTTTTTGCGGTACGCGGGCCTCTCACTGTTGTGGCCTCTCCCGTTGCGGAGCACAGGCTCTGGACGTGCAAGCTCCGCTCACAGGCCCAGCCGCTCCGTGGTGGCTTATAGGATCCTCTCGGACCGGGGGCACGAACCCATGTCCCCTGCATCGGCAGGCAGACTCCCAACCACTGCGCCACCAGGGAAGCCCCAGATATTATTTTAGAATGTTCTCCTTTTTTCCTATTACATATGGTATTTCCCTGAATTTTTGTAAACCTGCTTTTCTAAACCTATCCATTCTGTTAGGATGTAATTATTTCATAGTAATTTTTTCCCCTATAACCAGTCTTTTCTTTCTTATTGGTAGGGAAAAAATTAGAATATTGGGTTTCCCTTTGACTTTCTCTACTTTCTAAGAATGTTTCAGTTAGAGGTCTTGGTTGCAAACAAAGAAAATAAATCTAGTTTGGTTAAGGAGAAAAATGATTTTTGGAGGGGCTGAAAGTTGCTCAACAGGCAAGAAGGCTGGATAAACAGACTTGGGCAGGAACATAGATGGACAAAGCACAGCTAAGATCCTGCTAAAAGAGCCATCTGTGTAGGACGCCCTATTGGCACTGGCCCTGCTTGAGAGTCACAGCTGTGCTGCCGGCATTTGCTCCTTCTGTACATTTACTCTCATGCCTCCAAACTCACGGTGTCTCTACATATACAGTGACCAGACTGACATTACCAGAATCAACTATTAATTAACCAGAAAGACTATCATTCCCTTTCAGTTTCCATGATGTCAGTCAGAGCTCTTGGTTTCTTATTTCTCCCCTTGTGATTATCCCAAAGAAGGTGTCCATGTACTGGGCTACCAAAACAATAACTGACCATTACAAAAATATCCAAGAAATGTAAGGATTTGTCAGTGTCATTCCTTTAACATAATTAGTTTTCAGGATGTTGGTATATTTGAGTTCTTATTACCACTCTAACGTGTCCCTCTGCAGTTTTTGTAATTTATACGAGGAAAGCATCTTTTATATAATCTACCATCCTATGTCCTCATTATAATCTAACAGCAATAACATTTTTATTTGTCCCTGTTTTTATCCTAGTCTGAGGTCCTATGAGATGTTAAAACTGTGTTCTATGGGGGGAAACTTACCATATAAAATTGAGAAGCACTACAAACTATAACTCCCTTTTGAAAATTTTCAAAGCACAGTAGCATATTGAAGGTTTTGGGAAATCTTGAAGCAAAGAAATGTGTTTAATTTTAACTCAGCTTTGACCATTCTTACTAGAGTATTGATCTAGTTATTTGACTATTGGCCTTCAACTTCATATTGGCCTTCAACTCGTTTTTGCATCTCAGGGGCCAGAAGCCTGAAAACTACATCTCCCAGACTCTCTCATCTGCTGGGTCTGATTAGGTTCTGGCATGGGAGGTTCTGGCAAGAGGTTACAAAGCAGGAAGCGCAGAAGAGCCCTTACTTTCCTTCTTCTGCTCTGGCTGGGGCAGCAGTGGTGGCAGGCCATCACAGGCCACACTGATTGCTGTAATAGTGGCACAGTCATAGCAACAGCACCAGAGGACAATTAGCAGCTCCAGCAACAGCAACATCTATCAGCAAAAACGGGACTGTGGCTTCCAGAATCCTGAACCATCACAGGGACCTCTGGCTTCCTGTGAAGCAGCAGCTGCTGTGGTTCCAACAGTGGCAGTGCAGCAGTGGTGCTCTCAAAGCCCCAGCAGCACCCTTTCCCTTTTTCTCCTCCCGCCTTATAGTTTGGCAGCTTCCTGGACTTACTGATATCTGAATAGCATCCTTTCACCTTTTGGCCCCTTCAGCCCTCCTAACACTTTTGCAAACAATTCTCTATATCAAAGGCTAAAGGTTAGAAATATCCAAATTGTGGGACTTCTCTGGTGGCACAGTGGTTAAGAATCCGCCTGCCAATGCAGGGGACACGGGTTCGAGCCCTGGTCTGGGAAGATCTTATGTGCCGCGGAGCAACTAAGCCCATGCGCCACAACTACTGAGCCCGTGTGCCACAACTACTAAAGCCTGTGCGCCTAGAGCCAGTGCTCCACAGCAAGAGAAGCCACCGCAGTGAGAAACCTAAGCACCACAACAAAGAGTAGCCCCTGCTCGCTGAAACTAGAGAAAACCTGCACACAGCAACAAAGACCCAACACAACCATAAATAAATAAATAAATAAATAAATAAATTTATTAAAAAAATATATACCCAAGTTGTTTCTATCATTCTGGCTAGACACTGAAAGATACAAACACAGTAATTTCCCCCCAGCAAACATAACATCTTTTATGACTACAGTATACTGCATGACGTAGTTTAGGAAAGGCAAACAGCCCAAATCCTCTCTACCTTTCTTCTGTTTTCTAGTTGTTGTTTTTCTATAAATAAGTACTTTGACTATTTACAGTGAGTGAGGGAAAAAAATGGGAAGAATTAAAAGTGGAGATAGAGTAAGATCTTATATTTTCTTGAGCGTGAACAATCATGTGTGCTTAAAGATCAGATTTATAAATAGGGATACAGAATTCCACGTTCTTGGTGAAGTTTACTAAGAGAAACTAACACCTCACAGATGAACCAATGCTCTTAAGTATAAGTTTTGGTTCTCAAATATCTTCTGAAGAAAAACCATACACATTTCAGAACTGTAACGAGTCAACAAGCTGAAACCAATTTTGCTCTTTGAAGTACTTCAAAGGAAAGGTGTACCTCAGCCACTCTTATATTCTTTTTTCTAGAAGGTAAACGAAAGAGACTAAAGCAATTGGTGATCTGAAGCCTGTATTTTCTTATATGGACCAAAAAGACCTCATAAGGATTTTGAGTTTCATTATTCCTAATGAGTCCTTTCTATCCCTAAAACAGGCCAAGCTTGTTCCCCGCCTGAGCCCTGGCTCTTTGCTCAGCTGGTTTTTAATGATCAAAGTCTGAGCTCAAATTGCTGCCCCTCCACAGATAGGTCTTCCCAGACAACTTTATCTGAGACTTCTCCACCCTCCTCACCATCTCTCCCCATCAGCCTGTATCCCATTACCCTGTCTTACTGTCTTCTTAGCTCCTATGTACGCTATCTGAAATTACCATTTTGATATATTTATTTGTTGATTGTTCATCTCCTCCCTCCATTTGTGATCTCTTTAAAGATATCCCTGGGCTTCCCTGGTGGCTCAGTGGTTGAGAGTCCATCTGCCGATGGAGGGGACACAGGTTCGTGCCCCGGTCCGGGAAGATCCCACATGCCTCGGAGCGGCTGGGCCCGTGAGCCATGGCCGCTGAGCCTGCGCGTCCGGAGCCTGTGCTCCGCAACGGGAGAGGCCGCAACAGTGAGAGGCCCGCATACCGCAAAAAAAAAAAAAAAAAAAAAAAAAAAAAGATATCCCTGGGATGAACATTTTTTTGGGGGGGCGCTGCATTTGGTCTTTGTTGCTATGCGCGGGCTTTCTCTAGTTGCGGCGAGGGGGGCTACTCTGTTGCGGTGCGCGGGCTTCTCATTGCGGTGGCTTCTCTTGTTGCGGAGCTTGGGCTCTAGGCGCGTGGACTTCAGTAGTTGTGACATGCGGGTTCAGTAGATGTGGCTCGCGGGCTCTAGAGAGCAGGCTTGGTCGTTGAGGCACACGGGCTTAGCTGCTCCACGGCATGTGGGATCTTCCCAGATCCCACAGGGATCAAACCCATGTCCCCTGCGTTGGCAGGAGGATTCTCAACCACTGCACCACCAGGGAAGCCCTGTGATCTCTTTAAGAATAAAGACCTGATTAAAAAAAAAAGAAAAAAAAGAGTAAGACCTGGTCTGGCTTATTCATTGCTATGTCCCAGGGGAGTCCCTGCACACAGTGCAGGTGCAATAACCATTTGCATCATGAATGAATAAGTAACTGACCTCCCCTACTATATTCAGTTGTTCAAGACACTGTGCTGGACCCTGTACAATTTAAGATGGTTCCTGCTCTTTTTGAAAAACTACCATGTCAAGTGTGAGCCAATGTTCCTAAAGTTTGGGTCCATAAATATCTACTGAAGAAAGATAGGTCTTAGTTTCATGTGAAAGTAATAAAACAATATATAGTCAACAGAAAATTAAATAAATCCAATAATTAATGTATGCTTTGTTCACAAATGTTCAAAGTTCAAGTTTACATACTTATTTGAATTCTATAAATCCTCCGAATTTATTAAATGAGGTCTCAGATTATGTAAGGGATCAAGCTTTTATGATTCTGATTCCTGTACTTACAAGATTTAGGATGGAGTATTGGGAAGTGCCCTGGAGTACTGGAATCAGGGGCCCTGCCACAGGCAGGCTCTGGGTCAATTGACAATTAACTGCTGATCCTCAGTTTACCCTTGGAAATGGTGATATCTACCCCATAATAACCGCAGAGATGTGTGAGGTTCAAGAAATAAAAGAAAACCAGTTATAAATAACATTTATTGGTCACTTCATATCAGACTAAATACTTGACATTTATTGTTCGTATCAACCACATAATCCAATGAGGTGGGTCATTATACTTTTTATTTTATAGATTCGGTATCTGAGACACAGATCAGTGATGTGAATTAATCAAGGTCACATGACTTGTAACTGGTATGGCCAGGGTTCAAACCCAGAGCCTAAGTACTAAACCATTATGTCTTATGCCTTCTAAACAGTAAAAAGTTGTTCAAAGGTTATGTATCAATTCAATCAAGAAGTTCTTGCAACAATAATCAGGAGACTGCACCGTTCTTTCAGCAGTAATCAAGAGACTGCATAGGCAGATCCTATTTTTCATAAGCTCAACTTACATCTACTGAACCCGAAGCCAATGCTTCTGGTATTCTCAGTAGCTGCATCTAATTTCCAACAAAATCATGGGAGTAAAATTCAATGCTGAGTCACCATATAAGTCCTGGATTCTGCATAGCATGCTTTATTGGCAACTATTCCTTTGTTGTGATTTAGCCAAACCAGAAAAAAAAAAAAAAAAAAAGGCTGACATTGAACTTGCATCTCAAATCTGAAAAAGCCTCTCTGAATTCCTATGTATAAACCATTGTTAGAAAGAATAAGTACAAATCGAGGGAATTAAGTTTAATCCCCCTAATAAATAAAGAGAGCCTTAGCCAGGGTTAGGGAGAAATCTCTTCCAGCAGCGCTCTTAGGAAGGATAGGGATTTACTGTACTGTTTTGCGTTATTTGCTGAAGCATTTAGAATAAGCCGCTGTCTGAGAGAGCAGCCTACATCAGGAAGGAGCTTAACTCTTCTAAAATTAAAGTGTATATTCAATCTCTTATTGACTTTTTTCTTTGAAAAGCACTTGTTTCTAATAAACAATTTCTTCACTGTGGGTTGAGAACAATAATTTCAAGATCACAGATATGACCCTGGTGTCTAAGGATTTTCTTAAACTTTTAGCTCTGGCAGAAGAAAAGTATAATTTCAGGGGAATCTTCCAACTTTAGCCAATCCTGGGCCTGAGAAGTAAATAAGATCAATGTAAACAGTCTGGATAACTGACAAGGAAATGCTTCATTGTCACACTCAGCATGGTTATGTGACTTATGAGCGTCCTCCATAATGTCAGAATTCTTCTTGCCAAAACAAAACAATTAAGATAAAATACCAAGCTATAACAGACCTCAGCCAAAGAGGAAAGAGTAAGAAGAAAAAAATAAAACCACTAATTGTTACATCTGCTGCATCACTATTTCATGTAAGCGTCTTCTCCTCTCACCCACACCTTTAAACAATCTTAGCAAAGTAAAGGTACCATGCTGTCTTATTTTATTTTGAGGTAGCAGTTCTCAAACTTTTTAGGCTCAAGACCCCTTTATACTCTTAAAAATTATCAAGAACTCCAAAGAATTTTGGGTTGGATGATATCTAATAAATGGGAAATTGTTAACGTTCAGGCGTACCTCAGAGATACTGTGGCTTCTGTTCTATCACCGTAAAGTGAACCTTGCAATAGAGCAAGTCACATGAACTTTCTGATTTCCCACTGCATATAAAAGTTATGCTTACACTACACTGTAGTCGCATTTTGTCTAAAAAAATAGTACACACCTTTATTTTAAAATATGTTATTCAAAAACAGAAAGATACATCAATGGAACAGGATAGAAAGCCCAGAGATAAACCCACGCACATATGGTCACCTTATCCTTGATAAAGGAGGCAGGAATGTACAGTGGAGAAAGGACAGCCTCTTCAATAAGTGGTGCTGGGAAAACTGGACAGGGACATGTAAAAGTATGAGATTAGATCACTCCCTAACACCCTACACAAAAATAAGCTCAAAATGGATTAAAGACCTAAATGTAAGGCCAGAAACTATCAAACTCTTAGAGGAAAACATAGGAAGAACACTCTATGACATAAATCACAGCAAGATCCTTTTTGACCCACCTCCTAGAGAAATGGAAATAAAAACAAAAATAAACACATGGGACCTAATGAAACTTAAAAGCTTTTGCACAGCAAAGGAAACCATAAAAAAGACTAAAAGACAACCCTCAGAATGGGAGAAAATATTTGCAAATGAAGCAACTGACAAGGGATTAATCTCCAAAATTTATAAGCAGCTCATGCAGCACAATAGCAAAAAAACAAACAACCCAATCCAAAAATGGGCAGAAGACCTAAATAGACATTTCTCCAAAGAAGATATACAGACTGCCAACAAACACATGAAAGAATGCTCAACATCATTAATCATTAGAGAAATGCAAATGAAAACTACAATGAGATATCATCTCACACCAGTCAGAATGGCTATCATCAAAAAATCTAGAAACAATAAATGCTGGAGAGGGTGTGGAGAAAAGGGAACACTCTTGCACTGCTGGTGGGAATGTGAATTGATACAGCCACTATGGAGAACAGTATGGAGGTACCTTAAAAAACTACAAATAGAACTACCATATGACACAGCAATCCCACTACTGGGCATATACCCTGAGAAAACCATAATTCAAAAGGAGTCATGTACCAAAATGTTCATTGCAGCTCTATTTACAATAGCCCGGAGATGGAAATAACCTAAGTGTCCATCATTGGATGAATGGATAAAGAAGATGTGGCACATATATACAATGGAATATTACTCAGCCATAAATAGAAATGAAATTGAGCTATTTGTAATGAGGTGGATAGACCTAGAGTCTGTCATACAGAGTGAAGTAAGTCAGAAAGAGAAAGACAAATACCGTATGCTAACACATATATATGTAATTTAAGAAAAAAAAATGTCATGAAGAACCTAGGGGTAAAACAGGAATAAAGACACAGACCTACTTGAGAATGGACTTGAGGATATGGGGTGGGGGAAGGGTAAGCTGTGACAAAGTGAGAGAGAGGCATGGACATATATACACTACCAAACGTAAGGTAGATAGCTAGTGGGAAGCAGCCGCATAGCACAGGGAGATCAGCTCAGTGCCTTGTGACCATATGGAGGGGTGGGATAGGGAGGGTGGGAGGGAGAGAGAGACGCAAGAGGGAAGGGATATGGGAACAGATGTATATGTATAGCTGATTCACTTTGTTATAAAGCAGAAACTAATACACTATTGTGAAGCAATTATACTCCAATAAAGTTGTAAAAAAAAAAAAGAAGGTATAATGACAATGCCATATCACAAAGAGAATATCAATAAAGAGATGGAAATAGAAGGCCAAGAGTAGACAACTTTCTGAAGAAGGACAACATGGTGGACTTATACCAGAAGCTAAAGCCTATTATAAAATTAGAGTAATTCAGGTAGTATGGTATTGGGGGCAGTGTGTGTGGTGGAGGATAGTAGGAAGGAGTAAGATATGATTTTAAATTGAGCCATAATCCCGAATGGCACAGATTCACTCCAGATCATCTTGCATCTCTGCTACTAGCTGGCTCTGTAAATGCATCCACATTTTACTTTTCTACTCTTTTATTTTCCTACCTCTCCCAGTCATCTTCAAGACCCTTGTGATAAATGTGATTATACTTTTAAAGTTTCTTTGAAACCGTGAATCTAATTAGATACTTGATAGTCACCTGAAAAATAAAATTCCTTAAAACAGAAAATTCTATAGGGGAGCACAGCTTGAAGGCAAAAGCTTGTCAGTCTATTCAGTAGCAAGCATAGACATGTTGTATTTATTAGGATTTGGACTTGGCTATTGATTCAGTCTGATTTCAGCCAGATTTCTAAATAATATATGCAAGTCTTTCTTACTGACTTACCCCCACATTGTAATAGAATTATACTGAAGAATGGGACAGCATGCTGTGTATATGTGTTTATATACTTTTTTCTCTGTTATAGAAGTGGAAGTATAAGAATTTGATCTCATCTTCCATATCAGAAATCAATAGATATTACCTACAATTACAATCAGTAAAGAGAAAAGAATATGTTATTTAGGAATATGGTAATAAGTGAGAATTAACAATTAAAAGAGCTTACATTTTACCTCTAACTGGAATGCAGAGGTGATAGGATATAGAGCAGTGGATTACTTTAAACTGTTATATATATGCAGGAATATTTTCCTATTGTATTATGTATATGCTTTATTTGCTAAAAATAAAAATTAAATATAAAAAAAATACGTTATTGCTCGGGTTTCCCTGGTGGCGCAGTGGCTGAGAGTCTGCCTGCCGATGCAGGGGACACGGGTTCATGCCCTGGTCCGGGAAGATCCCACGTGCCGCGGAGCGGCTGGGCCAGTGAGCCATGGCCGCTGAGCCTGCGTGTCCAGAGCCTGTGCTCCACAAAGGGAGAGGCCACAACAGTGAGAGGCCCGCGTACCGCAAAAAAACAAACAAACAAACAAACAAAAACGTTATTGCTAAAAAATGCTAACCATCATCTGAGCCTTCAGTGAGTCATAATCTTTTTGCTGGTGGAGATTCTTGCCTCAGTGTTGATGGCTGCAGACTGATCAGGACGGTGGTTGCTGAAGGTTAGGATGGCTGTGGCAGTTTCTTAAAATGAGACAATGAAGTTTCCTTTCACAAACGTAGCATACAATGCTGTTTGACAGCATTTTAGAACTCTTTTCAAAATTGGAGTCAATCCTCTCAAACCCTGCTGCTGCCTTATATAATAGTCCTTTGTTATCATTTCAGTAATTTTCACAACATCTTCAACAGGAGTAGATTTCATCTCAAGTAACTACTTTTTGGATCATCCATAAGAAGCAACCCCTCATCCATTCAAGTTTTATCATGAAGTTGCAGCAATTCAGTCACCTCTTCGGGCTCCACTTCTAATTCTAGTTCTCTTGCTATTTCTACCACGTCTGCAGTTATTTCCTCCACTGAAGTCTTGAACTCCTCAACGTTATCCATGAGGTTGGAATCAACTTCTTCCAAACTCTTGCGAATGTCGATATTTTGACCTCTTCCCATGAATCTCAAGTGTTATTGGCATCTAGAATGGTGAGTTATTTCCCGATCTCAATTTACTTTGCCCAAATCCATCAGAGAAATCACTATCTATGGCAGCTATTGCCTTACAAAATTTATTTCTTAAAGAATAAGACTTGAAATTCAAAATTACTCCTTAATCCATGGGCTGCAGAATAGATGTTGTATTAGCATGCATGAAAACAACATTAATCTCTTTGTACACCTGCATCAGACATCTTGGGTGACCAGGTGCACTGTCAATGAGCAGTAATAGTTTGAAAGGAATCTTTTTTTTCTGAGCAGTATGTCTCAACAGTGGGTTGAAATTCCTCAGTAAACCATGCTGTAAACAGATATGCTGTGTGTCATCCAGGCTGTGTTGTTCTATTTATAAAGCACAGGCAGAGTTGATTTAGCATAATTTTGAAGGGCCTTAGGATTTTCAGGATGGTAAATAACATTAGCTTCCACTTAAACTCGCCAGCTGCATTTGCCCCTAACAACAGAGTCAGCCTGTCCTTTGGGGCATTGAAGCCAGGCATTGACTTCTCCTCTTTAGCTATGAAAGTCCTAGATGGCATCTTCTTCCAATAGAAGGCTGTTTCACCTACAAATTGTTTGACAATCTGTTGTTTAGTGTAGCCACCTTCATGAATTATCTGAGCTAGATCTTCTAGATAACTTGTTGCAGCTTCTACATCAGCACTTGCTGCTTCTCCTTGCACTTTTATGTTATGGAAAAGGCTTCTTTCCTTAAACTTCATGAACCAACCTCTGCTAGCTTCAAACTTTTCTTCTGCAGTTTCCTCACCTCTCTCAGGCTTAGCAGAATTAAAGAGAGTTAGGGCCTTGCTGTGGATGAGGCTTTGGCTTAAGGGAATGTTGTGGCTGGTTTGATCTTCTATCCAGACTGCTACAACTTTCACCATATCAGCAATAAGGCTGTTTCTCTCTCTTATGCGTTCACCGGAGTAGCATTTTTAATTTTCTTCAAGAACTTTTCCTTTGTGTTCAAAACTTGGCTGTTTGGCTCAAGAGGCCTAGTTTTCAGCCTATCTTGTCTTTCAACATGCCTTCCTCACTATGCTTAATTATTTCTAGCTTTTGATTTAAAGTGAGAGACATGCAACTCTTCCTTTCATGTGAACACTCAGAAGCCACTGTAAGGTTACTAACTGGCCTGATTTCAATACTATTATTGTGACTCAGGGAATAGGGAGGCCAGAGAAGAGGGGGAGAGACAGGGAACGGCTGGCTGCTCAGTGGAGCAGTCAGAACACACACAACTTTTATAGATTAACTTTGCTGTCTTGGGTGTGCACAGTTTGTGATGCCCCAAAACAATCAACAGTAGTAGCACCAAAGATCACTGATCATAGATCACCTTAATAAATATATTACTAACAAAATTTTTTTTGAAATATTGCGAGAGTTACCAAAATGTGACACAGAAAGGAAGTGAGCAAATCCTATTGGAAAAACGGTGCTGATAGACTTACTAGATGCAGGGTTGCCACAAACCTTCAATTTGTTAAAAAAAAAAAAAGTGTCTGAAGTGCAATAAAGCGAAGCACAATAAAATGAGGCATGCCTGTATTAATATATCCTACAATAAAATAATGAGCCCAATATACGTAAATATAAATAATGTAGATTTTTATGGAACTTTATTTTCCGAAACAAAAAACTAGTGAGAAGGATTTTGCAAATAATGGATTGTCATATCTGCTTCTGTGTTCAATCTATTATGATATTGTTTTGATTGAAGTATGTGAAAAAAGTCTGGATGTCCAATTTGAACAGGGAAGCGTATTTTAATAGTCTTTTTCAGATCATTGTGAATATTCTTCTTTGATCCAGCCCTGAGAATCAAGTCACAGTTTACTAAAAGTCAGTTGCAACTTGGAATCCAAAATCATTATCAGTGAGCTTTCTTATTGCGTTACAGTAAAATCCATTGCATTTAAATGGATATTTTACTGGTGAATTGTTTTATAACATCAAGTAATGGCCATTTGGGGGAAAATGGTTTGCTGAGCTATTTAGATCTTCCCTATATCAACACATATTATTAAACAATACTTTAAAAATCACAATTGGTAACCTCATCACTGATTTCATCAGAAAGATCTCAGAAAAATCTTTAAGTATTGGGAAGCTGTTGAACACATGAGGAGGATACAAGTTTTCCAAAATTCTAATTTTTGCTTGAAAACTCATATTTTATCATTGGCAACAAATACTGTCAGTTGTGCTCCTTGAAGTGACAAGATTACTTGATTTATAATATTTTTGAGACAATTATCTTCCAAGTTACCTGAGTCTGAATAGTTTGTCTCTCAGTCATTAGTAAATGATGTTCCCTGAAAACAAGCAGCTAGTGTAGCTCACAGGTCAAAAAACTGTCTAAGTTCTTTCTCCTTCATACAACCGTTATACACGGATATGCAGCAGAAGTGCTATATGTATTCGTCATAGTTTGTCACACAGAATAATAAAAAGATGTACACTCAAGGGTCAAGATTTAATAAAATTAATTTTTACTGTTTCATCAGGGGCATTCTTAAATGAATAGGCTTTTCCCCCCATGTGAGTGTATGACAGTAAAGAACGACAGTTTATGATGAGTTTGTTTCCAGTGCCTTGACTCATGGCAAGGCTCCAGAAGTTTTACCCACCATGGCTTTTGTCCCATCAGTACAATGCCAACACAGCAGAAAAGGCCAGTAATACCTCAGCATTATTATGAAAATACTTTTGACTTCACAGACCTGGGTATCCATGAGCCATACTTTAAGAACTGTTTTCTATAGCATAGCACATCAATACCTGGATTTAAATGTGGATATTCTAAAACCACTTTCTAGGGTTTTCTTCTTGAAAGACTGCCCTAGAAAAATATCCTGACTAAATGTTGCTATTGAGATGACCTGATATTTAATTGAGTATATGGGTTGCTTTGTTATCATAGAGGTCTATGATCCCCCAATTTTTTACTGCACACCCCATCCAAACAAATGTTGAGTTGACATCCCTGATATATGTGTATTTATTTCTTTATAAACTATGCGTAGTGCTGTACTAATATATTTCAGTTATTATAAGTCATACTTCCAAAGACAGAAATTTTGAAAAGATAAAAATTTAAAACTATTCTTCAATATAGTATTTTATTTTATGTTTTATAAAACATTTCTTTGCCTTTGCCAAAGAAATCTTAGTGAGAGAAATGTAATTAAAGAGTTTTGTTTCTATGAAATTTGGCTTGGTACTATGGGATAAAGTGATATGAAGTTCTGGTTACAAGTTTAGTTTATTCCAATATTTGGTGTTAATGGCTCTCACAGCCAAAAAAGATCCTGCAAAGAATTATGGATTCAAATCGAAAGGTTAGCTGCATTTACTAAATCAGTTCATCCACCTGTTATAAAAGGCTTCTTTTTTTAACATCTAAGTAGTAAATTTCCATCTTCCGAGATGTCAATAAATTGTTCTTCCAAACAGTGAAACTTTTTGCATTTCCATATTTTAAACAAATTGGTTCAAAACTAACTTTTTGGAAATTTTTAAAATAGATCAGATAGTTTTGTTTTAGAGATATTTTAAGTGTTTAGATAGGAGAACTTCACAGAGGATGAATATCATTTTTGGCCAAAAAAATCCTATAATAATGGGAGTATTTCCAAACATCTGTTGTCAAAATGTCTTTTACATTAGAAGAGCTTCTTTCAAACTGAAGATACATATTCTCACTCAGTGTTAAATATTCCCCTTCTCTTGAAATGACATATTAAATGTGTTATATCTGTATGCGCTTTGTTTTGTTTCTCATTCTTATTTCCATACAACCACTTTGAAAACAGTTTTGCAGATTCTTAAAAAATGTTAAATATACACCTATCATATGATCCAATCATTCTATTCCTAGGTATTTACCCAAGAGAAATGAAAGCATATGTCCATATAAACACTTATACCTAAATGTTTATAAGCAACTTGATTTGTGTTGGACAAAAATTGGAAACAATCTAAATGGCCATCAATAGGTGTATTGATAAACTGTGGTACATCCATACAATGGAGTAAGACTCAGCAGTAAAAAGGAATGAACTATTCATACATACTGCAACATGGATGAATCTCAAAATCATTATGCTGAGCGAAAGAAACTACACAAAGTACATACTGTATGATTCCATTTATATAAAATTCGAGAAAATACAAACTAATCTACAGTGACAAAAAGCAGGTTAGTGGTTGCCTGGGGTCAGAAAGCAGGAGCAGGGAGGGGATGGAGGAAGGAATTTCAAAGGGACATGAGGAAAACTTTGGGGAGTTACCCCTACACACATCCTGGAGTCGCTAAAGTTAACAGACTGTTACAAGTGTTGGTGAAGGTTTGGAACAACTGGAACTCTCATCCACTGCCAATAAGAAAGTAAAATGGTAAACTTTGGAGAAGAGTTTGGCAGTTTCTTAAAAAGTTAAATATATAACTAATAAATACCCCAGATGTTCCACGCCTAGATATTTATTTATTTATTTCCCTTTTTTGCTGTACACGGGCCTCTCACTGTTGTGGCCTCTCCCATTGCGGAGCAAGGCTCCGGACGCACAGGCTCAGCGGCCATGACTCACGGGCCCAGCCGCTCCGCGGCATGTGGGATCTTCCCAGACCGGGGCACGAACCCGTGTCCCCTGCATCGGCAGGCGGACTCTCAACCACTGCGCCACCAGGGAAGCCCTAGATATTTATTAAAGAAAAATTAAAACAAGTTCACAAAAAGACTTGTATAGAATAGCTGTATTCATAATATCCCAAACCTGGAAACAGCCCAACTATCCATAAACAGGTGAAAGGATAAACATATTTGGCACATCCATTAAATGGAATACTCTTCAACAATAAAAAGGAATAAATTACTGATAAACTCAATAACATGTGTAAATCTCAAAATCATTATCCTTAGTGAAAGAAGCCTAACAAAAAAAGAGTACACACTGTATGATTGCATTTATATAAAATTCTAGAAAATACAAACTAATCTATAGTGACAAAAAGCAGATCAGAATTTCCCTGAGGATGGGGGTGGATGGAGGGATAAATTAAGAAGGGGCAGGAGGAAACCTAGGGGTTCTTGGAAATGTTTGTTATCTTGGCCTTGATAATGGTTTCATGAGTGTATGTGTACATCAAACTTATCCAAGTGTACACTACACCCCCCAACACACATGCAGTTTATTGTTATCAACTGTACCTGAAGAAATTTGTAAAAACAAAGGACTGGAATATGATGGTTATTGTTAGGTGCTACAATCAATGCATTGGGACGGGGGGCGGGGAATGAGAGGCTAGAGGTATTAATCACCAATTTAAGGCAAAGTGTGAAAGCCAGAAGGTGTCCTTGACAGCAGACACTCAGCTCTTATAGCCTGAAGGCAGGAAAAGCTGAAGATCACATTCAGTCTTTAATTATAAGAGAAGTGAGCCTCCAGAAATATTTGATTCTCAACCCAGGCAAGTCAGCTTCAGCAAAGTCAGGGCATTGATTGGGAAGGAGTGTGACGCTCCGACTTAGAACGGGGCCTTCCTGGTGACATCACTCAAACATCTTGAATCCCCAGATTCATCTGGGACTGAACAAGGCTAGCTCCTCCCCATTAAAGGCTAGCTCTACTCACTTCCTTGAACATGACGCAGAGTCCTCTGCTTTGCAAGACAAATGCCATCCCCACACACCTCTGGCCAGGATATAGTGTCACCTCATAGCCTGGCTACCAGATAAGAAACTAGGGTCAGTCACAGTCTAACACAGCTGAGGAGGTTCTGGGCCTGCTGAGAAGGATAAGGTGCTGCAGGACCTAGCTAAGGTGTGTGGGAGGAGCTGAGAAAATATATGCAAGACCAGGACGTGACACCAGTGTACAGAACCAAGGGGACAAAAAATAAAGCTGGACAAGGGAGAGTTTACTGACATCAGACCACTCTCTTGTCATAGAACATTTAACATCTTGTGTTTAACAACTAGTTCATAAAATTCCTAAAAATGTCACAACTGGGTCTTGTAAGAACTGATAAGAGCCATCCTGCCCTAGGACACCACTGGCTAAGGCAGATGGCAGAAGATGCTGGCACTAAATTGGGCTACCTGATAGCAGTAGAAATGACAGGATCCCAAATCGGGGTCAGGTGGTAATGCTTATCAGAGGCACAAGATGGGCTCAATCATAGTAATAAACAGCAAAGTCAGAGTGGCTAGCAATGGGGACCCTGACTTCAGAGAACTATGGAGTGTGTTAAGAGAACACAAGTCCCCAAGGGCAGGAGAGATGGGCAGTACTGCTCAATCAATACAATCCAGTGAAACCAAGGGTGGATGGTTAAACACCAGAGAGCCGCTGCCCCAATTAAAAGTCATAATCTCTTCCCTATTTCCAATCCTGAGCCCCTTGTCAGATTCAGAACCCAGTGTTCTCATGAGGATCCCCACCAGAAAGATTCTACAATACCATAGCAAGTGTTTATGGTAATTCTCCCAGGCCTACTCCCAAGGGACCCATGGCCATTTACCCAGGTAACTGTATACAAGGAAAAGAGAAATATCAAGGCATTTTGAGGAGTGTTAGCTAAAGGGTCTGATTTGACATTAACACATGAGAATCCAAAGCATTATCATGGCCCCTTTGTTGGGGAAGGTAATAATAAACAATAAATGGTGCCCTGGCCAAGATCCCACACATAATAGGTCCACTGGTTCCATGACTTATCCAGTGACCATTTCCCCAGCCCCTAAACTTCACAGTTAGCAACCACTCCACATGAGTTACTTAACCCCTGGCATAAGAGGTATGGAAGTGGACAAAGCCAAGTGGAAGCTCTGAAATTGTCCCTCCCACTCTGCCTTGGTCAAAATAGTAAATAAAAAACAATATTGCATCGGCAATATTGGAAATAAAAGACAAATATTGCAAATATTTGTAAATGCTGAAAAATTCAAAACAAATTTATAAAATTTTATTATAAATACTGTAAAGAAAAAACAATATTGCCTGGAACTGTGGCAGAGATTGAAGCCACGCTTAAAGACCTGAAAGATTCAGGCACTGTGATCACCATCACATCCCTACTTAATTCAGTAGTCTAGCCCCTACCAAAACACATGTCCAGCATATGAACCTATCTATGAAACAGAAACAGAATCACAGACATGGAGAACAGACTGGTGGTTGCCGAGGGGGAGGGGGTTGGGGGCAGGGCTGGAGTGGGAGGTTGGGGTTAGTAGATGTAAGCTTTTATATATAGAACGGATAAACAACAAGGTCCTGCTGTCTAGCACAGAGAACCATATTCAATATCCTATGATAAACCATAATGGAAAAGAATATTTTGTAAAAAGGAATGTATATATCTGTATAACTGACTCACTTTGCTGTACCACAGTAATGAACACAACATTGTAAATCAACTATAGTTCAATAAAAAACAAAACACATGTCTAGGAGAATGATGCTAGACTACTGCACACGTGTGCTCATTTACCCTTCATAACAACCCCATGAGGAAATTAGTAATATTTCTGCTATTTTTCAGTTGTGTTGAGACATAGGTAACCTGTCCAAGGTCATACAGCTAATTAGTGGCAGTGCAAGCAGGGTGGCACATGCGCCTATACTATCAATCACTTTTTTCATTGCCTCTCCATGTAGGGCAGGCAGGTTTCTGATGTGCGGCTTGTTCAACACACACCCACATACATGAAGGTGGACGTAAAAGATAATTCACCATCCAGAGAAAGTGCTCATTGAGCTTCCGCTGTGGCCCATGCCAGGACTTAACAACCTCTGTATGAAGAGCCATGAAGGTGTGTCCCTGTCCTTTTATTTTCAGATGAGAGTGGACATTTGGTCTCAGACTCAAGTTACTGGCTCCAGGAGGACACTAGTTCAAATCAGAATCATAACACTAGCTTTGAGTGGATTCCAGGGGAATCATAACCTGGCACGACAGCTAGTCCCCATGTACCCCTCTAGGTCACAGAACAGCCACTTCCTGAATGGAACCAAAGTTCAGGGTCAAACGGCCCTCTCGTGGTGAAAGATGGATACTTGTTTGGTCTCAGAAGCCCCAACCTGCAGCATCAGTGCCTTAATGGAGCTTTCGCTCCATCTGAGGCCTTTCTCAGGCAACTGGGAGAAAAAAAAAATGCAACCCTCAATAGGCAGGGACAAGGATGCAGAGCAAGGACACGGTGGCAGGCAGTTCATCTTCCTAAATTCTACTCACTGTTGAACTTTTGAGGAGTTCGGGAGACAGCGGGAGTCAGTCCTGTGGAGGAAGATCGAAAGGCCTCTTCCACCAATATCTGTAACTGGCTAACAGCAAACCAGTTCTGCCGAAATTAAACACAAGTGAAGCAAGATATTATGCTGCTTAAAAATGTGTTGCCACACTATTTACAATAGCCAAGACATGGAAGCAACCTAAATGTCCCTTGACAGATAAACATAAAGCAGTTGTGGTATATATTTAAGATGTTATAGAAAAACCCAAATGGACTTTTCGGCTAACCCTATAAATATAAATATATATAAAATGGAATGTTAGCCATAAAAAGAACAAAATAATGCCATTTGTGGATGGACCTAGAGATTATCATACTAAGTGAAGTAAGTCAGAGAGAGGCAAATATTGTGTGACATCACTTATATGTGGAATTAAAAAAAAAATGATACAGAGACTTCCCTGGTGGCGCAGTGGTTAAGAATCTGCCTGCCAACGCAGGGGACACGGGTTCAATCCCTGGTCCGGGAAGATCCCACATGCCGCAGAGGAACTAAGCCCGTGTGCCACAACTACTGAGCCTGTGCTCTAGAGTCCACGAGCCACAACTACTGAGCAGCCCACGTGCCACAACTACTGAAGCCCGCGTGCCTAGAGCCCATGCTCCACCTCAATAAGCCCGAGCACTGCAACGAGGAGCAGCCTCCGCTCGCTGCAACTAGAGAAAGCCCACGTGCAGCAACGAAGACCCAATGCAGCCAAAAATAAATAAATAAATATTTAAAAATGATGCAAATGAATCTACATACAAAACAAAAATAGACCCACATACATACAAAGCAAGCTTACAGTTACCAGGGGAAAAGGGGAGAGGGATAAATTGGGAGATTGGGATTGACATATTCACACTACTATATATAAAATAGATAACCAGCAAGGACCTACTGTATAGCACAGGGAACTCTACTCAGTACTCTGTAATGACCTATATGGGAAAAGAATCTGAAAAAGAGTGGATATATGTATATGTATAACTGATTCACTTTGCTGCACACCTGAAACTAACACAACATTGTAAATCAACTATACTCCAACAAAAAATTCTTTTAAATGTGCTGCCTTAAACCTTATCATTGAAAACATGGCCCTTAAGTATAGTTTACATGAACTATTGAGTTTTATTAAATACATTCCTTCCTGTTCAAGAAAAAGAATATTATTACACTTACCTTTAAAGACCCTCTTCCCAATAGCATCCCCTTCTGTCCACCAGAGAGGTAATCAGTGCCCTCAATTTTGTCTTTGGAATCTCCTTGTTTTTCTTTAAGTTATATAAACATGCATGTATAGGCCTGCCCTGAACATACATAGCCCTGGCCAAGAATACTTGGAAGCCTAGGGACTATATATCCAAATTATAAAATTTATAAATCAAGCTAGCAAAGTGTTAATTAAAAAAATAAGTAAGTTTTGCCCTCCTGCCTGGAAAAGTGAACCTTCTTGAACACCTAGAAAGCCAGATTCAAATTTCTCAGATTACCAATGAGGCTGAGCATTTTTGCACCTTTATTGGCCATTCCTCTGCTGTGAAATGATTATTTTGTGATTTTCCTAATGGGTTGTTTTTTTCTTCTTTTTTTTTTGATTCATAGAAGGGTTTTACATATTCTAGATACTAACCCTTTGTCCAGTTCCAAGTATTGTAAATACCTGCTGCAAGGCTGAGCTTGCAGTTTTACTCTTTTGGGAGTATTTTCATGAACAGAAGATCTAAATTTTAATGCATTTAAATTTATTAACCTTTTCTAAATTAGTTAACATATGTAAGTTTGAAGCAGTGTGTGACATATTGTTTATCATAATTTTTGTATTCTTTTCCTTTATGATGTGAAATTTTTATATCTAGTTTAAAAAAGCCTTTCCTATCCTGAAGCTATGCATATTTTCCTAAGACTGTCTTCTAAAAATTTTAGGTATTTGCCCTTCACCTGGCATGAAAATTTTTTTTCTTTTTCCTTTTTTATAACAGCTTTATTGGGAAATAATTAGCATACCACAAGTCACTCTTATAAAGTACGTATTTCAGTGTTTTTCAGTAAACTCAGTTGTGCAACAACGTCCACTAATTCCAGAACATTTTCATCACCCCAAAAGGAAACCCCATAGGCACTGACTTTAATATATAGCATATATATAACCAATATCCAGCACAATTTCTATTCTTTCCCCAGTGATTCACAACATCATCTCCGTCACAAATCAAGTTTTCCTATCCGCGTGGATTTTTGTAGCTCTCTCTATTCTCTTCCATTGGCCTATTTATCTATCCCTGCACTAACACATGCTGTCTTATTAAAGCAAGCTGTCATTCTATTATTTTCTCTTAAGAATATTGATTTCTATTGACACTTTGTACTTCCATATAAATTTTAGAAATAACTTGTCAATTTCCACAGAAATCCCAGTTGGAAACTTAGTTAAAATTCTGTTACATCGTGAGGAAAATTGATATATTTACAATATTGACTCTTCTGTTTCATAAAGATATTACTCTCCATTTTATTCCACTTTTGAAGAATATTTTAAAATAAAGTTTTATAATTCTTTCAATTTTTATTCTATTTCTCCCTAAATGTTTTACATTCTTATTGTAAACTTGAAAGGTTTTTTTTGCTACTGAAAATGTTTTTTTCGAAAATATTTTTTTCTACAATTTGTTGCCAGTGTGGTGCACGTTGTTTTCATGTCTAACACTCGACCCTTCCAAAATCTATCTATGGAATCTTCCTGATTTTCTCTTCGGGTAATTACTTCATCTTTAAATAATAATAATTTTGTTTCCATTTATAATTTTTATTTCTTTTTAATGCTTAAATGTATTGGTTACTACTGTTGGCACAAAACGAATAGATGTGGTTATAGCAGGCATCCTTGTCTTAGAGAATGCATTTGATCTTTCAATGTTTGCAGTATTTTGTAAGCTACTCGTCACATTTAAAATTTGTTGTTTCTCCTTTGCCAAGAGTTTATCATAAATGATGCTGAATTTTATCAAATGCTTTTCCTGCATCGTTAGATGATCCTGATTTTGATTTTAACCTGCTAATGTGACAAATTACATTACTATTTTTTATCAAAGATCCCATCAATTCTAAAACATACCATGATTTTATGCTCCATTAAGGAAAGAAAAAACAGCTGCCCACTGAATATTCCAATTTAAGATACAGTTAAGTAAAAATACAGGCATTTTAGAATTGATAAAAATACAAAGTAACTTACAAAGAAAAACTGCCATGCATTCTTGGGGTTAAACACATATTGTGATGTATTCAATATTGTATTACCCTCTGGCTTTAATTTGCTATTATTTTTTTTTTGCATGTTCATGAGTGATATTGTAATTTTTATTTTTGTACTGTCCCTGTTAGATTTTGGGAATGAGATTTATCTATTTTGTATAATACTGGAAATTTTTTCTCTGAATGTTTAGTAAAACTCACTAATAAAACTCTCAAGTCTTAGAGATTTGTGGGGTAGAGTTTTGACGACTGAATTTCTTTATAAAGGTTAAAGGATCATGATTTATACATCTTCTTGAGCCTATTTGCTAAATTGTCTTTTTTTGCAGGAATATATCCTTTTCATCAAAATTTTCAAATTTATTGGCATGAAGATACTCAGATTTTCTCAAATATTGAAAAATCAATGCATGATTTTTTCTTTAATTCTTCATATTGTTTATTTATGCCATCTCTTTTTTCCTTGATCGAACTTGCCTAACTTGTCCATTTTATTACTCTTTTTGAATCCCAGCTTTTCTTATTCTCTCATGGTATGGTTGCTTTCTTAGTTTCTTCTGTTATGATTCATTATGTCCTTCTTTCTTTCAGCTGGAAGCTTAACTCATTAATTTCTGTTCCCCTTTTTCTAATATAAGCAAGGAACGTAATATCGCATCTCCTAAATGCTGTCTTAGTGGAATGCCACAAGTTTCTATATGTAGTTTGTTTTTATTAAGTTCTGAATTATGTCCTAATCTCCATTATCATTTTCCTCTTTGATCGCCAAGTTGTGTCTTAGTGTTAGGCTTTTGTGTTTTTTTTAAATTAATTAATTAATTTATTTATTTATTTTTGGCTGCATTGGGTCACAGGCTTTCTCTAGTTGCTGCGATCGGGGCTACTCTTTGTTGCAGTGCATGGGCTTCTCACTGTGGTGGCTTCTCTTGTTGCAGTGTGCGGGCTCTAGGCACGCAGGCTTCAGTAGTTGTGGCTCGCGGGCTCCAGAGCGCAGGCTCAGTAGTTGTGGCACATGGGCTTAGTTGCTCCGTGGCATGTGGGATCTTCCCGGACCAGGGCTTGAACCTGTATTTGAGCATTGGCAGGCGGACTCTCAGCCACTGCGCCACCAGGGAAGCCCCAGTGTTAGGTTTTTAACATGCATCTCTACTAATTTTATCCTGAATGTGCACACAAGATGATCTGAATCAGAGAGAGATTTCTTATTACCTTAAGGTAAGTAAGTGCCTCCGCCCCCTTTACCCCAGACTTAGCCCTGGGGCTGTGCAGTAAGAGTCATGGGATTTTTTTCCCCACACAGTGAGTGGTGTTAAGTAAAAACAAACCCAGACTTAGGTATGACAAGACTTTATTTGAAATACGAGAGGAACTACAGGGAGGCTACAGCAATAGAGAGGATGCTCTGACCATAAGAGCTGCAAGCAGCTCAAAGACAGATCAGATGCTGTCATAGGAACGAGTAAACAAGGCTAGAAAGATCTGGGTATGAGGGAGTGAGGGGAGCAGATGACAGGATGGGACAGTTGATCAGGGAATGTCTTGTTTTGTGGTCAATTGTCAGGAGGGGTTGTTGAGGAAAGACTATTCCACATTCCAGTGCTGGCTCAGGCTGAGGGTGGATTCAAGTTCAGAAGCCTACCGGTGAGCAGCCTAAAGTGTGATCAAGTCAAGTTGGAGGGCATTTTGTCCAGACTGGTCTTTGGGAACAACCAGTTCAACTAATTATTGATGAGATAAAAAACAGGAATCTGGAGGGTCTAGGTCTGGCTGTGTCATAGGTAGTCAAAGGAGTCATCTACACATCTTACCTTAGTCATCTTGGGAAAGGAGGCTCTTCGCAGTAAGCCATTTCCTGGAATACAATAGAGTAAAGGGATTTCTTAACTGCTCTGTCCATACACCTATTTCAGCTCTGAGGATCTCCTGATCCAACAGCCACGTCCACAAAATGATGCCTAAGAGAAGTTGCTGCAAACAGTCTTGATGAATTATGTTATACAATCTTTATGCATATTTCAGAATATGTACTGTCCTTTTTCTATAATACCTTAAACTGGAAAAAAAAGGCAATTTCAAATATAAGAAGTTTCTTTCAGGTAAGAGTAATATTTTAACGGTAGTCTACCAGCTTAAGGCTGTAATTTTTATTTCTCTCTTGGGGCTAATTGTATTGAATAGGGTTCAGTAATTTGAAGGTTACTTTCTTTTGTGAGCTCCTCATCTTCTACTTGATTCCAGTGTTTAAAAATAAAATGAATTTTAAGTGATGTCAGAGAAAATAAGCCTAACATTTAAATTATCTATTAGTGTGAATAACATTTAACAATTTTAAAAGTTAATGATTCTATGGACTTCCCTGGTGGCGCAGTGGTTAAGAATCCGCCTGCCAATGCAGGGGACACGGGTTCGGGCCCTGGTCCAGGAAGATCCAACATGTCGTGGAGCAACTAAGCCCGTGTGCCACAGCTACTGAGCCTGCGCTCTAGACCCCGCGAGCCACAACTACTGAGCCCGTGTGCCTAGAGCCCGTGCTCCGCCACAAAGAGAAGCCACCGCAATGAGAAGCCCACACATCGCAACAAAGAGTAGCCCCCGCTCGCCACAACTAGAGAAAGCTCACACACAGCAACGAAGACCCAAGGCAGCCAAATAAAAAATTAATTAATTAAAAGTTAATGATTCTATAAATCGTCTTATTGTAGTTAAAATGTACCCCTAAGCAGTATTTTTCAAGAACTGTAGAAGAGCTTATTATTCAAGGAGATCCAAGAGTTGAATGCATAAGCATACTTGATAAAGCTAACACAAATGTCAACAATAACAAAGTAAGCAATGGCAATGGAGACGATGATGCTGAAGTAACCGATGTAGCGGAAGCACGTTCTGGTCAATTAGAACGCAGCAATAAAGGCTGAGAGGTTTACAAGATCAGAAGACAGAACCTTTGGATAAATAAAAAGAATGAGAAGGAATCAATGACTCAGGAAACATACTTCACTGTGCAAATTAAGGAGAAAAATGGAAAGAAGCAGGTGAAGAGATATGGAGAAAACAAGTTGAGAATGAAGAAAATTTTTCTCACAACAGCATGGGAATTCCACAGAGGATTTCTTATTAGAAACAAATGTGGAGATGAACTAGAATGGGTATGAGGTTCTAGAAAAAGAGGAAAAAACTTCCATAAAAGTGACCTAATATCTTATCCAGCCACACTAACTCTGTTTCTTAAAAAGCAACATGGTTTCAGAATTGTTCCTTGCTCAAGCTCCAAATTTATACCATGTCATCATTAAAGAGGCAGAAGGGGGCTTCCCTGGTGGCGCAGTGGTTGAGAGTCCGCCTGCCGATGCAGGGGACACGGGTTCGTGCCCCGGTCCGGGAAGATCCCACATGCCACGGAGCGGCTGGGCCCGTGAGCCACGGCTGCTGAGCCTGCACGTCTGGAGCCTGTGCTCCACAAAGGGAGAGGCCACAGCAATGAGAGGCCCACGTACCACAAAAAAAAAAAAAGAGGCAGAAGGATATCCACCTAAATCCAGAAGTCCACTGTCTCTGCATTTACCACCTCTCCTCTGCCTTGAGGGATGTTTTGATTTGTAAAGACTGTAGAAATATGACAAAAATAAAGACAGAAATTACATCACAGTAGAACTTTATAGTACATCTGTTTAATTATATTATGACCATTAATGCAATATCTGCCTCAATCATTTAACCCAGATAATAAAAAAAAATGGCATAATGACAGTTTAAAGCTGGTTCAATCACAATTTTACAAGCTTATTATTAAGAATGAAAACAGAAGACTATTTAAAATAGGTAAAACGATAACGTGTCATAGTGCTTAATGTTTCTGTAACTGTTGGTAAGGCTTACATCTAAATCTGATGCAGAATTCTCAATGGCACTGAAACAGTTCTTTTCTCAGCCGCACGCACGGTATATATATGCTGTGCTATGAGTCTGGAAGAGACTGGCTATGGGTGCCACTTCTTGTCTTCAGCTGGGACTGTGCAATATCAGCAAGTGCGCTCTGTATCTTTTCCAGAAGCATGTCCCCTCGATAAACAACATCCTCCAGACATGTAGCAGCTTCATGATTTTCTTCTTCCAGCTTATACAAGCTTGCAGCCTTTATAAGACACAAATTTAAGAGTGTTCTGAGAAATTAAAAACTTGGAGATTAATGAAAGTTGAGGCGGAAAGAACCTGCAGTAAAAGTATTTACTTTTAAATCAGATGACTATGCAACCATTGTGATAGATATTTCAGTTGCAGAAATCCTAAGATCAGATTAAACTTTCAGCGGCAGAAATCCTAAGATCAGAGTCTTCCCTGTATGAATTAACTTAAAAGATGACTTTTCGATTGGAGATCTCTGTATGGCTACATGAGACTCCCTTCCACACTGCTTTCGGACACTACTATTCTACTCCACACCCAGAATGTGCCCCTCCTCTCACTCTTTGCAAGGAAAAGAAGCAAACTGAGGAAAATGGTAAGTTTTCTTTAAGCTCAAAATTGGACAATTATATACATTCAGCTCGGTCTTTAACAGACTACAGTAGTTCACAGTAAAATTCCCACTTTAAAATTTAGATTAACTTTGAAAATTGTAACAAAAGGCACTAAATCTATCTCTTTAATTCAAAATTCTCTACTCACAAAATTCTCAAAGGAAAAGATATTTTTACCTGCAAAGCAGCTGTAGATTCTTCACTGGGTAAGGAATCTATCAAAACATCAATGTCTTTTGCTGTTCGTGCAATCAACGCTGCAAAAAGCTGGGCATATTCTAGAGAAAGATGGTACTCACTTAAGATATTAGAGAATCTCAAGTTTTCAGAAAGAGAAATTAAACTTTATGAAAACAGAAAACTTCATAACTTTTTCTGTAGCAGGCTTCTAATGATTAAAGTGTAATTTTAACACATCAATTCTGTTACGTTTGAGAATTAGCTTTAATATTAACTCAAATTGGAATGTAAGCACAATGTATATCATTTCATTTATTAGGACAATACAGTGGTCACTTGAATAGAGGAATCTATAAATGGGATGCCTTTCTTATTAAGGTCCCTCAAGTAAAATTCAGCTAAATTCATACAATTCTCCTCTAAACAAGTGAAACGTCTGTTATTTGACAAGAGAAGAATTATGAGGTGTTATGTAAATTGACTGTAACAAATTCATTTCTTTTATGACAAACTTGTAGTAATATTCTCAAACAATAACATTTTTAGAAAGCCATAAATAAGCTGAATTTTTCAATAAATCTAATTTTAAGGGATTACAGGTAATGTGAGAGTCAAACTAAGAGAAGCCAAGAAAATCTATTTACCTTCTGTAGGATTAGCTGGCTGATCTTTGTTAATGGCTGTCTGAATATTACTAAAAGAGGCAGGAGGACCACACTGCTGCAACACTCCAATGGCATTACAAAACTGATCTGCAAGCTTGAGGCCAAAGGAAACGTGGCAAAGTTAGAAAGGATTTATCTGTTTTACGGATTTTATTGGTCACAGCAGCAACAATGTTTCTATTATGGTCTCTGAGCAAGAAAATAAAACAGAAAGGAGTAATTCTGGATAACATAAACCTGTTACTAACAATGATTAAATGTTTTAATCGTGCAAAGAAACTACATTTGGTTTTAATCATGCAAAGAAACTACGTTTGGTATCAATCAAAGAAATACAAAATCATCTTTCTTTTCTTCCCAAGGTAACAGAATGACAAGAGAAATATATGCCAATACTTACTGCAAGCACAAGTAAAGAATTCTGGGGAAGTAGTGGTGGAAAAGAGCAAATGTGATAGGCAAATATCTAAGAATGGCCCCAGGGTAAATTTTAAAATGTGACTCGTGTACACAGTATACAACCCCTTTTCTGAAACTAGAGTAGTTACAAGAATAAAAGTGGGGAAAAGACTGCACCTTAAGTATTCTGAAATGTTTTTCTCCAGGACTCAAGCTGCAAACTCCCAGGGCTCTAAAAGTATTCCTTATGCAGTTTTGAAGATTGAGAATACCAAGTCCTTACTGAAACCGTGTCCCATGGGGTTAATGGAAGCTGTCACGCTAACAAACATACTGGAGTATGTCTTACAGAACAGCAGATAAGGGAACAGCTTGTTAGAAACCCCTCTGCTTGTAACCTGCCTTTAATGATTAAGACTGCTTTAGTTCTTTTTTCTTTCCCTAATTGCACACCCTCCAAGCTTCACGCAGCCCATGTAATACCACACCAGACTTCTTACCACCCCTACAGATAACGCTGCTGATGCGTGCATCACTGTAGTAACAGGGGCTTAAGTTGTTTTCCAGAAATTTGGAAGATTTGGAGTGGGCCCCTGCCCAGTTCAGACCAGTTAAGAAGAGTTGGGACCACCAACCCTAAAACTGGTCCCGTGCACAACACTGATTACCTCACCTTTTCCCTACCTCCACCCACCCCTCCCCAGGCCTGAGAACACCCTGCTTCTTTATCCCATAAAATCTCAAGGCTCTTGCCTTCTGGGAAGCAATCTGAAATTTGTTCTCCTGTCTCCTCACTCCGCTGCCTCCTGAATAAATAAACCCCTTCTCTGCTGCGAAACTCGGTGTCTCAGTGTCTGACCTGCTCCAAGTACAGCAAACAAACCTGGCTCCATAACATTATCATCCCCAAACCTAAGATTCCTAGTCTCCCCACCAACTATAGTCCCGACCTCTCAAACCTCAATTCCTTATCTCCAATCAGTGAATCAGCATTTCCACTAAGTTTCGCTGCCATTATTTGAATGACAGAACTCAAAGTCAACTGTTTCCTTTGTTTAACATCTAATTTGTATTGAGAATCTCCTAGTCAACCAGTCTAACTTCAGACTCAACTTTCCTTTCATCTTCAAATCCTGCTAATACTACTACAAATCTTTCCCTTTTCCTTCTACCATCACTGCTGCTGTTAGTTCAACTTCACACAAGAATTGTTTACAACAGACTCCTTATTAATTTCTAGTTCTTATTTTCTTTTTTTAAATTATTTATTTATTTATTTTTGGCTGCTTTGGGTCTTTGTTGCTGCAAGCCGTCTTTCTCTAGTTGCGGCGAGCAGGGGCTACTCTTTGTTGCAGTGCGCAGGCTTCTCACTGCGGTGGCTTCTCTTGTTGTGGAGCACAGGCTCTAGGTGCAGGGGCTTCAGTAGTTGTGGCTCACGGGCTCAGCAGTTGTGGCTCGCCGGCTCTAGAGCACAGGCTCAGTGGTTGTGACGCACAGGCTTAGTTGCTCCGCAGCATGTGGGATCTTCCCAGACCAGGGATCGAACCCATGTCCCCTGCATTGGCAGGCAAATTCTTAACCACTGTGCCACCAGGGAAGTCCCTAGTTCTTATTATTTTCTATGTTATTTTACTCTGCTCAAAAATTTTGAGTTTGCCCCAGCATGGTCTTCAAGATAAATCTCCAAGTCTTCAGGCTATTTCAAAGCTTTCAATAATCTAAGTCAACCCTACTTGTTCATTATCTACTCCTCCTTCACATATGCCTGACTGGTGATAAATTCATTCCTGACTACACTGCTTTTGCTCACATTTTGCAAAGGTAATAGAGTGGCAGTTAGTCCTCTGAAGCTGTACAAACATGGATTCTAATTCTGGTTCTGGTAACTCGAGTTTCTTTTAATTTTTAAATTGGGTACATTCTCACATTATAGCATTGTTATGAAGAATACACAAAGCACACACAAATATTTAACACACTGGTTATTTGCTCTGTCCTTATGAAGCTCTCAAAATCCATTTATTCAACAAATATTTATCAAAAATCAACTCTATGACAAGCATTGTATGTAACTGTATAAACACAGTGATACAGTGAACAAGACAGTTTCTGCTCTCATGGAGTTCTCAGTGGGTAAAATAAATTTTAATAATTTCACAAATAATTACAATTCAGATAAATGCTAATAAGAGTCCCTCTATTTTAGTTAATATCACTCAACAGTTCACTTTACTTCAGCACTTACAGCTGAAAACACTCAATTCATTACAACTCCTAACCACATACTGCCTTTGCATTATTTAAATGTCTCTTGAGTATATGACATCTTTCTAATCAGACTGTAAACTCCTCAAGGAGTATTTCTCTGTAACCATGATGGTGCACCCATCATGGATACCAGGCACCCATACCAGTTAACCTAGAAGTTTTTCTCCAAAATCCAATGATCAGCCTGCCTACCATAGAGTTAAGGGCCATATTCACTTTTCCTTACTATCCTTCTGGCTATGAGACACGTATGAATACACAACATTTCCCCTAAAATAACATTTGTATCCAGCAGCATCATTACAATTTGATTTTGTAAAGCCTCAAAGGAGTATCTCCCTGAGGGAGACTGGCTGGCAGTCTAGGCAAGTCACCAAAGGTAGAATTTACCTTGGTGAATTCATCAACATTTAGGGCCTGGCCCTCACACATAAAGCAGATCAGTTTCTAGTGAGCAGATTCACACTCTTCAAGTGCACAAAGACTAATAACAAGAATACCAACTTATTAGCTTCTGGTGAGTAAAAACTGGCAAGAGACCAGGTACTTGGATTTTCCAGTCAACATCTCACCTGGGACATCAAATTATAAATTGAATGACAGAAATGTAAACAATTTAGCTCTTAATGGTAATAAGTATATGAATTCTTTGGTTTGCATATACTTTCTACGTAGACGTAACAGGAAAAATAATCAGAAGGATCAAAGTAAGGGGTTCTACTCACAACACCTGACTTTTCATAGGGAGTAGACCTATTGGCAGGCATTTTAAAAGCCTTAAATAAAGATATACGAAGGTCAGAATATTCACTATCATAAAGACGTCGGTTTTCCCTAAACTGACATGCTGGGGGCGTGGCCAAGAGATGGAACCCTTGGTCTATAGAAACCAACTAAGATGAAACAAAACTTTTCACTTTACTATCACTCCCGCCCCAACCTGAAAATTTTGGCGAATGAATATTCTCGGCTAACATCTAATGACAAAGATCCAATCATTAAGAACACGGACTGCCCTCCGTGGGTTAAAACTGATAAGGGGAAAAAAGCTTCCGCTTCCTCTCCCCTACCGGCCAAAGAGGAGCAATCCCATAAGCACCACTGACAAGAAAATAAAACCTTTCCGAGAGAACATGATAACGCCGTGAAGCCTGACAGTCCACGCAGTCCTGTCACGGAGTGGAGTGAGATCCTCCACTTCGCAGGCTAAGAGGCCGCTGGCTCCCGCACCGCCCCGCAGCCGGCCTAAGACCTTCCAGGCCGCGGCACCGCCTCCCCCCAACCCCAGCGCTTGAGGCGGAAGCCCGGCCTCAGTCCCCTCCCCACTTCCGAGTTTCGTCCCTCGGACCTCTTTTTCTGCCTTGCTTTCCCTCGGGAAAGAAGACGACGGAGATTAATCGCGCGCAATTACTCACCGAGTTCACGGCGTCCTGCAACTGCGTGAGCCGATCCGCCATGTTTCTCCCGGAAACAAAGAGAGGCGAGAGCAGCTGCTCGTACTCAATAGGGCAGCTCTAGGATGCGTCATGACCAATCACAGGGCTGCGTTCTTGGAGGGGGTGGAGTCAAGCCTTACTCCACCCCCGGCGCGGAGGGGGCGGGACTTAACGGAGGCCTACTTTCTATAGACTACCGCCACCTGGGGCGACTCAGCAGGGCGCACGTTCAGTAATGCGGGGACTGTACAGGGCCCACTCTGTTTGAGGGACCAACATACTTTCTCGTGGCTTTTAGGTGTTAAACACTTTACAGAGATTGTTGGATTATGCGGTTTTTAAAAGTAATTTTCCCTCTCCTCCCTTGTATCCGTTTATAAACATCGCCTTGAATACTTGCATGGACCACAAAACATACACAGCAAGCAACTAAAGAATACTTGGGAGTCACGGTACCGACTTGAGTGTCAAGAAATCCAAATTAAAATTCAGCAAGCAATCAGGACGGGCTGTGTTCGGGTGCCCCTCCGTTGCTTTTGGGTGCGGAGCGCCTGGATGCGTGTTTAAATGTGGGTGTGCTGGGGGAGCTGACACCCGTGAGATGGAGACCGTCCAAAACTAGTACTAAAACTGAGCTGTAATGGTCGTGTTGGAAGAGTATGGAAAACAGAGGTCTTGTGGGCAAAAGTGAGAGGAGGAAGACGGTAAAGTAAGGTGTAATCAGCATCTCGTTTGTGTGACTGCGAGAAACTCGGTAAAGAACAGAGCAGGGTTGGTGGAGAAGAGAATGGAAGTTTCACAGTGAGAAAGTGGAGGAGGTAGTGGGAAGAGAGGAGGTTCCTGGAAAATAAGCCAGGTGCGTAGGTGCGGCAAGTTCAGTTTGAAAAAAGATAAGCTGTGCAATTTAGGCTTAGACTTGGGACCTATTGAGGGTTTCAGTGTGAAGAGTGATGGTCGAAACTTGGTATTAAGGAAAGTTAGAGCCTGGAAAGAAATGAGGCTGGAATCAGCTAATGACTGCTTTGTGGACTTCAGACAGACTCACAGGCCCTCTTCCTCAGGCTGATTATCCCTGATTACCCTCCTGGGGTAAGTGGGGTTGGGGGAGGGTGGAGAAAACTCTCCATTGGGAACTTGGCTTGTGGCGTCTACTCCAGCCCTAGCTGGGAAGCGCCACTTCTGCTTCACCACCACCCGACCCCACCTGCAAACAATCGACAAAACTGCTGAGACCTAATTGGGAACCTCTACAGGTGAGGCACCTCCCCCCTTAATGGGATTATTGAGAGAATTCTAATTTGTTTTAACTGTAATATGGGGTAAGCTTGTGACCCTCTCTTCTCACCCCCAGCTGAGAGTGTTCCTTACTGAATGTCTGCCACGTGCCAGAAAGTTATGTGGGTGCTGGGTTTGCAAAGATGAATAAGCCAGGGGCTCACAAGGAGGAGGGGTCTGCGGTTATTCAAGAATGAGGTGGGGGCTTCCCTGGTGGCGCAGTGGTTGAGAGTCCGCCTGCCGATGCAGGGGACACGGGTTCGTGCCCCGGTCCAGGAAGATCCCACATGCCGCAGAGCGGCTAGGCCCGTGAGCCATGGCCGCTGAGCCTGCGCGTCCAGAGCCTGTGCTCCGCAACGGGAGAGGCCACAACAGTGAGAGGCCCGCGTACCAAAATAATAATAATAATAAAAAAATAATAATAATAATGAGGTGGGCTTCCGTGGTGGCGCAGGGGTTGAGAGTCCGCCTGCCGATGCAGGGGACACGGGTTTGTGCCCCGGTCCGGGAAGATCCCACATGCCGCAGAGCGGCTAGGCCCATGAGCCATGGCTGCTGAGCCTGTGCGTCCAGAGCCTGTGCTCCGCAATGGGAGAGGCCACAACAATGAGAGGCCCGTGTACCGCAAAAAAAAAAAAAAAGAATGAGGTGAGTTGGGCCTAGACTAGGGTGTTGAGCCTGAGAAGAGAAGACAAGGCTAGTTTTGAAGGAAAAATTCACACAGATTGGTGCCTGGTTGGATACAGAGGAATGAATGACAGCACCCATGAAGGGAGAAATACTAAGTTTTGTAGCCTGATTGAAGAGAATTTGGGCACTTGGGGTAGAACCACTCTGAAGCAACTCCTATTACAACCCAACTTCCATCCTGTCATCCTGTCGTTATGTTCCTTACAGTTTTCAGTAGCTCCACAGAGACTTCAGGTTGATGTTCAGCCATTTCTGCTTGGGTTTCAAGGTTGACTATAATCTGGCTCTAGGAAACAGATCCCGCCTCCTCGTGCAATAGTTTTTTGAGTGAAATAATCACTTCATATTATTCAGCCACAGACCCTGAAAACTTTTGTTTTTCCTGTGCTTCTTAAGCCTCTTCTGTCCATGGACCCCTAAAGAATCAGATGAAAACTGTGGACCTTTTGCCAGACCAGGCTCTCAAAATTTTGCATACATTTTCAGGGGTTTATGAACCTCTTGAAGCTGTGGACTTCAGGTAATAATCCACCTGCAAAATACAGTCTTATATGTGTAGCTCAGGATGCCTCAACAGTGGCTCTATTGACATTTGAGGCTGATTATTCTCTGTTCTGAGGTGCTGTTCTGTGCATTGTAGGATGTTTGCCAGCATCCCTGTCCTCTACTCACGAGATGAGAGTAGCAATGCCCCCCCGCCGACCCAGTCGTGACAACACGAAATATCTCCAGATATTCCCAGATGTCTCCTAGCAAGTGTGGGGCAAAATTGTCTCCAATTGATAACCACTCAATTCTTTACCTTTATCAAAACAATTTCTTTGCTGCTATTTAATTCACACTCGATCTTTTAAAGTTTTACTTTTTACTTTTAATGTAAATTTTATGAATTACTAGATTCCACATGGACCCCTTCTCTCTCATGATTTTGACATTTTTTTCATATGCTTTTTCATTTGCTTTTCTTGAATCCCCTACTGGATTATATGGTTTTAAGAGGAGGAACTCAGTATTATGTATCTCTTATCTTTGAAACACAATTTTGGTAAGTATGTCCTTTTAAACTTTATATTATTAAAAGTTTCATTTTTTTTAATTTAAAAATTATTTATTTATTTATTTTTGGCTGCGTTGGGTCTTCATTTCTGCACGAGGGCTTTCTCTAGTTGCGGCAAGTGGGGGCCACTCCTCATCGCTGTGCACGGGCCTCTCACTGTCACGGCCTCTCTTGTTGTGGAGCATATGCTCCAGACGTGCAGGCTCAGTAATTGTGGCTCACGGGGCCAGCCGCTCTGCATTGGCAGGCAGATTCTCAACCACTGGGACACCAGGGAAGCCCATACACAAAAGTAGAGAGAATACTATGGTGAACACTCATGTACCCATCACCCAGCTTCGATTTTTTATCAACTCATAGCCAATCTTGTAGTAAGTACTTTGATTTTTTTAATCTGTAGTGACTCTCTATTTTTTCAGGAAAAAAAATCTTTAACAGTTCTTTAACTTGACATTCTAGACCCTTAACTACCTTTATTACCTACTCAGTCACAATTTATTAAACATCTAAACTGTTCCAAGCACTGTGCTGAAATACTGTAAATAAGCATTTGCTACATTAGATTCTTTGCAATTCCCTACAGATGCTCTGCTGTTTCGTACTCCTATGCACATCATATAAGATGCATTAATTCTCTCTTCCTTGTATGAAAAGCCCACACTTCCATCCCTACCTCGATTTTGTTCCCCTGTTGATCATCCACTCAGCTTTAAACCTCATTTTAAACGTTTCTTTATTGATAAAACCTTTCCTGAAACCCTGGAGTAAGTTAGTTGCTCCCAATCTTCAGAATTGTTCCTTGTACTTGTTATTACACTTAATGCATTGAGGTTTAATTATCCATACATGACTCTAATTCACTCACCACCATGAGCTACTTGTGGGCAGGAAACATATTTTAACTGTTTCCATATTTCCAATGCCTAGCACCTAGCATTTAGCCTGACATTTAGAAGACTCTGAATGCATATTTATGGACTAAATGAATGAATTTCCTAGCATAATGATTTCCATATGTTACTAAATAAACATTTATTGAATTTAATTTAATGAACACAGTCCAAAGAATGTAACCCACAGGAAGAACAAGAGTTAAAAAATACAGAGCAATAAAATGGATAACTAACAAGAACCTGCTGTATAAAAAAATAAATAAAATTCTAAAATTCAAAAAAAAAAATACAGAGCAAAGGTGAGGTTAGAATGAGATAGAATAAATGGGCAAGCTTCACAGAGCACCTTTCCTGCCTTTCCCCTGGAGCTCTATTCCCATCTCTATCCAAGGTGTCTTGGGCTTTGTCAAAAATCTAGGATAGGTTGCCTGCCTTCTTTTTCTAGACTTGAAGCAGTCCTTAAGGCTCTAGTTATCTATATCTTGGATTTGGGAATCTTGTCAGTTTTTGTGTTTCCTTTCAATTCTTAGGAATAAAAACTCATCTGCAAAGCTGCTGGGCCCATTTGCTTCACAGGTTGCCAGTGTAACTCTGACATGAGCAAGGAACCCCAGCCAATATTCTTCCCAAGCTGTTACAGTATTTTGGAGCCAAGGTAATGAGGCCCTCTTCTGCTTACTGACACATCTGTCATCAGCTGTCCACTGCAGGCACAGGGAACTGCAATGCTAAAGTGTGGAAGAGAGGGAATGGGGTTAATTCAGGGAAGTGAAATTAATTCAGCATGGCCAGCATAGAGGAGTTGAGTTGCAGCAAGAACCTGGAGAGCTGGACAGGTGCTACATCATGAAAAACATTATGTGTCATACTCAGGAAGATAGACTGTTATCCTGAATGCTTTTAGCAGAAAACCTTTAGAAGTATATCTTTAAAAAAATTTTATTTTCTTATTCAAAAGCCATACACATTCAATGTAGAAATTTTACAAAGAGCAGAAATGTGCAGAGAAAACCATTCTTAATCCAATCACCTGGAGATAAACTATTTTGATAATGTTTTTTTCAACCTTTCTATGCATATAAACATGAATGCATATTAAAAAAAAAATAAAATAGGGCTTCCCTGGTGGCGCAGTGGTTGAGAGTCCGCCTGCCGATGCAGGGGACACGGGTTCGTGCCACGGTCCGGGAAGATCCCACATGCCGCCAAGTGGCTGGGCCCGTGAGCCATGGCCGCTGAGCCTGCGCGTCCAGAGCCTGTGCTCTGCAACGGGAGAGGCCACAGCAGTGAGAGTCCTGCGTACCGCAAAAAAAAAAATAAAGCTTATACTATATACATATATATATATTGCTTTTTAACTTGCCTTTTCGTAAACACTTCCTGATCAATCAGTTGCCTTTTAAAAAATGATTTTTGAAGGGCTACAAGGTATTCTATTATATGGCTGCATTACAGGTTATTTAATTAACTTCTTATTGTTGGGCATTTAGGTTGTTTTAGTTTTTTTGCTATTGGAAATAACACCTTGAACAGTTTTGTGCACTAATATATATATATATAATTTTTATACATATTTACATACTTAAATCCAAAAGTGCAATTATCACACCAAAGCTGAGTATTTTTAAGATTTCTGATGCAGCTCATGCCATAAAAAGTTGTATGAACTTACACTCTCACTAGTTACATCTTAGAATGTCTTCTCAGCTCTTTCATCCACACTCGAAGTTCTTGTTCTTTTAAAATATTTACAGCTTAGTTTCTTAATTTGATTTTGTGTGTTACTAGTGAATTTGAACTTTTTTTTCATGTGTTTACTGGCCATTTGTGTTTCTTTTCTTCTATTTTTTTTTTTAATTCCCTATTCATGTCGTTTGCTAACTTTTACTTTTGGTCATCAACTTGACTTTCCATATGGTTTATTGTTTATGGTGTTTTTTGACTTTAATAAAATTAAAAATTTTAAGTAGCCAAATCTACCAATCTTTTCCTTTATGGTTTCCTCCTTTGCTTTTTTGCTTAGAAAGTTCCTCCACTGAATACTTCTTTGTACGCGGGCCTCTCACTGTTGTGGTCTCTCCCGTTGCGGAGCACAGGCTCCGGACGCGCAGGCTCAGCGGCCATGGCTCACGGGCCTAGCCGCTCCGCGGCACGTGGGATCTTCCCACACCGGGGCACGAACCCGTGTCCCCTACATCGACAGGCGGACTCTCAACCACCATGCCACCAGGGAAGCCCCTCTACTGGATACTTCTGATCACTTCTGGTTTGGCGCTGCCAGATTCCAATAGATTTTTGCTCAAATAAACTCTTAAAAGAAAAGTTCCATCATTCTGCGATCTTTTTTTTTAAAACGTGTATTTCTTCTAGCTCTTTTAAGGTTTTAATTTTATTTATTACTTTGGGATTTCATTGTGACAATGTGAGGTAGAGTTGTAATCCTTTCTCCCCTATACAGTGCAACTAATCAGCTATCAGACACAATTTACTGAATAATCCATCCACGGATCCACATGCTACCCTTATAATCGCTGCTATCATCGTCCCGGGGTTTCATCTATTGAGAGTTACTGGAAAGAGGGCAGTGAATAAACACCATAGGAATAAATAGTACTACCGTAGGTGTGAACATTTGGACCAGGCAGAGGATGGACAGGAAAAGAGTTGTGCCTATTAATATTACGGTGATTGCTATAGGTTTTTAGTTTAGTAGTGGATTAACCAAATATGGAATTTTCAACGTAGTTGCTTATTAAAATAGATAACTGAAAAAGTTAAAGAGCAGTAAAAATAAAGCAGGGCAATCTTCCCCAAATAAATTTGAGTCTATAAACCTAATTCCACAGTCGTCTCACGAGACATCTGTCACATGGACTACTGTCCTTTAAACAGCCCTCACGTATAAAATTTGAGAGAGGAAGTTCAGATGAAGGTCTTGAGTCTTCGAGGATAATTTCACTTAGAGAAAACGAAACTTTATTTTTAATTGTGGTGCTCATCACCAGCGCAATAACCACTACAGAAACAGCACTGCCCCCAGCTAAGGCAATTGCGACAGGGAGAAACGATCAACTCTAGCGTTTTGAGCACCAGATTCCTCTTTTTTTTCCGTTTGCAAAGGAAACGCGGGAAACGGGAGCCTGGAGACGTTAGGCCGCAACAGAAAGGGTTATTTTACACTCGAACGGTAGTTTTCGTAAGTGCGAAAGATACCAAAGTGAGAAGTACAGGTTACACCCCAGAACTTCCTGGGGTCGTCGCAGCCCCCGGCGCAAGGGTGCCCGCACCGCCGCGGGCCGGGAGGAGGCGAGCGCCGCCCGGGCACGCCCCTCCGCTCCCGTCCCCGCCCCCGCCCCGGGGGGCGCCGTCGCCGTGACGTGAGGGCGGGAGGAGGCGTGAGGCCGCGCTGCTGGGCTGAGTGCCGGAACTGGAGACCTCTGCCGGGGCGGGGGGCGCGCGGGCTCAGCGGGGCTGGCAGGTGTGCTGCGCGTGCACCTGGCAAGCGATGGCGCCGGACGCGGGCGCCCCGGGATAGCGCGGGCTAGGTGGCGGCGCCCGGCTGGGGCAGCAATGGAGCTCCTTCGGCTGCTGCTCCTGGCTGTGTTGGCGTCGGAACCGGCGGCGGTCGGCGGAGCCGAGACCGTCGGGAACTCCAGCGAGGGTAAGGTCGGGGGCGCCTGACTGCTGCAACCCAAACTTGGTCTTGCATTTCTTGCAAGGTCAGAGTCCACGCCGGGGTCTGTCCGCGCAGCAGGGGAGGCGCTGAGTTCAGAACCGGCAGGAATGGATCGAGGTCCTTTCCTGCAGAAGGCAAGTCCCATTGCTAAGGAGGCCTTATTGTCAACCTCTTAATTTAGGTTGGGGGAATGGGAAGAGATAGGAAACTCTCTTGTTCAGACACATTATTCTCTCCCTTAGGGTGCAGCCATGTTTGTAGGTTTAATTTAATACATTAAAACACCTCTTTGCTCCCAAGTGGCTGGTCTGAGCGTCTGGACTGCGAGGCTTGATGGAGCCAAGGTGCAGCGGGTTTTTGTACTCCAAAATCTAGGTGGTTTTCAAACTGGTTATGCTCTACGGAGTTTCGGAGGAAAAGTGAACCCAGAATGGGACTTTAGACCATAGGTCATGTGCTTGGTGAATGGATTTTAGCAACAGTTGGTGGTTTGTTAATATAAACGGTAAAAAGCGCTAATTGTATGAAGCTGATAATCATGTGCTTTTCCATGGGGTCAAGAACATTATTGGTTTTGTTTCGAGCTTAAGAGACTAGTTGTAGTTCTGAAACATAATATTTTCTGAATAATGTGATTCTGTTTCTGAATGCTTATCTGTGAAAAGCACTTGTGCAAACTGAATCCTAGAATTTTTGCCTAGAATTTAAGGCCAAAGCTGAAAAGGGCGGTTATAGTTTTGCAGAAAAAATAGCCTTATTTATAACAGGGCGCTAACATTCACTGCGTGCAGTATGTGCCAGGTGCTTTTCGTGGCAGTGTTATTTAATCCTTACAACCCTGTTAGATAATTATTGTCCTCACTGGTGGAGGATGAACCTGAGGCCCAAGACGATGCTCACTACACAAGTAAACAGCTAAGAGGGGCACAGACAGCAGATGAACCCAAGTGTGTCTTGCTGTAAATTTCATGGTCTTCCACTTCTACAAAGCTGCCCTCCAGTGAGAATGTTTTACTTAGTGTGGTGCTTTACACTTAATTCTTCTCTGAATTCTCATTCCTCAAAATAGAGTCTCTTCTCCCTCCCTCATATGGCTATTTCCATTCTTCCAAGGTGAAGAATCTGAGAGATTGAGTTCGCAGACGATCAGACGAGAGAAGTAATTTGAGAAATTAATGTTTTCCAGACACTGTTTCTCACCTCTTTTCTGTGATTACAGCACTGTTATTTCTTCAGCCACATTCTTCTTCTGGCCTTGCATCAGTATTGCTGTTCTGTGCAGGAGAGGGACAGCAGGTGGGAACTTGACTGCTGAGGGTTAATGAAAGCTCATATTCTCCACATCTGTCAGGTGAAGATCAGAGTGGAAATTAAGGAAGATTTAGTTCCAGACTTGCATGATCCTCCTGGAAAATGTCTGGATTTCTATTTGAGGATTCTGATGACTATACAAACTCGAAATTGAGTAGCTGCTGTAAGTTAGGAGGATTTACCCATCTTTAGCAGGAAGAGCTAAACACCTTGAGTAGTGGCTTAGAAGCTAAGTGAATCTTTAAACGTGGCAGATCGAGTTCTAGAATGTCTGAGGATGGTGCTTTCTGTGACCAGCAGGAGATGAACCATACATCTAAACAGTTTTCCCTTCTCTTGGAGTCCCGGTTCCCTGCTACCCTGAACACCTTTCATTATTGATTCAGGTTCATATCTGGTAACTCACAGGAACCTACCTAGTGATAGGAGTTGAGCAGAGTGCTATTTGAACCTTCTCAAGTTTGTGCTGTCCATAATGCTTAAGGAAGGTAGCAGGCCACTTGTGTAGTTAGTTGCAAGTGTTCTCTTTCTCTCAAAAGTGTGTGCATTTTTGTGTTTCCTTTCACCTTTTAGGGCTAATGAAAATTCATAAGAAAGTATCAATGAGAAATTGGGTGGGGCAGTTGAATGCTGGCTAGCTCAAGTAGCTGAACGGTTTTTGTTTTTAATATTCCATCTGAAGAGAATTATGAAGATTAAGCGTTGACAAATCTGTCCAGAATTTTTCTGTTGAGTTAAAGCAGAAACAATGGAGGTACATTTCAGTAAATAGTAAAAAGGAAGAGGTGGAAAATTTTAAGATTTCAAGTTTAGGATCTGATTGAGAAAGAAAAGGAACATATTGGGATTGGGCAGCTCTTATTTATTTATTTATTTATTTATTTATTTATTTATTTAGTTTCTGCTTTATAACAAAGTGAATCAGTTATACATATACATCTGTTCCCATATCCCTTCCCTCTTGTGTCTCCCTCCGTCCCACCCTCCTTATCCCACCCCTCCAGGCGGTCACAAAGCACCGAGCTGATCTCCCTGTGCTATGCGGCTGCTTCCCACTATCTATCTACCTTACGTTTGGTACTGTATATATGTCCATGCCTCTCTCTCGCTTTGTCACAGCTTACCCTTCCCCCTCCCCATATCCGCAAGTCCATTCTCAAGTAAATCTGTGTCTTTATTCCTGTTTTACCCCTAGGTTCTTCATGACATGTTTTTTTCTTAAATTCCATATATATATGTGTTAGCATACGGTATTTGTTTTTCTCTTTCTGACTTACTTCACTCTGTATGACAGACTCTAGGTCTATCCACCTCATTACAAATAGCTCAATTTCGTTTCTTTTTATGGCTGAGTAATATTCCATTGTATATATGTGCCACATCTTCTTTATGGGCAGCTCTTTTTAGAGTGGAATTATTGGAAGGGAAGAGTGACTCTGGGTAGGAATGGAGGAAGGGTATGAAAAATAGAAAAGGGTCCCCTGCTGTAGGTTAGATGGGAAGAAACATTTTTGCCAGAAAAAGCAGAGCCACTGCTTTTTAGAGGAGAGCTACAGCGTAAGTGCTCAGTCTCGTGTTAGCCATTTGCCCTGTAATATCCTTCTTTTTTTTTTGTAAATGTATTTATTTTTGGCTTCATTGGGCCTTCGTTGCTGCACGCAGGCTTTCTCTAGTTGCGGTGAGCGGGGGCTACTCTTCGTTGCGGTGCGTGGGCTTCTCATTGTGGTGTCTTCTCTTGTTGTGGAGCATGGGCTCTAGGTGTGCGAGCTTCAGTAGTTGTGGCACGCGGGCTCAGTAGTTGTGACTCGCGGGCTCTAGAGCGCAAGCTCAGTAGTTGTGGCACACGGGCTTACTTGCTCCGCGGCATGTGGGATCTTTCCAGACCAGGGCTCGAACCCGTGTCCCCTGCCTTGGCAGGAGGATTCTTAACCACTGCACCACCAGGGAAGCCCTGCCCTGTAATATCCTTGATGTGCTGTGTTTCCTGTCCACTCCTCAAGTCATAAGATCTAATTATCCCTCAAAAAATGTTTCTGATTCATCCTTTTCCAGATGACTTAGAAGTGCAGTTAAGTTCCTTTTAACCTCTTCAGGATATATTTTTGTGTTTGTGTCTTCCTTTGCCATGTCTGTTTTTATGAGTAGAAATGAAATGCAGTTTCTGCCAGGCTGGACTGTTAAAGTTGTCTTGACTTTGAGTATATTTCCTTGTCACTCTGTGGAGGTCACTTTCTCAACTCGCTGTTCGATGTGCTGGGCGTTTTATACCTGTTAGACCTCGTCTTCCCACTAGTTTATTTGTAGGAGGACCATACTGACTGCCTGCATTTTTTTTTTTTGATAAGGACATGAGCCTCTGAAACATTGGAAAGCTAATAGAAACTAATAATGATATTTTATTGTGTAGTATTGGACAGTTTACAAATTTTTTCCCATTTGATACTTTCAGCAGCCACGTGATGTGTGCAGCACAGTTACCTGCATTTTACCATGAGGGAACTGAGGCCCATAGGAAATAATTACTTGTCTGAGGTCACAAAATTCAACTATCATTTACCAAACATTTACTGTGTGCCAACCAGGTGCCTGGCACTGTGTGAGACTCCGGAACATCAAATATGACAGAGCCCTGCAAGTCAGGACTCAAACCATAACTGGTTTGTTTAATATACAGTATTCTATAAAAATTGTGAAATGGCTCTTGGATTGCCAGAGGATTTTCACACAAAAGTTAGATAAAGATAACTAAGAATAGGAAAAAATATAGCTTTCATCAAATGTTGTGTTAGGAGTTCTCACACCTGGCTGGACATTAGAATCACCTGGAGAGCCTTGAAAAAAAGGCATGTTGGTGAAGAGACAGCTAGAAATTGAAATAGAAAATAAAAAGTAAATTTATAATACCATCAAGAAATATTAAATATTTAGGGATAATTATAATGGGATATGTTGCAATCTCTATAGAGAAAACGATCCAACATTCTTGAGATAAATTAAGAAAATAAATAGAGGGATATCTCAAATTCGTAGATTAGAAAAATTCTGTGTTATAAAGGTATCATTTCTCCCTAAATTAATACAGTCAGTGCCATCTCAATCAAATCCCAGCAGAGTTTTTTTTGTGGAAATTGACAAGCTGCTTTCTAAAATTTATATGGAAATGAAGAAGGGCCAAAAATACTCAAGACAGTCTTGAAGAGGAAGAACAATTTGGGGCAGAAATTAAGACAGTGTAATATTGGTGTTAGGATAGGCAAATAGACCAGTGGTACACAGTTAAGAGTCCAGAAATAAACCCTCATATATGTCACTTGACTTATGTGAAAGGTGGAATTGCTGAGCAGTAGGGAAACTACTTTCGATAAAGGTTGCTATGTCAACAGGATACTCATATGGGAAAATGAACCTTGACCATCCCGCCTCACACCATACATAAAAATCAGTTTCAGGTTGATTTTAGACTTAAATGTGAAAGGTAGAACAAAGTTCTAGAAGTTAACATGGGGAATGTATCTTCCTGATCTTGGAATATGTTGGTAAAGAATTCTTTAAAATCATAGAGGAAAAACTTGAGAAATTGGACCACATTAAAATTAAAACTTCTGTTAATCTAAAGGTAACGAGAGTGAAAAGACAAGCTATAAGAGTGGGAGAAGATATCTGTAACACATATCTGACAGAATACTCGTATCCGTGATGCCTAAAGAGTTCCTAAAATTCAATAAGGACAGATAATCCAGTTTTTTAAATGGGCAAAAGGCTTAACAGACCCTTTCACAAAGAGGATATTTAAATAACCAATAGGTAAAACAAAATGTTCTTACCAAGCGTTGGTGAGAGTATTGTGTAACTGGAATACCTTCTCACAAGCTGATAGAGGTCTAGATTGGAAAAACCATGTTGGATAACTGTTCAGGAGTATCTACTAAAATTGAACATAAGTATACCCTGTTACCTGATAATTCTACTCATAGGTTCTACCCAATAGAAATGTGTACATGTGCACCAAAAGACACATACAAAAAATTGTCTGAATGGAGTTATTTATAATTACTCCAAACTAGAAATAGTCCAAATGTGTGTTAACAGTAGAATAGATAAATAAATTGTGGTATATTTATTTCATGAAGCATACAACAATGAAAGTGAATGAATAACAGTTACGGTAGCAGCTGGGATGCATCTCACAAATAAAATGTTGATTTTTAAAAAGCTAGACACAAAAGAATTCATGCTGTATGATTCCATTTAATTAAATTTCAAAAAAAAAGTCCATCTGTGGTGTTAAAAGTTAGGATCATGGTTACCTCTGGGGAGGAGGGAAGAGGTAGTGATTGGAAGAGGCCACCAAGAGACCTCTAAGAGGTCAGAGTGCTGTTTCTTGATCTGGCAGTGTAAACTTTGTGCACTTCTTTGTAGGCATGTGTTTTTTTTTTTAATTTAATTAATTTATTTAGGCTGTGACTGGTCTTAGTTGCAGCCTGCAGGATCTTCTTTGCGGCATGCGGGATTTTTTTTTTCTTTTAAATTGCGGCATGCAAACTCTTAGTTGCGGCATGCATGTGGGATCTAGTTCCCTGACCAGGGATAGAACCTGGGCCCCCTGCACTAGGAGCACCAGGCAAGTCCCTGAATGTTATTTTAATGAGTATTTGTTTTGTAATTGATACTTGAACCCTAACCCCAGGAATTTTGATTTAACTGGTTGGAGAGGGGCCCAGGCAACAATATCTTTTAGAAAGCACCTTCAGATAATTGTAACATACAACCAAGGTGGATAACCACTGTATTAGAATTCCTTTCTAAGAAGGACACCTCATGAGCACTACAGAAAATATGAAAAATAGGAAATGTGTAAAGAAAAGAAAACATTATTTAAAATACACCCCATAGGTACCTGTTTGTTTGTTTTTTTTTTTTCGGTACGCGGGCCTCTCACTGTTGTGGCCTCTCCTGTTGCGGAGCACAGGCTCCGGACGCGCAGGCTCAGCGGCCATGGCTCACGGGCCCAGCCGCTCGGCGGCATGTGGGATCTTCCCGGACCGGGGCACGAACCCGTGTCCCCTGCATCGGCAGGCGGACTCCCAACCACTGCGCCACCAGGGAAGCCCGGTACTTGTTTTTAATAGCCCTACTTACTTTGTCAAGTGACCAGTTTTAAAAAAATAATGTATACAGTGTCTCTCCCCTTTGTTATCTGGCTTCTTTCTGGTTCTTGTCACAGGCAATTGACTGGGGAAGGAGGGTTAGTAGGCATCATCTTCCTTTTGGAAGCTTTCGGAAATCTGTTTCTGGAATGGCAGGTGTTCTTCTCGAAGAAGTCGGAAGCAGAGACTGTCACTTACTGTTTTGGTCATGATCATTTTATATTCTCACAGAAGCTGTTTGTTTTCATTTCTGATTTTTTTAATGAGAACAAGACTTCTTAGTTATTTTAACCATTTAAAATCAAAAGTGATCCGCTACACCGTCACAGCAAAAACCTTCTCAAATAGGTTTATTGCCTGGCATATATATGTACAGACACACACACATATGTATATTTTTTTTCTAGAGTATTCTTTCACAAAATAGAACTGTCTTATTTCTTATTTCTTATTCATGCTGGAATGGTAACAGCCTATATGTTCATTAGTAAGGGATTGGTTGAATAATCATGTTTACCTAGAATGGAATATTATATAGCTTTTAAAATGATAAAGCTAGAATTATCTGTTGATGTGGAAAGGTATCTAAGATCTATGAAATGGCTATACCAAACATATTTGTGTCCTTCTTTTTCCATCTACATAGAGATGCTCATGCTGATATCTGCCTAAATCCTGAAAGATGTATACCAAACTGTTAATAGTGATTATTTCTGTACAGTGTACTTGCTGGAGGAGTTAACTTTCTCTACAGATCTTGCCTTTTAAAATATGGCTTATGTATGATCCGGAACAATGTTACCATTTTAAGGGAAAAACAAAACAGGTGACACCCGTTGAGTGTTGAGAGTGTCACCATTTTGTCTAAATTGTGTCCCTGTTTTATAAATTTCACATGAAGAGTTGAGGTAGAACCTGTGTTTTGAGTGCCATCAAGGAAGGAGGTTTTTTTCAAACTGTGCATTTCCTTTCTGGTAAGAACGCCTCATTATCGCTATAGAAATCTGATAAACAGTGAAATGTGTAAAGAAAAGGCACTTAGGGCTTCCCTGGTGGCACAGTGGTTAAGAATCCGCCTGCCAATGCAGGGGACACGGGTTCGAGCCCTGGTCGGGGAAGATCCCACATGCCGTGGAGCAACTAAGCCCGTGCGCCACAACTACTGAGCCCGCGTGCCACAACTACTGAAGCCCACGCACCTGGAGCCCGTGCTCTGCAACAAGAGAAGCCACCGCAATGAGAAGCCCGCGCACCACAACGAAGAGTAACCCTCGCTCTCTGCAACTAGAGAGAAACCCATGCGCAGCAACGAAGACCCAATGCAGCCAAAAATAAATAAAATAAAAATAAATTTTAAAAAAAAGAAAGAAAAGGCACTTAACATACATTCCCAGGAATACCTACTTTTATTACCCCTACTTATTTTGTTAAGTTACCAGTTGTTTAGTAGTATATTTTAATTTCTATGGTCCTGTCTTTCCTTACTGTCTTTTAAATCACTGAAAGTTTTGGTTCTCCAAGTATTTCTGAGTTGTGATTTATCTTCACCCTTGTTTGATAGATTAAGGAAACGTTAAGAAAACAAACACTTCACTAACTGATAGCTTCAGTCTCTTCCAGGGCTTATAAATGTTCTGGGTAGTGTTTTGATTCAAGGCCCATGTAATGGGAGATAGACGTAAAGATCATCGAAAATTTCTAAAATAGGCTTAAGGGCAAATTTAAGTGTCAGTTAAGTGATTATAACCTTTACGAATTTACTTACATCAGTTCTGGTCACAGTATTCAATAGGCAGAGCGACTAGTCCATAAGTACTAAAATAAGTATTTGTCAAATAGAGAAAATGGGATGGGGAGGGACTGAAAAAACAGAAAAACTGAAAATGTAACTCGAAAAGGCAGGCCGGTAAATGAGCTGAGTGCTTTGGACAGTTAAAGGATGGAAATCCAATTAATTCCTAGGAAAAGAAACAGACTGCTCTTAGACTGGAATTTGTGGATAGTTTTAAGAGTTGGAAGGTGGGGAATGGATGGGACCAAAGTTAAAGTGCAATACATGAAAAGTTTTTAGGGCCATTTACCGAGGTCCACTTAATTTTATGTATAATTTGGTTTCCTAATAAAGTAATCCTGATGCTAGGAAGACCTGGAATATTAAAATGTTCCTTGTTCCCCTTTAAAAAAAAAAAACAAACCCAGAAATCTTCCCACGTTTTCCAGACTTCCGTAGATTCTGTTAGCCACTTCCTAATATTTTTACCTCTATTCAGGCTGGAGTTTTGTTCCACATAAAAGGTGAAATGTCTTTCCAGTTACATAAATAGAAAATACACCACCTTCATTTGTCATTGTTACAACTATTAAAATTTTCTCTGGATTTTTAGAAATTAAATTAGAACCACAAATAACCTTTTTTTCTACAATCAATTAAAAAATTAAGTTATGAAAATAATATAATAACATCATGGAGTTTGGGGAAATTTTATAGAGAGTAACCTTTATTCTAGTTCTAGCAATGTTTGTATGTTCTGTTTGGCTTTCTTGGTTAGCCTTTCTTGATAGTCTTTTTTTTAATCATCCAAATGGAGTACTTGTGTTAACTACAAGAACAACAAAAAGTGCTGAAAAAATTAGCGTTCTTAGGAAACAGTACAGAAGAATGAGTTAGTGTCTGGAGTGTTTTCTTTTAGCTCCCACTGACCCAAATTTCCTTCTAAAATAAAACATGATCCTTCCACTGTGGGACTCTGGTGAATATAATCTTTACCGCATCAACTACTTTTCATCTCTATTAAATTGAAATCTTTTTTCCTATTTTTAGGTTCCAGCCCCCAAGACTGCTTATGTAATGCTTGCAGGCTCCTCTGCTGTTTACGCAAAGATACACTGACTCTAGGGCAGGGGGTGAGATGGGAACACAGAACCACACAGAAGTCAAGGCAGCCTATTTAGTGGATTCCTTGAGAATTAGGTTGGAAAAGGAAAGAACTGGTGAGCAGCTGGGAGATAAGACACAGTGAGTGAGTGAAACACAAGCAGGCAGTGGAGGCAAGTGGACAAATGGGAAAGCCTAGGTGAGGTGTTGGAGAATTTGGTATAGCCTATCTTTTATGTGGACTCTGAACTTGATCCTTAAACAAACAAACGAAAAGCTCCTTCTTCCAGAAGCCCTGTGATTCATGAAGTTCCTGGTGTGGACACTCAATAGACATTTTTGCCTGTGATGATGACATCTTCCTTTGCAAGCTGAGTACTTCAGTCCCATTTGACAGATGAAGAAATTGAGGTTTAAGGGAATTAAGTAACTTGCCTGAGATCACACAGCTAGTAAATGGTGGGGTAAAATTGAAGCCAGATGTGTCTCTCTAGCTGGGCTGACTTCAGAATTCACTAGATTGTAATAATCTTTAGTACCCGTGCATTCACGATTGTTAGTAACTCATCAGGGTTGTTAATCCTTAAATTCAGGGACTCTGTTCTGAATAGAGTTGTTATTGCTGCTACCAGAAGGGGGATTTTCCTGGGCTCTGGGAGCCAGGCACCTTGAACAGCCTATTTTTCAAATCTCTTGAAATACCTTTCTTCCCCTTAGGTTCTCAGTTCCACCCTTCCTAGCGGAGTCAGGCAGTTTCACCCCTTTGAGCTTCATTGTCCTCATCAGTGAAATAGGAGCAGTAATAATAATATTTATCTCAACGGGTTTTTCTGAGGATTAAATTAGCCATGCATTTGTGTTTAAGTATGCAGTTTGTACAAATCATTGTTAAGAGATATAAGTGTTACAATGAAACGTTTCTCTCATTGTAGGTCTTCTTGAATTTTCTGTGGGGAAATTTACATACTTGGAGCTCAAGAGGCCCTTTCCAGAGGAAGCTATTTTGCGTCATATTTCCAGCAATGTTACTTTTCTTATTTTCCAAATACATTCACAGTATCAGAATACAACAGTTTCTTTTTCTGAGGTAAGTACAAAGAGTTACTTCCATAAAAGCCATTTCCACATTTTGGGGTCTTGTATTTAGCGTGAGCGTTAGAAATTTTTTTTTTTTTTTTTTTTATAGACACTTTTTTTTTTTTGGCTGTGTTGGGTCTTCGTTGCTGCGTGCGGGCTTCTCATTGCAGTGGCTTCTCTTATTGTGGAGCACGGGCTCTAGGCGCACGGGCTTCAGTAGCTGCAGCATGCGGGTCAGGAGTTGTGGCTCGCAGGCTCTAGAGCGCAGGCTCAATAGTTGTGGCGCACGGGCTTAGTTGCCCCATGGTACGTGGGATCTTCCCGGACCGGGGATCGAACCCATGTCCCCTGCATTGGCAGGCGGGTTCTTAACCACTGAGCTACCAGGGAAGTCCTGAGCATTAGAATTTGATGCCACTTTATGTCTTAAATTTTTTTTCTTTTTTTAACAGGAAGGGAAAAAAAAGAGTTTATTTACACGTACAATGTGCGTATATGTGGGAGAATGCAGTAATGCGTAATTCCAAGAGTGGTTAGAATTTGGGGCCCCTATACCATCTTAACAAAGGGTGATAAATTTGTGGAGAAGTGTATGTCTTAAATTTTTTTTAAAAAAAATCAAGATTGGGTCCTGTCAAGTTAGTGGTTTAGACTGGCTAAGAGGTGAGTATCACAGGCCTTTCTTGAGTGGTGACCTAAAGAGGGGTGATGCTCCTGAGTTTGGGGGAGGGTGGCTTGTACCAAATGTCTCCTGTCTGCGGTTAAGCTTCCCTCATACTTCCCACCTTTTCTTTTTCTTACCCTACTGTGTCCTCAGTGATTTTTACCTGAGAGTACATTTTAATGGGTTTGCTTTGTCGTTCAGCCATTTAGTGTTGAAGTTTATTAAGACTCCTGTAGGATCAGCTTTCTTCTTTGGAGTCTCATGGAAACAAAGAATCCTAACACTCAGTTTTAACCAGTGCAGTGCTTTGCTTCCAGTGGCATTGAGGGCCCTGTTACAGAGGTCATCCCTACACCCCTGAACCTCAACCTCAGCTCTGGGAAGGTTTTCAAATGTCCTGGGTCAGCTTAAGCTATTAAGGCTCTGCCATTTATGTTAACCTTTTACAAATCTATTTCTATTTAGTCTATATGACCCCCTAGACAAATAAATGAATTTCAGTCTGTATAAAGTTGTGCTGCATTTTTATTTGTCCTAAGCCTACCTTCTAATATTCTGGTATTTGCTAAACAGAGCTGTCTTAGTCCAATTCCTATATATCTTATGGGCGTGGGTCACAGTATCTTTCGAACTAAGTATCTGTTATTTTTTGTTCCTGCTTTCCTGTCTCTGCCACGAAGGTTTTGAAGTTGTGTGTGGTAATCTGATAGACTAGAAACGGAAGGGTTTGTTCAAGGAAAAGAGGAAGGAGTAAGTTATGTTAATTGAAGACATAACAGTGTCTATGACCCATATATATATACGTTTTTTTTTATGACCCATATATTGACTTTGCCTGAGTTCTTTGCAGCCAGAGCAGAAATCAAAGCATGTTAAATTTCATAACTTTCTTACATGCCAGTTCTTGAGGGGAAGTGAAGTTTTTTTCTGGCACTAAATTCAAATGGAAACTTTCTATTCAGGCCCTTACATAGGATGCATAGTAAAATGGCACAGAGATAATTTCCTTCTTAATAATATCATAGCAGAGACAACATTTGAAGGAAGAGAAAGGATGGAGAAAAAAGGCATTTATATTTATTGCATGCCCACTGTGTGCTAGGCCAGCGACCCTTAAGCTCCTGGGGCCATAGACTTGGAATTTGCTGAAATCTCAGGACTCTCTACCTGGCAAAATGTATGACTTCATCTGTATTATTTCATGGGGACCTCTGGAAACTCACTGGGTCTTTGGGGCTCCTAGTTAGGAACCCTTGCATTTGGTTTTCCACGTAGTTAATTTAATTCTCGTAACAGTTCAACCAAGTAGTTCTAATGCCTATTTTTACATTTGAGGAAACTGAGGTTAGATAAAGGGAGGCCAGCATTACTAATGTGACAAAAATGGCCTAGATGAATAGCATCTTGGTCCTCGATTTTCATGCAGAAAGGATCTTAGTTATCCTGAATTATAACTGTGTTCCTTTCTTGGACTGCCTTTAGTTCTCACTGTATTTATGCTGCTGAGAAGATGATAACCAGAACTGCACATAGCTCTAGAAGTGAGTCTGTGAAGAGAACTTTCTGTTGTAACTTCCTGATGAAGTGTGGCACTTTGGAGTTTTGGGGTCATCTTGGCAGTTACTTCTTTGAAACTGCTGACCCTGTAGTTCCTCACTTAGTATTTGGGTCATTCTCTTTTACGCTTGTCAAATTGAAACCCATCTGGCACTTTTTTCTATTTCCTTAGCTTTAAGAAAACACTCTGAATCTACTACCTCTTAACTTAATACTTTGTTATTCAAAAAGCTTTCCCAGCATATGGGAGCAGGGGATAGGAGAGTGGCCAGGGTGTGAGGAAGGGTTAGAACAGGGCACAAAGAAGGTGATCTGTGTGTTCACTGTCTTGGTTGTGGTGATGGTGTCACAGGTGCCTACATTTACCAAAACCTACCATTAGTATACTTTATGTGTAATTTATAATATGTTACTTACAACTCAGTTTTTTTAAAAAGCTTTTCAAGAACTGAACTCTTTGGGGGCAGAGCTTATATTTTTGTCTTGGGAGTGGTCAAGTTAATTTGTATATCGGGACCACAAATGGAGGCTGCCCCAATGGCTTGGTCCACGTCACAAATCTAAACCTAAGTCAGCCTGCACTTACAGGGAACCCCTGTCAAGGAAACCTAACTTACACTGACCACAATCTTCCCACTCAGCTTAGCCTAGAAAACAGGACCCGCTCGACTTCTAAGGAAATGCTGACCTAGCCAAGCATGCCCTTCTAATGCTCTAAAAAACTAGTTCATGCCCCACATCCCTTGGGAATAGGACTCCACAGCTAGTGAGGCACTGTCCTCCCCCAATCCGTGGGTTGTTCTCCCTTGAATAAAGGACATCAGACTCATCACTAAATTGTTTTAGTTTTGTCATTCACCCAGTAGTCCTAACCCAGTAGTCTTAGTACTTGACATAATAGATCCTGAGGGAATTGAAAAGCTTGGGGATTGTTCTGTGTATCTGTTATTCCTGATCAAAGACGTATATTTTATTTTATTATTATTATTTTTTTAATTTATTATTTTTTTTGCGGTACGTGGGCCTCTCACTGTTGTGGCCTCTCCCGTTGCGGAGCACAGGCTCCGGACGCGCAGGCTTAGCGGCCATGGCTCATGGGCCCAGCCGCTCCGCGGCATGTGGAATCTTCCCGGACCAGGGCACGAACCCCTGTCCCCTGCATCGGCAGGCGGACTCTCAACCACTGTGCCACCAGGGAAGCCCAAAGACGTATATTTTAAATAGTTCCTCCATGTGTATGTGTGGGCACGTGCACATAGTGGTGAAAAGGATTCTTTAACCATCTAAGGAAGGTCTGTGTTTATTCCTTTTTGCTTTGAGAAGCTTTGGAGTAGGGCATGCACACTAGATCCACCCCAAAATTTAAGCTCTCTGCTCGACTCCCGATTCATGATGACTCTTCTTTCCTTATTGCAGACTCTCCTTCCCAATGCCTCGGGAACAGGCACTGACAAAGGACTGGTTTTCATTCTTAGACCAGAGCAGAGTATATGCACTTGGCACTTGGAGACTTCAGACCCTGAGCCTGTCCAAAATGTGGCCATTCCACTCTCCTACTCGGAAAGCGGTAACCTTTCTATTGTCGACTCCCCATTACTCTCCAGAATGCGGGACTTGTGTGTGAAAATTTAGGGAAAACTATAATCCTATTAAAAGTGTTTATTATAAGTACAACACCTTGAGTCAGAAAGGTATTAACAGCAGGGGAGTCAGAGAATTAGCATGATGACTGGAAGCCCAGGTAGGGAGTAGGAGAACACATTTATTCATTTGGAAAACATTTAAGGAGCCCTTGGAGAAGCTGTAACAGAAAGACAAGACATGGTCCTTCACACATTAGTTGGTTATCGGAGGCCGAGGAAGACGTGGAAGAAGAATGGGGTGTTTGGAGGATGGTGAACAGTGGGTGTGGCTGGAGCCAGGGTGTGAAGGGCCTGGTGTACAATGTGAGGTTTGCACTCTATGCTGAGGAACATAGCGAGTTTTTTTTTTTTTTTTTTGCGGTACGCGGGCCTCTCACTGCTGTGGCCTTTCCCGTTGGGGAGCACAGGCTCCGGACCCACAGGCTCAGTGGCCATGGCTCACGGGCCCAGCCACTCCGCAGCATGTGGGATCTCCCCGGACCAGGGCACGAACCCGCGTCCCCTGCATTGGCAGGCGGACCCCCAACCACTGCACCACCAGGGAAGCCCCATAGCGAGTTTTTAAGCAGAGGAATGATCTGATGCATTTCATCTCTTAGAAAGTTAACTCTAGAAGCAGTGTGAGGAGTGGGTTGGAGAGGGCATAGCAGAGTCAAGACAGCACAGCTTTCAGGACTCATAGTGAGACATGAAGATGCGAACAAAGGCCTCTAGAGGGGGATGGAGAGGCGGAGCTGGGTTTGAGATATTCAGAAGGTGGAATTGACGAGACGCAATGACCAGTGGTTATGGATTGTAAAAGTGGGGAGCATGGGCTTCCCATTTGGGCAGCTGGGAGGTGGTTTTGCAAAATAGGCATGGAGATAGGGTTTTTGTGGTGCTGGATGTTTTAGGGGGTTGGGATGAGGTAGATGGTGACTTCAGTTTGGGACACATTGAATCTGAGACCCTTATAGGACACCTGGATGGAAATGTATAGTAGGCAGTTTAAAATAAGGGCCTGGAGTGGAGGTGTGAGGTTAGGTATCCAACTGAATAGTTGTTAGTAAAAGCCATGGAAGTGAGTGAGATTGTCCAGGCATGAACTTAGAGATTTAGGGGGGAAAAATAATAGCAGATAACTTTCTAGTGCCTACCACGTGCCAGACTGTTTCTGGGGGATGCTAACTGCTGAAGAATAATTGTAAGACTAAGGAGTAGACAGGAAGGTAAGAGGAGAGCCTGGACATCCTGCATTAAGTAAGGAGTGGTAAATAGTACTTTGCAGAGAGATCAAGAGAGTGACTGAAAGTGTCCATAGGATAGCACAACCCAGAGTCAGTGGTGGCCTTTAATGAGAGTCATTTTAGTGGCACAATGAGGGTGAAAACTAGATTATAGTGATTGAGGAGTGAAGGTGAGGGAAGGACATTTACATTCTTTTAAAGTTTGGTAGTAAAGGGAAGGAGAGGTTGCAATAACTAGTAAAGGAGGTAGAAGCCAAAAAGTGATTGGAGTTGAAGAAAGACAGTGTTATGTAGCAAAAGGGTAATTCCCTGATTGAAAAATGATAGATTTCAAGCTTCCCTCAGGGTCAGTGCACAAGAAAATTTATGGACAGTGGAGTGTCAATTACAATACACATGCTTTTCTCAGGTGTGGTAAATATTTGTAAATGCAGGGAAAGGAGAGTGTGAAAGAAGAGCATAGAATTCTGAGGAAGGTTCCACAGAATACTGAAACAGTGCACACTGGGTATCTCCATTCCAAATCTGCAGAGTTCCAGCAGTTTATGGAAACTAAGAACCAGCTGTGGGAATGATTGGATGAGTGTATGAAGTTGAGATCTTAAAAGCCTTTAAATGGGTTTACCTTGTTCTTAGCTTCTCCACTTGAGTCCGCTGTATACAGTTCTTTGCATGGAATTGAACTAATGTCAAGTGACTTCTGTAAGTGTTGTCTTGCTTAAAGGTTATGAATAGGATTCCTAATAAGAAAAGAAGAGCTGTTTTAACCACATTATTAATGTAAATGAAATACCCCCAATTTATTTTCTGTTTAATTATACATATGCTATTCTAATACGTGGTCTTGGGGTTCTTGAGATTTTTAAATTTTTACTCTTTTATATATACACAGAGACTTCCAGCAGTGAGGATGACACCATCTTCCTCCCTGCTGAAAGAGTCATGTGAAAAGTGGACACCCTTCTTCTGTATACTAAAATCTAATAAAAACTTCTCTATGTAGGAGAGGCACACATTCAACATTTGGCCTACAATTTCAAGGTGTTCATGGAGCCCCTGAAGCCCACTCTTGGACCCCAGCTTAAGAATCTCTGCCTCTTCTGACCTTTTTAACTCTAGTGCAGAGGTTGGCAAACTCCAAAGCGCAAGAGAAATCCAGCTCGTTGCCTGTTTTGTACATAAAGTCTTATTAGAACATAGCCCAGGGACTTCCCTGGTGGTCCAGTGGTTAAGACTCTGTGCTCTCAATGCAGGGGGCCCAGGTTCTATCCCTGGTCAGGGAACTAGATCCTGCACGCTGCAACTAATATCACATGTGCTGCAACTAAGACCTGGCACAGCCAAATAAATAAATTAATATTAAAAAAAAAAGAAAAGCAACTAAAAATCTGATACTTAAAAATAAAACAAAAGAGGGCTTCCCTGGTGGCGCAGTGGTTGAGAACCTGCCTGCCAATGCAGGGGACACAGGTTCAAGCCCCGGTCTGGGAAGATCCCACATGCCACAGAGCAACAACTACTGAGCCTGCGCATCTGGAGCCTGTGCTCCACAACAAGAGAGGCCGCGATAGTGAGAGGCCCGCGTACCGTGATGAAGAGTGGCCCCCGCTCGCCACAACTGGAGAAAGCCCTCGCACAGAAACGAAGACCCAACACAGCCATAAATAAATAAATATTTTTAAAAAACCAAAACCAAAAACAAAAGAACACAGCCCATTCGCTTACGTATCATCTGTGGCTGCTTCCCTGCCACAAGAGCAGGGTTGAGTAGTTGCCACAGAGGCCATCAAGTCTGAAAAGCCTCTAAAATATTTACTATCTGGCCCTTTACAGAAAAGGTCTTCTAATGCCTGTTCCATAGCCCGTAACCTCAGTTAACTTTACCCTTAGCCCATGAGGTAGTGCAAAACTAGAAGCTGTCTATTTAACTTCTATATTGGGAGTTCTTATAAGGGGTGGGGGTCTGTTTTTCCGAGTGTGGTTTGAATATATAAGAATTCTGTGTTAAGTAACTTCCTTGTTTTCCATCCAGATCCTATTCCTGGTGGTTGTAATTTGGAGTTTGATTTAGATATCGATTCCAACATTTACCTGGAGTATAATTTCTTTGAAACAACTATCAAATTTGCTCCAGCAAACCTAGGTCATGCGAGGTATGTCTGTCTCCCGACTCCTAAAACTCCTTTTAGGACGTGCATGGCTCGCTGTTGTGTAAATTGAGTAAATTCTCTCAGAATCCATAGTGTCTCTTTAGCAAAATGGAGTTGCTTAATTTTTGGGGGGGAATGGAGGTAATTTAAGCTTTGTTACTAATACTCGAGCTGTCATTTACTGTTATTGTTGTTTCCCTTCATTCTTAGGAAGAGCCAGATGTTGAGCCTTTATTATGAGCTTAGGCGTACATCTTAGTTTTTGTAAAGAGTTTTAAATATAGAAAACATTCTGGAGGCATGAAACACTCATATGTTTTGTAAGGATTTTATTATTTTAATTAACATTCTGCCCTAGTTTCTACTTTAATAGTAATGTAACTATTGTAATGTAATGTAACTATAACATAGTATATATTAACTTATTGTGTATATTGTAATGTAACTAACTATAATATAGTATATATTAACTTATTGTAATATATTGTAATGTAATGTAACTATAATAGTAACATTTGAGTAACATTTGAAATGCTCCCTGTGTATCATCCATGGTGCTGCTGAGTGCTGTGTGTTGTCATTTATTCCTAACAATTTTATGAAGAAGGGGCTGCTGTTCTTATTTTACAGAAAGGCCCCCTAAGGGCTGTTGAGATGAAGTGACTTGCCCACATACACACAGCCAACAAGCAGCAAAGCGGGCAATTGACTCAACCTGACTGATACTCACATCTGGTTATGTAACCATACATACTGCCTCTCCTTTCTTGGTGGTGCTAAACTTGGAATCGTTGTTGCAGAAGTTTGAAGTTCCAGCTTTTGGTTCCTTCTTATAGATGAGACTTGCAGCACAAGAGATTGACGTTCAGTTTTGTTGTTTGACTTTAGAGGCGCAGATGCTCCTCCATGTGACGTCAAGACGGGCCAGGACTCCAGGTGGAGGTTACAGTATGACGTCTATCAGTATTTTTTGCCGGAGAACGACCTCACTGAAGAGGCATTGCTAAGGCACCTGCAGAGGATGGCCGAGGTGCCTCAGGTGCAGGCCAATGCTGTCAAGGTAAATCTGACTCTCACAATTTGTGTGGCCAGACTGTCACGCCTTTGTAAGAGTTGAGAAGGGGAGAAGCTACCAGGAGCTTTTTTTTTTCTTTTAAACTATTTTCTTGGTTTTTCTGGGATTCTCACTTTTTCTCTTTTATTTCATTATCACCTTGGGAGTCATTGCTAGTGATATCCCTAAGTAATGTTAGCTTTTGAGGAGATGCATGTAAATTTTGTTATGTTTTAGTTGCAGCCACATCTATGACTGGTAATCTTGAGCTATGGATGGAAGTGGGTGGTAATTTTCTATGTACTCCCATAACTATTAGATTAAAAAAAATTGGCAAGTCTAAAGGTTATAGTGTTTTGAGAAAAAGTAATGTGAAACTGTTTAAGGATATACACGTTATCTTTAATATTTAAACCCAAATGCAAAGTTTCTAACGCAGCAAAAGTTTTCTTCGAGCTTTTGAAATGCCTGAAAACTCTTGCGACTCCAAGGGTGGGGACAGGGCAGCAGCCTTGGCATCATCTGGGAGTTTGTTAGAGTTGCAGACTCTTAGGCTCCACCCCAGAGCTATGGAATCAGCATCTGTATTTATGATCCCCAGGTGATGCCTATGCAAATTAAAACTTGAGACTCATGCTCCAGATCATTTTTGTGGAGGGCAGGATTTTACATTATATCTTAAAGGATGCCTGATATCGGTCTAATACACAAGGTCATCTGTCAGTCTAGTGGTTGGTGGGTAAAGTTTTTCTAGACTGCTAAGATCTTCCTAGAAGGTTGTAGATTATCAGATTACATAGAAAGAAACGATTGAAACTGGGTTCTGTGATTAGCCTAGGGGTTCAGCCTGTTGCAGAGTAGGATCTGATTTTGTTGCTGTGTCACCTAGCATGTCATTGCCCCATGCTAAGAGGGAGCCTTGTACAAGAAAACTCAATTGTTCTTATTCACAGATTAGGAAGCTCTATTGGCAAAGTTTGCCTTTGTACATAGGAAATTTTGAAGACCATTTTTATTCTTATGAAGAACGTAAGAATTCTTGTAACAGAGTCTTTTTAGTTTACTTCTTAACTTTTGGTTAAGAGCTAGAATATCGTGTGCCAGAATTCAAGGAAACCCTCAACGACTAACGAGGGCATGTCAAGAAGACTCTGGAGCCTGTTTTTTCTGGTTGTTTTTTGTTTTCTTTAGATTTTTTTTTTGATGTGGACCATTTTTAAAGTCTTTATTGAATTTGTTACAATATTGCTTCTGTTTTGGTTTTATGGCCGCGAGGCATGTGGGATCTTATCTCCCTGACCAGGGATTGAACCTGCATCCCCTGCGTTGGAAGGCGAAGTCTTAGCCACTGGACCACCACGGAAGTCCCTGGAGCCTGTTTGAAGAGGCTCACACTGGCCATCTCTGGGACAATTCAGTCATCAAAGAGAATGTGATTGATTATGCCTTGAATAAACAAAAACACGTCCATACTGATACTAAAAAAAGAAAAAGGAAAAATGCTCAGTTGCTACCGTTGGAGCAACGTACACAAAATTATACTCTGAAAATTAATAAAGGGAAGGAATTTACCCTGCCTTTTTAAAAGGAGGATCTGTAATTCACTCCCAGTTGATAAGAGAAAGCTCTTCTTTACAGAAGTATGCCAGCTAGTAAATGTAGAAGGACTAATAGAATTAGAAAAGCTCCATTTTCTGACCCTCAGTGAAATAATTCAGGCAAGGATCACCAGGTGAAAGAGTGTTGGGGGGAAGGATATTCCCAGGATACCTAAATAGCACCCTCAGATTAATTCTAATTGCAAAGGGAAAACTACTTTCAGAGTGGAGTGATCCGATGGTCTCTACCTTATCCATGTGGTCAGAGTTAGCTTTGCTGATAGTAGGTGAACCTGCATTATGTGCTCATGTGAATGTAGGCTGACTTTATCGCCATAAACTATGGAATATTCTAGCAAAACAGGTTTAACTTGAGTTCCTATTTATAGGAGTTCCTGTTTACAAGAAATGCATGGGATCAAAGTACAAGTTAGACATCTTGAGCACGATCTGATAAATTCAGATTGTGGAGTAATCTGTAAAATAACTTCCTTAATCTTTCAAAGGTGTTTCTAGATTGCAGAAATTGGAGATAAACATCATACATGAAACTTGGTTGGATCTTGGTTAAGGGGGGAGAAAAGCTATAAAAGACATTTGGGAAAATTTGAATATGGACTGTATTAGATAATAAGAAATTATTAATTTTCTTAGGTGAGCTAAGGTATTGTGAGCACATAGGAGAATATCCTTGTACTTAGTACCTTGCTATTCAAAGTGTGGTAGATGAATGCATAGTGCTGCATCACCTGAGAGATTCTTAGAAAAGCAGATTCTCAGGTACCTCCTCTGACCAGCAGAATCAGAATGTGAATTTGAACAAGCTCCCCAGTGATTCATAGGCTATTAAGTCTTAGAGAAACACTGTGTTAGGACATGCATGCTGAAGTATTTAGAAGTGAAATGTCATGATTCCTGTAACTTACTTTAAAATGGTTCAGCCAAAAACTATATATATATGTGGGGTGGGAGGGACAGAGAAGCAAATACGCTAAAGTAAGAACAGCTGTTGAATCTAAGTGGGGTATATAACGTTTTCATTGTGTTATTATTTGAACATTTCTCTAAGGTTGAATGTCTCATAATAAAAACGTGGGAGAGTAGGAGGTAATGTTAACATTCTGTTGGACTTGACCAATACTTTGCCCAGAAAACATATATATTTTATTTATTTATTTTTTTTTTTGCGGTACGCGGGCCTCTTACTGTTGTGGCCTCTCCCGTTGCGGAGCACAGGCTCCGGACGCGCAGGCTCAGCGGCCATGGCTCACGGGCCCAGCTGCTCCGCGGCATGTGGGATCTTCCCGGCCCGGGGCACGAACCTGTGTCCCTTGCATCGGCAGGTGGACTCTCAACCACTGTGCCACCAGGGAAGCCCCAGAAAACATAGTTTTGAAGACTAAGCACTATATTTAAACAGTAGAAGTTTTCTAAGAGGCTCCTAATTATTTACTCCTGAAATCCTAACATTTCGTTTTCTCACTTCTGTTAGTAGGAACATATCTGTGTATTAGGGCTACGTGGGGCTTTTGTTTCTCCTATTATATTTATCCCCTATTTAAAAAACAACCTTTAAAAGGGAATTTTTGAAGTGAAGGACTACAGGATAACACAGCTGTATGTGATTTTTCTTATTTCAGAGTCTGTTAGACAAAAGTAGGTGGGTGCTCTCTGTGAGATGTTAACCCACACAGCCTACCTCAGCTCTGTAGCTCGCAGTGACCACTCGTGTTTGTTGGACACTTACTCTATGCTAATTACTGAGGGGAGACTAGTGAGCAGGATAAATAAGGTTCCTGCCCTTATGTCATTTACAGTCGAGCAGACGAGACAAAAATTCTTTTCTTTGTCCTAACTAGCACATTTTACTTAAATCATTTATTTATATCACATTCTACTTAAATTATTAACATATACAAGATCTTTAGATGCATTTTGTGTAAGAGCTTGTTCATATCAACACGTACAGACTGTAGGACAATCTCTTGACAAAGTCAAATGGGTTGGCAAACATATGTAGGATGGATAGCACAGGGAACTATATTCAATATCCTGTGATAAACCATAGTGGAAAAGAATATGAAAAAGAATATATATATATGTGTATGTTTACCGGAATCACTTTGCTGTACAGCAGAAATTAACACAACTTTGTAAATCTACTATACTTTAATAAATTGTTTTAAAAAAGCCAAATGGGCTAGTGTATATTTTAAACAAGAATTGTACTTTCATATTAGAATTTAATAGCACATGTAGGTGGGGTTATAATAGAAAAGCTTGTGGGTTTTTTTTTAAATTAATTTTTATTGGAGTATAGTTGCTTTACAATGTTGTATTGGTTTCTACTTTACAGCAAAGTGAATCAGCTATATGTATACATATATCCCCCCTTTTTTGGATTTCCTTCTCATTTAGGTCACCACAGACCATAGAGTAGAGTTCCCTGTGCTATACAGTAGGTTCTCATTAGTTATCTATTTTATACACAGTATCAATAGTGTATATATGTCAATCCCAATCTCCCAATTCATCCCCCCCCTTCCCCCTTGGTATCCATACGTTTGTTTTCTACATCTGTGTCTCTATTTCTCCTTTACAAATAGGATCATCTATACCATTTTTCTAGATTCCACATATATGCATTAATATGAGATATTTGTTTTTCTGACTTACTTCACTCTGTATGACAGACTCTAGGTCCATCCACATCTCTACAAATGACCTAATTTCGTTCCTTTTTATGGCTGAGTAATATTCCATTGTATATATATGTATCACATCTTCTTTATCCATTCATCTGTTGATGGACATTTAGGTTGCCTCCACGTCCTGGCTATTGTAAATAGTGCTGCAATGAACATTGGGGTGCATGCGTCTTTTGAATTATGGTTTTCTCAGTGTATATGTCCAGTAGTAGGATTGCTGGGTCATATGGTAGTTCTATTTTTAGTTTTTTAAGGAACCTCCATACTGTTCTCCATAGTGGCTGTATCAATTTACATTCCCACCAACAGTGCAAGAAGACATGCCGATGGCCAAGAAGCACATGAAAAGATGCTCAACATCACTAATTATTAGAGAAATGCAGATCAGAGCTGCAATGAGATACCACCTCACGCTGGTCAGAATGGCCACCATCAAAAAATCTACAAACAATAAATGCTGGAGAGGGTGTGGAGAAATGGGGTTTGCTTTTTTTAATCTAAACACTAATCGTGCATTATTTTTGGCTTCAGGTGGTTACCCTAACAGCTGATGATAAGACAAGTGTTTCTTTCTCCTCCCTCCGGGGACAAGGTGTCATTTACAACGTCATCGTTAGAGATCCATTTCTAAATACGTCTACAGCTTACGTCCCTGCTCACACGTACGCTTGCAGCTTTGAGGCAGGGGAAGATAATTGTTCTTCCCTTGGTGAGTATTTGGATTTCAACTGTGAAAATTCTTCTTTGGCTTTGCCGACCTTTATCAACTAGTACAGAACTTAAGGATATTTAAAAGTGTTTTTGTCTCATTCATTCATGCATTCAGCACATGCCTCCTGAGCCCCTCCGTTACTCCACTCTCTGTTCTAGGCACTGGGATAGAGCAGTGGACAAAATAGACAAAATACTAGCCCTCCTGGAGCCTGCATCTTAGTGGGGGAGACGAGACAGACAAGATACATTTGTGAACTATATCGTATGTGAGATACATGACGAGGGTTAAGAAGCAAGAATTAAGTAGGAAAGGGAGATAACCAGTGAGGGCAAGAGAATTTGAGAAAGCATGGCTCGGGAAGTCCATGCTGAACAGGTAGCATTAGGGGAAAGACCCAGGGTGAGGCAGGGAGCCATGGACGTGTCACTGGCGGGGCAGTGGCAGGGGGTGCCAGGCCGAGGGGACAGCCAGCGCAGAGGCCCTCAGCTGCGAGCCTGCCTCATGTGGCTGCTGGAGCAGGCGGCCTCGCAGGTCCCAGTTTGGACTATAGCTTTTATTCTGAGAGCAATGACAAGGCACTGGAGAGCTTGAGCAGATGGTGCTGATTCATGTTTCAATGGGATCACTCTGGCTGCTTTGTTTCATTTTGTTTTGTTTGAGAAAAATCAGGGGCAAGAGCAGAAATAGGGAGATTGATCAGTAGACCATCACAGTGTCCAGGAGAGAGAGGATGCTGGCAGTGGGGCTGTTGTAAGATCTTGCTGTTTATGTGTATTTAGCATCTTATTTTGAAACAGTTTCACAGAAAAGATGCAGAAATGGTTCAGAGAATTCTGCATAGTCTTCACCAATGGTCCTCAGATGTTAGTTACCACGTTATGCTGTTTGCTTTTTATTCTTTATTTCTATGTACACATATATATATACATTTTTTTCCTGAAGCTTTTGAGAGCAAGTTGCAGACATAGAGACCCTTTTGCCCTTAAATGCTTCTATTTATTTCCTTATGTAACTAGTAAAACTATCAAATCACAAAATTAACATTGATATAGTACTGTTATTTAACCTACAGATGTTATCAAATTTCACTAGTTATTCCACCAATGTCCCTTATAACCAGAAGAAAAATTTCTTTTCTGGTCTAGGGTCCACTTCATGATCACATGTTGCATTAAACTGTCTCTTTTATCTTCCTGCATCTGGCACAATTTCTTAGTCTGTTTTTGTCTTTCAAAACCTTTACCTTTTTGAGGAGTACAGGTTATTTATTCTTGTAGAACATCCTCAGTTTGGGTTTATCTGATATTTCCTTGTGACTAAGTTCAGATTATGAATTTTTGGTAGGAATACAAAAGAAGTGATGAAGTGTCCTTCTCTAGAGGCACCTGATATCTATGTTTTCCATTACTGGTGGTAGTAACCCTGATTACTTGGTTAGGGGTGTCGGCCAGGTTTCTCCACTGTGTAGTAACTATTTTCCCCTTTAAGTATCTTTTGGGGAGATACTTTGAGTACAGGTCAATAGTCGTTTCTCAAACTCTTCACTTGCTGGCTTTAGCATCTGGTGAGCTTTGCCTGAAACATTTATTACCAGCCGGTTGCCAAATGGCAGTTTTCCATGTTTATCATTCCTTTTATGTTTATAGCTGTAGGAGAGGGAGGGGGTGTAAGGACTGAGCCCTGGGTGCTCCAATGATTAGAGGTCAGGAAATTGAAGAAGATCCCACCAAGGAGACCGAGAAGGAGCAACCAGGTTGGTGAAAGGAAAGTGTTTTTTGTAGCTAAGAGAAGAAAGTGTTTAGAGGAAGAGAGAGTGATCACCTGGGTCAGATGCTGCTGACAGGGCAGCTGAGAAAGAGACTGGAAAATGACCATTGGATTTAGCAACATGGAGGCCACAGGTGCCAGTGAAAGCGTTTCAGGGTAGCCTGACTCGAGTATGTTTAAGAACAAATAGGAAGAAAGAAATTGGAAAGAGTTCAAAGAACTCTTTCAAGGAGTTTTGCTCTAAAGAATGAAGTCTGTCGGTTGGGTTCAAGCCAGGGTTTAATGTTTTCTCTCCTCTGCATCCTGCCCAGTCTTCCACTGCCACACGCAAGATCCTTGAGAGATACAATGCAAGAGACCAGGCAGATAGAAGTTCTGCGTTTTTGACTGATGGGCTGTATCTTGTCTGGGTTCCTCCGTTTCCTTTCCCCCAAACTCTTTGCACCAGGGCCCCTCCTAATGAGGGTGAGCTCTGGGACTTGTCTTTCCACATTAGGCGGGGGGGAGGGAAAGGTCCGATCCTCCTGTTCCTCCAGCTCAGAGTTATGTTCTGTGGCTTTTGTCTTCAAGCTCGATGCACACTTGGATGCCTTTCCTGAGCTTGGAGTAGGGCGGATGGACCCACATTGCCTTTTAATTAAAACCTTGGCCTGTGTCATAGCTAAAGTGATTCCGTCATGATTAAAAACACTAAACATTGGCTCCCCTGTGTCTTCCCCTCCTGCTCACCCCTTTGTCTTCATTTTCCCCAGAATTCCTACCTTGTATTGTCTCTAGATTCTGCTTATGAAATCTCTCCTCTCGGGCTTTACTTGTATGTTTAACTTTTTCTCTCCTTCCTTCCTGGTACTGTGATCAGAGATTCTACTTAGTTCTTCTCTGCTGTCTAATGTCCTGGAGGAACATATCTAACTGCGTGTGCCAGTTTTTCTTGGGTTGCTGTCTTTGGTGACTGCACCACTTGCTGGAAACTTCCGCTAGATTTTCACTTGAAAAAAATTATCCCACTGAACTGCATGTTTTTGCTCTAAGGATTGAATCGTAGAACTGCTGTCAGCCGCAGGTCTGAAATAAGCAGGATGTTGCAGTACCTCTCAATTCATCTTTTTTTGAGCTGTTCATTCTCAGAGAAACTGATATGTAGGTATATTTTATGCCCTGCAAATTGTGGTCTTCTGTCTGTGTTCCTTATCTAAATGTAGGTCTTCATGGTATCCATCTGAACACTCAAGTATTTTATGTGTTTTGACTTGTGGTCAGTTTGTAACACTTCACATGAGTTTGTGTAGGTGCTTTGTTTTTGTTTTTAGTTCGGGGATGATTTGTTTGTGTTTATCTCAAAGGTGTCATGATGGTGGTGAATTTAGTGGACCTGTTTCTCCCTTCAATAGGGCTTATCTTTCGAATCCTGTTTTTTCTATTTAAGTTTGTGCCGATTGAGGATCACAGGATTTGGATTCTTCGGCATCAGGGAGCATATTGTGCTTCATCATTAGTTATTACACTACATTTTTTTCCAAAGCAACATGTATAATTGAGAAGATTGGTAGTAATTTGTTCATGTGTTCCTTACAGAATAATACATCTTCTTTAATTTAATGTGAGTTTTGGTTAAAATCTTTTGTTATGGAAAATTTCAGTGAACCTCCATATATCATAATCTCACCTTAGCAATTTTGATTCATGGCCGTTATCTTGTTGCAGTTATACACCCACCTGTGTCCCTGTGGACCCCACGCCTTATCACTGGATTCTTTTAGAGTGGGTCCCTAATGGTCATTTTGCTTACAAAATTTTCGTACAATATGTATATCTTAAAGATAAGTGCTGTTTTTAAAAAATATATATAGCCACAGTATCATTAACACAAGTCTCAATGAAAAATGTTGAAGATAATTCCTTAATAGCATCAGATTAACAGCCAGTGTTTACATTGTCCCAGGCTTCTTAATTGTTTTTCATGGTTTTGTTTGTTTGAATCAGGTTTCAGATGAGGTCTGCACATTGGTTTTAGTTGATGTGTCTTAACTCCCCTTTAAGCCATCGGTCTCCCTCCCCCGACCCTCCTTTTCTTCTTGTAGTTTACTTGTGAAGAAACAGTTATTTGTTTTAGGCACGCTCTCTCTCCTCCTCCTTTCCCACTTCTCCCCCATCCCCTCCCCCAAATGTGTCATGGGTAGTATTGCAGACCTTCATCAGGAAGCAGTGTTGTCTGATTTCTCTTTTTGTGACACCAGCAACCATTGGTATTCACCGCCCACATAGAGTAAGTCATTAGGGTTGGCAAAGATGTTTTTAAAATAAGTTATACACCTATGGAATAAATTATTGTCAGTTCACTTTGCTTTTTTTCATGAAGCTTTGTTCTATATTAATTCAATTCAAAGTATCAAATTCGATGTATTATGCACTCAGTTTTCATTTTTTTTAGGAAGGGTATCTACCAAAGTGTTCTTCACTCTTTTTGCCCTGCTTGGTCTCTTCATCTGTTTCTTTGGACACAGATTCTGGAAAACAGGTATTTTGTCTAATATAGTTGCTATTTACATGCCTTGTGGTCTTTTTTCTGAAATGCTGCTGGGGAATTTATGACCTGTAAGGAGAGTAAGCAACTGGCTACCTCCACTATCTTTATAGATTTGTAGCTGGGGTCTTTTAGTAAAGATTCTACTGAATTACAATGCATTTTGATTTTTTCTCTTTTCTCAACAATGGAATGCAACCTTCTCTTATTAAGAGGGGAATAAAATTTGATTTGTGCATCAAAACTTCAATTGCTAGATTGACTAGTTGACCAAAGATTACTAATTAGAAATCAGGACGTCTGTGTAAAAATATATGTGGATTTTGGTGATGGTGATTGACATGGTTTTGTATAAATCAGGCTGCAGTGTACAGTACAGGGAGGTCGAAATGTCTGCACAGCCCTGGGAGGTTCAGACAGCAAATGGGAACTCCATGATCTGCTCAGTGAACCCCAGTGGGGGAAGTAGAATATGAATTATGCTCATTGAATTGATTTGAATTCTTTGGGCTGACTTTTTTTTGTGTGTGTGTGGTACGCGGGCCTCTCACTGCTGTGGCCTTGCTGTGGAGCACAGGCTCCGGATGCGCAGGCCCAGCGGCCATGGCTTACGGGCCCAGCCGCTCTGCAGCATGTGGGATCCTCCCGGACCAGGGCACGAACCCATGTCCCCTGCATCGGCAGGCGGACTCTCAACCACTGCGCCACCAGGAAAGCCCTGGGCTGACTTTTATATAACTAATGTTTGCAGTTACTAAAAAAAAAAAAAAAAATCCTTATATAATTCATTAACAGGCAGTATAATGAGCATCAAGGGGAGAGTAAACATAATCTTGATCTTATAAAACTCTTTGAACTTGCTTTAATAAGTTGTTTGAAGCAGCAACTCCTTTCCCTCCATTACTATACTTTTTTTCTTGATTGAGAAGAGAATATTGTGAAGATATTTAATTTCTCAAAGTGTAGAATGATTCTATAATACAGAATTTAATTGTTAAGCTGTATGCAAGGTTCCAAAGATATTACTAGGTTTTTTATAGATAAAGACAATGGTTGATGTACATCCTAAACAGGAAAGGATGACTTAAAAGAAGACATAAAAGTTACATTTTGCTTTGGAATTTTTTTTTTAACCTTTCAAATTGTATTCTTGCTCATGTAATGAATTGAAATCTAGTCTGTAATTTCAGATCAGACACAATGACAAAAGTACTATTTTTGTTTTAAGTAGGAAGTATAAATATATTAAAATGAGCTATGAAATTAACAGTTAACTGACCAATTGAAATTGACCTATATACAAGAAAATGTATCCAATAGTTAATACTTTAATTTGTACCCATTTAATGATAATATTTACTTCCAGTGACTTCTGAATTTTTCCTGCCTTTTAGATAATTATTTCTCTTCTCTGAATGCCCTCATGTGTAAATTCTGGGAACTGAAGCATGTATTTGTAGATTAGACATTTAATTTGCATTTACTAACTGTTGCTTTTGTTTTTTTTCCTTCCTTGGTCGTTTGCTACTAGAACTATTCTTTATAGGCTTTATCTTCATGGGATTCTTCTTTTATATACTGATTACAAGACTGACACCTATTAAGTATGATGGTAAGTGAAAATAATATAGTTTGATTGAGTGTTCTAAAAGGAAGGCACCGTTTACACCCACCTTTCCTTCTACAGTTTGACCAGTATTGTGTGTGATATCCTCTTATGTGTGTAAAATAACTGGCCACCTGTGCTCTACACATCTTTTCTAAACTACTCCTTCAGACCTTCTCTCCCGGGTTTTTAATCTACGTGGTGAATTCCTTGGTCCTGAGGGAAATGAAGGGCCGTATTGATTATAAACCTGTGTTCCAGCTGTGTGGTATATAGACCATATGACCTTTACAGCAATCAGAGTGTTAGGATTTTATTTACCTTAAAACAAACACAACCCCTCCTTCCTTGTCACATTGAACAGAATGCTTGTCACCCCTTCTTCCTCTGCCCCAATTATAGGTTGTACCAAGCCATGCCTGTCACTAGTCCTTGGAGGTTTAGCTCCCCGGCTGGTTTCCAGCCTCAGACCGGGCCCTCCCTAGAGAGGGCCTCCCCATGCTGGTTTCACTGCACCACTGATGCGCCTTTGGTGCCTGACCCAGAGAAAGGCTAGGCTGGCTTTGGTAATGGTATAGTGTGTCTGAGCGTGCGGTTGGAAAAGCTTCCTCTGATTTAACCGTTCATCCTCTTTCCTTGTGCAGTCCGCCTGGTTCTGACAGCTGTTGCCGGAAGTGTCGGTGGGATTTTCTTGGTAGCTGCTTGGTGGCGATTTGGAATCCTTTTGCTCTGCATGCTGTTTGTTGGACTGGTGCTGGGGTTCCTCGTCTCATCAGTGACTTTCTTCACTCCACTGGGTAGGAGATGTGTAACTAATGTTACGTGTGTTCAGTTCATTGTTTAAAGAGTTCATTTCAGCTCTCTAGTACACATATCCCCTCGTCAGGGATTTGGGGCCTCTCCTTAGAGAGTTCTGGAAATTTGCACTGATAATGTGGCACTTTGGGGAGGGTCAGTACCAGTAAGAATCCCTCTTTCCTCAAAGGCGTTCTTTATAGATAATTCTAGAATGTCTTTGGAGGTAGCTTTGTATCTATTTGTCATGATAAGGGCAGTGTGGGTGTGTGTTTCTGTTAGTTGAAATTAAGGGAGCTAAAGGGAATTCTTTATATATGGCAGAATGGTGGTTTTCGTTTTTTATTTGTTAAACCCTGGAACTCTTTCTTCAAGTGAATTTTAAGCAGAAGCCTGATATACCCCACAGATAAATTTGGTGCTGCTCTGATGGCTGCTGAGCTGAGGAACCTGGTGCTTCGTCCCCCATCTTCTCTTTCCCCCTAACCTCTGCTCCCACCCTTTGCCAAACCCCGAGTATTCCCTAAGTACCTACTTGTAGTCATCCTAGGGCAGTAGCAAAGGGATGGTTCTGGGGATTTTTTGAAGTTATTCAATTTCTATCAGTTTTTAAAATCTAGTTAGCTTGTAAGTTAACTTCCTTTTGTAGGGGAGGAAAACTTTTCCTTCTACCCTTCTAGGTTCTTTGGCTGCTCTAATAATTAAATTGACATAAGACAGATCAATAGGAGGAAAACAGATTTAATTTCGTGCCACAGGAGTCCCAAAAAAATATAAGACTCACAGGCAGTCAAGCAGTTGAGACTTATCTGCCATCCCGAGCTAAGAAATGGAATGGAGTCTGGGGCTTCAAAGAGGGGGAGGGCAGTTTACAGGAACATAGGAAGAGCAGATGTTTGCCATGCAGGTAAGTCTTTCAGATAAAAAGTTATCTCTGGTAATTGCTTTCGTTCTGGGCCAGGCCCCTGATCTAAATTCTTTTAGGCAGTTAAGGGAAAGAAAAGTTTTTCTGAATCTGCTGGGTCTTGATTGCCTTTCAGCTCATGCCAAAGGGACACATTTTGGGGTGCCCTATTCTGTTTCCCTTCACTTTGCAGTTATACAATAACTTAACATTTCTTGTTTGTTGTCAAAAATGCAAAAAAAGGAGTATCTACACACTACTATATTTAAAATAGATAAACAACAAGGCCCTACTATATACCATGGGAACTATAGTCAATATCTTGTAATAACCTATAATGGAAAAGAATCCAAAAAAGAATATATATATGTGTATGTGTGTGTGTATAACTGAATCACTTTTGCTATACACCTGAAACTAACACAACATTGTAAATCAACTATATTTCAATTAGGGAAAAAAAGGGAGTATCTACATTCAAAAGTATTAAGCTATTTCCTTCTTGTGACAATGTTCTTATATAATAATATCAGATTAAAGGTGATGAAAATGTTAGATATAAGAATAGCTGTCTCAAAAAAAAAAAGAGTGCCTGTCTCTTGAGGCTGCCAGTTCTTGAGAACACAGGATATTGAGTGCAGATGGCTCTCTAAAGATTTTTTTTTTTAAGATCAGAGAGAATTGGTGAGCTGTGTGTTTACTGACCATTCCAGGGCCCTTTGTTCTGATTTTAGCAAACCTATAGCCGAGTTCATTTCCACAGGCCCCACTGCAGGTAGCGTTTTATCTACCTGCAAAGTAGCGTTGTTTAGATTTGACTAAATGACAGGTTCCCAGGGATGTCTGTTGAAAATGCAGATTCAGAACTCTACTCTAGAAGTGCTAAATCAAATACTACTTAATGAGCTCCCTCCCTTTTTGTTAATGCTTAGAGGATGGAGGGATGATGGGTTAGAATTGTTTGCAGTTGATGTATTGAACTATCTTATTTTTGGTAGTTCATGTATGAACTATCTCATTGCTTAAGGACATTTAGGGTGAGTGTCTCCTTAATAAGAGTGGGTGCAAACTCTTTTATTTTTTTTGCGGTACGCGGGCCTCTCACTGTTGTGGCCTCTCCCATTGCAGAGCACAGGCTCCGGACGCGCAGGCTCAGCGGCCATAGCTCACGGGCCCAGCCGCTCCGCGGCATGTGGGATCTTCCCGGACCCGGGCACGAACCGGTGTCCCCTGCGTCAGCAGGTGGACTCTCAACCACTGCGCCACCAGGGAAGCCCTGCAAACTCATATTTTTAAGTATTAAAATTTGAGAAAGATTTGGCTGACCTCTCAGATCTAATTAAATTACTGTTTTCACGTTATTATGTGTCTACCCAAGAGCTTGTACTCTGAAAGGGTCAGTGTTCACATGCCTGGCATCATAACTACTATTTTTTTCAAATTTATTTTACTCAAGTAGAGTTGATGTACAAGGTTGTGTTACATAACTCCTCTTTTTAATCCTGCATTTCTTTTTTTAAAACCACATGTGCATTTTGTGAAGGTTAGTGTAGTTGACCTCGAGATCTGATCCATCCATTCACCTCACTGCAGCATGTTGCAGTTTGCTTCCTGAGAATGTGGGGTCTCCAGGTCAGAGTCCCTCACTATGGAGCTCCCCCTCTTTCAGGATACATGGGTCTCAAGATATGGGGCCACCTCCAGTTGGACTGAGTGACAGTGCCAGTGTCAATATGAAATAACTGTCAGATTTATATTCTTGCTATTTAAACGTAATTTATAATAGGAGTTCTTATATATCTGTCCTGGGTCACCACAAGGTGTGCTGGACTTTGGAAAAGGGTTTAGTAGGGCAGATAAGTGGTTGGCTCCCAGCTTTCCTGATGCCTGAGGAAATCTTCTCTTCCAGTGTGCAGTGGCTGGGCAGGAAATGCATTGATGGTAAAAACCTATTAAATCGGGCTTCCCTGGTGGCGCAGTGGTTAAGAATCTGCCTGCCAGTGCAGGGGACACGGGTTCGAGCCCTGGTCTGGGAGGATCCCACATGCCGCGGAGCAACTAGGCCCATGAGCCACAACTACTCAGCCTGCGCGTCTGGAGGCTGTGCTCCGCAACAAGAGAGGCCGTGATAGTGAGAGGCCCGCACACCGCAATGAAGAGTGGCCCCCGCTTGCCACAACTGGAGAAAGCCCTCGCACAGAAACGAAGACCCAACACAGCCAAAAATAAATAAATAAAGAATTATTTTGCCTTCCTTACTGAATTACTTATTAAAAAAAAAAAGACCAAAACTTTAATATTAAAAAAAAACCCTATTAAATTGATTTTGCTGCTTATATGGGGGTTCATATGGTTAACTCTGAATGCCACTTATATTTTTTACTTTGCAGTACAAAATCATGGAATCATTGAAATTTGTAGCTAGAAGGGACGATTTGAAGCTTGGGGATGAAGTAGTTCAACCTTCTCATCTTATGGGTTAGGAAACTGAGGCCCAGCATCACAGCTGGTAAATGGAAGAGCTTGGACTAGCCCAGCCTCTTCTAAATTATCCTGGTAATAAATGCAGAGCATTTACCTGCTTGATTTTCCTCCCACCCCTCTACCTTCTTAGGACACTCCCTTCAAAGGGGATTGTATTGACTGTTAAGTGAAAAAAGTCAGTTCATATCTAATTGCTGACATATTCCCTGGTTGTTAAATTAAATCTTCGATGTACGTCTATGTTCACACGTTGAGAAAATGAAATGTAACTTGGTGAACCTGTTGTTTACTCTTGATTTCTTTTTGCTTTTCCAGGAAACCTAAAGATTTTCCGTGATGACTCAGTGTTCTGGGTGACCTTCTCTTGTATAGCTATTCTCATTCCAGTGGTTTTCATGGGCTGCCTAAGAATAGTAAGTGTCATCGGGTCAGTTTATTCATCCTCTTGTCCTGGGCCTTCAGTTGTTTTGCATTTTTATTCACCAGAGAGAGCTGTCTGATGATCTGTATCAGATGATTGATTTTTAAATAGCCTTGTTACTGTGAAAGCAAGAGAAGTTCTAGTTACGATGACCTAGTTACGATGTTTTTTCCATCAAGTGATGCAGGTCATCCCTCTTTTGACAGCAGAAGCAGAGAAGGTAGGGCTTACAGTAATGCAACAATCTGCTGGATTGTTCATTTCAGCCGTCTCTCCAGAAGAATGGTTCTTAATCTACTTAGAATTTATTGTTGAAGTTCTTTCACAGGGAAGATATTTTCTATGATGAGGGAAACTTTTACCAACTGTAGGTGTTGAAGATTGTTTTCAGTTTATATTTTCAGGTAACCTTTATTCAGCTGTAAGACTTGGTCTCTCTTCACATGCTCTGAGGGAGAAGTGATTCCCTGGGATTGAGGCCAGTGACCAGAGTTAAAGACTATTATTGTTCTACCAGAGGTGCCGCCTAAACGCTTCTGCTCTTCCACAGCTGAACATACTGAGTTGTGGATTCATTGGCGCCTATTCGGTGGTCTTGGCTGTTGACAGTTACATGTACACAAGCCTTTCCTACATCACTTTGAACGTACTGAAGAGAGTGCTCCACGTGGATTTCCGCAGAGCTTTCATAAATGTGCCTTTTCAAACGAATGGTAAGACTCTAAATCTGAGAACCAAGTGATAGTCAGATAGGAATATTGGCCCACCTGTGCTAACAAGAACTCTTGGTAACCAGATTGAAAGATTGAAAGAAGATTAACTGGACAATAGGAGGAAATTCACACCATCCCAATGCTGTAAGAGCCCTGTGTTAATAACTTATGATCATAGGAATGAAGAATTTAAATTTGTAAGGTGGCTGAAAGTCATACTTCTAAAAATCTAGTAAATGAACTTTATTAAGAAATTTCTAAGCCAGGATTACTAAGGTTTACCTGGTCAATTCCCAGTTGTAAGAAAAATGCTGAGAATAAAGCTGTTTGGCACCTTATGAGTTGGGGTGGGGTGAGGGGTGAGAACGACAACCTGATTTTTTTAAGCTATTCCCTTGTTTTCCTCCTATAAAGAAGCACGTCATTTGCTAATCAAAGTGAATTTGGTTTTCAATCAGTAGTTGTGTTTTTCCTCAATTATAAGAGTCTACCCGTTAAAGATTTTCCATTAACTTTTTGAAAAAAATGACTACTAAATTAAATGTTCACGAAGATGATAAGCTATGTTGGTTTCAGAAATGTTAGAATAGCAAGGATGGAAAAGCAGGTCTTAGAATTGAAGATACATAAGCACCATTGTGATTGTTATGAACGTTTAAGGGCAAATCTTTCCCTCTGCTATCCTGAGCCTGCCCTCATTATTTAAGAGGGTGATGGTAAAAACCTTGAAATCCACATGTCTTGGAAGTTTGACAGTACTTTGCCAAGCCTTCTGCTAGAAGCTCAGTACAATTTGTTGAATCTTTTCATGCATTTCTGTATCCACTCTATGAGTGGGGTGGGGTCCCATATAGGGTGGGATGGCAAGAAAGAGCATCATGACGTTCCAATGATGTACATTTGTGAGATCACTGCCTTTCCCCCCACCTTTGGAGAAACACAGCAAACAACAAACAGCTGTGTCTGTGGGCACTAGTCATAAAATACTGGAATGCCAAGGATCCAAACAACTGATTCCTTTACAACCTGTCTGGACTTTCAAATGCCTGTAATTGGAAACTCCTATTTTAAAATATAAGTCCATAGCTTCCTCACTTATTCCTTGGCTGGTAAGGGAGGATATACATGTATGTTTGGACCAACTTACCAGAAAGTCTAATATTAACTGAGAAAAGATGATAGAGATTGAGGCTATGAAATGTTGTCTTCGATCCGTGTTAGGTTTTAAAACACAAGATTCAAACTGTGCTTCTCTACCGTTCTTTAGACTTTATTATCCTGGCAGTATGGGGGATGCTGGCTGTAAGTGGAATTACGTTACAGATTCGAAGAGAAAGAGGGCAACCGTTTTTCCCTCCCCACCCATACAAGTTATGGAAGCGAGAGCGTGAGCGCAGAGTGACGAACATCCTGGACCCCAGCTACCACATCCCTCCACTGAGAGAGAGGCTCTACGGCCGACTAGCCCAGATCAAAGAGCTCTTTCAGAAGGAACAGCCAGCCGGAGAAAGGACGCCCCTGCTTCTGTAGATGCGGAGGGCTTGGTCAGTGCCATCTTGAAGTACAACCCAGGTACCGCCTCAGATTGGGTGTTGCTGCCTTGCTGCTTCAGCAGTCTCTGGGGCAAGTCTGCTAAGAAACCAGCTTCTGTGTCCGTGCTTTGTACAGTGTTGTGGTCTCCTTATTGATACAGGGCAAGGGTATACCAGGGGGATGACAGTAATTCTAAGTGAGAGGGAGAAAGATGGCCAAAAAGTTGGTGGTAGGGAGGTTTTCCCTTATTATGAAATACTTAAGAAATTACCTTTTGGTTTATAAATATATGTCAACTTATTCCATTAAATAGATACGCTTAAAAAAACAAAAAAGGAACTTGAAAACAATGGTTCTCCTGTAAAGCCCTCGTGTGTTTTTTTTTTTATAACACCTTGAACAGTTCTATCACCTGAGTCTGTCCAAACTCGGGGGCCAGGGCACGGAGGGTGGTTTAATTTAAGGGTGGGACTGAACTTTTATATGTCACTGTGTTTGGAGCTTTGGGAATTTGAAACTGGGCCTTTGAACTTCAGAGTACAAAACAGGGAAAACTAACTTATTTTCTTACTAATAGCAGTCTGATTACTTAGTTGCATCTTTCTTAGTATCATATATTATCAAAAAGTACCCTTTTGTTTATGGTAAAATACATATTTACCGTATCGATCATTTTTTAAGTGTATAGTTCAGTAGGTACCCCTCGTCTTTGCCTTTTGTTGCTTAAAATGGTAATTTAAATAGCTAAATTATTCCAATTATTTGAAAGTAGGTCCATTTATGTAGATAATAGAGCTTTTAAATGGATGATTTATTTATATTCCAGATTAAAAAATGGCCTTTTTTTTTTCTTTCAAGACCTTTTAAAATAGTGTTGATAGCTGATCTCTAATTGAAACTGCATGCGATGACATATGAATTGTTTTATTTTTAGGAGACAAATTGGCTCCTAGCTTCATCCATAATCCCATTAATATGGAAACCTTTAAAAATTTTGCATTTTGTAGTTCTTTCTGCTAAATTAGTTGTTAGAGCATTGGCACAGCTTCAGAAAATCTGTGCATGAAGCCTTTGTTTGTCCTGTCTGTGTTGTAAAGCGCTGAGGAGGGCATCAGGAAGGACTCAGGTGTTTAATAGAGCTGCTTTCAGTGACTTGGACTCTGTAAGGAGAGTCCCTTCAGTTTTGACTTTGTTCCACCACAAGAAAGCGCCCGATGCCCTGGGCTGCATCCCTTCTCCTCACGGCCTTTTAACTGTCAGAGCCTCTGCCGAGGAGGTGCTGCCTTGCATTTGGAGCTGGGGACTCTGACGTGCCTGAGTGGCCTTGAGGTCGGTTGTGGTTGTTGCATTCCCATTTGTAAGTTAACCGCTGTTTAAATGATGCTGCTTTTCAGAGGTTTTCAATGGACAGTAGGTTTCTGAAGTTTCGGGTAACTGGAAAATTTTCAACTCGCTCTTAAAAGTGTTCTGGTAAGGTTGAAACAAAATGAAAAAAATGTATGACTAATCATTTCTTGCATTGAAAAATTATACACAGGTGTTTGTTTACTATTTATTTTGTACTCTTCACTGTTTATATAACTTCAAAAACACTTAAACTTGAAGAAAAAAATGTGTTTTTTTAATAATTCACTGTAGGGATTCTGGATTCTGCTGTATTGTTGTAAATTCTAACAAAGTTATATGGAATATGTGTGAATTTTTTCCTATACCATCAAAATGCACTGCCAGTAAAGAGTATAAAGACAAAACACACTTTCTTGGAGGGGGGAGACAAAGTGTTTAAAATTTTTCATGATAATTTGTGAGTAATAAGTCTGTATAATTTTTTAATAATAAATACCTATTTTGAAAAAATGCTAAGAAGTCTCATTATTATAAAATTCCTATAAAATTTTTTACCAACTGTATTTTTGTACCAAAGTAACAAGACATGAGAGGACCGTTTCATAGCTATAAAAACAGAATTATTTAATCTGGACAAACAATTCTTTATTTAAAAAGTCAGTTTAAGTATAAATGGAATGATAGGAAATGAACAAAATGTGGGATAATGTGTTAAAAGTTATATATATCCTTTGGGGCTTCCCTGGTGGCACAGTGGTTGAGAGTCCGCCTGCCGATGCAGGGGACATGGGTTCGTGCCCCGGTCCGGGAAGATCCCACATGCCGCGGAGCGGCTGGGCCCGTGAGCCATGGCCGCTGAGCCTGCGCGTCCGGAGCCTGTGCTCCGCAACGGGAGAGGCCACAACAGTGAGAGGCCCGCGTACTGCAAAAAAAAAAAGTTATATCCTTTGTTAAAAGGAAAGCTGATGTCTTTAATGCATTAGTTTGTGTTGTCTTTAGTACTTCAGTTGTGTCAAACAAGAAAAATAGTGTTGCTGGAAACTTGGTTCTACTATTTAAATGTTTTGGTTCTGATTAACCTATTGTAGATTAGCTACTAGGTTGCCAAACCACAGCAGCTAACCGGTGCTATAGACCAGTTGAGTTCTATGTAAATTGGGATAGAAAACTGGTTCTAACAAAGAAATTGCTAGACTGTTAGACCAGGAGTGAACTTCAGAGATAATGTTAACTGATCTTAACATGTTATCATGTTATTTTATACCTGAGGAAATTCTTAACCAAGGAGTAAATTATATGAAGTCACAGTTATCAAATAATAGTGCCCAGACCAAAATTTGAGAACTCCCTATCCAAATGTGCTTTATACTCTGTCATAATGAAAATGTAATTCTTTGATTATTTTCAGTTTTCTTCTGTTGGTGAATTGGTAGGAAGCTCCTATGCTCCTAATATTGCCATGATCTCTACTTTTGGAGAGTTATTAATTTTACACAGTGAAAACATGTTTTTCCAAGTTAATTCTCTGTGGTCGTGGACCATTTCCTATTCATTACAAAGTACATGATAGATACTTAAAATTTCCAATATCCTTAAGTATTTCTCCACAGCAGCATTTGTAAAGAATTTTATGGTATAAAGTTCACTCCTTGATGATGTACTTGATACCTGTTATTAACCTTCATTAAAACCCCAGAAATCTTGGCTCATCTCCTGAGAACTGGGTGGAGGCTTTCCCATTGTGCTACACAGCCCTTCTTGGGAGGGAGGCTACCTGTGTTTTCCTTTTTGCTATGGGCTGAGTTGTATTCCCCCCTCCCAATTCATACGTTGAAGCCCTCACCTCCCAGTACTTCAATATGTGACTGTATTTGGAGAGAGGGCTTTATTAAAGAGATAATTAAGTTAAAATGAGGCCGTTAGGGTGAGCCCTCATCTAATCTCACTAGTGTCTTTACAAAAAGATTAGAACATACAGAGACCCTGGGGCAAGGTACATGTGAGGACACAGAGAGAAGGTGGCCATCTGCCAGCAGAGGAGAGAGGCCTCAGAAGAAACCAGCCTTGATCTTGGACTTGCAGCCTCCAGAACTGTGAGAAAGTTTCTGTTGTTAAGCCACCCAGTCTGTGGTATTTTGTTATGGCGGCCCTAGCAGACTAGTACACTTTACAAGTCCTTTTATCCTGATGGTTGATTGAAAGACATCTGGGCACTCTGGCCACTACGTTTGCAAGGACCACTCTTTATGAAATTGAGGTAGAGAGGGGCTCAAGTTTAGCGGAAACTTGGGCTTACCAGGGACTACCCCATAATCATTACACGGGGGAGGCTGGCAGTTCTGGATGAAGCTACATCAGCACCAGGGGCAACATTTTAATAACTGAAATACAATGAATGGTAATAGTCTGATTTCGATCTCACCTTCACTCATTCACTCAATATTTTGTTGAGTTCCTAAATGCCAGGCATTGCCTTGGGGCCTAGAAGATGACAAACAATACAGGCCTGGTCGCTGCTTCAGGGCTTAGAGTGTGGTAAGTGAGACAGATACTAAAATAGTTACAGAAGAAGTAACAATATGCAATGAAAATCTCCAACGGAATTGGGGGTGGAATCTGAGATGCCAGGGAAGAATTCCTTGAGGAAGTGACATTTAAGTGGAGATTTGGAGGAAGAGCAGGACCACAGGAGGCTCAGTGCATTCCATGTAGTGGAGGAAAAGCACCAACAAAAGCCTGGAGGCCTTCCCTTCTCATTTTGGAGGTGCCCCAGTGGAGTCTCACTTGTATGCCCACCAGTCATTATAGCCCTTCATTTTGGTGCTTGGTGGGAATCAGCTCTCCTATTCTCAGCTTTTGACATTTTGAGCAGTTGATCCAGACCAGGATGTTGTCAGGTTTTGTTTTGTTTTCTTTAAAATCGAGTAATAATTGACATATCAACATTGTATAAGTTGAAGGTGTACAATGTGTTGATTTAATACATTTATATATTACAATATGATTATCATCACAGCATTAACTAACATCTCTTATCATGTCACATAATTATTTCTTTTTTTGTGGTGAGAACAGTTAAGATTTAGTTTATTAGCAACTTTTAAGTTTATAATACAATACTGTTGACTATAATCACTATGCTGTATATTAGATCTCCAGAATGTATTTATCTTCTAGTTTTAAGTTCATACCTTTAAACGTCTCCCCAGTTCCCCTACCCCTAGCCCCTGGTAACTACCATTCTGCCCTCTGTTAGTAGGAGTTTGGCATTATTAGATCACACGGATGAGTGATATTGTAGTGTTTGTCTTTCTCTGCTGACTTATCTCACTAAGCATAACGCTCTCAAGGTCCATCCATGTTGTCACAAATGGCGGAATTTCCTTCCTTCCCATGGCTGAATAATATTCAGTTGTATACAAATGCAACATCTTTATCCATTCATCCGTTGAAGGACACTTAGATTGTTTCCCTATCTTGGCTATTGTGAATAATGCTGCAGCTGAAGTAAACTTGGGAGTACAGATAATTTTTCAATATCCTGTTTTTGGGATTTTGGGATATACAGAAGTGGGATTGCTGGATTATATGGTAGTTCCGTTTTTATTGTCATTCTTCTCTTCCTCATTAAATTTTAACTGTACTACAAAACTGCACAGAGCACACCTTACCTCTTTATTTACCTTTCTTTTTCCATTCCTTCCAAGACCTAGAATTTAACAATCATTCCCTGGCAGGTAGGTCAGAACTTGAGTGACCCACAAGCTGTGGCCCTCGGAATCATTCTTTCTATTCCAGAGTCTATACATACGAGGATAATAATATACCTGACTCTACTGCCCCTAAGGGTGAATTCCTTCCCCTGGAAGGAGGTTAAAGAATGGCCACAATTTTTTTCTTCTTGAAGTCCTTAAGGGTGAAAAGGCCTATTCTGTCTCTCATGAGGTTCTCATGGCTCCTCCTGTAATGGCTTCTCTCTCCCAGACTAGCTTGAATGTGCTTGCCCTGCCTGCACTCATGGTGCAGGATGGATGATCTGGGAGCTTTGAGGAAAGGGCTAGAGGATAAGAGATGAATGCAGCTGCAAGAAGCAAGCGAGACACATTACTAAGCATGCCTTGGCTCCCCCATTCTCCATGGGCTGTGTATTCAGGAATTGAACCAGTTCTCAACTTTTAAAAGTAAACTAGCTGTCTCATTTGGAAACCATCCGTGTATCAAAATTCCTTAAAATGACTAAAATATATGTATCATTAGGGCCGGGCTTAAGGTTCTAGGGCAGGGGTACCCAACCCCTGGGCCACGGACTGGTACCAGTCCATGGCCTGTTAGGAACCGAGCTGCCCAGCAGGAGGTGAGCAGCGGGTAAGCAAGTGCAGCTTCGTCTGTATTTACAGCCGCTCCCCATCGCTCGCATTACCGCCTGAGCTCCGCCTCCTGTCAGATCAGCTGCTGCATTAGATTCTCATAGGAGCGCGAACCCTACTGTGAACTGCGCATGCGAGGGATCTAGGTTGCGCGCTCCTTATGAGAATCTAAAGCCTGGTGATCTGAGGTGGAGCTGAGGCGGTGATGCTAGTGCTGGGGAGCGGCTGCAAATACAGGTTATCCTTAGCAGAGAGGTTTGCCTGCACAGAGACCACAATAAATCAACTGCTTGCAGACTCGTATCAAAACCCTATCAGTGAGTGGCAAGTGACAATTAAGCTGCATCTGGTGGCAGGCTTTAAGTCAGAATCCGACACGTATTTTAGTCCTTGCTTGGCCCACCCGTTATTTTATTTACCACTTCCATCTATGCCTCTTTCCCACACTGCGCACTTGTCTCAGTCACAGTTTTGGTGAGTCCACAAGCGAATCCTAGCCAAAGTGAGTAAAAACCAAACGTCGCTGGAGAGCTTCTTTGAAAAGGGGGAAAGACCCAATGGTGAGACAGCGGAAGGCTCTAAGACTGCCAACAAAAAGGAAGCTGCATTTAAAAGAAAATACCGAGAGTCCTACTTAAATTACGGGTTCATTGCAACAGGTGATTCACGTCCTCCAAGCCCGCTTTGTATAATATGTGGTGACCGGCTATCCAACAAAGCCATGAAACCTTCAAAACTGCTTCGCCACATGGAGACCAAAGACCCTGCATTAGAAGACAAGCCTTTGGAGTTTCTCAGAAGAAAAAAAACGTGAACACGAAGAACAGAAGCAATTGTTAAAGGCCACCACTTCCTCAAATGTGTCTGCACTGAGAGCATCATTCTTAGTGGCTAACCGCGTTGCTAAAGCTGAGAAGCCCTTAGTATTGGTGACGAGTTGATCCTGCTGCTGCTAAGGACGTTTGTCGTGAACTTTTAGGAGAGGCTGCAGTTCAAAAGGTGGCACGTGTTCCTCTCTCGGCTAGCACCGTAACTAGAGGAATTGATGAAATAGCAGAGGATACTGAGGCACAATTGTTAGGATTAATGAGTCACTGTGGTATGCAATCCAGGTTGACAAGTCTACTGATGTTGACAACAAGGCAATAATGCTTGTTTTTGTGCGATATATTTTTCGGGAGGATGTGCGTGATGATATATTATGTGTCCTTTTGTTGCCAACCAACACGACAGCTGCAGAACTATTCAAGTTTTTAAATGGTTACATAGCAGGAAAACTGAATTGGTCATTTTGTGTCAGTATATGCACAGATGGAGCGGCTGCCATGACTGGACAGCTTTCTGGTTTCACTACTCAGGTCAAAGAGGTCGCTTCTGAATGTGAGTCTACACACTGTGTCATCCATAGAGAAATGCTGGCTAGCCGAAAAATGTCACCTGAACTTAACCTTTTGCAGGATGTGATTAAAATTATCAACCACATTAAAGTACATGCCCTTAACTCACGTCTGTTCACGCAGCTCTGTGAGGAGAAGGACGCAGAGCACACACGTCTTCTCTGATACACAGAAGTGAGATGGCTTTCTGAAGGTAGGTCACTGGCCAGAGTTTTTGAGTTACAAGAGCCGCTCCAGAGATTTCTTTTCAAAAAACAGTCACCACTGGCAGCACATTTCAGTGACACAGAATGGGTCGCAAAACTTGCTTACTTGTGTGACATGTTCCACCTGCTCAGCGACCTCAATCTGTCACTTCAGGGGGGAATGACAACTGTGTTCAAGTCGGCAGATAAAGAGGCTGCATTCAAAGCCAAACTGGAATCATGGGGGTGACGAGTGAACATTGGGATTTTTGACACGTTTCAAACATTAGCAGAGATCTTGAAAGAGACTGAGCCGGGGCCTTCTTTCTCCCAGCTGGGGCATGATCACCTGTCTCAGCTTTCAAAAGAGTTTGAGCATTACTTCCCAACCACAAAAGACCCCTGAACTCGGAAGGAATGGATCCGCGACCCATTTGTGAATAATCGACTTTGTCCGTGCTAGAAGAGGATCAACTGCTAGAGATCGCAAATGACGGCGGCCTTAAAGGTATGTGTGAGACAACTTCAAATCTCCATACGTTCTGGATTGAAGTCAAGCCGGGATATCCTGAGATTGCCACAAAAGCACTGAAAAGCCTGCTTCCATTTCCAACATCCTGTCTTTATGAAGCAGGGTTTTCTGCAGTGACGGCGACCAAAGTGACATCACGGAGTAGACTGAACATAAGCAGCACACTTGGATGTCACTGTCTCCCATCACCCCCAGATGGGACCATCTAGTTGCAGGAAAACAAGCTCAGGGCTCCCACTGATTCTGCATGATGTGAGTTGTATAATTATCTCATTATATATTACAATGTAATAATACTAGAAATAAAGTGCACGATAAATGTAATGCGCTTGAATCATCCTGACACCATCCCCCCACCCGACACCCCCGCCGTCTGTGGAAAAACTGTCTTCCACGAAACCGGTCCCTGGTGCCAAAAAGGTTGGGAACCGCTGTTTTAGGGGACAAATTTCAGGGATGGGATTGAAGGCCTTTCTCTGAAAAAGAAAACAAAAAATGCACTCTCTCATTTTGCTTATTAATGTCGGAAGGTTTTTCCAACAGAGGACAACTTCCCATTCCACAAGTAGAGCTACTCAACCTTTCTTCCAAACCAGCTCTCCCTCCTGAATCCCTTCAATGATAGAGACCAGTGATTTTCTTTCTACTGAATAGAGATGGTTTTCACCTCTTGTATTCTATATATGCTAGCGTCTGCATGAGCTAGGAACAAAAACCTTATAATCACGGAGGTAGGTCTTAAAATGAACATATTCTAGGGGACGTTAGTATTTGAGAAATTCATTCACTTGCTCTCACATCAGCCTTTGGTTTGACAGGCCAGAAGTCTGAAATCAAGCAGGGTTGGTCCCTTCTGGAGGCTCTGAGGGAGCCGAGGTCATTCCATACATCTCTCCTAGCTTCTGATGGCACCTCATAAACCTTAGGGTTCCTTGATTTGCATAACCCTCTGCCTCTGTCTTCACATGACTTTCTCCTTGTGTTTCAAATCTCCCTCTTTCCTATAAGGACAACAGTCATTGGATTTGGGGCCCATACTAAATCCAGGATGATCTTATCCTGAGATCCTTAAATCTGCAAAGACTCTATCTGCAAATATGCTCTCATCCACACGTACAACAGGTTAGGACCTGGGCATACTTCTGGGGGACACTATTAAACCCACCACAGATGATCAAAAGGTCTGCCGAGTCAGCAATAAGTTGCTGGCCAATTCCTAAGAAATACAGATAGAAGTTGTTGCTAAGTACTAAGTTTCTGGTAAGAAAAAATAAACTTGGAGACCATACCAATTTTAATCGCTCATCTTTATTGATAAAATAGGTTCCTAGTAGTACATATTCTCAGACACAAATTTTAAGGTTCTGCTTAAAAAAAAAAAGTATGGGATAGAACACTGTTGCTATATAATAACATAAATGTCTTTAAACACCAAGTTCTTAAACTAATATCCAAGTAAGAAGACCAAGAATAAATTAACTCAACTTATTTGTTTACAAAAATAATTATTTATCAAGTAATGTTTTATAATAGAGCTGCCCCAATGAATTGCCTCAGACTTACTCTCAATTGTGTAGCTTATTTCAGTTCTGACTTGGGATAAAAACTCTTATGAATGAATGTGCCATCAAATTAAAGGATACTTTCCCAAAAACCAATAGAAAAGTTTAAAAATAAAAACTGTCACTTGTTTATCAAATAACAATTAAGGCCTCTGAATGAGAAAAGAAATCTATTTAATGTTTGGGCCATTAGCCCTTTTCTATTCAATCAGTCCCATCAACCCCACTTACCCCAAACTTAAGATAAAAAATTCCGAAGTGAAAAGTAGTTTTGAATTTTACCAATATATGAAATTATACATAAAAGTTACCATGTAAATATTACTTTAACATATATACTCCAAAGTAGAATTTTCTATTGTGCTGTTTTTAATATATATTTAATATGAGTACAGTATATTTAATAATCATATTTGACACTCTTACCTTTTCTTCTATAATCATGACAGAATATGAAAAATTTAGATTTCAACTGATGTTAAAGCACGTTTCTATTTCTAGCAGCTTTTAAAAATTTATATACTGGATATGTATTCTGTAAAAAATAAAACAAATACTTATAAATCCAGATTTCCCCCTCACCACCCGCTAGCCCTTTGACTGAAAGGTTACAAGAAACATCTTGTAGGTTATGAGAACCAGGTGGAACTTAAGAATAGATCTAGAAAAAAATTTTTTTTTAATTTTAACTTACTGTTTCTATATGTCTTAAGCGTAATTACTTAAGGGGGAAAAAAAGGGTTTTGAGGCAGAGGAATTCCCAATTTACTTTGAAATTACCATACTGATCTTGCTATATCAAACATTTCAACTGTTAGCTAAATGAACTACATAATATCCTTAAAGATCAACCGGAGAAGAAAAAATCTCATCTTAATTACTGATTTAGAACCAAAACTTATTCTTTCAAAGAAGTAGTTTAACCTACTAAATATGTCTCTTATAAGCTCTTCTTTCTTAGAAAGTAGTACTCCTTCTCTTTCATTCCTGAAATATTTCATATACTTAAGGAAATCATGGACAACTGTTAGCTCAGTATTAATTAGGATAAATTAACAAAAATTAAATTACCTCTTTTATTTATGGTGTATATAAAACATTCCTAAGTTTTTCAAACTGAACTTTCTTTGACAAAAATTTAAATTAAGGAGAAGGTAGGTAGGCCATCATTAAAGCTGAAGTCTCATGGTACATAAGCTACTTGTTAACTTTCACCATACAGGGAGGATATGCTTTAGTATGACGATTTTCCATTCACAACACTGTGGCAAAATTTCTTTTTTAAAATTGGGATGTTTCTATTAATTCCCAGACATTTGTTGGGGATATTCATATGTATCCAAGTGTCAACCAGAAAGCCAACAGCACTGCTGAAAGCTCTTGATACATTCAGCAGTCACTGTGAAAATCTTGAACTTGTTCACCAATTAACAAAGGCTTAGTTTCTATTTTTCAATTATAGTTTGGAATAACGTCTATGACCATTAACTATGCATTTTCTTGTTGCTATCTTTTAAAAATGTCATTGCCAGTGCACTGTACATATTATAAAAAAAGTAAAACAAAGGGCAGCTTGAGATGGATTTTTCTGTTAATTCATTCACAGACTTAAAAGCTCTTCAGCTCTTCCTCAGACTCAGGTCACTATTGGTCACTAATGCTGACAAAGATGTACTTTCCGACACATCATCTTTTCTAAGATTCAAAAATGATTCTCGAGTTATTTGAAGGATCTCTCTCAAGCCTTTATTTTCTTGCTATAAGAAAGCACAAAAACAAAGAAGCAGTCACCAAGGTGGCTACAAGAGTACAAACGTATCTTAAGAAAAGCCAAACATATGAAGGTATGATAAATAAAAAGCATGTACTGTAATTGGCAGAAATGTATTAAATGATATGTGCAGCTGAAGTTGACAACTTGAATCCACAGAACACTTTTTTAAAGAGGTAGGAATCACGTATTCAATGTCTTCCACCACAGAAAAGCCTTTTTAATTTATGCAGCGGTAACTGTAGACAGAACCTCAGAAACAGCCTTATTTTATAATCACAGTATAGAAAATCACAGTAAGAAAATAACACCTAGATTTATATTTGTGTAAACTCAGAAAGTCTGAATAATACCCTGGGGCTAAAAGCTCTCAGTACTTTAGTAATTTTATTATTTCCATGATAGCATGGAATGCAGGGCAAGCCCTGGTTTGCTTCCCTCACTGGAATTTAACAGCAGCAGGGCTGGCTGAATAGATTGTGATATTTCTTAAGAAGGAAAGTTAAGTGACCAAATCTAGCACTGGTAAACAACTTTGCCTTTGCCTTTTTCTAGATTAGTTACTGCAAGAAATTTTTAGACATTTAAAAATAACTCTCATAATTTATTCTCTACTGCTCTGTCTTTTGGTCTTACTTTCTAAGTTTCAATGGTATAAATAAAGCAGAGATCAGCAAACTTTGGCCTGGCTTGAGTGAGGCCTGTTATTATAAATTAAACTTTACTGGAACACAGTTGAGTCCAATCTTATTTTTTGTGTGTATAGCTGCTTTTTCATTACAATGCCAGAGGTGAGTAGCTACCACAGAGACTGCCTGTTTGCAAAGCTTAAAAGATTTACTATCTGGCCTTTTACTGAAAAAGTTTGCTTACCTTTGTTATAAAGAATGAGAGAACTTTGTACACTTAGAGAAATCATTTTTGGCCCTCTATAATCAATTTCTCCACCATGATTTCAAAATAAAGGTTTTAAAAGTATAAAGGTCTCCTCTACTGATTTCAGTTATTCAACAATGACTTGTGCTTTTGCTACCACAAAATAAAGGACAGATGCGATAAAAGCTTCTATATTCCCCAGAAAAATACAAGTGGCCAAAGAATATGATTTGTGGACTGAAAACATTTCTCCCTGCATCACTGTGATCTCTAATAAAATAAAGATATTAAAAAAATTACTAAGCTGAAGAAGTATATTCACCTAATAACAGAAGAGACACAGGATCAAAAAAAAATCAATTTTCTCAATTACTGGTATAAGTTTACTATTGATCCTAGACTCTTGCATTACTATATAAATGGTCTTGCATTATACACCCATATAACCAGTATCCAGATTAGGAAAAAGAACATTAATAGTATCCCAGAAAGTGTGTGTGTATATATATACATACATATACATATATTATTTTTTAAGCTTTTTTGGGACCTTTTTTAAAGTCTTTATTGAATTTGTTACAATATTGCTTCTGTTTTTTTAATGTTTTGGTTCTTTTGGCCACGAGGCATGTGGGATCTTAGCTCCCTGACCAGGGATCAAACCCGCACCCCCTGCATGGAAACTGAAGTCTTAACCACTGGACCACCAGGGAAGTCCCCAAAAGGATATATTTTAAAGTGGGATATATTTTCTGATAAATGTTTGTATGGACAGTTTTCACCCACATGTGCAATTTAAAATTTACCTCAAGTTGAAATATTCGTTCCTGTTCCCTGCAACCCTGTTGCTCGTCAATTTCAATGGCTTTCCTCATTACCGCTGCCATTTCAGTTATCTGGTCAACATGTGCTTGTAATTCCTGAAAAAAAAAGAGATGGACGTTGTGAATCAGTGAAATACTTTAAAAAAATTTTTGGATCCTCCCCTTTTTATAAAATCTGCATTGCCACTTAATATGAATGTAATATCTTTACACTGCCATTTAACATAAATGTAATATATCAAACAGATATTTACAAGAAAGTTGACTGACCATGAATGTGCTTTTGAAGTCAGATTTCTGTTAGGACTAGGATTAAGGATAAGCAGCACAGTATATCTAAACCCACAAACAAGAAAAAGACTCATTTCACATTCCTCTCACCACAAATGATCAGAAACTTTTTCTCTTCTGCACCTACATACCCCATTGACCAAAGTAATGGGAAAGATAAGCATTCAATCTCTTTTCCTCACTGAAGTCTTCATGATTTAAAAATATCTTCTGTATTTTCCATGCCTAAAAATTCATCTCAATTCAATCCAGAACCTTTTCTAGATTATAATCCTCATTGAGAGCAGGAACTGTATATTGCTTATATTTGCCTATTATTTAATGTTAGGAACATAATAGATAATAAGTATTGAGTAAAATGAACAGAGTTCTGCTTTTAAGTATTGAATATTAAGTGGCCTTCCTTGCAAACTGTTCAAAATATAACTTTAGTATAAAATAGACATCCACATTTGTTTGGCACAGCAAGCAGCATAAATTTCTTCCAATCTCATTCTCTTATTCTTTTTTGCACACCTATGATGAGCCAGGCACTGTGCTAGGTGACAGGAATATGAAGCCTGTTAAGAAATGTTCCCTGATTTCAAGGAGCTTACAGTCAATGAAACAGACAGACAAAAGGTTTATAACCAACAAAAACATGAGAATAATACTTTTTTAAATGAACAACTTCTATAGACCATTGTTCACTAGCAATCGAGGGTCATTTTGTTATACTAAGGACAAAACTTAAATATAAAAGTTAATAGCTCCCCAAATAAACACTGTCTCTTAAATAGTTGTATATACTCTGTTTGTAAAAAGGATTTGAACAAGACCCCCCAAAACCTACAAAACTAGTAAACTATGGAAGGAATATAATAGAGAACAAATAGGAATATCTTTAGCAAACCACATATTTAATATCTTCTTAACCAACAAAAATACAGATCCTTATTTTAACACAATCTATAAAAAGCGAGTACGCAGGAAGAAGTCAAAATAAAAGATTACGCTGTCCAGTATGGCACTATTTAAATTTAAATTACTTGAAGTCAAATACAATTTTAAGAAATTAACAATTCAGCCCCTCAGTCGCACTAGTCACACATCAAGTACTTAATAGCCACATGTGGCTGGTGGCTTCCATATTGAACAGCATAGATAAAGAACATTTCCATCACTGCAGAAAGTTCTACTGGACAGCTCTGGATTAGATTATGATAGCAAGAATGATATCAAGACAAACATCTGTCGTATTCTGTAGTAGTTTAAACAAAATGATTACAATCCCTCCCACTGTAAAGGGAGCCTCATGTTTAAAAGCAAGTTAAGTATAGGCAACTGCAGCAGCAAACTGAATAAGGGTAATGAGTAAAAGTTGTGAATACCAACAGCTTTCTCAGCTTATGATTTGGTGTCTTATGGCACTGACCTAGGTTAAACGACTACAAGGAAGCAGATAATTACTTGCCTTGAAAACGAAAGAAAACAAGAAAGTACTAAATTTTTCAGGACAGTCTGTTTTAATAAAATCATCGTAAGAAAAAACCCCCAATACTTCAAACAGAAGTGTATTTTTATAGGTCTGGTTCCTGGATGGTTCACTTAGTACAATAAAATCTTCAGGGAAGTGTCATGGATCTCTTAATAGGCACGAGAAGGCAAGACCTGTGCTTTCAAAACTCTTAAAGGCAAGAAGTGCTAGCAACATAAACCTTGCACTGTCTTGAAATGCCTTTCAAGAAAAAAGGCTTGTATATAGATTATAAATATATAAGGGGGAAAGGGGCGGGTGGGGAGGGGTTGCGGGGCTGGGGCCTTGCTTCCCCTCCTCTCCCCTCCCCTGGTCCCCTATCCCTGGGGCCGTTTGTTAAAAAAGAATAATAAAAGGATTAAAAAAATAAAATAAAAAAAAGAGAAAAAAAGGCAGTTAAAACACAATAGACACAATGGAGAGGGTACTACTGTACTTAATAACACCTAAACAAAGGCAATTTTATTTTATTGTGAACTCAAGCTGAAGGACTATAACTATCGAAAATCTGAATTAAAACAGTTCATTTAACAGTTTGATTGAACAGAAGTTTTAGAAAATCAGATTAAAATTATTACCAGGAAAACATCTTTGATGTCCAGCAAGAGGATGACCGTTTGAAGCCTACTAAAATTTTGCATCTATAGCTAACAAGAACAATAACATGAAAGGCTGGCCCGAAGAACCTTTAAAGCCTGCAATTATCTAACAGGCTATGTATCATACAATACACAGAGAATTGATGACAGACTTAAAGTTTCTATACTGAGTATTTTTGCAAGGCTATGAAAAGCACAGCGTTTTTAAAAGCAGTTTCATTTATTTGCTGAATTAAGTTGGGAGGAGAATTCAATGTAAAAGAACTTTTTAAATGGACCCCCCTTCCATCCACACCCCAAAAGCTGACTGTTTTATTTAGTGTACATTCTGATTTGCTTCCAAGTGCCTCCTCTGCAGTCCATGTTGAGGTGCTTCAAGGATGTGTCGAGATGCATCAAGGAAGAATCCTTCGGAGTTGTTACGATGCACCATGTCAATCTGTAGTACAGAGTCATTATAATGTTAATACGGATATTATCCGTAATTTAAAAACTGAATGAGTGTTAGTTCATGCGTGTTAGCCAACTGTTTGAAATGTTTGTTTTTTTAAGATTTCCAAAAAGGTAGCAGTTCAAAAATAATGTAAAAATGAGTATTTGAATGAAAATGAGTTCTCCTCAAACTGTTTATTGGTTTTTAAATGTGTGCTCAAAAACTTCTAGGTGAGGACAAAGTTCTATGTTACAGTAGTTTCAAAAGGGTCTCTTACTCCAAAATGCTGTTACGTGTAACTTTGTTTATTACCCCTAAATGTGTTATAAAATTATTTTTGTGTTTAGGCATATCAGAGCACTAGTACCTAAACATACCTTGGAAGCTCATATTTATCATACAAGTTTCTCTGCTCACCCACTTCTGCTTGTTGACCCCAATAATTAATTCAAGGCTAGATTTAGATGGATTTGCTACCTTTCCTTGCCACTTTCCCAGATTCTCCTCATGAGAACTAATCTTGCTTCCTCTAGTATTCCAGTAATAATTCAGATCTCTATTTTAGGATTCATCACATCCTACCTTATATTAGATAATCATGTTTGTGTCTGTATCTCCCAATACACTGAAAGCTTCTATGGTAGAGTAATTAACTTATTCATTCATCTTATTATTAATAATAACTAAGCCAGTGCAAGTGTTAATAAATACCTGTTTGAATCAAAGTGTCTCCTTTTTGTTAATAAATATCTGTTTGAATCAGTGTCTCCTTTTTGGGAAAAATCAAAATCACAAACATTAATATGTATTAGTTAGAATTAATAACAAGTAACTGAACTGTCATTTCATGGAAGGCAAGAATCAGCACTTAGATGAAGAATTCAATTGACATAATTGAAAAAAGATGATTTACAGCCATCTTAAGAAATGTTTAACTTTGCTAATTAATAAAACAGCTGTGATGAGTGGTAAAATCTAATGTGTTTTAGAAAACATTTGCTTCTGACATAGCTGCTACCACAAGAGACTAGCTAGCTTCAGTATCTTATTCTTAAGCACTAGTTTGCCGGAGCATTCTCTTTAGATCTTAAAAAATTTAAGTTGTTAAACATAAGGGCCTTTTGGAATGTCTCAAGATTATACTTATTTTACCAATAATTTTAAGTCAGTTCATATTTGTACCTTAAAAAAACCTCTTAAATTATATATTTAAAATTAAATTTTTTATAATGATCTCATTAACAATAGATACAGTTTATAGTCAAAAGATTGCCATTTAACTATCCAAGGTTTCCTTTTGGATAGGAGATGAATAGCATAATTAGATAGTATTAAAGCCACATTTATTTTTACTATTTTACTATTTGACACAAGAGCTGTCTATTACTGACTTCCTTAATATGTAGAGTTGAATCTACATATTAAAGCAATTCACTAGGTATTTAATTTTAATAGAATTAATAATTTAAAAATACCTACAAGCACCAAGATGGAAGAAATATAACATTTTAAGGAATCTAAAAAGTGTTTCAATAATCGAGAAAGATAAAAATGTTATATGAATATTTCTTAAATAATATTAGTTATAACTAATAGTTAGTTCACCATTATCCAATACAGATAATGGCCTAGTAGTCACAATCTATTCTAATATTTTTATTTCACACCAGCAGTTAAAAATCAGTTTAAAATAAAACATAAATGGAAAAGGACTATTCTACCTGTTTTCAAAACAGTTGCTAGCAAACACAGGGATCAGAATGAGTATGATGAACAGCAGGAAAAACACTAATTTCTATTAGTTCAGCTCTGTCTCTAGAAATGATATTAAGTGATATGTGATGGAGGAGGGGGTGGGGAGGCAATATATTTTATATATACATAAATATATACATATATTTGATATATATATTTCCTCTCCCCCCCACCATGGCACTTCCATTAATAATCAGGAGTATCTATAGTCTGGATGAATCAACCTCATTCAGAAAATAGTCTTAAGAAAAACAAATCTACCTTTAGCTGTTTTCAGATTTTTTTTTAAGTGTTAAGCATTTAATTTTCATTTTTGCAAGAGATATCAATACACAAATTAAAAGAAGTATTTCTTACAAGCAGATAACCTTATAAAAATAATTTGATCTGAACAGACTTACCTTTATTTCCCAAATAAAGTTTATTTTTTAATATATATTAAAGCTACTAGGGAAGAATGGGAGTTAGAAGAGTAAATCAAACAAAATGACACATAACATGAAAAAAATAAGGAGAAGAAAATGTCAAAAAGAGAAGTATTCAGTATCATGTAAGTAAGATTCCTATGATTTTTTAAAAATCTGAACACATGTTAACCAATTGTCCTTCTTTTCTATTTCAAATTATATTTACAAAAAGGATTACCTTGGTGTGCTGCTCTTTTAACTTCATTATTATCCCTGGATCATCTTTTTTGCTAGCCATTAGCAATCTAAACATTTGCTCTCGATACTTGCTCATTATAAGTTCCAAGGCAGACTGATGTTCTTCCAGGGATGTACGTAATTCTATCAAAAACAACAGTATATTTTATTCAAACTTGAGTTCAGGATGTACAAAGTATTCTCTTCCACATTACACTTATCAAAAAAGCAATTTATAAAGGGGGTATTTTAAAAAGAAAACATGAGGTACAAAAATCTAGCCACATGGAAATAAAGGATACCAAATGGAGTCCTTTATTCTCAAAATGACCATTTTAAACTCATTTTTTGAGAAATCATTTTAACAAATATTTACTGAACAGGAATTAAGTATCAGATCATGCTCTATATTAGGAAGACCAAAAGGCCATAAAGCTCAGAGTCCAGTGGAGAAAACAAAACATAAATAATGAAAATACAACGTGGTAAGTGTAGAGTGGAGCTCTATCCAAATACATACAGAAAGTCCGTGAGGAAAAATTGGTGAAAGCTTCACAGAAGTATAGTATTGAGATCAACTTGCATTCCCTGAAATGAAAAATAAATGACAGGGCATTCTAAGCAGGGAGGCATGCAACTGGATGGTGTGTCCGGGAAATCGTTCAGGGTGACAAGAGCAAAGGTTTCAGGAGAAGAGAAGTATGGGAAGAATACAAAAAAGAAGGCTTGGAGTCGACTTTGAAGGCCTCTGGATAAGGAGATAGTACACAATGAAGGTTCTTAAGCAAAAGAATAACATGATCGGATATATTTTTGAAAAATCAATCTGATGCCTGTGTTGAAGATGGATTGGAGGGAAAAGACACTGAAATCAGGGAGACCAATGAGGACAGTTCAGGCAAGAGACTATGAACACCTAAGCTGTAGGCCAAAGTGGTGGGACTGCCGAGAATGAAACTGAGTTATTTCATAGGTAATGACAATGGTGCAAACTGGATACTGAGGGTGAGAGCCTAGATCCAAGTAATGTAGACATTCATATGTAGGACAGGATAAAGAGCAATAAATATCCTCTCTATCTGGGGAGCTACCTTGATCACACGCCTCTTAATCACCACATCAGAGCCTTTTGCCCTCAGCTGTCTATGGTTCTGGTTCTGCATGGGTTCCAACTGACTTCACATGGTAGCAATCTGACTTCAGGCTTCCGCCTGGCTTCCGGCTAGCACCGTGCACCTCTGCCTTCCACCCTTGAGTTACATAGCACAAATGAAATTGCCTTTCATAGCTAAGCTAAAAAAGTTTTATTACTCAGTACTGAGAGTACTGGCTGACACAAGGGAGGAGATGTAGAGTGTCAGGTCCATTAAAAATATGCCATCTTAATCCTCATCCAAATCTGAGAAGAGGATATTATCCATTCCATCATCTGGATGGAGAAACTGAGACTCTGCAAAGGATAAAATATTTCTCCAATTTAATAAAATTCAACTGTAAAAAGAGTGACGAGTGACCCAGCAGAAACAAAAAATAGATGTGTGATAGCAGCAAGAATGGAGAAAAACTGAAGATGGAGTGGGTCAGGGAATGTGTAGGTATGGCCGCTAATCCCTGGGTGCCTCAACATTCCTTGCTGTTTCCTTCCACACTCCTGAAATAGTGCCTTCACTGCCTTTTCCTCAAAGTCCCAGCTAAGCATGCTGTTTCCTAGTGGAACCCTAAATAATACAGCAGCCGTGTGGTTGACAGGGTCTTGGTGCTCGGGCCTGGTGTCAGCTGGGAGAGCTGAGTTCAGGACATTGGACCACCAGAGACCTCCTAGCCGCACGTAATATCAATTGGCGAGAGCAATCCCAGAGATCTCCAATCTCAACGCTAAGACCCTGCTCCACCCAACAGCCAGCAAGCTCCAGTGCTGCACGCCCCATGCCAAACAACTACCAACACAGGAACACAACCCCACCACTAGCAGAGAGTCTGCCTAAAATCATACTAAGTTCACAGACATCCCAAAACACACCACCGGATGCGGCCCTGCTCACCAGAAAGATAAGATCCAGCCCCGCCCATCAGAACACAGGCACTAGTCCCCTCCACCAGGAAGCCTACACAACCCACTGAACCAACCTCACCCACAGGGGGCAGACACCAGAAACAACGGGAACTATGAACCTGCAGCCTGCAAAAAGGAGACCCCAAACACAGTAAGTAAAGCAAAATGAGAAGACAGAGAAATATGCAGCAGATGAAGGAGCAAGATAAAAACCCACCAGACCAAACAAATGAAGAGGAAATAGGCAGTCTACCTGGAAAAGAATTCAGAGTAATGATAGTAAAGATGATCCAAAATCTTGGAAACAGAATGGAGAAAATACAAGAAACATTTAACAAGGACCTAGAAGAACTAAAGATGAAACAAACAATGATGAACAACACCATAAATGAAATTAAAAATTCTCTAGAAGGGATTAATAGCAGAATAACTGAGGCAGAAGAGCGGATAACTGACCTGGAAAATAAAATAGTGGAAATAACTACTGCAGAGCAGAATAAAGAAAAAAGAATGAAAAGAATCGAGGACAATCTCAGAGACCTCTGGGACAACATTAAACACACCAACATTCAAATTATAGGGGTCCCAGAAGAAAAAGAGAAAAAGAAAGGGTCTGAGAAAAGATTTGAAGAGATTATAGCGGAAAACTTTCCTAACATAGGAAAGGAAATAGTCAATCAAGACCTGGAAGTGCAGAGTCCCATACAGGATAAATCCAAGAAGAAACATGCCAAGACACATATTAATCAAACTATCAAAAATTAAATACAAAGAAAAAATATTAAAAGCAGCAAGGGAAATGCAACAAATAACATACAAGGGAATCCTCATAAGGTTAACAGCTGATCCTTCAGCAGAAACCCTGCAAGCCAGAAGGGAGTGGCAGGACATATTTAAACTGATGAAAGGGAAAAACCTACAACCAAGATTATTCTACCCAGCAAGGATCTCATTCAGATTCGACGGAGAACTTAAAACCTTTACAAACAAGCAAAAGCTAAGAGAATTCAGCACCACCAAACCAACTTTACAACAAATGCTAAAGGAACTTTTCTAGGCAGGAAACACAAGAGAAGGAAAAGACCTCCAATAACAAACCCCAAACAATTAAGAATATGGGAATTGGGCTACCCTGGTGGCACAGTGGTTGGGAGTCCGCCTGCCGATGCAGGGGACACGGGTTCATGCCCCGGTCTGGGAAGATCCCACATGCCGCGGAGCGGCTGGGCCCGTGAGCCATGGCCGCTCAGCCTGCGCGTCTGGAACCTGTGCTCCGGAGAGGCCACAACAGTGAGAGGCCCGCGTACCGCAAAAAAAAAAAAAAAAAAAAAGAATTTGGGAATAGGAACATACATATTGATAATTACCTTAAATGTAAATGAATTAAGCGCTCCAACCAAAAGACATACACTGGCTGAATGTATACAAAAACAAGACCCATATATATGCTGTCTACAAGAGACCCACTTCAGACCTAGGGACACATACAGACTGAAAGTGAGGGGATGGAAAAAGATAGTCCATGCAAATAGAAACCAAAAGAAAGTTGGAGTAGCAATTCTCATATCAGACAAAATAGACTTTAAAATAAAGACTATTACAAGAGCCAAAGAAGGACACCACATAATGATCAAGGGACCAATACAAGAAGAAGATGTAACAACTGTAAATATTTATGCACCCAACATAGGAGCACCTCAATACATCAGGCAAATGCTAATAGCCATAAAAGGGGAAATCGACAGTAACACAATAATAGTAGGGGACTTTAACACCCCACTTTCACCAATGGACAGATCATCCAAAATGAAAATAAGGAAACACAAGCTTTAAATGACACCTTAAACAAGATGGACTTAATTGATATTTATAGGACATTCCATCCAAAATCAACAGAATACATGTTCTTCTCAAGTGTCCATGGAACATTCTCCAGTACAGGCCATATCTAGGGTCCCAAATGAATCCTTGGTAAATTTAAGAAAATTGAAGTCATATCAAGTATCTTTTCGGACCATAACACTATGAGACTACATATTGATTACAGGAAAAAAACTGTAAAAAATACAAACACATGGGCAAAACGATACGCTATAAATAACCAAGAGATACCTAAAGAAACCAAAGAGGAAATTAAAAATTACCTAGAAACAAATGACAATGAAAATATGATGACCAAAAACCTATGGAATGCAGCAAAACCAGTTCTAAGAGGGAAGTTTAGAGCAATACAATCCTACCTCAAGAAACAAGAAAAATCTTAAATAAACAACCTAAGCTTACAACGAAAGCAATTAGAGAAAGAAGAACAAAAAACCCCCCAAAGTTAGCAGAAGGAAAGAAATCATACGGATCATATCAGAAATAAATGAAAAAGAAATGAAGGAAACAATAGCAAGATCAATACAACTAAAAGCTGGTTCGTAAAGAAGATAAATAAAATTGATAAACCATTAGCCAGACTCATCAAGAAAAAAAGGGAGAAGACTCAAATCAACAAAATTAGAAATGAAAACAGAGAAATAACAACTGACACTGCAGAAATACAAAGGATCATGAGAGATTACTACAAGCAACTCTATGCCAATAAAATGGACAACCTGGAAGAAATGGACAAATTCTTAAAAAAGCACAACCTTCTGAGACTGAACCAGGAAGAAACAGAAAATATAAACAGACTGATCACAAGCACTGAAATTGAAACTCTGATTAAAAATCTTCCAACAAACAAAAGCTCAGGACCAGATGGCTTCACAGGCGAATTCTATCCAACATTTAGAGAAGAGCTAACACCTATCCTTCCCAAACTCTTCCAAATATAGCAGAGGGAGGAACACTCCCAAACTCATTCTACGAGGCCATCATCACCCTAATACCAAAACCAGACAAAGATGTCACAAAAAAAGAAAACTATAGGCCAATATCACTGATGAACATAGATGCAAAAATCCTCAACAAATACTAGCAAACAGAATCCAACAGCACATTAAAAGGATCATACACCATGATCAAGTGGGGTTTATCCCAGGAATGTAAGGACTCTTCAATATACTCAAATCAATGTGATATACCATATTAACAAATTGAAGGAGAAAAACCATACAATCATCTCAATAGATGCAGAAAAAGCTTTTGACAAAATTCAACACCCATTCATGATAAAAACCCTCCAGAAAGTAGGCAGAGAGAGAACCTACCTCAACATAATGAAGGCTATATATGACAAACCCACAGCCAAGATCATTCTCAGTGGTGAAAACTGAAACCATTTCCACTAAGATGAGGAACAAGACAAGGTTGCCGACTCTCACCACTCTTATTCAACATAGTTTTGCAAGTTTTAGCCACAGCAATCAGACAAGAAAAAGGAATCCAAATGGGAAAAGAAGTAAAACTGTCACTGTTTGCATATGACATGATACTATACATAGAGAATCATAAAGATGCTACCAGAAAACTACTAGAGCTAATCAATGAATATGATAAAGTAGCAGGATACAAAATTAATGCACAGAAATCTCTTATATTCCTATACACTAATGATTAAAAATCTGAAACAAATTAAGGAAACACTCCCATTCACCACTGCAACAAAAAGAATAAAATACCTAGGACTAAACCTACCTAAGGAGACAAAAGACCTGTATGCAGAAACTATAAGACACTGATGAAAGAAATTAAAGATGATACAAACAGATGGAAAGATATACCATGGATTGGAAGAATCAACATTGTGAAAATGACCATACTACCCAAAGCTATCTACAGATTCAGAGCAATCCCTACCAAACTACCAAAGGCATTTTTCACAGAACTAGAACAAAAACTTTCACAATTTGTATGGAAACACAAAAGACCCCAAATAGCCAAAGCAATCTTGAGAAAGAAAAATGGAGCGGGAGGAATCCGGCTCCCGGACTTCAGACTATACTACAAAGCTACAGTAATGAAGACAGTATGGTACTGGCACGAAAACAGAAATACAGATTAATGGAACAGGATAGAAAGCCAAGAGGTAAACCCACGCACCTATGGTCACCTTATCTTTGATAAAGGAGTCAAGAATATACAATGGAGAAAAGACAGTCTGTTCAATAAGTGGTGCTGGGAAAACGGGACAGCTACATGTAAAAGAATGAAATTAGAAGACTCCCTAACACCACATAGAAAAATAAACTCAAAATGGATTAAAGACGTAAATGTAAGGCCCGAAACTATCAAACTCTTAGAGGAAAACATAGGCAGAACACTCCATGACATAAATCACAGCAAGATCCTTTTTGACCCACCTCCTAGAGAAATGGAAATAAAAACAAAGATAAACACATGGGACCTAATGAAACTTCAAAGCTTTGGCACAGCAAAGGAAACCATAAAGAAGATGAAAAGACAACCCTCAGAATGGGAGAAAATAGTTGCACATGAAGCAACTGACCAAGGATTAATCTCCAAACTGTACAAGCAGTTCACACAGCTCAATATTAAAGAAACAAACAACCCAATCCAAACATGGGCAGAAGACCTAAATAGACATTTCTCCACAGAAGATACACAGATTTGCCAACAAACACATGAAAGGATGCTCAACATCATTAATCATTAGAGAAATGCAAATCAAAACTACAATGAGATATCACCTCACACCAGTCAGAATGGCCATCATCAAAACAGCTACAAACAACGAATGCTGGAGAGGGTGTGGAGAAAAGGGAACCCTCCTGCACTGTTGGTGGGAATGTGAATTGATACAGCCACTGTGGAGGACAGTATGGAGGGTCCTTAAAAAACTAAAAGTAGAACTCCCGTATGACCCAGCAATCCCACTCCTGGACATATATCCAGAGGAAACCATAATTCGAAAAGACACATGCACCCCAATGTTCACTGCAGCACTGTTTACAATAGCCAGGCAATGGAAGCAGCCTAGATGTCCATCGACAGAGGAATGGATAAAGAAGACGTGGCACGTATATACAATGGAATATTACTCAGCCATAAAAAGAAACGAAACTGAGCTATTTGTAGTGAGGTGGATGGACCTAGAGTCTGTCATACAGAGTGAAGTAAGTCAGAAAGAGAAAGACAAATACCGTATGCTGACACATATGTATGGAATCTAAAAAAAAAAAAAAAAACAATGGTTCCGACGAACCTAGGATGCAGACGAAGAGGATGGACTTGAGGACGTGGGGAGGGAGAAGGGTAAGCTGGGATGAAGTGAGAGTGGCAATGACGTATATACACTACCAAACGTGAAATAGATAGCTAGTGGGAAGCAGCCGCATAGCACAGGGGGATCAGCTTGGTGCTTTATGACCACCTAGAAGGGTGGGATAGGGAGTGTGGGAGGGAGACGCAACAGGGAGGGGATATGGGATGTATGTATACGTATAGCTGATTCACTTTGTTATACAGCAGAAACTAACACAACACTGCAAAGCAATTATACTCCAATGAAGATGTTTAAAAAAAAAGAGCAATAACTACGATTTAGGCATAATGGACTAGAAATGTCAAAAACTAACTTTAACTGGCTATTTTCCCATTTTATTTATTTATTTATTTATTGACCACGCCACACAGCTTGTGGAATCTTAGTTCCCCAAGCAAGTACTGAACCTGAGCCCATGGCAGTGAAAGTGCGGAGTCATAACTGCTGGACCACCAGGGAATTCCCTATTTTCCCATTTTAAAAAATAGTAATTGGTCCCAAGTTGATAGTACAATTGCAGATTAAAGTTCTCTTTTGATTTGCTATACACAGTGATAATATAGCTTGCCTTTGTTCTCTTGCTGCAATTCTCTGATTTGTCTGTTTTCTTGCTGGATTCCCATAACTAATGTGGACCGTGGCCGATGTCTTGCAACTTCATTAAGTTCTTGAATTTCTTCTTGATACTAATGAAAAGATTTTTATTAAAATGTAAGAGAAAATATTTGAAAATATGTATGATATATATACACACACACACACACACACACACATATGTATATTTGATAAAGAACCCTTACAACTCAACAATAAAAGGAAAAATAACTCAATTTAAAAATGGGCAGACAAGTAAGTTCTGAGGATGTAATGTACATCATGGTGTCTAGAGTTAACAATATTGTATTATATACTTGGATGGTGCCAAGAGAATACATCTGAAATGTATACGCACACACACACACACACACACACACGAACAGTAATTATGTGAGGTGATGGAGGTATTAACTAACCTCATTGTGGTAGGTAATCTTTTCACAAAATATACATATATCAATATATATTGTACACCTTAAAGTTACACAATGTTGTATGTCAAGTATATCTCAGTAAAGCTGGAAAAAATGGGTAAAGGATTTGAAGAGACATTTCTCTAAAGAAAATACACAAATGGCCAATAAACACATGAAAGATGCTTAACATCATCAGTCATTCAGGAAATACAATTCAGTGTAACAAGGAGATACCACTTCACAAAGACTAGAATGAGCTTAATCAAAAAGCAAGTAATAACAAGTGTTGGTGAGGATGTGGAGAAATTGCTCTCATATACTGTTCATGGGAATGTAAAATGATGTGCCTGCTTTGGAAAACAGTCAGGCAGATGCTCTAAAAGTTAAACATAGAGTTATAAGACCCATCCATTCTAATTGAACTAGGTATATACCCAAGAAAATTGAAAACATATATCCACATAGAAACTTACACACAAGTATTCATAGCAGTATTATACATAATAGCCAAAAAATAGAAACAATTCAAATGTCCATCAACCAATGAACAGATAAACACAATGTGCTGTATCCTTATAATGAATATTATTTAGCAATAAAAAGGAATCAAGTACTGATACATGCTACAACATGGATGAAACATGAAAACATTACGTTAAAAAAAGTCACAAAAAGCCACATATTGTATGATTCCATTCATATGAAATGTCTAAAATAGGCAAATCCATAGAGATAGACAGATCTGTGGTTTCCAGGGGCAAGGGAAAGGGAGACCTAGGGAGTAGCTACTAATGGATATGGGCTTTTGGGGTAATGAAGTGTTCTCAAACTAGATAGTAATTATGGTTGCACAGCATGTGAATATACTAAAATCCAATGAACTGCACTCTTCAAAAGGGTAAACTTTATGGTATGGTTCTTAACTCTGGTTGTCAACCCCCCTTTTTTACAACTCAATACCAGATATATATGTTCACTGGAATGCATGAATCAAGGTAGACAGGGATGTATGTAATGTGTTTAGGGCAACAGAGTTGCAAAACAAAATAAGTAAACTTCCTTCACTATTTTCAGCAACTTTGTTAAAAGCAGTAACCCTGGGTTGCTTCCTTTACAAAAGGGATGATGCATTTCTAGAGAGTAAGCTATGAATATATATTTTCCTCCCGTGATTTCCATCATAATATCAGAGATTTTATAATTCTCTTAGAGTTGAAACTCTTTATCAAAAGAGGGCCTAAAATAGTAGCTCACTGTAAAGTTCTTATATACAACAGTAAGGATAACAAGAAGTGAAGCCCTTTTTATTTCTCCTTTAACTGGCAGCATTAAATGAAAAATAAGGTAGCAAGTACAAATGCAGTAACTGCAAAAGGTGGAAACCAGTTATTGCTTTGCATCAGTTTCAAAAACGATTTTATTGTTAAACAGTGTCACCTAAATACTCTTATAAAGAAAAATATTTCTACATTATAAAAGTAGGAGACAGAGGAAAATGTGTGTCAATTATATAGTAAAAGATATTATCTGGTCTTTGTCAAATGTATCTAGACCTAAAAAATTCATACATTTTCCAAACTCAAATGTGCATCACTGTCAGAAAAGTGATCAAGTCTATATGTTTTAGAATATATACTGAATATATACACATATACATGCCAGTTGAACTTGACAAAATTACATTTCAATCTAAAGTAAACTGAAACACACAAGTCAAGCTACTTTTAAATTTTAGAGAATATTAAAGAATAATAAAATACTAATTAAGCAGAAGTTTACAATTCAAGCAACACATAAATGTCAATGACTGCTTTTTTAAAATGGAATCAGCAAGGAAAAACATCAGACCTGCTTCATAGCTTCTACTCGCTTGTTGAGAGCTGTGGCTTGCTCAATCAGAGATTCTGCTGCATCGTCGTGATCTCTCAGTCTTTCAACAAGGGCTTTAGCATCAGCAAGTGCCTTCTCAATTGTGCAACTCATTTCTAAAGGAATATGGATAATTAAAAATGAAAATCAAGATTCAAAACAAAGCTGGCATAGCATCTTAGTTTCACATTAACACAGATATGCTTAAGCTACATCTGTTACTGGATTGCTCACTGTCTCGGAAGAAAAAATATCTAAGAACACCTGTGGTTTTGATTCTGTTAAGGTAGAAGAAACTCAAAAGTGAATTTAAAATAGTCAAAAAATACAATGCATATAAATATATATAATTATATAATTACATATATATATACACACACATATATGTGTGTGCGATCATACATGTATGATTTGCAGACATAATCAGAATGTATTTAAAACACCCTGAATTTACAGTGGGGAAAAAAAGTACACATCCAATGGATACATTTTATGTTTTATAGAAATTGTGCTCTTCATAAGGGCAAACCCTATCAAGTCATTTGTCATTTGTGAAAAAGGTCACTTTATTAGTCTTTATTCTGCAGTCAATGACTGTCAGGTCTCTGACCATAGACCCTTCCTAGCCTCTGCTTGGTCAGGTGACCTGAGACACCATTCACAAATGCACACTACTGACCAGCCAAAGTGGCCTCTATGTGTCATGCTATGCTCAAGTGTCAACCTCCTTCTGGAGGAACTTTGGCTTCTTATATAAAATTGCATTATAATCCTAACTCTTGCACTTTCCTTAGTGAATGGCAAAGAAAGTTTTAACTTAGAACAAAACTAGCCATTATGGGAAACTTCTGAGGTGTTAAAATCAATAATTAATATACATAAAAGGAGCTCAAAAAATTAGGAGGCAAAACATGAAGCAGCCAATAGTTATTGTAGTTTCTTCAACTGGTATGCTGAGACCTCAAAACAAAATTTTTTTTTTTTTTTTTTTTTCTTTTTGCGGTATGCGGGCCTCTCACTGCCGTGGCCTCTCCCGTTGCGGAGCACAGGCTCCGGACGCGCAGGCTCAGCGGCCATGGCTCACGGGCCCAGCCGCTCCGCGGCATATGGGATCCTCCCAGACCGGGGCACGAACCCGTATCCCCTGCATCGGCAGGCGGACTCCCAACCACTGCGCCACCAGGGAGGCCCCAAAATTTTAATCTTAAAATAATGTCTCTCAAAAACTTTAACCTTCTGAAACTTATCATTCTTGAATTTTTCTCTTTCTACTAAGTGTCACCTTACTTTCTATATAAGCTACCCTTTCTTCAAGATTTTCCCAAAAAATAAAATTACACTGTAAAATTACTAGGCCAGAAGACGGGTCTATAGATATTAAATTAAAACTCAGGTATAGAACCAAGTTAAGGGCTATAATGAAGGATTTTCATCAAGTTTAGGAAGACAGAAATTTGCTACAGAATGTAGGACTTATTTAGATCCTACTGCACTGGACTATAGTTCAGTTAATTATTAGCCCCTCAGATAGAGAAAAATGCAGTAAGTACAAAAGAGATTTAAATAACCCAACTGTGTAACATTTTAAAAGAAGGAAAGAAAACACATCAGGCCATTTTAGCAGGCTTTCATTTAAGGTTATATAGCAAAGATTCAAAATTGTAAACTAAATAAAGATGAAAAAACGTTCAAACAGTATTCTTGGTTGTACCCAACAGCTGAAGCAAAGGGTATACTGTGCTGTTATTATAAACAGGTTGAAAGCTGAATAAAAAGATTTAATCAAAATAAATTAAAATGTAAAACTGCCAATCTAGAAAATATTCATGACTAGACATTTCCAGAGAGCTTTAAGAATTAAGCTGGAAACTAATACGATTTCTGTCTCTCTAGATAAAACAACCAAAAGATTTGTCCTCTAATATCTAGGAGATTTAGATAAGCGTACTTCAAAATACTACAAGCAAAAGGGCAATTAAAGGAACCAATGCCTCCTACTGGCTAAAACACAAAAGGACAGCCATTCAAAATCTATCTAAGATGCTGCTCCAAGGGAGACATTAGCCTCCAATAATGCCTTGCCCTTCCTCTAAACTTCCAAGGGGAATAATCTAAAATTATAGATAGGTAATAGTATGGCTTTCCTATTTATGTGGGAGTTACTATATCTCCATATCTCCCATCAATCCCACTACTATAGAACACCAGATTCTTCAGAGTAAAATTTTAAAGTTATTTGTGGAAAAAAAAATTAAAAAGAGAAAAAAATATTTGTCTTACAGTAAAAATAACTGGTTGTAATAGATGGTGAAAGAAAATAAAAGAAACAAAGTCTAGAGAAAGTTATAAAAGATCTGAGAGAAGTAAAGTTTATCTTGATTTAACAGAAAAAGTCAAGTATGAGGAACCTCTGACAGTCCTAGGTTCCAACCTAGGATACTGTTAAATGATACTGTCGGGACTACTATGAGAAGAATACCTCTTTATGCTTTGTAACAACATGACATCTACAAACAATAGATCGGATGCGTTTCCAAATAAAATGCACTAAAGTTCCTATATATGATCAGATGATAGGTGATCTAGACATGAGAATACCTATATTGTGTGTAATTCAATAAGTTGCCCTCTCCCCAGAAGCCATGCTCCCAGAATTCTCTGGGCAAAGGGATCTACAGAGCCCTGAATCTAGATGGCATCTTTCCAGATAATCATAAATCTTTCTTTTTGAAATACGAAAAAGTTGGGACTTCCCTGGTGGTCCAGTGGTTAAGACTCCGTGCTCCCAATGCAGGGGGCCCAGGTTCAATCCCTGGTCAGGGAACTAGATCCTGCAAGGCCACAACTAAAGATCCCGCATGATGCAACAAAGACCCTGTGTGCCGCAACAAAGACCCCGCATAGCCAAATAAATAAAAAATAAATAAAATATATTTTTTTTAGGAAAAAGGGATATGAAAAAGTTAAGCTGTGTTCTAGGGTTATCAACATGACAACATGGCACCAAAGACCCACTGCCTATTAAATCCTATGCTTTGATTCAGTAGCTAAGGCTCACCCTCCCTGCCTCAGAGCAATCACAGGCCTCAACTAAATTAGTCAAAGCATCTTCAGAGTTTATACTAGGTCTTTATACCTAATGTTCCCATATGTAGTAAATCCCAACTGCTAAATGAAAGCACCCTAAATCATCTACTAGTGGAATAATTATGAAATGTACTTTCTCCACTTCATATTACCATCTTCTGGTACAAAACTCTTACTTCAACAACCATACCTACTGGAAGAAAATCTCGTGACTGTGTTCCCATGATTCAAGGAGTGTCCAAGCCCAAAGCAAAACCTTTGAACTCTCTAATACCAAATCCCGACTTTACTGTTTGTTAACGGGTTTTACATCAAACATGGAAAGTGACGTGCATCAGGCTTGATACATGACAGGCACTTCAGTCATACTGATAAAATTCAATTTCTTACCAGAAGCCAAACTCATCAAATGACTTAACTGTGGCCTTCTAAGATAGAGCAACTCGTTAAAATGAAAGAGTAAATACATACACTAATAGCTGAATTGTTTTTGGAATAATTCACTTCTTTAAATGCCGCAAGGAAGTTCCTCAGATATCCTTTAAAAAACAACAAATACATTAACTACTTGATGGCTTGATGCTACCTAAAATAATAAGGTAGAGATGCACAGTAAAAAAAAAGATTCTAAAGCTAGTATCGTATATTACAGATACTACTGAACTACTTTAAAGTACATAGTTATAAAAACATTACTTTTACTAAAAGTCCTATGCAAAGATTTCACGTAAAACAATAAAATCATAAGAAATCCATGGAGAAGTCAAAGATTCCATCACAGACACACAAAATCTGGCCTGCCAAATTCCAGAAAGAAACATGGGATGATCAGGTTATAAAATCCATGAGTATAAGAGCTGACATAATCAGGATGGCTACCTGATAGCACCAGACAAAACCTCGAATGAACACTAACTCATTCCAGTAGAAAAAGATTAGCCACAATATTAAACACTGATGGGAAAATTGCTTGGATGGCAGAGGATATGGCCCAGTACACACCTTATTTATAAATAAATGTATCCGGAAAAACTGTAAAGGTGAAGCGAGGACTAAAACCATTCTTAAAGGACATTTTGAACATCTCCAAGTGGATTTTATAGGGTTGCCCCCCTCTATGGTTTAGGACTACATAACATTCCTAAATATACGAGCAATGTATGGGCTTCCCTGGTGGCGCAGTGGTTGAGAGTCCGCCTGCCGATGCAGGGGACGTGGGTTCGTGCCCCGGTCCGGGAGGATCCCACGTGCCGCGGAGCGGCTGGGCCCGTGGGCCATGGCCGCTGAGCCTGCGCGTCCGGAGCCTGTGCTCCGCAACGGGAGAGGCCACAACAGTGAGAGGCCCGCATACCACAAAAAAAAAAAAAAAAAAAAAAAAAATGTCAATTGTAAACAAACATATATATTGTAATACTAGAGAAATCCCTAAAAAAAGCAGTATGGAGATAAGAGTTAAAATCATAACAGATGAATTAAAATGAATAAAAAGTTTTAATAACCCAAAAGAAGGAGAAAAGGGGAAAGGAACAAAACACTGAGGGTACAAACAGGAATCAAATAAGATGGTGGATCTAAATACAAACATATTAATAACTACACTAAATATAAATGTTCTAAACACATTAGAACATGCAGTCTGATAATCTAATTCTTTAATTAGGATTTAAAACAGGACCCAATTAGATGTTGTCTACACGAAACTCACTTCAAATATGATATAGGTAGGTTAAAAGTAAAAGGATGGAAAGAGACACACTATATAAACACCAATCAAAAGAAAGCCAGTGTACTAATAATAAGTACACAAAAAGGTGCTCAACATGATTAGCCATCAGGGAACTGAAGATCAAAATAACAAGATTCTACTTCATATCTACTAGGCTGGCTATATAATAAAAAAGATAGTAAGTGTTGGCTAGGATGTAGAGAATTTGGAGCTTTCATGGACTGCTGGTTGGAATGTAAAATGGTGCAGCCACTTTGGAAACCAGACTGGCAGTTCCTCAAAAGGTTAAACACATGATCTAGCAATTCTCCGCCTAGGTACACACCAAGAAAATGAAAACATGTCCTTGCAGAAAACTGTACATGAATGTTCATAGCAACACTATTCATAATAGCTCCAAAGTAGAAATAGCCCAAATGTCCAACAACTGAAAAATGAATAAATAAAATGTGATACAGTGAATATTTCTTGACCCAAAAAAAAGAGGAATGATGTACTGACATAAGCTACAAAATGGATGAAACTTGAAAAATTATGCTAAGTGAAAGAAGCCGGTCACAAAGGAGCACATATTTTGATTCCATTTACATGAAATGTCCACAGCATGCACATTCATATAGGCAGAAAGTAGATTAGTGACTTGGCTAGGGTCAAAGGGAGAGGGGGAAGATCAGGGGAATGCGTAGTGACTTAATGGGCATAGCTTTCTGGAGTGAAGAAAATATTCTAAAATTGATTGTGGTGATGGTTGCACAACTCTGTGAATATACAAAAAAAACATCAAATTGTACACATTAAATGATGGAATATTATGGTATGCGAAACTGTATCTCAATAAAGGCATTATATTTAAAAAAGAGAGCTGGTGGCTGTATTAATACTAGATGGGGGACTTCCCTGGTGGTGCAATGGTTAAGAATCCACCTGCCAATGCAGAGGACATGGGTTCAAGCCCTGGTCCAGGAAGATCCCAAATGCTGCGGAGGAACTAAGCCCATGCGCCACAACTACTGAGCCTGTGCTCTAGAGCCCGCCAGCCACAACTACTGAGCCTGCATGCCACAACTACTGAAGCCCGCACACCTAGAGCTCGTGCTACACAACAAGAGAAGCCCGCACACCACAACGAAAAGCAGCCCCCGCTCACTGCAGCTAGAGAAAACCCGCGCACAGCAACAAAGACCCAACGCAGCCAAAAATAAATAAATAAATTTATTTTTAAAAATATATTAGATGAATTAGACTTTAGAGAAAAGAAAATTACCAGGGATAAAAGAGGGGCAATACATAGTTGATAAAAGGGCCAACTCACCAAGAACACATAAGAATCCTAAACATATATGTACCCAACTAGAGAGCTTCAAAATCAAATAAAAACTGAAAAAAATAAATAGACATATCCTCACTTACTGCTGAAATCCTCAACACTTCTTTCTCAGTAACTGATGGAACCAGTACACAGAAAATCAGCAACGATATAGAAGAAATGAACAAACTCCATCAACTAAGTAGACTGAATTGATATTTTATAAAACACTATAACCAACAACAGCAGAATACACATGATTTTAAAGTACACATGGGACATTCACTAGGATAGAGTATATCCTGGATCAAAAAACAAACCTTAACAAATTTAAAAGAACTGCAGTCATACAAATTATGTTCTCTGAACATAATGGAATTAAACTAAAATAAATAACAAAGAGACAACAAGAAAATCTCTAAATCTCTCTAAATATTTGGAAATTAAACAACACACATAAGTAATCCATGAGACAAAAAGAAAGTCTTTTTGGAAATTAGAAAATATTTTGATCTAAATACAAGATATCAAAATTTTGGCATGCATGTAAAGCAGGAAATTTATACACTAAATACTTATATAAGAAAACTAGAAAGATATCAAATCAATTATCTAAGCCTCAACCTTATGAAATAAGGAAAAGAAAAGCAAAATAAACACAAAGTAAACAGAAAGAAGGAAATAATACAAGAGCAGAAATTAATGAAACTGAAAACAGGAAAACAACAGAAAAAAAACCAATGAAACCAAAAACTAGTTCTTTGAAAAAGCAAAAAAAGTTGATAAACCTCTAGTGTAACTGACCAAGAAAAAAAAGAGAGAAGACATAAATTACCAATGTCAGGAATGAAAGAAGGGATATCACTGCAGACTCCTAATTCATTAATAGGATAAGTGAATACAATAATAAATTTCATACACATGAATTGGATGAAATGGACAAATTCTTTAAAAACCACAAACTACATAAAGTCATACAAGATGCAACTATTAGTAATAATTATTATAGCTATAACTATTAAATACCTGTAACTATTCTATAGTCCTACAACTATTAAAAACATTGTATTCGTAGTTAAAAATCTTCTGCCCAAAATCTCTAGACTCAAGTGGTTTCAATGGCAAATTCAACCAAATGGCCAAAATAATTTTGAAAACAAAATTGGAGAAATCACACTTCTAAATTTTAAGACTTACTATAAAGCTATAGCAGTCAAGATGGCATGGTGTTGGCAGAGCCAGTTAGATAAAACAGAACAGAGTCCAGAAATAAGCCCACAGAAACACGACCAACTGATTTTTGAAGAAGGTGTAAAGGCAAGTCAAAGGAGAAAGGATAGCCTTTTCAGCAAATGGTGCTGGGAGACTGGACATCTGCATGCCAACAAGTTAACCCTGAAGTAATTCTTACAATTTTCACAAAAATTAACTCCAAATGGACCATAGATCTAAATGTAAAATGAAAAATGGTAACACTTCTAGAAGAAAAAACAGGAGAAAATCTTTGTGACCTGGGGTTAAGCAAACACTTTTTAGACATGATACCAAAAGCTTGATTCAAAAAAGGAAAATTCAGTAAACTGGACGTCATCAAAATTAGAAACTTTTGCTCTGGCAAACACTGTTAAGACAGTCTGAAAAGACAAGCTATAGACTAGAAGAAGATACAAATCACATATCTGACACAGGACTTGTATTCAGAATACATAAAAACCTCTCAAAACTAACAATAAGGTAATAATCTAATTTTTAAAAATGAGCAAAAGATTTTATCACTTAACCAAAAAAATATATGGATGGCAAAAAAAGCACATGAAAAGATATTCAACATCATTAGCCATTAAAGAAAAGCAATTAAATCCATGATGAGCTCCACTACACCTCTTTTAAAATGGATAAAATAGAAAGCATTGACATACCAAGTGCTGGCACGGAACTCTCACACAATGCTGGTGAGAATGCAAAATAACATGGTTATTTTGGAAAATGGTTTAGCAGTTTCTGAAAAGTTAAATGTATTCTACCATATGACCCAGGAATACCAATTCTGGGTATTTACTGTAGAGAAATGAGTGGATAAACAAACTGCAGGGCTTCCCTGGTGGCGCAGTGGTTGAGAGTCCGCCTGCCGATGCAGGGGACATGGGTTCGTGCCCCGGTCCGGGAGGATCCCACGTGCCGTGGAGCGGCTGGGCCCGTGAGCCATGGCCGCTGAGCCTGCGCGTCCGGAGCCTGTGCTCCGCAATGGGAGAGGCCACAACAGTGAGAGGCCCGCGTACCGCAAAAAAACAACAACAACAAACTGCAGTACATACCTTCCATACAATGAAATACTACTCAGCAATAATATGGAATGAAGCACTGATACAGGCAACAACATAGGTGAATCTCAAAAATATTATGCTGACTAAGTGAAAGAAGACAATCTCAAAAGGTTACATACTGCTTCCATTTACCTGGCACTGCCCAAAGGACAAAACCACAGCGGTAGATAAGAGGGTACATAAGAGATCAGTGGTTGTCAGGAGCTGGGAGTGGGAGTGGGCACGGGGTCGGGGGGAGAAGGGTATGGCACATGAGAGTATTCTGAAATAATGGATAGTTCTGTATCCTGATTGCGGTGGAATCTGTACACGTTAAAATGAATAGAACTATATTGCAAAAAAGGGCATAATACGTTAATTTTAAAACTTAAAAAAAAATCATTATCTGTCCCCAAGGTTTTACCTTTGTCTTTAATTCATCAGCTGTTTATTTGCATGCGTGGTATAAGGAAGATATCTAATTATATTTTCCTTTTCTCACGTGGACAACTAGTTGCACCAGTTCCCATTTATTGGATAGTACGTTCTTCCCCCACTGAACTGTAATGCCACACCTGTTGTATGTTTTTTCAGTAAATGTATGGGTATGTTTCTGAGCTCTCTATTCTACCTCTGGATCTGTTATCTATCTTTACATCAATACGCTGCCTCAACTGTTACAGTTGTAAAGTAACTCTTGCTATCTGATATGGCAAGTCATCTTTTCCTTCTTCAAAAGTGTGTTAGCCTTTTCTCCAACCTAATTCAATCTAAATGGACCTCTAGAGCACTCCAGGGTAAAATCAAACCGCTAGGTGATCATTTTAATTAATTCCAACTGTTGGTAGCTTTCTGAGCCTGAGTAATACAACCTTATACCGAATCTTGCTCATTGGGATAACTGTTATTTCCATTTTATCAATGAGGAAACAGACTCAGGATTTCAAAGGTAAGGAGCTGACTGACAGCACCATGTAGCAAGGAAGGAGCCAAGCTAGTACCAGAAATAGAACTTCTGACCCCAGTCTAGTGGATATTCATGAGCCAAGATGGCTCTCCAGGGCCCTGTTTGCTTTTACCTATATAAAGACTATCCTGGTCTCCTGGGTGGAAAAACAAAGCAAATTCCTTGACCCTACTCCACCAATGAGACTTCCAAAGTATTATATAAATTGCATTTCAAACCAGCAATAGAAAATAAATGGAAGTGTAAATGAAGATGAAAAATAACAAATATTTAATATTTTTCTGCATAACCAATAAAAGCCTAGTACCTATTTTAACCAGCCATCACAGTTAATTATAAGACTGTTAAAAACAAGAAAACAGGCCCCCAAATGCCATGTCACTTATGCTAAGCCCCAAACATCACCAAACCAAGACTTAACTTACAGTTTTGGCCTCTTCCAGAAATGGAACCTTAAATGTGTCAATCAGGAATCACTGTGAGGTAATTTGTCTGACAGATCCCTGCCGTCCCCTAAAGGACAGTGACCTTGTCCCAACCAATCTGCTTTTTGTTAGTATAACTTCCTTGTCCCTTCTCCTATAAAAGTCTTTCATTTTGTACAGCTCCTTGGAACTCCTTTCTGCTAGATGGGATGCAGCCTGATTCATGAGTCGTTGAACAAAGCCAATAAGATTTTTAAAGTTTACTCAGTTGAATTTTGTTTTTTAAGGTGACCAATTAGGCCTTCTGAAACTAGAATTAACATCCACTTTAAAAAACATTCTCTAGATTGCATAATGAAATACTACTATCAAAACGAACTACATTTGAAATTTCTTTTGTAACTATAAAAACATACCTGTTCAGGGAAAGGAATTATAAATAGCAGGTAATTAAAGGCATACCTTTATTAGCATTTCAGAAAAACAGTGACACAAAGTTTCTATGACTCTGCATGTTCATTTCCTGTATGTAAAACCACAGAAAAGTTTAAAATATTTTATAATATGCATTTACTTTGCCACCTTTTTTGAAAACCATTGTGCTTTTCCCCCGCACTGTTTGGCTGGTAACTGGAGTGGGAGGAAGATTGTTTTCCACATTCTCTAACAAGTTTTAAATTTTAAAAGACTCCAGTTTAAAAAAAAAAGATATTCTCAATTTATCTATGTTTAGAGAGCATGTCTTAACTAGTCACACTTAACTAGTGTACTTACTTACATTATCTTCTATAGGTAGGTTCCTATTATAGGTAAAGTTTTTTAAAGCAGTTCCCCGCCCTCCACATTAGCCACATTCTCACCCACTTTACCACCCAAAGACATTCACAGTCAGACTCCTGGCAGAGGGTTCAGAACACTGTGCTGCTGATAAAAGAGAAACCACCCACCCGAGACAGAAACTGCCAGCTGTTAGTTTTAGATTTTGGTTAAGAAAAATTTAAAGAAATTCAAACCACTCTTCTTTCTCCTTTATCCACAAATCCATTACCCTATAGCTGGAACTACACAGAAATACTGTGACCGCTGACATACCACAGAAGTGTCTATCAATGTCAACAATCTAGTTTAAATTTTTTTATTGTTCAGGCAGGTGCCTCTAAAGTTAATTAGTAGATAATATTAACTGACACATATGGAAATATAAAAAGTCCTAGTTTAAAAAGTCCTAGTTATGGCTTTCTTAGAAACTTATAAAGAGATCAAGAAGGAAAACATGTAAATGATAAATCACATTTTTTTTTCTTTGCGGTACGCGGGCCTCTCACTGTTGTGGCCTCTCCCGTGCCGGAGCACAGGCTCTGGACACGCAGGCTCAGCGACCATGGCTCACGGGCCCAGCCGCTCCGCGGCATGTGGTATTTTCCGGGACCGGGGCACGAACCCGTGTCCCCTGCATCGGCAGGCGCACTCTCAACCACTGCGCCACCAGGGAAGCCCAAATTACATACTTTGTAAAAGCATCTTATACAGACATAGCACTGTATCTGAAAGCACAAAAAATTTTCACTGTCCTTGAAAATGATGTAATGAACACATGTTTGGAGTTTTATGAAGCTGCTTTATGAAGAAAATGAATTTTTAAAGTCAGAAGAAACAATTTGAAAGTAAGGACACAGGAGAATTTTTTTTTAATTATACGTTACCTTGGAATTGTGGCTAAATATAAGTTGCATACACCTGTATGTTCAAACAGGTATGACAATTCAAGAAGGACCTAACTTAATCTAAACCAGTTATTTCTAACCTATGGGCAAGGAATCATTGGAAGGGCTGCATGGATGTACATATACCAAGCATGGTCTGTAGTCTAAATGTTTCTCTCACATATATAGTCCACTATTTTTAATAGAGACTAGTAATAATAAAATACAAAAGCATTTAAAAGCATAATAGTCTTTTTGCCACTATGCACAATCTCAACTAACAGATACTAAAAGTACAATTACTTGTGTATTGGTGGTACAGGGTTCCTCATATTCAAAACAGGTCAGGGTTCTTAAAGCTAATATACAAGGTTCCTCTGGCTCTAAAATTCTACACTTTTAAGGATGCTAAGGACTCCTACTCCTATGGTGAATCTTCAGAACTATAACACCTGCTATGTGCCAAGCATTGGTCTAACTTTTGTTACAAAGATGAATAAGACGTGATCCCAGGCTCAAGCTCAAATTAGCGCAAGAGACAGATACTTGAACAGATAATGTTATACAACCTAACAAATACTGCACAAGTACCTTCTCAAGTGCTTTGGGAACACCGTGGTACTATCAATATCATCTGTGGGAGGCTGAGAAGACAATGGTCTATGAATTGGATCTTGAAAGTTGGTTTTTAAAAAAAAAAAGGGAAAGCACATACAAAGGCACTGAGTTGTGAAAGTGCTTGCATGTTTGGAGAAATATCCAGCAGTCTGGCATGACTGGGTATTGAAGTATTTGGAGGAGAGGCAAAATAAGACGAAAAAGGTAGAATGGATTGGAACAGACAGTATAAGGTCCTAAGTGGTATGCTTAACAATTAGGACTTAATTCTATCAGCAATACGGTTATTCAAAAAGCTTAAAGAGGGCTTCCCTGGTGGCGCAGTGGTTAAGAGTCCGCCTGCCGATGCAGGGGACACGGGTTCGTGCCCCTATCCCGGAAGATCCCACATGCCGCGCAGCGGCTGGGCCCACGAGCCATGGCCGTGGAGCCTGTGTGTCCGGAGCCTGTGCTCCGCAACGGGAGAGGCCACAGCAGTGAGAGGCCCGCGTACAGCAAAAAAAAAAAAAAAAAAAAAAAAAAAAAAAAAGCTTAAAGAAAGTATTGATATGAACAGATTTGTATTTCAGAATGGTAACTCTAGGGAAGGATGATGGTGGGGAAATCATCTGGTGAAAGAAAAAGAAATAGCATCGTGCAGTGCAAGTGGAAATACCCAGTCAAGGATGAGCCTTAGGTTCCTAGTTTGGACAGCAGGATGGACACCGGTACCATTATCTGAGATGGGATACATAAAAAAGGCAGGAAGAAAACCAAGAAAAGAGTAGGATTCTTCAGAGGGCAGTTTCCAGACAGTATGGTTATCCATGAAGAGTACCAGGAAAAAAGTAATATTTCTTGGAGGGCAGTTTCAAGAAAGAGGGAATGGTCCTCCATGTCATATGCAAAGAGGTACACTGAAAACTGAAAAGGACCCCTTTTGCATCCCTGCCGACCACCCCCCAACCCCGCCCCACAAACGGTGAGCTCCCAGGTGGGTTAGGCAGGAAGAAAACAGAGAAGGAAGGTGTGTCCACAGGGTTAGGGCCAAGGTTTTTCATCGAACTTTCCGCACCTCAGTTCCGGAAAGAGGTGCTCAGAGCTGAACAAGGACAGGAAGTACCGCGCCCAGGAACTGGCAGCCGGTAGTTCAAGAGGTGGTGCAAAGCACCATCGGGGAAGGAAGCTTCCGACTCCCTATGCCCGCTCTGGTCCCTGGGCTGATTCCACTTACTCTGGTCTCAATCCCTCGCAGCCGTCAGCTGTGGCGGTTAGGACTCAAAGCCTCGGCCAACGGGAACCTATGCACCCAGGGGAAGAGACTCCTCTTGCCTGTTCAGCTTCTTCAGCGAGCAGACGCAGAACCAAGCAGAGGCAGTGCAGGGGCGGCCGGGGTTAATCAGAGGTGCTCAGCCCCATCACTGGCCAAGGGAAAACCCCCGTTCACCGCCTCCGACCAGCGCTCTCAGAGAGCTTCAACCTCGCGAGATTTCCTTCCTCGCGTAACCGTGGGGGCAGAGCCCAGCGATTTTTTTGAGGCCTCTAGCTGACATGCGCGAGAGTTAGGGGCGGGCCTCCCCACTAATCCACCCTCAAACTTTCTCTCGGCCTCTCGCAAAGTCTCGCGAATTTTGCTAGGGGAAACGGGCCTGGGTGGAGAGACGGAGAAGGGGAGATCTGGTGGGCGGGCCTTGCGCTTAGGGGACCGTAGCACCGTTAGCCGGTGCTGTGGTTGGTACTTCGCTCGTGGGGAGGCTCTCAGGTCGCCCGGATCAATTTTCCCAATGGGTGACTGGAAAATTAGGGGGTAGAAAATCTTGAGGGTCGGAGGCATTTTTTTCTTGGCTCCGCCCTCTTCCTGTTAGAGACCTGGGCGTCTGGCCCGCAGAGGGGGAAGGGCAGCTTGGCGGGGCTGCCGAAGAGTGCTTTGCGCACGCGCCAGTCCGAGTGTGTGAGTGTTTGTGTTCACGCGCAGGCGCGCGCGCTCCTGCGTTTAAGAAGCTTGGGAAGGACCGGTGTGTTAGGAGATGAGCGGGGAAAGCATAGTCCCCTGTCTTTGGTACCAGACACTCCTGACTGTGCGCTGACCCTCCCCACCCAGCCAGCAGCCTTTTCCAGAGAGGCTGTGGTGCATAGCCTCTGTTCGTTTTCACTGCAGGACCAGGCACGAAAGTAAGCGAACCTCGATCCTGAGGTCTTCCTTATCCACTCACCTTGTACTCCACCCCCTCCCCCCCCCCCCCAGTTTCCAGCAGAGTGTGTCTAGGTTTCTCAAAGAAGAGTTTTGCATGAAGGGGAAATGCATTGGAAAGCAGGAGAAGAAAATAGCTGGATTGTAAAAAGTCGGTTCGTTTTAATGAACACTTCTGCTGTGTTTACCCTGTGCTTTTCGAATATGGTTTGTCTATTCAGTATAAGATTTTATTAGCGAAGCAAGGGAGTTCTTATAAGAAAAAGTTTCAAAAGTTCCTCCTTCCCACCATGTGATGGTAGCACCTAAGTTTTTCTGTTCTACATGATGAATTACCGTGGTGTTTCAGAAGCTAAGGTGGCGAGTGTGAATTTGAGGTCCTTATCCTAATGCGAAGACCAGATATGCAGTTATCTTAGGAGATGTTTGTTATGTTTTGAGCTTACCTTTTGTTGTCACTCTTTCCAGTTCATTCTTTCTCCCCAATCCCCACCCTTTTTCAGAAGTCTTGAGATTTTTTGGAGGGAAGCCCCCAAATGCTGACTTATATTACTTTAGGGGTTTATATTTGATTGATGTCAATTAGCAAGGATCATCAAAAGTGTGTTTGAAGAGTGTTTGTCGTTTATTTTGTTTGGTATTATGTAAGGGAAACAAATAAGATTCTTTGTAAAAATGTTTTCTTCTGGCAAATTTAAGTTCATTCCAAAAGCAAAAAATATCTGCATGTATTGTAATCTGCCTGTGTCTGGTAGAATGACAGGTGAATATGGTGTAGCTCATCCCTTGAATTGTTACTTTCTGGTCATGACCTCATTAAATCTTGTCCTTTGTTCGGTAAATTTCTTTGACTGCTGATTATTCATGTTCCCTATCAAATCTTGAGGAAAAGACGCATTCGTTAGAAATAATTTAAGATATTAAATGTTACATATAAGATGTTTGGCTAATATATTTTATCCCTTACAGGTTAAAACAAAATGAAGATTTTTTCGGAATCTCATAAAACAGTATTTGTTGTGGATCACTGCCCTTACATGGCAGAATCATGCAGACAGCATGTCGAGTTTGATATGCTGGTGAAGAATAGGACCCAAGGAATCATCCCTTTGGCTCCTATATCTAAGTCATTGTGGACTTGCTCAGTAGAATCTTCCATGGAATATTGTAGAATAATGTATGATATATTTCCTTTCAAAAAGCTGGTGAGTGTGAAGTACAAGTAAAATCATGATTTGGGGGATGTACTTGACTACTTTTTACACTTTTTATATATGACTTTGCTTTAGATTTGACTTACAACTGTTTATTTACTACTTTAAAAGTGTAGTATATAGAACTCCCCTTTGGGGTTAATATATGTATTTAATTGGGGCCAACAACAATAATAACAGCTAACGATTATGGAGCACTTATGTGTGCTTCATATTAACTCCTTTAACTCTTACAGCAGTCCTATGAGGTAGCTACTGTAATTACTGGGACAGTATTCAAAGTGTATAAAACCAGAATGGAACAGACACCACTGAGAACTGTTGCCAGCCTAAGCAGAAGGGATGTTGGCTGAAAGCACTTTGTCAGAATGTGTTGGTATGTTCCATCTGAATATCAGCCTTGTTTATTACTGCCTTGTTGGAGAGGCAGAAACTGAGGTAGAGAGAAGCAGTTTGCCCTGAGTCATGTAGCTAGTTAGAGGAAGAACCAGAATTTGAACCTGGCTGCTTACAGTTTTAGTGAAAGTGTCCTAAATTGCTGCAGGATTTGGCCATATTGTAAAGAATGTTCTTAAGAATGCTAAGAGGAAATTGTTTTTATCAGTAAGAAGAGAAATTGAAGATAGATAGAAACTCCAAGTGTGAAAATTATCTTCAGTTTTCAGAATCCCAACTGTTTTATTTTGGGAAAGTCATTTGGTTAAGCCACAAGTGGATGCTTTGCTTTCTGTCTCATTTGGAGCAGCATAGGCTGGGACCTAGCCTGTTCATAGACCGGCACAGGCACAGCAGTAACAGTAAGGTTGAACACAGAGAGGCTAATATATATTATACATTCAGATATGTTCCAAATTAAAATATAAATTGTTTTAGTCCTTCTGTAAATTGTGTATCATGTAAGGTAAAAAGGATACATGAGAGGAAGCATAATGTAGTGATTTAGCGCACAGGTTTCGGTTCAAGTCCTGGCATCATTAAGCTGCCGGCAGTGTGACCTTGATCTTTTTGCTTCATCTCTCCAAGCCTCAGTTTCCTCCCATGTAAGCATAACACCTCCTTCCTATGATTGTTATAAGATTTCAATGAGGTAATGTGAGTAAAGTGGCCAGTAAAATATGTTCCTGTCAGGTAAGTCTTAGGAGAAAAGGCTGCTTATCAAACTTACTGGGGAAGCAGAATGAGTATTACATGGATAATAGGAAAAAAGATCATGAATTAGATCATATAGTCCAGGGGAAGGAAGTAATCTCACCCTCCTCCCAAAAGGGAACATAGCCATCATTTGATATATTTTCTAATGTATACTTACTGTTATCATCTTACCTGATACTATATTTTGTTTGCATTTTACTTAAAAAAACTTTTTTAAGAAATTTGACAGATACAGTGGAAGAATTAGGATGCTTTTTATTTATTTATTTATTTATTTATTTATTTATTTATTTATTTATTTATTTTTGGCTGCGTTGGGTCTTTGCTGCGCACGGGCTTTCTCTAGTTGTGGCAAGCAGGGGCTACTCTTTGTTACCGTGCACGAGCTTCTCATTGCGGTGGCTTCTCTTGTTGTGAAGCATGGGCTCTAGGCACGCAGGCTTCAGTAGTTGTGGCACAAAGGCTCAGTAGTTGTGGCACACGGGCTCAGTTGCTCCACAGCATGTGGGGTCTTCCCGGACCAGAGATCGAACCCTTGTCTCCTGCACTGGCAGGCAGATTCTTAACCACTGCACTATCAGGGAAGTCCCTTACTTTAAAATTTAGAATAAAGTGCAAATCCATTCTTTTAGCTTTCAATGCTCTAGGTTATATGGCCACTGCTTGTTTTTCTGACCTTATCTCCTACCTCTTTGCCCACTCTGACCTTCACCCTTTTGAGGGTGTGCACCTAGAGGTCTTTGCATTTGCTGTTTGCTGTACCTGGAATTCTCTACCTCCAGCTCTTTCCCTGGCTGGTTTCTTTGGTCATTTTGGATTTCCCTCAGTTGCCACTTCTGTAGAGAGCCCTTCTCTGATCACCCAACCTAAAGAAGCTAAACAACTTCTTTTTCATAGCATTTATCACTCTCTGAAATTATGTTGTTCATTTATTTTTGTTTGTATTCTCCCTGCACTGTCTTACCACACCCTGGAACCCCGGCTTTCCCCACATTGTGAGCAACAGAACTGTTATATTCATCACTGTATTCCCATATCCCTAGTGCTGAGAATAGCACCTGGCCTGTACTAGGCATTCGGTAACTATAAAATGAGTGAATGAATCAATCAGCAAACCAGAACTAGAGACTACACTCTCTATTTATGTTTATGTTATATATATTAAAAGGTATTTATAATAAAATAAATGTTTTCAATATGATGTGATTGAGAAGACTTGGAGTTGAATACTAATTATTTCTTTGAACTCTATTAGGTGAATTTCATTGTGAGTGACTCTGGAGCACATGTTTTAAATTCTTGGACTCAAGAAGACCAAAATTTGCAGGAGGTATGCTTAGATTTTGAGCTGTGGCCATTTTTGAAAATTATCTGGACCTGGTAATACTTCCTTAAAATATAATTAATTTTTTAAATAGGTATAGTATTTGCACATAGTTTTAAAACACCAACTAATATTAAAAGAAAAACAGCTGTCTGTCTTCCAGTCTCTCCCCACTTTCTAGAAGCAAGCTTTCAACTCTTTAGCTCATCTAGTATTTACTTCATATTTCTAAATAACATGTTTTTACTGCTGTTTACAGAGTTCTCAATTTAAACCTCATTTATCATTATTGTCCATGAGGATTTACCTTTTATACTTCCTCTCACCCATGCCACTCTCGCTGCCTTCTTCCCTTCCCTGATTTTCTCAATATTATATCAGAAGTTTTGGTTAGTTCAAAATTTCATGTTTACATTGTAGTGTCTACATAAAGTGTTATCCACTGCTAAGCCAAGTAGTTTATGCGATTATTTCCTTTGTTTTGTGTTTTATTAAGGTTTTATTGCGATGTAGTTGACATACAGCACTGTATAAGTTTAAGTTCTACAGCACAATGATTTGACTTCTGTGTTATTTCCTTTGTTGTACAACTTTTTGGTGTTCCTGGAATTTATCATTTCCTTTTTTTCCCCTTTAATATGCTTAGTTTTCTGAGAATCTATTGCTGCTTTTCCTCATGTCTCTGTATAACTTCTCAATATACTTATCATGAATGTATTAGAATTTTAGTAGTTTGATTTTTTTTTTTCCCCTTGGAAAACTTCTTGGAACGCAGTCTTGGGTTGCACTTTGAACGGGTTGCTTTCTAGGCCTGGTGCAATGCTGTCATCCTCCTTGCTTTTTGTGTGTGTGTGTGTGTGTGTGTGTGTGTGTGTGTGTGTGTGTGTGTGTGTGTGTGTGTGTGTAATCTCTTGTTTTGGTAAAATATAACCTCCAGAATTCTTGTAATTTACCTTACAGTTTATTGATACTTGAGGTATAAAAATTTCAGATTGGAAATAATTTTCTCCTCAAAATCCTGAGCGCCTTACCCCACTGTTTTATAACTCCCAGTGTTATTGTGAAGTCCAGTATCATTTTTCTTCATAATTTCTCTCTGAAATCTTTTAGAATCTTTTCTTTCCCCCTTTATGTTCTGAAATTTCTCAATGATTGGCCTTGATGTTGGTCTTTTCTCATTCATTGTGCTAGGCTTTATATTCTTCAGGAAATTTTCCCGTGTTGTTTCTTTGATAATGTTCTTGTCTTTGTGTTCTGTGTTTTTCTGGAATTCCTATGAATGGGATGTTGGACCTCCTGGATTAAATTCCTTATTCTTTTTCTCACTGATCCTCCCATTGTTGTTCTTTCTGGGCCTTTTACCTATTTCCTTTTAATCCTTATATGGAACTTTTTATTTGATCTTATTTTTAATTTCCAAGAACTTTTACTTACGCTCTAATTTTGTCCATTTTTGTCATATCCTTTTCTTGTTTTATGGGTGTAATTTTTTAATCCAAAGGTATTCGTTTATTTGAAGTTTTCTTTTGATCTCCTTGTGTTTTCAGTGTTCTTTTCATGTTGAGGCTTTTCTTAAATGCCTACTGATATTTAGCTATGCAACCTTATTTAAAAGCAGGGCACTAAACAGCAGGTTAGAAGATCTGCATGTCGTGGAGTAGGTATTGCTGACTGGCCGTCATCGTGATTTATTTAATCTAGTTGTTTTCCCTGGGAGGCCTCCAGATGTCAGGATAGACAGATTGTCTCTCTGAGACTTCTCAGGGTCTCCAGAGAAGATCTTCCACTCTTCCACCTGTATGCTATAAACTTGGTTGTCAGCCTTCTGGGAGCCAGGGGAGAGGGTAGGTTCTACCATCCAGTAGATGAACTTTCACTCGGTCTTTCTGTTTTTGGTCTAGTGCTGTGCTGTCCAATATAGTAGCTACTAGCCATATGTAGCTACTATTGGCTATCAAATAGCTACTATTTAAATTTAAATTAACTAAAATTAAATGCAATAAAAAAATCCAGCTTCTCTGTAGCACTAGCCATGTTTCAAACGCTCAGTAGGCCACACGTGGATAGTGGCTACTGTACAGCACAGTTATAGAACTTTTCCATCATCAGAGAAAGTTCTTCTGGGCAGCACTGGTCTAGTGTCTTCCCCTGACACTCTGCTGTGCTTTGTGGTATCCATGCTTGGGACCTCTCTGGTTCATTTCCTCCAAGGACTGTGATTCTGTATCTGAGGGGTCAGGAAGAGGGAGTCACTTGCATGGGTAGGGTGTGAGTAAGATCGGGAGTCAGGTTGTTCCTTATACTGGCTTCAAGTCATTCAGTTTTCAGTATCTTGCCTCATCCTTGATTTATGTGGTACTCGATGCCTCCAGTTCCTGAACTTCTCCTGGATTCTGAAAGGCATATCATCTTGCCTTTTTCCCCTGTAGGCGCTTAGATTTCAGTTTATTCAGTCTTGCTAAGTCCATTACCATTCCTCCATCCATTTTCATACATTCTTGCTGACATCTCTTGATTGTTCTCTTGTCTCCTCCTCCATTCTCTTCATCTTTGTGGGTTTATGGGGTTATTTTTCCCCCCTTTGGTGTTTCCTTTTTTTGTTTGTTTGTTTGTTTTTTGTTTTTCTTGCTGTAAGCAGGCCTCTCACCGCTGCAGCCTCTCCCGTTGCAGAGCACAGGCTCTGGACGCGCAGGCCCAGCAGCCATGGCCCACGGGCCCAGCCTCTCTGCAGCATGCGGGATCCTCCCGGGCCGGGCACGAACCCACGTCCCCTGCATCTGCAGGCGGACTCAACCACTGCGCCACCAAGGAAGCCCCTGGTGTTTCCTTTTATTAAATTAAATTCATTTACTACAGTTTTAGTGGAGTTTTAGGGAGCAGAAATAAACCCATGCTCAATTCATCAAGTTTATGCTTTTTAAACATGTGTCTAAAGCTATTGAATTCGTGGTAGATTACGTTCTTTTGTGTCGTTTAGGTGGATAGAAGGCTTCCGTCTATTAGGTCCTTCACTGATGAATATGAACATGAGAGACAGGCATTAGTGAAATATTTGAATACATTATTTGAACTATTTCATGTTAAATTTTTTCTTTTAATGGATGCCCTTTAGTGGAAATAATCCCATCCAAATGTGTTTTAATGAAAATGTGTTTCTTACGATGTTTGGTCTTAAAATGTTGTGATTAATATTGTAACATGTAAACATATATAACCTTTTTTTCTTTTGAGGTAACTCACTGAAGGGGGGCTTTTATTGGCTTGGCTTTGCATTTATATCACTCCAGAATGTTCTTTATTCTTTCATTGCTTGAAAAAATATTAAGGATTCCATACATTCCCCCTGTACTATCTTTTTGAAATAGCATGTATTCTGCTTTGTTCTTTCAAGAGGTACTGTGAAAGAAGCCTGAAGCTTCTCTAGTTGTGTATAAATAAAAATAAGTACAAATTTGAATAGATTTTCATTACTGCACCTCTGCAGTGCAGTAAGAGGTATGCATTTAATAATGGGAGCTATACTGATGATACGAGAATTACTGCTTCCTTCTGCTTTCTGAAGGTGAAGGCATATTATATCACACGCATTGCTTTTAGATTATGAACAGAAGGGGAAACTCCAGGTGTGAAGGCAACTATATAGCAAATCCCTAATGTTTAAGATGATATAAAATAATTGACATTTTGTATAAATTATGTATAATCTTGTCTGTGTAAACACATTTAATGTTTAGCTTTGGTTATCTGTGTCACACCTTTCTCTGGTTATTGTGACTGATGATGAGAAGCAATTGAAGTAGATTGATTGAAGAATGTTTGGGCTGGAAGGATTGTAGACATCTTTTGCTTTGACTCCTTCTTTGTGCAGGTGAAGGAACTGAAGCCCACAGGTGCCAGAGGTAGTTTGACTTGCATACCTGGGTCCAGGGCTCTTTCTGTTACAGCACGTGACTCTATCCTCTACAATGTAGATCTTATTACAAAAAATTTATCAGATTTCAGGAGTTTTGGTCTTGTTCTTGTTGGCTAAATTAAATAAAGTTTGAAAGTATCATACTAATGTGGCACAGGTTCTATTATTAGTTTCACTTTCAGATTAGGAAGAAAGCTAGGAGAGTTAAACCAGGGTCACACAATATTAAAAGTCAGAGCCAGAATTTCAGTCCATAGTTATCTGACTCCAGAAGTTAAGCTTTCTGCTGCTTTCCCAGGACCACAACACCCCTGTCCTAAAAAGCAGCTTTTTATTTTTTCTCCTGAGTACCAGGGACTTTTTATAGTCCTATATATACAGTATTTTTTCTTTCATTTTTGATCACTTTTTATGAATAGGTAATACCTATGTAGTTTAAAAATAAATTTTACATATATACTTGCATGTATACATATATGTGTGCGTGTGTGTGTGTGTGTGTAAGTAAAAGCTAAGCCTTGAAAAATTTCCCACTCATCCCCTGTTCCAGTTAGTGCTGTGCTAGAGCCTGGTTATACCAACTTGGGAGAGCTGAGTGTGTGCATCTCCTATCAACTTTACATTCAGTGAAAGCTTGAAAGTAGCGATCATGGGAGTACTTAACCATAGATATTGGCAAACACTACAAATTAGGGTTTTTTTTCCCTTTGGAGAGCTGGTTTACCAGCACATCACTATTTATCCCCACCACTGTTAGTTTTTAATGGTCCTTCCAGCATATCTTTATGCATATATAAAGCAAAGTCCCCACACTTTGTTCTTTTTAAAGAGTGTTTTAGCTATTCCGTATCCCTTGTAATTCCATATGAATTTTAGAATCAGCTTATCAATTTCTATCAATACAAAGAAGTCAGCTGGGATTCTGACAGGGATTATGTTTAATCTTAGTTCAGTTTGGGTTATGTTGTCATCTTAACAATAATAAGTATTCCAGTCCATGAACATAGGATGTTTTCTATTCATTTAGATCTTTAATTTCTTTCAACAATATTTCATAGTTCTCAGAGTATAAAATCTGCATTTCCTTTGTTAAATTTATTCCTAAGCATTTTATTCTTTTTGGTGCTATTATAAATGGAATTGTTTTCTTAATTTCATTTTTGGATTGTTCTTTGCAAGTGTACAGCAATACAATTGGTTTTTGTCTGTTGATCATGTATCCTGCAACCTTGCTGAACTTGCTTATTATTTCTAAAAAATTTCTAATGGATTCATGGATTCCTTAGGATTTTCTACATACAGGATCATGTCATCTGCAACATAGAGATAGTTTTACTTCTTCCTTTCCAATCTGAATTCCTTTTATTTCTTTTTCTTTCCTAATGCTTGGGCTAGAAGCTCTAGTATAGTATTGAATTGAAGTGGTGAGAGTGGATATCCTTCTGTTTCTGATCTTAGAGGGAACACATCTAGTTTTCACTATTAAGCATGATATTATGTATAGGTTTTTCATAGATGCCTTTTATCAGCTTGAGGAAGTTCCCTTCTGTTTCTAGTTTGTTGAGTGTTTTTTATCATGAAACGGTTTTAGATTTTTGTCAAATGCTTTTTCTGTATTTATGGGGATGATCATATGACTTTTAAAAATTCCATTGATATCGTTTGCATTAATTAATTTTTAGACGTTAAATCAACTTTGTGTTCCTGGGATAAGTCCAACTTGGTCATGGTGTTTAATTCTTTTTATATGTTGCTGGATTCAGTTTGCTAGTACTTTGTTGAGGATATTTGTATCCATATTTATAAGATAAATTGGTCTGTAGTTTCATTTTCTTGTGATGCCTTTGTCTGACTTGTGCTTATTCTTGTCAACATGATTGTTTTCCCTTAGCTGATGGCAGCATTAGCTGCTGTTGGGCCTCCTAATCCACGGGCAGATCCAGAATGCTGCAGTATTCTGCATGGTCTTGTTGCAGCAGTGGAAACCCTCTGTAAAATTACCGAATACCAACATGAGGCTCGTACTCTACTAATGGAGAATGCAGAACGTGTTGGAAATAGAGGACGAATAATTTGCATTACTAATGCAAAAAGGTGAGACATTAATCACAGTAATTCTTTCACTGAGGAAATTTTAATATCCTATTGTAGTTTTTATTAAAAAAAAAAAAAAGCAGGGGCAACATGTCAGCATTTAAGGATATCACATGTGGCCTTTCTAATATCGAAACTGCGTTTATCCAGTTCTAAAATATCCAATTCATCTCATTGAAAGCTGTTTAGATTGTTATCACGTAGGTCGATTTGACTTTTTTTCCTCACTAGTTTTTCATTCAATTGGTTGTTTGGTATTGTGAATGAGCACACTACAGACAGTCCTTACTGAAGTAATTTCAAGTGCCTATAACAAGATACTACAGCTGAATAGTGTGTTTAATTCTTTCTCTTACTATTTATTTACTTAAGTTGGTTTTATCTTTTTTATGCCATAGTGATAGTCATGTGCGAATGCTTGAGGACTGTGTCCAGGAAACAATTCATGAACATAACAAGCTTGCTGCAAATTCAGATCAGTGAGTATAATCCATAAATGGAATAAATATTCCATGTTATAGTCATATTTATTTCATTATAATTATTCCAATAATTTTACTGGTAATTGGTACCATTCCCTTGAATTCTCTGCTGGCTCTACAAATTAGTCAAAAACGTATGTTCGATCAGAAACTTCTTGTCCCATTTTCCCTTTAAGTTTAAAATTTTACTTTTTGCTCACCAGAAAGGTGAGCAGAAGGATAAAATAATACATGAATTTATAATGCATATTTTTTTGATGGCTTGTTTTCATACTCTGTATTACAAATCTATAAAATGAGCAAATCATTGGTGGCATTATTCAGTATGTACCAAATCAAAACATAACTAATTATATTGTCTGAATTTTTAAAAAAGAAAAAAGCCACTAAAGATATGTTTGGGACAATTGCTGTGAGGAGTCTATATTAGATCGAGCTACTATTAATTTTCTAGGTGGAGTACTGTTATTATTGTCAACGAGTAGGATTATTCTCACTAGGAGAAGGAAGCATGCTGAGGTATTGAGGAAAGAAATATTTCCTCTGCAACTTACTCCCAAATGACTTAGTAAAAAAATAAAAGAATGTACATCTATTTAGGCATTTATAGTGAAAACAAGTGTAGCTAACAGCTAATTAGCTAATCTATGTTAAGGATATATGGGTGTTCATTGAATAGTACTTTTCTTTCAATTTTTCTGTAGGTTTGGAAATTTTAAAATAAAAAGTTGGCTCACAGATATAGAGAACAAACTAGTAGTTACCAGTGGAGAGAGGGAAGGGGAGAGGGGCAAGATAGGGGTAGGAGTTAAAACTACTATGTATAAAATAAATAAGCTATAAGGATATATTGTACAACATGGGGAATATAGCCAGTATTTTATAGTAACTATAAATGGAGTATAACCTTTAAAAATTGTGAATCACTCTCGTATATCTGAAACTTTTATAATTGTACATCAGCTGTACCTCAATTTAAAAAAAGAAGTAAAATGGAGGGGGCAAAAATAAATAAAATAAAAAGTTGGGGGTAACTTTTTAGTATTACAAATTCTGTATTCTTGGAAATAACTGATTATAGGTAATATAATTTGTTCTTGAAAAACACTAGTAAAAGGGGAATTAATACACAATATATTCATTTTCTCTGTGGCAGCTATCTATTGAAAATTATACCGGAGTATAAGAATTTTCCCTTTATTTTATCCTTCGAATACACAAAATGATCATTTTTGCATTTGAATTAAACTCATAAATTATTCATTAAATGTTCATACAAGTACAGCAGTTATGCAGTCTTTCTGAATATTTAGCTTTTATGTTAATGGTAGTATCTGATTATAGAGACACACTGTTTTCGTATATAAACCTTTTTATAGTTTACCTGCCTGAATTCTTTACGTAGTATGTAGTCTTATATTCTAAGTGAAAAGTTTGTCTTTAAGTCTCATGCAGATTCAGAAGTGTGAGCTAGTCTTGATCCATACCTACCCAGTTGGTGAAGACAGCCTTGTATCTGATCGTCCTAAAAAAGAGGTAAGTGCAGAAGTAATGGAAGAAGAGATCATTGTTAATTATTAATAATAAATGCTGAGAAGGTTTAGCATAAGAATGATCAGGTTGCCAACATTTTCTGATACAAAAATATTTAGAGTTTTGAAAGCAACCTGTATGGCAAAGTACCTAGATTAGTTCTTTAATTGTAGATTTTGAAAGTATTTTGTTATGTTTGCCTGTTGATGTTTATTTTAAATAACTGTGTTCTCAAACCATACACAGTTTGTATTGTTCCTCAAATTTCAGTTACTGTAATGGATTTCAATTGCTTTAATGACTTCTTACTCTGTAGAACTGTTTTTCTCCTCATTAGGAAAACAATACACTCTTTAATCAAAATAACACTCCTATAACAAAGAAATTAACTTTACCTATCCAGAGGGGTAAAAGACTAATTTCCAACCTTGGTTTTACTTTTCAAATAAATTTGAACAATTTTAAAGGAAGAGATGAGTCTGTTGATTGTTAAATGGATTCACATCACATAATATTCTCCATTGGTGGTCTGTGTTTAGAAATACAGATATGTGTGTTTGTATAACTATATTAAATGTGTATGTTCTTATTTTTGTTTTTTAGTTAGCATTACTTAATATAAACATGAAGTATTAACTTAGATAATGATTTTTTTATAGCTGATTTTGTTTTAGGTCATTATCTCTATCATTGTGTTTTATGTGGTTTCCAGTGTAAGCCCATTTTTTGTTAACTTTTTTCTGACTCTTGGTAACATGACATTATGTTGGCTTTACTTTGAGATAAGTAAGTAATTTACTTACAATAAATACTATTACCCTGGAATGGGTAAAATTTTGTTACCTTGTTATAAGTAACTTTTGGCTGCCTTATACATTTCTTGGTGACAAAATATGATGATTGTAGTGATTTTCATTCTTTGTAATAAGTAGTAGTATCTGCAGAGGTTTGTCCTCTCCACAAAATTAATTATTTTTTCTACAGTATTTCTGTGGGGCACTTCAAATCAATTTTGCATATAGATAAATAGAAGTAAAAATGATAAATTAAAATATATATTTAAATCAAAGACTATTCTACGCTAAGTTTCATGAGGACAGGGATTTTGCCTGTTCACTGCTATATCCTCCAGTAGCTCACACAGTTTCTGGCAATTTATACAGTTCTCTTTAATACCTATCTGTTGAATGAATGAATGTATAAAAATATATTACTAAAATAATGATTATGGTTAATTTATGGACCTTTTCCCCCCTAAATTCTCACAAGTAAAAGTACTTAATTTTCATGGGTTGAAGTAAAATATTTAGCACTAAGTTAAAATGTATTAAAGTTTTGTGGGGGTTTTTTTTTCATACCTTTCTATAGTTGTCCCCTGTTTTAACCAGTGAAGTTCATAGTGTTCGTGCAGGACGGCATCTTGCTACCAAATTAAATATTTTAGTACAGCAGCATTTCGACTTGGCTTCAACTACTATTACAAATATTCCAATGAAGGTAGGCAGTTCTTTTTGTTGCTATTTTGAAAGCTCTGCTTTGCTTTTTAAATATTTGATATGTATTATTTATTTTAATGAACCTTAACTTTTTCTTCCCATATCATATTTTCTGTTTTGCTAGCACACATTCAGTGTCTTTGACCAGGTTAGTAAATAATGAAAAGCAACAAGAAAGGATCACAGAACAAAGTGCTGTATTTTTTTTCCTAATAAGAACATTCTCTATCAGTTTTTTGTTTTTAATTTTGTTCTCATTACTTTCATCAAAATATAATTTCTCTCTGAAATGATTACTTTTTCTGTGATTCTTTTCCTGACAGTTGTTATTAGATTTTACTCACTTTGTGTGTTCTAGTAGATCTTTTCTTTCTTATATTTTTGTTCTTGCCTACCCAGTATAAAGGTGTTTGTAACTAATAGGTCTAACTAGGGAAAAATAGTTTATAGTTTTAAACAAGTTTATGATTCTAGCTGAAAAACATATGAGTCTTATGATTTTACTAATGAATTTTCTTAGGAATCTGTTACTGTCTTGTCATTTTCATTATGTTATTTAGTTGCCTAAGACCAGCACAATGCCTGGGCCATAGAAAGCTTCAAATGAATTTTTACTGAGGGGAGTTACATTTAATTGTATTGATTATATTTACAAATATAAAGTAGCCAGTATATCTAAAAATTTAAATTAGCTTTCTCATAAGCCCAGTTTCATTTTTTTTGCCACCACATGATGAAAACTAAATTGCATGAGAAATGTAATCTTTTCATTATTAATTTCCTCCTTATACCACTGGCTGGCTCTTTAATAGAAATTATAGCCTTAACCAATAGAACAGTTTAGGTGAGGCAGCAGTGAACAACTAAACTAGCATGATAGATGTATTTTAATATAATTTCATGAGTTATAAGAAAAATACTCTGAGGGTGACAGATACCTTGCTTTTTAAATTTGACCATAGTTGTGTGCTACTGGTGTGACTCCTCAGTCTTTGTCTTTTTCTTGTAAATAGATAATGTTGAAGTTTCTATTTACTGTTTAGTGAGGACAAGTTACTAAACTTGTTTATTAGTCTGTATTTGCTATTTTATATAATTGGTGCTTGCTAATGTACTATAGGTATTTAAAGATGCTATTTCCTCCTTCAATCAACTATTTTACATTGAGTAAACTATTTCAATTACATCGTATTTGTGTATAAAAAGTATTGGCAGGACAATGCATTCAGAGTAAAAACATTTCTAAAATTTCTAGATGAACCATCTATGTTAATTCTGACATAACATAAGAAAAATCACTACTTTATTACTGATATGTAGCCAGTAGTTTTTTAATGTCGTTTACATTGCTGTGGAAAATTATTGCATCTTTAAATAGATTAATTACTGAGCAAACTGTCCCCTTATTATAGCTAATTATTGTTGGGTATATTTGATCTCACTTTAAGCAAAACGAATAATTACTTCATTGTTTTAAAAACAAAACCAAGTTATTTTAAATTTTGCTTTAAGGAAGAACAACACGCTAACACATCTGCCAATTACGATGTGGAGCTACTTCATCACAAAGATGCACATGTAGATTTTCTGAAAAGTGGTAAGTAAGAGACGTTGGAAAATACTATTTTGTAAGATCTAACATATGAAAGCATATTAACAGCTTTGGGAAGTTCTTGAGTAAATAAACCTGATTGACTTTAGTTCATCCCGTTCCAAACTTACCTGTCAATATCACCCATTAATGGCCATGGAACTAGTGTTCTATTGAATTTACTTTGGGAAAGACTAGGCTAATGGAACAAATACAGACATACCTCATTTTATCATGCTTTGCTTTATTGTGCTTCACGGATGTTGCATTTTTTTACAAATTGAATGTTTGTGGCAACCTGGGTTGAGCAAATCTTTGGCGAAATTTTTTCAGTAGCATTTGCTCACTTCATGTCTCTGTGTCACATTTTGGTAATTCTCACAGTATGTCAGACTTTTTCGTCATTATTTTTGTTATGGTGATCTGTGATCAATGATCTTTGATGTTGCTCTTGTAAATTGTTTTGGGGTGCCACAAACTGTACCCATATAAGACAGAGAACTTATTCCATAAATGTTGTGTGTGTTCTCACTGCTCCACTGACTGCCTATTCCCCATCTCTTTCCCTCTTCTTGGGCCTCCCTATTCCCTGAGACACAACAATATTGAAATTAGTCCAGTTAATAACTCTACAGTGGCCTCTAAGAAAGGAAGAGTTGCACATCTCTCACTGTATTTTTTTTCATGGAAAGGCATTTTATTTTAAATATAGCAGTGTGTACGTGTCAATCCCAAACTCCCAATCTATCCCTCCCCCTCTCCCTTCCCCCCTGATAACCATAAGTTCATTCTCTAAGTCTGTGAGTCTGTTTCTGTTTTGTAAATAAGTTCATTCGTATCATTTTTTTAGATTCCACATATAAGTGATATCATATGATATTCATTTTTCTCTGTCTCACTTCACTTAGTATGATAATCTCCAGGTCCATCCATGTTGCTGCAAATGGCATTATTTCATTCTTTTTAATGGCTGAGTAATATTCCATGGTATATATGTACCACATCTTCTTTATCCATTCTTCTGTCACTGGACATTTAGGTTGCTTCCATGTCCTGGCTATTATAAATAGAGCTGCAGTGAACATTTTGGTACATGACTCCTTTGGAATTACGGTTTTCTCAGGGTATATGCCCAGTATGGTGGGCATTGCTGGGTCGTATGGTAGTTCTATTTTTAGTTTTTTAAGGAACCTCCATACTGTTCTCCATAGTGGCTGTATCAATTTACATTCCCACCAACAGTGCAAGAGGGTTCCCTTTTCTCCACACCCTCTCCAGCATTTATTGTTTGCAGATTTTTTGATGATGGCCATTCTGACCAGTGTGAGGTGATATCTCATTGCAGTTTTGATTTGCATTTCTCTAGTAATTAGTGATGTTGAGTATCTTTTCATATGCCTGTTGGCCAGCTGAAGCTATGTCTTCTTTGGAGAAATGTCTCTAGGTCTTATGCCCATTTTTTGATTGGGTTTTTTTTTTTTGATATTGAGCTGCATGAGCTGTTTGTAAATTTTGGAAACTAATCCCTTGTTGGGTCGCACTATTTGCAAATATTTTCTCCCATTCTGTTGGTTGTCCTTTCGTTTTGTTTATGGTTTCCTTTGCTGTGAAATGTCTCTCACTTTAAATCAAAAGTTAGAAATGATTAAGCTTAGTGAGGATGGCATGTCGAAAAGCCAGGATAGACTGAAAGCGAGGCCTCTTGCACCAAACAGTTAGCCAAGTTGTGAATGCAAAGGAAAAATTCTTGAAGGAAATTAAAAGTGCTACGTCAGTGAACACACAAATGATAAGAAAGTGAAACAGCCTTATTGCCGATATGGAGGAAGTTATAGTGGTCTGGGTAGAAGATCAAACCAGCCACAACATTCTCTCAAGCCAAAGCCTCATCCACAGCAAGGCCCTAACTCTCTTCAATTCTGTGAAGGCTGAAAGAGGTGAGGAAGGTACAGAATAAAAGTTTGAAGCCAGCAGAGGATGGTTCATGATGTTTAAGGAAAGAAACTGTCTCCATAGCATACAAGTGCAAGGTGAGGCAGCAAGTGCTGATATAGAAGCTGCAGCAAGTTATCCAGAAGATCTAGGTCAGATAATTCATGAAGGTGGCTGCACTAAACAGATTTTCAGTGTGGATGAAACAGCCTTCTATTGGAAGAAGATGTCATCTAGGACTTTGATGGCTAGAGAGGAGAAGTCAGTGCCTGACTTCAAAGCTTCAAAGGACAGGGTGACACTCTTACTAGGGGCTAATGCAGCTGGTAACTTTAAGTTGAAGCCAAAGCTTATTTACCCTTCTGACAATCCTAGGACCCTTAAGAATTACACTAAATCTAGTCCACCTGTGCTCTATCAGTACAACAACAAAGCCTGGATAACAGCACATCTGTTGACAACATGGTTTACTGATTATTTTAAGCCTACGATTTAGCCTACTGCTCAGAAAAAAAGGTTTCTTTCAAAATATTACTGCTCATTGACAGTACACCTGGTCACTCAAGAGCTCTGATGGAGACATACAATGAGATTAATGTTGTTTTCTTGCCTGCTAACACAACATCCTTTCCACAGCACATGGATCAAGGAGTAATTTTGACTTTCAGGTCTTACTATTTAAGAAATAGATTTCATAAAGCTACAACTGCCATAGGTAGTGATTCCTCTGATGGATCTTGGCAAAGAAAGTTGAAAACCTTCTGGAAAGGATTTACCATTCTGGATGCTGTTAAGAACATTTGTTTTTTATGGGAAGAGGTCAAAATATCAACGTTAACATGAGTTTGGAAGAAGTTGATTCCAACCCTCTTGGATGACCTTGAGGGGTTTAAGACTTCAGTGTTCATTATTATTTTAACATCTGTTTACTCTGAACTCCATTAAGGCAAAAAGTGCTCACTGTTACATCTTCTTATATATTTACCTTATAGATTCCTCATTTTATATTTCTTTTAATAAATTTATTGGGATTCAGTACAATGAGTTGTACATTTTAGATTCCTGAAGCTTTCTACATAACCATGTTATTTTATCATTTAATGGTGTCAGAGGGTAGCAGTTGTAGATTCTTAAAATTTTTAAAAATTTGCTGTTGATTTTTAGTGTAGTGACTGAAATGATTAAATTAATTAATGAGAAATTTGGAGGAAAACAAAGTACTTATTTTAATAATAACTCATATCCAAATTCGATTTGGTATTTTTCTAGGAGACTTGCTAAAAAAAGATGTGCTCCCAGAGGTATTTTCTCTTATAGACCTTAAACTCTTGGAAATCTTTTTTTTTTTTTTTTTTTTTGCGGTACGCGGGCCCCTCGCTGTTGTGGTCTCTCCCTTTGCGGAGCACAGGCTCCAGACGCGCAGGCTCAGCGGCCATGGCTCACGGGCCCAGCCTCTCCGCGGCACGTGGGATCTTCCCAGACCGGGGCACGAATCCGTGTCCCCTGCATCGGCAGGCGGACTCTCAACCACTGCGCCACCAGGGAAGCCCAAACTCTTGGAAAGCTTGTCAAACATTTGAAATTTGTGATTATTTAGTAATGTTATTATTTCTCTTATTTTTTTTTCTAACTTATTTTTAAAGGTGATAACCACTTAAGTGGAAGCAGTAGAGAAGGCTCATTTAAAGAAACAATAACATTAAAGTGGTGCACACCAAGGACAAATAACATTGGTAGGTATTTAAAAATAATTGAAAGAGAAAAGAATAATCAAAAGATTCTTTAAGTATTGTGTAGTGATTATTTGTTTCTTTTTGAATTTTTGTTTTTCATTGTTTTAGAGGATCAAGGAACAAGCTTTTGTTTTTGCTTGTTTTCCCTCTTTTAATTGTGGAAATATTTCTTTATATTCTTTCAAATGAGTAGTGTTTTCTTCTGTTTCAGAACTACACTATTGCACTGGCGCTTATCGAATTTCACCCGTAGATGTAAATAGTAGACCTTCCTCCTGCCTTACTAATTTTCTTCTAAATGGTAACTTTCATCATTTAATTGTTTTGACTGAGATTATGACAAGTGAAATCATTAGTGAGAATATGTGAAAATGTGGATTCTCGGAAAGCTGTTTTCTTCAATATAGTCTAACCATTTTATTTCCCAAAGCTGTTTTAAATTTATATAATGGTAAATACCCTTTAACAGTTTTACTAATGTTTAAACATAAGTTGACTTTGTCTTTCAGACTATTGTATCTAGGTAAATTTACTTAATATATTTTTTAGAATTTTTATTTTAAAAATTTGACATTTAGAGTCTAAGTTGATTTTTTTTGGAAGATAAAATAATATAGGGCTTCCCTGGTGGCACAGTGGTTGAGAATCTGCCTGCCAATGCAGGGGACACGGGTTCGAGCCCTGGTCTGGGAGGATCCCACATGCCACGGAGCAACTAGGCCCGTGAGCCACAATTGCTGAGCCTGCGCATCTGGAGCCTGTGCTCCGCAACAAGAGAGGCCGTGATAGTGAGAGGCCCGTGCACCGCGATGAAGAGTGGCCCCCACTTGCCGCAGCTAGAGAAAGCCCTCGCACAGAAATGAAGACCAAAACACAGCCATAAATAAATAAATAAATACATTAAAAAAAAAAAAAAAAAAAATAATATAGACTTGTTTATCTTGGCCTATTGAATTTTAAATTGCAAAATATATATGGAATTATTTCTCTTTAAACACTATATCTTTATTATAAATAAACATCTTATTTTCAGTAATATACCATATTATTCTTACAGGTATGACTTTAAATCTGATGTTTCCTTGTGTAAAAATTTTTTAAAAAAATTATTGAATTCCATTTGCTAAATCTAAATTCTGATGGCTCCTCTGATGATTCTTCTAATAACTAGGTTTTGGAACCACAGTTGTAAAGAGTTACTCTGCCTTTAGCATAAGGTTAATTTCATTGTTATATTAAGCACAGTTTGATTATCAGATTATGTAATGTTCAGATTAAATAACATTTGGTCATGTAAAGTAGCAAGTAGTTAAAATAACAGTGCCAATAAGGAGGTATGGTAGAAGTGAATTGAGACTTGCTTTCTCCCCCAAATGGTTTGTAGCTTTGATAACCTAAGGGTTATATAAGAGTTGTCCCACTTTTCTTCTTGATGTCCAGGAGAAAAATTTTGTATGAACTTGTAATTGAATGAATAATATAACCAAACACTGTACTTACTTTGGAAAACTGTAACTATGTAAGCTTGGAGAAGCAAAGAGAAAGCTAAGGCTAGAATTCAGATTTTTAGGACTTGATATGCAGATACACTCAATTAGCAATGCTGGTTAAAATATGAAGAGCAATAAATAAAATGAAAAATCTAGACATAAATCTTAAGGGAAGAACTAAGAGCCCTTGGGATTTCATTACTGATAGAGTAATCTTGTTTTTGACAGGTCGTTCTGTTTTATTGGAACAACCACGAAAGTCAGGTTCCAAAGTCATTAGTCACATGCTTAGTAGCCATGGAGGAGAGATTTTTTTGCACGTCCTTAGCAGTTCTCGATCCATTCTAGAAGATCCGCCTTCAATTAGTGAAGGATGTGGAGGAAGAGTTACAGACTACCGGATTACAGTAAGACTCTAATATCTATAAATTTTGAGTCTGTCATTCAGCAAGTACATAGAGTACCTATTATATGCTAAGATCTGTAGCAAAAAGAAGTTTAGAGAAGTTGGTTTTTTATTATTGTTTTAATTAGGTGAATTTCCTGCAGTACTTGCTCAAAAGAGCCGTTTATCACTATGTTGTCTTCCTTACATACTCAGTGTATGCTGAGAAGTATCTGAATAGCATTGACACACACTGGAATTATAGGAGAGAATGGAAGTTGATTTGAACTAATATTTTAGGTGGAATTTTATTTCTAGTAACTTAAGTGCCAAGCATAAACATTTGAAAGTTTGGATTCTGCTACTTTGAAATAACACTATAAATTTTTATATTATTGAGAGGTGCATACAAGGAAATTTTATCTGTTTTTGGTAGAAATTGAATTGTTCTGACTTGAATTTTTCACTCTTCCACCCCTCTTTGATATTTCATGGCTGTCTACTTTTTAAGGTGGTTTTAAAAATTAAATGTGAATGATGTATATGAATATACTTTGTAAACCACAAAGTGTTTTGTACTGTAATTGTTTTTGATTAGGCTTTCATTTTTATTTTTACATAATTTTTTAAATAAGGAGAAAGCTAGTAAGTATTCATTGTAGAAAATTTAGAAAATGTAGATTCTTTTTATAAAAAAGCAAAAACAAAGACTATCAATTACCTGTAATTCCATCATTCAAAGATAACCACTGTTAACATTTTGATGTTGTATTAAGGTAATTTTTAAGCAAAATGGTATTCTAATGTGATGAACTTATTCTTTTATCTGCATATAATAGAAAAGAGTTAAATTATAGAAGTGAAGAAAAATGAGTGTTTTTAAAAAGTGGAAAGAACCATGAATGTTTTAATGTTTGAAGTTTTCTTCATCTCCCTTGAATAAAGGCTGATAGGTTTCATGTTCAAAAAGAAAGGAAGAAATTAGTGTGTGGAGGGCGGGCTGTTAGAGAAAATGCTTTGTTGCATATCACAGGACAGAAGACCTCAGGGGAACAGACTGTTACATGTAATCCGTACTGAAACATTAGAAAATAGTTTCTAATTTTATCTTATTTGGTTATCATTAGGATTTTGGTGAATTTATGAGGGAAAACAGGTTAACTCCTTTTCTAGACCCCAGATATAAAATCGATGGAAGTCTTGAGATTCCTTTGGAACGAGCAAAAGATCAGTTAGAAAAACACACCCGTTACTGGCCTATGATTATTTCACAGACCACCATCTTTAACATGCAAGCGGTAAGTGTTAAATAGTTTCAGTTTTTCTTCTAGATTAGTTATATATTGTTTACAAATAACATTTATCAAGCAAAGAATGAAATATAAGAGTTTGCTACAGTTAAAGAATTAGTAATAGAAAATGGAAGTGATGGTTATAGATTAGCTCTCCATGGTGATGTTTAAAATCAATTCAAGTACTGTTTAGATGCTTCGATACTTATTTTTCATGACAGATTTTTTTTCTTTCTTTCTTTTTTTTTAAATCTAACAGGTAGTTCCATTAGCCAGTGTTATTGTGAAAGAATCTTTGACAGAAGAAGATGTGTTAAACTGTCAAAAAACAATATACAACTTAGTCGATATGGAAAGAAAAAATGATCCTCTACCTATTTCCACAGTTGGTACAAGAGGAAAAGGCCCTAAAAGGTAGGGTTTTTTTCTTTCTTTCTCATATATCACATTTTCTTGATACTTACTATTTTTTTGAGCTAACTTATTCCATATGTAAATTATATGTTTGGGGGTGTGTATATACACATACATATGATTAAGATGAAATGATATAAAATAGCAGAATTAGATACATTATCACTTAGAATTGCACCATTGGAAGAGAAAGGAAACCCATGTTTAATTATTTCTTTTAACTTTATCAGTAACAAGTGACACTTGGGTATTATTTAAAGAGTATTTTGTAAGAACATTATTTTAAATCTTTACTTTAGAGATGAACAGTACCGTATCATGTGGAATGAGTTAGAAACGCTTGTCAGAGCCCATATCAACAATTCGGAGAAACATCAAAGAGTCTTGGAATGTCTAATGGCATGTAGGAGCAAGCCCCCAGAAGAAGAAGAACGAAAGAAACGAGGAAGAAAAAGGGAGGACAAAGAGGACAAGTCAGAGAAAGCAGTGAAAGATTATGAACAGGAGAAATCTTGGCAAGATTCAGAGAGGTGATTTCTTAATTAAATTAACATAGCACTGTGGTGCCTTTTGGCATATCCCATTCTACATGTACCGCATTTGAACATTCAGACCTTATTTATTAGTACTTCATTTAATATGTGTTTATTGTATTGTATAACTATTATTTTATCATTCTTCAAGTCTGGAAGGTCTTTCTTGGGCTTAAAGAGGTATGATTTTTTTTTACTATTGGGGCAAAAATAGTGTTTAATTTTTTTCCTAATTAACTTCTGAAAGTCATAATACATGATTTTTGGTATCAGTAGTTGCTTTTATGTGTTATGAACATCAAAGGCATAGTTTTATTTCTTTATTCAGTGAATACTTATTAAAAGCCCATGATGTGCCAGTCATTTGGCATACGATCCCTGCCCTGGAAGAATGTACAGTGTTGTGTAGAGGTAGGCAAGTAAATGAGCGCTTTACAGCAAAGTGTGGAAGATGCTATTATAAAAATAGGTATAGGAAACCCTTGAAAGCATGAAAGATCATAGTCCTATTCTGAAAACCTTCCTCAATAGTACACTCTTTTCCTCAGTTCATGATTTATATAGTGATGTCAGGGTTAAATTTGGAAAAAAACATAAAAAGTAATAAAGGTCTATAAATAAAAATATCATGACATATTATCAGTAGTTGGCTCTATCTTCTACCACCTTGCCAGAAATGAGGCAGAGAACCAGGTAACTATTACAATGGCAGTGTAGCCAGTCCTTAAAAACAGAACTTACTATGGAAAATTTGAAACTTAATCCAAGAGTAGAATACAGAGTTACCTATTATCTACTTTTAAAAGTTAATCAATTCATGGCAGATCTCATTTCATATATATTCACATCCATTCCCCTCACCACTACCACCCTCCACCTCCCCCACCTGAATATTTTGAAGCTAATTCTGGAAAGTGTATTATTTCATTCATAAATAAGTAGGACACTTTTATTCCATTTGGCCTTAGAGGTTCACTTCTGCCTTAGTGCTGCTGAGTTTCTGAAACAGAATTGTCTTGCTTTAAGAAGAGGGGGGAAAGAATATTCTCATTCAGATCCCACTGATCTTCAAGTATATGAAATTCAAAATAAGCTTGGAGTTAAGTTCCTACCTTAAGGAACATAAGTACATTTCCACATACATAAACTAGGGAACAAATGCTAGTAGATTTCTTAATCTTATTTGTAATTTGAAATAGTATTTTGTCTATATCTTCAGAAATTAAAATTGTGAAGTATCTTCCAAAGATCACATTATTTGGGTTTTTTTTAAATTTTATTTTATTTTTTATACAGCAGGTTCTTATTAGTTACCTATTTTATACGTATTAGTGTATGTATGTCAATCCCAATCTCCCAATTCATCACATCACCAACGCCCCCCTGCCACTTTCCCACTTGGTGTCCATACATTTGTTCTCAGCATCAGTGTTTCAATTTCTGCCCTGCAAACTGGTTCATCTGTACCATTTTTCTAGGTTCCACATATATGCATTAATATACGATACTTGTTTTTCTCTTTCTGACTTACTTCACTCTGTATGACAGTCTCTAGATCCATCCACGTCTCTACAAATGACCCAATTTCGTTCCTTTTATGGCTGAGTAATATTCCATTGTATATATGTACCACATCTTTATCCATTCCTCTGTCATTGGGCACTTAGGTTGCTTCCATGACCTGGCTATTGTAAATAGTGCTGTAATGAACATTGGGGTGCATGTGTCTTTTTGAATTATGGTTTTCTCTGGATATATGCCCAGTAGTGGGATTTCTGGGTTGTATGGTAGTTCTATTTTTAGTTTTTTAAGGAACCTCCATACTGTTCTCCATAGTGGCTGTATCAATTTACATTCCCACCAACAGTGCAAGAGGGTTCCTTTATCTCCACACCCTCTCCAGCATTTGTTGTTTGTAGATTTTATGATAATGCCCATTCTAACTGGTGTTAGGTGATACCTTATTGTGGTTTTGATTTGCATTTCTCTAATAATTAGTGATGTTGAGCAGCTTTTCATGTGCCTCTTGGTCATCTGTATGTCTTCTTTGGAGAAATGTCTATTTAGGCCTTCTGCCCATTTTTGGATTGGGTTGTTTGTTTTTTTAATATTGAGCTGCATGAGCTGTTTATATATTTTGGAGATTAATCCTTTGTTCGTTGATTCATTTGCAAACATTTTCTCCCATTCTGAGGGTTGTCTTTTTGTCTTGTTTGTAGTTTCCTTTGCTTTGCAAAAGCTTTTAAGTTTCATTAGGTCCCATTTGTTTATTTTTGTTTTTATTTCCATTACTCTAGGAGGTGGATCAAAAAAGATCTTGCTGTGATTTATGGCAAAGAGTGTTCTTCCTATGTTTTCCTTTGAGAGTTTTATAGTGTCCGATCTTACATTTAGGTTTCTAATCCATTTTGAGTTTATTTTTGTGTACAGTGTTAGGGAGTGTTCTAATTTCATTCTTTTACATTAGCTGTCCAGTTTTCCCAGCACCACTTATTGAAGAGACTGTCTTTTCTCCATTGTATACCCTTGCCTCCTTTGTCATAGATTACTTGACCATAGGTGCGTGGGTTTATCTCTGGGCTTTCTATCCTGTTCCATTGATCTATATTTCTGTTTTTGTGCCAATACCATATTGTCTTGATTACTGTAGCTTTGTTATAGTCTGAAGTCAGGGAGTCTGATTCCTCCAGATCTGTTTTTTTTCCATCAATACTGCTTTGACTATCCAGGGTCTTTTGTGTCTCCATACAAATTTTAAGATTTTTTTGTTCTAGTTCTGTAAAAATGCCATTGGTAATTTGATAGGGATTGTATTGAATCTATAGATTGCTTTGGGTAGTATAGTCATTTTCACAATATTGATTCTTCCAATCCAAGAACATGGTATATCTCTCCATCTGTTTGTATCATCTTTCATTTCTTTCATCAGTGTCTTACATTTTCTGCATACAGGTCTTTTGTCTCCATAGGTAGGTTTATTCCTAGGTATTTTATTCTTTTTGTTGCAACAGAGATCACATTATTTCTGACCTTTAAAATTTCACCTTTATAAATTCTTCTTCATTTTCTTTTATAATTTTAGCCCCATTTTACAGCTGACTATGTTACTGAATTACTGCATTATAGGGAGGAAAAGGGAAACTTGTGTTTAAATTCGTTAAGTTCTCTTACCTGATTTTAATTTGAGGTATAGCTTCTGATTTGTTCCTAGGCTTATGTTGTGAGAGCCAGGTATCTTTTATTGATTGGTATGTAAAGTCTAGTTAAATTATTGAACCATTCAGATTTCTGAGAATTTAAACTTTTAAGTTTTTATTATTTGTCCCTCTGAAAGATTAAAAGGAATCTTAGAACGTGGAAAAGAAGAGTTGGCTGAAGCTGAGATTATCAAAGATTCACCTGATTCCCCAGAACCTCCAAATAAAAAGCCTCTTGTTGAGATGGATGAAACTCCACCAGTAGAAAAATCAAAAGGTAAGGTAGAACTGCGGTAACTATGTTTGTAAAAAGTTTTCCAGTTTAGTTCTGTTGTACAGTGTCCTTTTATGTTGTGTGTGAGGAAGAGCTACTCACTGCTCCTGATGTTGTTTAGGAGACCCTTTGTTCACAGGCTTGGAAAATATAGGCAGTAAATACATTTGTCAACTTTTTTTTTAAATTTTAGTTTATTTTTGGCTGCGTTGGGTCTTCATTGCTGTGCATGGGCTTTCTCTAGTTGCAGTGAGCGGGGGCCACTCTTCGTAGAAGTGCGCAGGCTTCCCATTGCGGTGGCTTCTCTTGTTGCGGAGCATGGGCTCTAGGTGCGTGGACCTCAGCAGTTGTGGCACACAGGCTCAGTAGTTGTTGCTCCCGGGCTTTAGAGCGCAGGCTCAGTAGTTGTGGCACATGGGCTTAGTTGCTCCACGGCATGTGGGATCTTCCCAGACCAGGGCTCGAACCCCTGTCCCCTTCATTGGCAGGCGGATTTTTAACCACTGTGCCACCAGGGAAGTCCCATTTGTCAGCTTTAAAGGAAACATAGTGTCATAGATTTATTAATGAAGCCTTTGGAAGATAAACACTTTTACTATAAAGTCTGTGGTTTAAAAAATTTTCATTACATAAACTTGAATCTGTGTATATTCCTAACACTATACTAAGTGCTAGGTTATTGAGGACAGACTCTTTTCTCTAAGCTGTTACTGAACTTAGGGAAGGATCTAATATCCCCATTTACTGATAAATTAAAATGTCTTGTGAATGGGTTTCAGTAAAGGTATTACAAACAATATTTTTATTGTAATGCCTTTTATGTCTTAGTTATAGGCTGAAAAGCTGAATCTCCTCTTGAGGAATTCTAGCAGTCAAAGATAGGATTTGGGTTTGGGAGTGCCTGAAATCACTTTAGGCTTTAGTTATCTTGAAGGTAAACTAAATTCAGTTCTTTCAGGGTAAATGGGAAATGGTATGACAAAGGACTGAGTTCTTAAACCACTGTGCCTTTACATAAGACCTCAGAGCTAGTTACAATTATTGGCAGCTCATCCTAGGGAGAAGGTCGGATTGTTTGTTTTTTTTATATACTATTGTTGTAATATATATTGTAATACATGTTAATATTGTCCAGTTCACTGATTTCTTTGAAATTGGAGGTAAGAGCGATCTTATCATATTTGTCTTTCAGGCATTTGCCCAGGGTACCTGGAAAATAATGGGATTTAAATAAATGTCTATTGGTAAATTATTCTATTACTCACATGCCACTGCTGATTAGGATGAGGTTAATTTAGGTTTAATCTAAGCAGTGCTTCAACACTGTTTGGAAAATAGAGCTCTAAAAATTATTATTTATAGTAGCAAAAAGTTGCAAGCAACTGAAACATGAATTAGCAAGAGAATGACTTAAATGATGGTGTGTCCACAGGGTGGAATTTATAAAGCCCCAGAATAACTATTTTCACAAATACCCACTCTTTCCTCTTGCTAATGTATGTCATTCAGATTTTAACTTAAGTAACTACTTTTTCAGAAAAGACTTCCCTGAGGACCTCCTTTCACAATTAAGTCAGGTACTTCTTTGTGTTTCTATTGCATCCCATGATTAATACTATGGTAGCACTTAGAGTACTGCATTGACATTGCTGATTGATATGTTGCCTCTACTATTCAGCTGAAACATTTCAAAGGCAGGGGCTTTTAAAAATTTACTGTTGTAGGGTTTCCCTGGTGGCGCAGTGGTGGAGAGTCTGCCTGCCAATGCAGGGGACACAGGTTCGTGCCCCGGTCCGGGAAGATCCCACATGCCGCGGAGTGGCTAGGCCCGTGAGCCATGGCCGCTGAGCCTGTGCATCCGGAGCCTGTGCTCCGCAACGAGAGAGGCCACAACAGTGGGAGGCCCACGTACCGCAAAAAAAACACGACAAATTTACTGTCGTAAGTTTTCACTACCACCCACTACAGTCCCTGGTTTATAGTAGAAGTTCAATTATTATTTGTTAAATGAAAAAATTAATGAATTAATGTATAATAAGTTAAATTTAAAATGCAGGTTACACAGCCATATATACCATGATGTCCACTTTATTTTAAAAGAAATTTTTATACACGTATGCACTAGAGCATGTCACTTAGATGAAATATCAGCTATAATTCAATTAAATAGATCCCTGAAGCTTTTCACCCTAGAAACACTATATAGAGTGGCCCATATGAGAAGCAACTTGATTGCAAATCACTGCCTGCCCTTGTAACTTTCCATTCAAGACTGGTACTTGCAACTTGTTTGTTTCTTTTTTCATTCTATTTTACAACCTAAGTCATATGTCTCTTCTGATCAGCAATTTGATATGGGTCTTTTGTTGTACCTCAGTTTCATCTGCTTTGGAAAATAACTTCCTAGGGCTCTCCAAAGTGAATTTTGTGCTTGCTGTGTAGTCTGCATGGAAGGTTGGGCTATTCCAAACATGCCCTATAGATTTGGTGAAAATCTGTTCACCTCTCTTTGTGTAATGCAATAATAGAAAAACCCAAATGTAATTTTATTGCTATAGATTGGCATTAAAAAAATATGTATGGTTGTTAGAGCAGTAGTATTATCGGTGATTTATCCCCTCTTTATGTTTTGCTTTTTTCTACACTTTATCTAATGAATATGTATTAGTTTTATAGTAAGAAAAAATGTTTCTAATTTTGTTATTATGGAAAATTTATATGCAGTAATATAAACTCTTTCTGGTGCACAGTCTATGAGTTTAGACCTTGTATACAGTTGTGTAACAGCCACTACCACAGTCGGATATAGAACAGTTGTGCTCGTCTTACACTGCCCTACCCCCAATCCCTCATAACCATGGATGTGTCTTTTTCCCCCTATGATTGTGCCTTTCTCAGAATGTCATATAAATAAAATCATAGAGTGTGCTGCCTTTTGAGGTTGGCTTATTTCATAGAACATAATGCATTTGTGATTCATCTGTGTTGTGTGTTTATCATTGGTTTTTTTTTTTTTTTTTTTTTTTTTTTTTTTGCTGTACGCGGGCCTCTCACTGCTGTGGCCTCTCCCGTTGCGGAGCACAGGCTCCGGACACACAGGCTCCGCGGCCATGGCTCGCGGGCCCAGCCGCTGCGCGGCATGTGGGATCTTCCGGGATAGGGGCACGAACCCGTGTCCCCTGCATCGGCAGGCGGACTCTCAACCACTGCGCCACCAGGGAAGCCCTGGTTTTTTTTTTATTCCATTGTATATGACTGACTTTATTAGAAAGTGCCACCTCATTTTTCCAAGTGGCTGTACATGTGCATTCCCACCAGCAGTTAGTGAGAGTTCTGGTTGTTCTGCACCCTTGGTAGCACTTGGTATTGTCACGATTTTTTTTTTCTCTCCTAATAAGTATGTAGTAGTATTTCCTTGTGGTTTTAATTTATATTTTCTCTCATGACTAATGATGGCGAGTGTCATTTCATTTGCTTATTTGCCAGCTGTGTATCTTCTTTGATGAAGGTCCATTCAGATATTTTGCTCATTTTTAAATTGGGTTGTTTGGGGGGGGTTTATTGTTGAATTTTGAGAATTTTAAATTTATTCTGGGTACAAATCTTATGTTGGATATGTGATTTGCAAATGTTTTCTCCAAGTCTGTGGATTGTCCCTCTCCTGAGAGCGACTTTTGCAGGGCAGAAGTTTCTAATTTTGATGAAGTTCAATATATAAATTTTTTTCTTTTATGATGTGCTTTTGGTGTTATATATGAGAAATCTTTGCTAATCCAAAGTCACAAAGATTTATTTCTATGTTTTCTTTTAGGAGTGCTATAATTTTATTTATCTATCTATTTATTTATTTATTTTTATTAAAGTATAGTTGATGTACAATATTATATGTTACAGATGTACAGTATAGTGGTTCACATTTTTTAAATGTTATCCTCCATTTATAGTTATTATAAAATATTAGCTGTATTCCCAGTGTTGTACAATATATCCTTGTAGCTAATTTTATGCATAATAGTTTATACCTCTTAACCCCCTCCCCCCTTCCCTCCTCCCACTGGTAGCCCTTCCCCCTTTCTTCTCCCCACTGGTAATTACTAGTTTGTTTTCTATATCTGTGAGTCTGCTTCTTTTTTGTTATATTCACTAGTATGTTGTATTTTTGAGATTCCACATATAAGTGATATCATACAGTGTTTGTCTTTCTCCATCTGACTTCTTTCACTTAGCATAATACCCTCCAAGTTCATCTGTGTTGTTGCATATGGCAAAATTTCATTCCTTTTTGTGGCTGAGTAGTCTCCCATTGTATGTATATGTATAGATGTATACATACATATACACACACACACACACACCACATCTTTATTCATCTGTTGATAAACACTTAGGTTGCTTCCATATTTTGACAATTGTAAATAATGTTGCTATGAACATTGGGGTGCATGTATCTTTTTGAATTAGTGTTTTTGGGTTTTTTTGGATATATACCCAGGAGTGGAATTGCTGGGTCATATGGTAGTTCTATTTTTAGTTTTTTGAGAAACCTTCATACTGTTTTCCACAGTGGATGCACCAATTTACATTCCCACCAACAGTGCACAAGGGTTCCCTTTTCTTCATATCCTTGCCAGCGTTTGTTATCTGTGTTCTTTTTGACAGTAGCCATTCTCACAGGTGTGAGGTGATATCTCACTGTGGTTTTGATTTTCATTTCCCTGATTATTACTGATTTGAGCATCTTTTCACATGCCTGTTGGCCATCTGCATTTCCTCTTTGGAAAAATGCCTATTCGGCTCTTTTGCCCATTTTTAAATCAAGTTGTTTGTTTGTTTTGATGTTGAGTTGTAAGGGCTGTTTTTATATTTTGGATGTTAACCCCTTATCAGTCATATCATTTGCAAATATTTTATCCCATTTGGTAGCTTGTGTTTTTGTTTTGTTGATGGTTTCCTTTGCTGTGCAAAAGCTTCTAAGTTTAATTAGGTTCCATTTGTTTATTTTTGCTTTAGGAAACAGATCAGTAAAAAATAATTGCTATGATTTATGTCAGAGTATTCTACCTATGTTTTCCTTTAGGAGTTTTATGGTTAATGGTCTTACATTTAGGTCTTTAATCCATTTTGAGTTTATTTTTGTATATGGTGTTAGAGAATGTTTTTTGCCTTTTCTGTTGTGCAGAAAAGAGTTAACTATAGCAAGCCTGAGGCTATTATCATTAGAAAAGCCTGCTTTCAAGTTTGGCCCTTGGCTGACATCTGGGAATATGGCTTTTGAAACATTCCCCAAATGATGAAGTTATTTTGCCTTATATCTGAACTGAACACCTGCTTTCCTTCTGGGAGTCTGGAATTTTGGTAGTTGTAGTTAGGCAGGGAATGCCTACGTGACCAGCCCCCAGAAAAACCTTGAACTCTGGAATCTTAAATGTGCTTTTCTGGCAGAAATATTGTACACACATCGCTGCATTTTTGCTGCTGGAGGGAGTATGCACTCTTGTGTGAACCCTCATGGGAGGGAGAGAGCATGGAAAGCCTGCAAATGGATTCCTCTAGTCTTTGACTACTGTGCCTTTTCCCCACACTGGTTTGGCTATGTGTCCTTACTGTGCTGTTGTAACGATTCCTAGCTGTGACTGTAACTTTATGTTTAGTCATTTGAGTCCTTCCAGCAAATCACTGAACCTCTAGTAGGTGGTCTTGGGGACCCCTAAACACATACAAATTTTAGAATAAAGGGAAGATGATATTGCTTAAATTATATAAAGTGAACAATAGGCTAAGGGATAAATTTGTTAAGTTTGTAAATTTTGAAGTAATGAATTATTCTACCTTTGTTCTCTTTCAAATATTACACCAGGACCAGTGTCCTTATTATCCTTATGGAGTAATAGAATCAATACTGCCAATTCCAGAAAACATCAGGAGTTTGCTGGACGTTTGAACTCTGTTAATAACAGAGCTGAGTTATATCAACATCTTAAAGAGGAAAATGGGTTTGTATTCATAATTGTAGAAATTAGCTTTGTTAATTGCCTTATAGTAAGTTTAAAAAAATAAGCGCTGCTTGTTTGTTGTGTTCAGCAATTTTTTATTACTTATAATAACTTTTATTACTTATAATATTATGGACTCATACATGTTACTTATGAAGAGAAAAAAAATTACCTTCTTTGATTCTTGGTACTTGTAAAAGACCTGATATTATTGACTGTAACCATGAATGTTCATTAAACATCATAGAGGGAAAAATTGTAGAGAAAATGTAGTATGCAGCACTGACTCTTGTGTAAAATAACAGGGAGAAAATATTTCCTAGTAAGTAATACAGTATTAGGAATATTGATTTTAATTGAATAAATCTAAAAATAATTGAAGATTTATTAGAATAAACCTAAAATAACTTAAATGGTTATTTTAATCTTTTTTGGAAGGAATTCTCTTAAAAATGTATTGATAAAGGTATTTCTTTAGTGGAAAAGGAAATAAATCCTTGTCAAAATGGAAGAGATTTTTTCCCTTAGTTTTGCTTGGGGCAGTATAGTGGGAAAAAACCAGTGGCCTTGGAAATGAAAGCTTGGGGAAGTCGTGTAATCTCTCTGGGCCTGCCTCAATTTTCACTCATTTGCAAAATGAGGAAGTTAAATTAACCAGGGGGAACCCTAACTTTAGTCACTTTCTAAAGTGCTTACATTCTTCTCTTCTATGACTATATTAAATTTTAATTTCATTTAATAGTTAGATAAGGAGAAAAAATATTGGTAGTTAATGAATGTTTTATTTTACCAACTCATTTTTTTCCTCCTATTTTTCAGAATGGAGACAACAGAAAATGGAAAAGCCAGCCGGCAGTGAAGAGTGACTTGAGCAACTGAATTTAGTATATTGCATAAATATTTTGGATGGAATTTGATATAAGAACTTTTACAGCAAGATTGTATAGTTATGTTGCCTGGACTGGTTTTTACATTTTTAAAATATTTCAACTAACTTTATCTTTTTTGTATTAATTGTAAAATTGGCACATACGTCAGAAATATACATTTGTCTTCCCAAATTAAACAAATTTATTTTATGGTAAAGGGTGTTCCCTCTGGAAATGTTTTTTAAAAAATTCTTAGGCTTCTCTTTGCCAAATAAAACTCTTAAAATATCTGAAATGCAAAATATCGGAGTATTCCTTTAGGAAAAAGATAATATTCATATAATGGCTGACAATTTTAAGAAATTCTAACAGAATTTGGGTGAGATTTACATTTAATATAAAATATTGCCTATGATCCTGCAGCATATGCAGTGCTTTTCCAAAAAATAATGTTTTTCTGTTTGTTTATTTTAATTTAAGTTGTTTTGTGTGTGTGTTGCCTACTTAAAAGCAGAGTTTTCAGGTAGTTGGGGTAAATTTATGTTTACCCATATTGGATGATGTTATATATACTTTTTATGCTAAAAACTTATTGTTCATTAACTTTTCATGTTGCAAGAGAAGCATGAAGGAGATTGCTTCGCAGACTTGGAAGAAAGAAAAGTTACTGTGTTACTTGTTTTAATCCCAGAAAAGAATCTTGGTCTCCTCATCTCTCAGAAATGTCATGGTTATATGGTGTATATTTGGTGAGTCTTCTTCCTGTGCTGCTTCTGGAAGCTCATAACATGTTGCAAGAAACATGTTATTTCAATGTTAAATGCTAATTCTAGGCTTGTCATTTTTCATTGAGTATCTATTAGAGAAGGGGAAAAGCTCTTTTTTTAAATATAGAGGTTCAGTATTTTTTATTTAAAAAAAATAACTGGTGGTTTAATAAGGGTTCAGCAGGCTTTCAATCCAGTGAAATGTACATTGTTCTCCTTTATCAACTCCTGTATCATTCTTAGCCCTTGCATCTGCCCTTTCCCCTAAGCTAGAGCCATTTTTATTCCTTACCACTGTGTTTAGATATACACCACTCAAAAGCATGACCTAGACTTGCAAGATTTCAGGAGCTGTAACCCAGTACTGAATTATTGGATCATATTTACTTGTGGTTGAGTTCTGACCTTTTGTGTCTTATCCTTGATACCCATTCAGCTTGTACCAAGTTGGAGTCCCTGCTTTAGTTCTTGATTCAAAAATCTTTTCTTTATAACCCATTTCAAAGACCCTTTTTTTACTCTCAATTTGTGCTTCCTCCTTTCCCATGTGCTAAGGCCATGCTACTTGTTGACAGTCTTATCTACATTTCAGTCTCCATTTTTAAGTATTATTTTTGCATATATACTGCTGTTACTGTGTTCTACCAACTGGTAGAATGTTTCTGTGGCTGCATTTTGAACGACTGTACAAGTAGCTTTCTGTATTATTCCATATATTGTTGGTCGTTAAGATTGTCCAGCAGACTCATTCTACCTGCTTAACTAGATGCCTTTTGAGCACCTAAAATTGAGCTCCTTCTTCACCTCCCACAGAGCATCAAGCTATATATTCTTGGTCTTATCTTGAGATACATATTACAGCCTTTTGGTGGAAGTGACTGTTTTAGGACAGAAATAGAAGAATGACTGGTAGTTGTTGGCTCCACTAAAACAGCATCCATATTGAGAATTTACTAGTCAAGAGAAGTGGACAAAATTTAAATTAAATAAAAAGTATTACCCTTCCAGACTTAATGATTGTGGGAATGAAAGTTACCCTAGAGAGAACAAGTGCCCTTTAAGTTATAAAATTCTGATATTAGTATCATGGTAGCAAAAGATGCCCCTCATTTTTGTCCCCTTGCTCCCCAACTACAGCAAAAACTTGACATCCATCCATGGACAAAAGTGCCTTTGAGGGAGCTGTGGCATCCAGCACCCAATGCCAAGTGACCTGGGAAGGGTGTCACCTACCTGTGTGTTTGATAAATAGGCAGACAAACCTTGGTCTCAGCTGTGGACCCTGCAGTAGCCCATGAAGAGGCTCCATACCCTCTCAGCCACAGTCTGGGAACCCCTGGAAAACACTATCTTAGGCATTCATCCATGGACATGAGAGCCTTGTGGAACTCCAGGTTTCTAGGTGAGAGGTTTCAGCACACCATTGGAGTAAAATAAAACATGCATCTGGAAGCACTGGAGTAGATAAGAGAAATAGCTTGACATTACCCGCATTACCCTTCCTCCAAGGTGATGACACAGCTTAGGGCCAAAAGAGAGCTCAGCCCATGATTTCTCCTGTGGGGGAAAGTGAGAGTGTGTGAGTGAGCACCCAACTTCTCCAGCTGTGTGGAACGTTGCCAAGGGGGCTCATTTCCTTGTTGCCCCATCCAGAGTACTGAATTGTGAGCTACAAGACAAGGGGGTTGGTGGGATGGGGTGGGAAGATGCTGAGAGAGTGGCAGATAGGATTCTCAGAGGGCATTATAAAGGGATGCGGATCTTACTAACTGTGTTGTAGACTCTATCAAAAAGCCCGTCCACCAGCTGCTGGGAACACCTCACCTTGGATCCGCCCAGCTAGCCCATGGACAACCCTCAGTGCTCTGCATGCCTCACCCAGAGACCCCTACCACGCTGTGGCCAGCTCCCTTTGTGCACTGCTGATGGCAGCAGTGAGAGTGAGCTTTGACAGACAGCTAGTGAGCACATGCAGAAAGCTGGATTGAAATCTGCAGGCAAGGGTGAAACTACAAACTTGAGCTTTAGCCACCTTTGGGAAAACAAAGAGATGCTGTCAGCACTTGGCCTGCTGTATTTTAGAATCCAGAGAAGGCAGATAAGCTTAGGAATTTTTCCACAAGAGGGAGAAAGGAGCGTGGAGCAGGTGTATTCACAGGAGGTCTGAGAGAGCCTCTGAACACCTAGCAGGGCTGACAGAAGGTATCTCTCTCCTACAGGCAGTTAGTAAAGACTAGAGGAGGTGACTGCTACTTCAAAAGCAAAAAAAGCAATACAAAACTTCAAGAAATACGAAAAATCAAGGTAACATGACACCACCAAAGGATCACAATCTTCCAGTGACAACCCCAAAACATGGAGATCTGCAATTTACTCAATAAAGAATTTAAAATAGCTGTTGACCAGGGAACACAATAAGCTACAAGAAAACAAAGACAATTCAACAAAATCAGGGACAAAAATATATGAACAAAATGAGAAGTTTAATAAAAGGAAGTCATAAACCATACAAATTCCTGAGATAAAGAATACAATGAATGAAATGAAATAGAAAATGTACTAGAGAGCAGCAAAAACAGAATGGATCAATCAGAAGAAAGAATCTGTGAGACAGAAGACATAACTGAAATTATCCAGTCAGAGGAGTACAAAGAAAAAAGAATGAAAAGGAGTGAACAAGTCTATGTGCTCTATGGGCTACCCTCAAAAGAGCCAGTTGGTGACTTACTGGAGTTCCAGAAGAAGAGAGCAGGAAGGGAGCAGAAAACTTATTTAAAGAAATAGTGACAGGGCTTCCCTGGTGGCGCAATGGTTGGGAGTCCGCCTGCCTGTGCGGGGGATGCGGGTTCGATCCCTGGTCCGGGAGGATCCCACATGCTGCAGAGCGGCTGGGCCTGTTCACCACAACTGCTGAGCCTGTGCTCTGGAGCCCATGCTCCACGAGGGGAGGGCCTGCCGCAATGAGAGGCCCGCGCACTGCGGTGAGGGGTGGCCCCCGCTCGCCACAGCTGGAGAGGACCCGCGCACAGCAACGAAGACCCAACACAGCCAAAAATAAATAAATTAAAAAAAAAAGAAATAATGACAGAACTTCCCAAACCTGGGGGGAGATTCAGATATCCAAGTACATGTAGTTCATATGTCATCAAACAAAATTAACTTAAAAAGCTCCTTTCCAAAATACACTGTAATACAAGTGTCAAAAATCAAAAACAGAGACTCTTAAAAAAAGCAAGAGGGAGGAAAAAGCTAGTAACTTATAAGGGAACCCCCAAAAGATTATCAGTGGATTTCTCAGCAGAGACCTTATAGGCCAAGAGAGAGTGGGATGATATATCCAAATTGCTGAAAGGAAAAAGCTGCCAAACGAGTATTTTACATGGCAAAGCTGTTCTTCAGAAATGAAGGAGAGAGAAAGAACTTTCCCAGACAAACAAAAGCTGAGGGAATTATCACTGCTAGACCTGCCTTATGAGAAATGCTGAAAGAATTCTTCGAGTTGAAATGAAAAGACAGTAATTAGTAACATAGAAACATGAAAATGTAGTGGTAAAGGTAAGTGTATAGTCAAATTTAGAATAATACTATAATATTGTGAAGTATTAACCACTTAACTCTAGTGTAAAGGTTAAAGGACAAGAGTGTTAAAAATAACTATAGCTACAATAATTTGTTAATGAATACACAATATAAAAGAGGTAGGGGCTTCCCTGTTGGCGCAGTGGTTGAGAGTCCGCCTGCCGATGCAGGGGACACGGGTTCGTGCCCCGGTCTGGGAAGATCCCACATGCCATGGAGTGGCTGGGCCCGTGAGCCATGGCCACTGAGCCTGCCCATCCGGAGCCTGTGCTCCACAACTGGAGAGGCCACAACAGTGAGAGGCCTGCGTACCGCAAAAAAAAAAAAAGTGTGACATCAAAAGCTTGAAGGGGGTAGTAAACGTGTAGAGTTTTTGTGTGTGATTGAAGTTAAGTTATTAACAGTGTAAAATAGACTGATATATGTATAAGATATTTTATGTAAGCCTCATAGTAACCACAAAGCAAAAATCTACAGTAGATTCACAAAACATAAAGAGCAGGGAATCAAAGCATACCACTTCAGAAAATCATCAGTTCACAAAGGAAGGTAGCAAGAGAAGAAGAAAGGAACGCAAGAAATACAAAACAGCCAGGAAAAGAGATGACATTACTAAGTCCTTACCTATCAATAAGTACTCAAAATGTAAATACATTGAATTCTCCAATTAAAAGACATATAGTGGCTGGATGGATTAAAAAACCAACAAACAACAAGATACAACTATATGCTGCCTACAAGAGACTCACTTCAGCTTTAAGGACACACATTGGCTCAAAATGAAGAGAGGAAAAACATATTCCATGCAAGTGGAAACCGAAAGACAGCAGGGTAGCTATACTTAGATCAGACAACATAGACTTAAAGCCAAAAATGGTAAGAGACAGAGAAGGTCATTATATAATGGTAAAGGGGTCAATTCATCAAGAAGATATAAGAATCATATATATATATGCATCCATAATTGAGCACCTTAATATATTCAGAAAATGCTAACTGATCTGAAAGGATTAATATTATTGTATTGTAACAATACAGTAATAGTAGGGGACTTCAGTACCCTAATTTCAACAATGGATAAATAATCCAGATATAAAACCAAAAAAAAAAAATTGGACTGTAACCAACATTACTTAGACCATATGAACCTAGCAGACATACAAAACATTCCATCCAACAGCAACAGAATAGTTATATTATTTATGCCTTCATACTGAAGGTTGTAATGAGTATCTTGGGTGGCAGTTTACAGCATTTTTTACATTTGGAAATGCTGTTGCCAGTGATGCAATTTCTTTCCATAATGGATGATTCATTACATGATTTGTTTATGGTAGTGGTGGTCTGGGTGACATAAATTTATAGTTGACGATCAGGCTTCTAAGGAGAAATAAGTGATGAGAATTAATTGGTAGTATGTTAATACAGTTAACATGGAGGATGAATTATTTATTGCTTATCTTTTTACAATTTGACTCAGCAATTGTTTATTTTACCTGCTTTCTAGATCAGTTATCCCTGTTTCTCATACAGTTGTTGATACATTTGGATTTCTGATAGTATTACTCACTTCTCCTCTGGCTAGTGAGATCCATTTCATTATGGAATGGGAGTTGACGTTTTGAAGGCTGGAAGATTGACTACTCTTGTGTCTGTGGCAGAGGTCACGTTTTCTCTGTAAGGTTGATGTTGAGAAGGCAATGGTGTCCCTCTCCATAATCCAGGTGAGGGTGGAACTTCACACTCCAGGATAGGGGGCTTTCTTGGCCTTAGTACGTAACATTTCTTGGTCTGAATTACTTATTAAGGTTCTCCCTTGAAACACCAGGGACTGAGGAATAAGAAAAGTCTTATAGTTCCTATAGAAATGGTAAGCTACACTTGCTGCTATTGCCACAATCAGTATACACATACTTACCAACAAAGCCAAAATAAGATTTCTAATCCAGTGGGTATTTTCTATGTTAGATGAGGCAAGAATGCTGTTTTCAATTAACGACCCATTATCTGGCTCCAGAATAAGGCAGATTCCACCATATGTGATGTTCTCAATTGTGCCAATTTTGTATTCCAGTGACATAGCATATGCAAAATCTGGATGGACATTCCCATCAGGCCTTCTTAGTTTAAACATCACTTCCTGAATTTTTCTGTTAGGACACCTTTTCAGAGAACTGCCATTGACTTCACATAAGGTTCTGTTATACCAGGATATAATTGTAGATCCTGGTCTCAGGGTGGTTAATACAATTTGTTCAGGGCTACTGGAGTTTAGATAGTCAGTGAGTTTAGCAAAAAACAAACTAATCCTCTCTCTCTTCTTGATAAATGAGTAGAAACTGTTTTTAGTGCGCAGAGTGTAAGTGTGGCAGGGTGTACTTCTGGGCAGCTTCAGTTCAATGGTGAAAAGCATCTGAGCAGCCAGGCCCCCAGAATCTGTGGCATGAAGAATAAATTCCGGAGGGGAATGCTGAAAATCCAGTTCTAGGGGATATCCATGTAGTATTTGATGAGTCAAGTTAAATTGCAGCCAGCTTTCTGAGCCTGAAGGATATTCATTTACTGATTTTATTGCAAGTGTCAAATGAGTTGAGCTGCCATCTTCCTGATCATAAAATGTGTCAGGATGGATTGGGAAATGGAGTCTGTGCCCGACAGTTGCTGTTATCAGTTGAATTGGATTAACAACTGTTGGAGATGGGTTGGGTTGACCTAGAAGGAGCAAACAAGAAACAAATTTCAACAAAAACCATTCTTATTTAGATGTTTAAGGTTGTCTTGGTGGTTGACTTATTTCCTCCCCCATATTCAGTTTTGGACCTGATTTGCATAGGAATGTGGGAAATCACAGACATCCTGTATTTGGGTTCCACATAAGTAACTCCAGGAAGGAGTGAAAGAGACTGACTTCTTTCATCTCTGTTTTTAGCCTTTGATTTGGGGACACTTCCTCCTGTCTACTCAAGGGTCAGGTTCATCCACCTTAAGCTCTGTCTGCACTTTCTCTTTTGGTTTTCTTTCTCTCACTTCCCTCTCCCTCTCCTCTGACCTTCTTTATCTTCTGTCTTATCATCAACTGGTAGAGTTTGCATTATAGCTTTGATGCTACTTCTTCATATTCACAGAGTTTGTTAGTTTCCAAAGTTCCTAATCCTCTCAGCCTTAAATTATAGTATGGAAGAAGATCTTGAGATTAGCTCATTAGTAGTATCAAGTAACTAAGTCTGGGTTAGAGGGCTTCAGAAAAACAATATTTTGGCAGTGGGCTCAAATTTCTAAACTGATTGTGTGTGTGTGTTTGTGCGTGTGTCTGTATGTCTATGTTAAAAAGCTCAACAGGGACATTTTATAAAGTTCAGGACATAACAGTTGTATAACTGAACAGAAACATAGTAATGAACTAGTGCTCTAATTTCAAAGAACACATTTAAATCCCAAAGCACCTAGAAAACAATTCAAGCTCTGCACAGAAAAGGTTTGGTGTTGTCTGAGAGAGACGATGAGGTAGGTGACTATCGCAAAAATGGGAATATCCTGCAATATAACAAAGGCAGGTGGCTTTAGATATTGTGAGTCACACTAAGTTGCAAAGAAGAGTGTCATACTAGGAAAAAGCAATGAATCTAGAAGACAGAATGGGGCAATTACTTGATGAAGGAAAGACTATTTTGAAGGGAGATCTGAGCACTGTTGCATATTTCATGGGATTGACTAACGGTGTATGTTCTAACTACCAGGGAGATAAGTTTCAAACAGGCTCAAGTTCCATCAGCTTTCCCTCCTTGGCGATAGAATTGCTTACCTGGGGGTGACTTGTCCTCGGGTTTCTGAGATTCAGGATGGAGAGCACATGTCTTCAGAATCTTTGTTGCGTGAAGCAGTTCATATTTAGTGAGAGACAAACTGGTTGTGCCTTGTCTAAATGATGTCTCTGGAAACTCTGTAGTGAATCCAGATAAAATGGTGAGCCTCAATTTAAATTAGATGTTTAATTGAAACATAGGAAATCCCCCAGAATTAAAAATCATCCATGCAATTTTCCATGGAAGTTACCATACAAGTATGCTTCAATATGAAACAAGTTCTAAGAGAATCACTCCGATATGGGTTACCTAGTTCAGAAAAGAGAAGCTGGGCAGACATGATAACAGGTTGCATTTAAAGAACATTCACCCAATGCCAGGCACTGCACTAAGTACATATTTCATTTTACCTTCACGACAAACATATTGGGATAATGATCATCCTCAGTTTATAAATGATGAAAATAAAATAATAAAATTAAGTAGCTACTCAAGGTCACACAAATAGTATGTTATAGAGCTAGATTTTGAACCCTTGTCTGACTATAGATACTGAATTCTTAATCACAATACTGCCTGCATTTAGAGTATATGGTGAGAGAGAAGATGGTCTTAATTTTACCAATAGAGATTGAATTTGTTAGCAAGCCTTTTTCTAATTATGATGAGCCATAAGGTTGCAACAGATTATCAGTGTCTTTCTGAGATAATTAAGGAATAATAATAACTAGACAGAGTATGGTCTAAGTGATGGCTTAAAGTTCCTTCCACGTCTGTGAATCTTTGATAAATCTGAATTGTATTTAATGTGTAGAGGGCATAAAATGGGTACTGCATTTTGTTGACTTTTCTTATATAATATTTTCTTAAAATTTTTTCCTCCTGAAAATCACTATGCTCCTTGTAGAAATATTGGAAAATACAGAAAATATAGACAGAAGAAAATCCAGCACTCATAACGTCATCACAGTTAACATTAGGCACTGTATTTTAATCTTAACACTATTTTAATCTGAATATTTTAACCAACATTATTTGGTTACTACTTGTTAGTATAAAGATTCACTGAAAAATATAGTAACTAGACAACTAAGCAACTACCACAATCTTACCTTGCATGTTGTTAACGTCAGAAATAGTCCCATATCTTGTCAATAAGTTTTGGGAGGTATGTGGGTGACTTACCACCATTCCAGTAGGATCCAGGTTAAACATTGTGTCGCCTGGTGAAGTCTGGCTAGTTCTTGAGAATTTGCTAAAAGCTAGATGTTCTATGCCTGAATACCAGTCACTAAGAAAATGCATTATAGTCTTTGAGCCCATGCTTTCAGGTAACTCAAATGCATTTGCAAATTTGGGCAGCTCAGAAAGGGATGAATCCGATAAATCAGGTAAATGAATAAATGATGAGGTCTCCTTAGAATAAGATTGAGTTTTCAAAATCACATCAGATGATGAGTCTTCCTCTGATTGGTTGCTGGGGAACTGAGCAGTTTCCCACAGCAAAAGAGTTGAGTCAAATGTACTATCCCATGCAAATTTGGTATTTACGCTCATGCCAAGAGGTGAAACTGTCTCTGTAGGCGTGGGGAATGAATGAATCCACTGAGAAACTTCAGGAGTCTCAGACACATGACCATGCTCATGAAGATGCTCCTGCCTCAGCCAGCTTGACAGGGGCAACTGGCTGAACTCAAGGGGAAAATGCGAGACTGCCGATATCTCCCTCGCTGAGGCTGCAGGTATCAGGAGACTGTTAGGTGACTGTACAAACCTTCCCAGGTAGACTGGGTGAGAGCCACTCCATCTGCAGGGGAATGTTGTCATTGAAGATAGTCCCTCGGAAGGTGTGGCCACATGCTGTATCACCTCCTCAGAGACTGAGGACCCAGGAAAATGAGAGTACTTGGATGAGGCAAGAAAGGCTCGTGAATACCAAGGTTGACTAACTGACTCTGAGACAAGGTCAGATAAAACAGGACGCTTTCGTATTTTTGTTCCGTGGATTGGGGTGTGCCCCCTTATCTCCCACTCTGTCAAGTCTAGTTTTTCTAATAACACTGATACTGTAGAAGTTCTACTCTGAAGGAAGTCAGAATCTGTGAATGAAGTAGCTGTTAATACCATAGAAGGAAGGACCTCAGGAAAAGCGAAAGAATATTCAAGGTTTGTTGTCAAGGACATTTCCTTTAATGAATTCTGTGATGCTACTGTATGCAGTGGCCTTGTCATCTTTGTATACCTTGGAGTACCTGGAATAAAGTCAGGATGGAGGATAGGAGTGATCTGTCTTAAGGCAGCAAATAAGCCAGAAATTGACGAGGCCTCATCTTTAGGGATCCAAGGAGTCACTAAGGTGGGTAATGAAACAGAGAAAGGGTTGTTTGGTTTTCTTGTCATTTCATTTGGCCCTACTGTTGGGACTGGGATAGCCCTTAACTGCCTGGGTGGTCTTTGAGATTTTTGAAGTAACCTCCAACCTTCAATCTTATATCCTAAAATTTGGGCAAGATACTTAGAGGAAGCATGCTGTTGAAAAACTTGCATTAGCTCTGGTAGTGCTGTAGAAACCTCATGTTCCATAGACCAGTGGAATTGTACAGAGTGACCTTGTAACGGAATGACTTGCCTAGGATCTTCAGCCAACACTGGAAGTTTCCAGAGGTGCTTGTTTACCTTGCTTCTGAATGTGCTCATAGTCACTAAAGAAGGATCCAGGTGGAAATAGTCTTCCAGTGTGTGTACCAAAAAGAGACGGTCTTGAACACCAAGAGTTTCGGCAGCTGCTTTAAGAGTAATTTCAGCTATGATGGTGGAAAACTCCTTTGAGCCCCCGTGGGCCCTAATACTGAAGATTTAAAAGAACAATACAGCATGGATTATTGCTTTATTAGCAATCCCTTATTTTTATGTAGGCCTTCAGGGTATATATAGTATCCTCTCCTACATCGTTTATTGTTACCTCCAGTAACTAGGAGGATAGGGAGGACAATTATTATAATCCCTAATTTATAGTTGAAGAAGCTGAGATTCAAAGTGCTAAGAAAAATGTCCAAAGGCACAGAGTAGGTACCTGATCCTAATTCAGGTGTTCTGACTTCAATCAGAAGGTAAGAATTTCAGTGGGAAAGTTGTTTTGGAGTTAGAAAGTTTTGAGTTATTTAACTGATCTGAGCTTCTGTTTCTTCGAATAGAGAAAGGGTATAAAAATTTCCCTTGCAGAGCTATTTTTTTTTTTTTTTTTTTTTTTTTTTTTTTTTTTGCGGTATGCGGGCCTCTCACTGTTGTGGCCTCTCCCGTTGCGGAGCACAGGCTCCGGATGCGCAGGCTCAGCGGCCATGGCTCACGGGCCCAGCCGCTCCGCGGCATATGGGATCCTCCCAGACCGGGGCACGAACCCGTATCCCCTGCATCGGCAGGCGGACTCTCAACCACTGCGCCACCAGGGAGGCCCTGCAGAGCTATTTTGAATATTAATTGATATATGCACTTCGCAAGTTATTACCTGGCACACAATAAGACTTTCACTCTTACTGCGCCTGTCCTGTTCCTTTCTGTCCCTTCTCTTCTCTTCCCTGTGACCTTTCCTATCCTTCCCACCCTTGTGTTCTTCCTTGTGTCCTTCCTTTCATTCTACCTTGTGTCCTTTCCTTCCTTGCATTCTTTTTTTTCTTTCATCCTTCTGTATCCCTCTTTTCCTTGCATCCTCCCTTTTGCTTTGCTCTCTTGTACTTCTTTATCTCACATCTTTTGCATCTAGACCAACAGTGGCCCCCCTCTTAAATGGAAGTACTGGTTAGTAGTCCCTGCAATTACTAAATGCGCTCTTTTAAGTAATAGCCCATGATTTGACTTTAGTCCATAGTTGGGGTTGTGAGGCCAATGTCTCTAGAAGCTCGTGGCTTTGCTGAATGGAAACCCAAGTAATAACTCTCACAGATCCAGAAAGGATGTGAGCATAGGATAGCCCTAATTTACTGTTGAAATGAGCAGGTATGCTAAACCAAAAAGTATAAAAAGAAAAAAAATTAGTTCTTTTAAGAAAATGAAAACAGGATTAATTTTTAGGGTGAAATGATTAGATTCTGTTTTGAATGCACTGTTAAGGCTTCCATTTCTTCCCTTCATCTCCAAGACTTTCAAATGTGCCACGGAGCCCATAAGGCTTTTCGAGATCCAGCCTCTGCCAACTTCTCCAGCTTCATGTCCCGCCACTACCCAACTCACCCTGTGTTTCAGCAATGCCAGATTTTGTGTGGTTTCCCAGACATAACAATCTGTTTAATGTTTTTGTAGGCATTCAACAGGTCCGTCTTTGAGCCTATAGTGCCTTTCCTCCTGTTTTGGCTAGCTGACTTCAACTTTAAATATCCATCATGGACATTACCTCATCTAAAAGTTTTGCCAACATCCTCCCCCGAGGTGAGTTAATCTACTAATTTAGCCTCTATATCTTACATATATAAGATATATGTAATGCATTCTTTGCACCATATTACAATTTTTTAAATTACATTTCCATGTACCCTACTGGAGCAAGTTCCTCAGCAGCAATTTATTCATATTATCTCCTACTCCCAGCTCAGGGATCTGGCAAATAGTAGACACTCACTAAATTCTTAATGAATGAATGCGTAAGTAAATGAAAAAAAATGAAAAAAGATACAATGATACATGGGAAAACACCTTATAAATTGTGAGTTGCTGTGTAAGAGTTGGTTATTATTGGCCTGAACTATAAGTTTCATAGTTTTGCATAAAAATTATTCTAGAAGTTAAAAAGCAACTTTCTAGAGAAAGACTTCAAAATTTTAGATTAAGAGGGATAGTAAACAACATGGTTATTTCCATACTGGAAAATAACGAAAATAAAAAATACTCAAAATGTGAATTGTTAAACTATATAGAATTACCTTTTAATCGATTTTAAAACAGATAATACATGAACACAATATAAGATTCACAAGGGACAAAAATGAAAATCATGTAAAATACACAGTGTTCCTTTTTTACCCCCTGATCCTTGTTGCCCAGTCTCCCAGTTTTCCTCCCTTACTGTTACCATAATATTCCAATGTATTCTTTGCTTACAAGGTGTATGTGTATTCAGGATGCTGCTTTTTGAAAGAGAAGGACTGTTCTCAGTTAGTGCATGGTCCATGAGTGTAAAATAAAATGGTATGAGGAGTAAAAACTTAGTTCCCAAGAGTTCATTTATTTGGGGAGGTTGTTTTCCAATTCAAGGAATTACCATAATAAGCTTTGCTCTAACAGCCTGTTTATTAGCAACACTGAAATGTGTCTACTTCTCCCTTTTGTGATGGTCTTCTGTTCCTTACTCTTTCTCTAGTGCAAGGTTTTGTTTCTTCATATCCTGCCCTTGCTCTTTTGACTAAACTCATAGGCTGAGCATCACACCCAGGTGTCCTGGTACTTTTTTAATGCGGACACTTACCCACTTGGAGAAGGAATCAAGCTGGCTTCCTTTACTTCATCCCTATCCAGCACATGAAGGGTAAAGGTGATGGAGGCTGTTCGTGTTTGCTGGAAACAGAAATCCCCAGACACTAGCACCATGATTTGGTAATCTCTTCCTTCATCTTCTAAGGGCAGTCCTTGCAAGGTCTTGACAGAAGGATTATATTCCAGCCATCTTGGCAGTTTGACGTTATGAACCCCTGTAACCTGTTCAATTACACATGAAATAAAGTCTGAACTTGCCTTTAGGAAGAGGTTTTACATTTGTTTGCTCTGTCCCTGTGGCAGAGCACTGATAACAAGAGTTAAAGATCTCTGTTGTAGGGCTTCCCTAGTGGTGCAGTGGTTGAGAGTCCGCCTGCTGATGCAGCGGACACGGGTTCGTGCCCCGGCCTGGGAGGATCCCACGTGCCGCAGAGCGGCTGGGCCCGTGAGCCATGGCCGCTGGGCCTGCACGTCCGGAGCCTGTGCTCCGCAACGGGAGAGGCCACAACAGTGAGAGGACCGCGTACCGCAAAAAAAAAAAAAAAAAAAAAAGATCTCTGTTGAGGTATACATTTCAAGTTTAATCATAAACCAGTTTTTTTTAAAACCCTAAGAATACACTTCTTTCTTCTCAGGTTCATAAAGTTCTTTTGAAAAACATAAACTCCGAGTAGAAATCACAGAATAATCACTAAACTCATTAAAATACTTGGTCAAGTACTTCATTAAAAGAAGTTTACAAAACCTAGGAACTATTTAATATGATTGACAATTAAGGCTTGTGTCTAAAAATGCTAAATTCTATTAAATTCATATATTGAATTGCTTTTCCTCTCAGACTAGGTTCCTTACAGTAGCTCATTATTTGTAAGCCTTTAAAGGTACTTTCATTTTCTTGGAGAGTGCCCTGAGACACCTACATATAAATTATTACAGGGTTACAGGGACTACTTGGAAAGCTTGAACCCTGTTTATTTTTAATATCTACAAAACACGGTGCTGAACAGAGTGGGTAGAGATACTTAGATGATTACCTGAAACTGACTTATTTTCCCTTGGAAGGCATATGGAGAAACTGGATAATAGAATAATTTTCCAATGAGAGCAGCTGTGTCTGGCACGCCGTGAAGAACTCGGGTCTCTGCACATAAATAGTGAGTTGTCACAGCCAGCCCATGCGTGGAGACAGAGGTCAGCACCAGCGCAAGATATGGTACTGCTGAAACTCTTCGGATCCAGTCCAGGGACTGACGGGTGCCGGCGAGGTCCGCTCCCGTGCGTTTCTTGCTGGTATCCATGGCTTCTGTATAGTTAGCTCCACTTGGGTAACTGGATATCACCTTACTGAACCGCAAACTGCTCAACCGATTAGTATTTCTTATCTATCTTCAGAGCAATATTTAGGGTTTAGAATCCTTTTGTTTTCACATATCATTTGCATCAAACGGAGAATTAAAGATTCCCACTATCTCAAAACATCACTGCTCTGTGGTGGAAGTACAAGTGAGAGAGGGAGACCACTGATGCATTTTGACATAGAGTCTGCCTTGCATGGCTTCCTTTAGTGATCTCCATCCAGCTGTACCTAGAGATTAATATGGGGCTCATAAAAGGATGAGTTAATGTAATAAGACAGTAAAAACAAATACAGTACAGCAATAAAAAGCCTTCCACAGGGCTTCCCTGGTGGCGCAGTGGTTGAGAGTCCGCCTGCCGAGGCAGGGGACACGGGTTCGTGCCCCGGTCCGGGAAGAACCCACATGCCTCGGAGCGGCTAGGCCCGTGAGCCGTGTCCGCTGAGCCTGCGCGTCCGGAGCCTGTGCTCCACAATGGGAGAGGCCACAACAGTGAGAGGCCCGCCTACCGCAAAAAAAAAAAAAAAAAAAAAAAAGCCTTCCGCAAAGATAGCGTTATTCCCATTTTCATCTGTGCCCCCATAATAGACATCAGAGTTTTCTCAGCATCCCTGTCCCTCTTTGGGTCATACCAACCTCCCTTTGGGAAAATTTCCCTCGCCTACCTCATGACCAAATGAGGTAGCTCCCAATTGTAAGCACCCATCTCTCTGGCCGGAGAGGTGAGCAAATAACTCGGGGCTGGTAGGTCAAAATCCTCAGCGCCTCTTGCTGTGGGGCAAGCCCGGGTTCGGGGAGGAGACCCAGTCTCGGCTTTTATAGTTTTCTGGGGTTTTACACGAACGTGCTGGGACATAAAATCTCTCCTCTAGGGTTGCGTGTTAACCTGCCGCTTCATCAGTACTCCTCCCCCTCCCCACCCCACCTCAATCCTCTCTCAGCACCCCGCGCCCAGCCTCCTCTCGTTTCTGGAACTTGTTATAGAACAGCCCAGTCATGTACAGGCAGGCACTCCGGAAAATGTGGAATAACCCACGGCCCTAGTTGTAATGTATTCCTTTTCAGCTCCCAATGGACTAGTGTCTGTAGTATTTCTTTTTTATGGTGAACACGATGTTAAGCTTGGCCAGTAGAGGGCACTGGAGAGACACTGCAGGAAGAAGGAGGCGTCTGGTTTCCGGGCGCTGTTTTGCTTTCGGTAGCTCCTGCTGTAGTGCTCGGCAAGGTTGTGTGTGGAAGCGGACATCCAGTGCGCTCTGCACCAGCCTCACACTGTCCCTTGGTGACCTTGCAGTCCAGCCCAGGCCCAGTTGGCCACTAACCAGGACCCTCCTGCCTGGACGCAGGTGTGTTCCAGACCTCGTGTCAGCAGTGGCACCCAGACCCTGTCTGCATCCTCCCACCAGCCTCGGTGCATCTATACCCTGCAAGGTTGTCTCCTGCTGCCTGGTGACTGCGGACCAGCTCTGCATCTGACAACACAGTAAACTTCCCTGCCATCCCGTGGGTGTCAACCATCCTTTTCTCTAAAGAGATCTAAACCCTACTATTGGAGAGTGGGCCTTCCCCCAAGTTTTCTCTTCCTTAGGCACTCCCCAGCAGCCCTAGGTACCCTTAGAGTCTTCTTTACATCTTTTTTTAGCTACTCTCCTACTTTAAGTTAATAATTCTTTACATAAAACCTTCCCTGTTCAAACTACTGTGTTTCCAATTTCCTGATTGTCCAGACGGATTCACCCCTTATTCTTAACATTACTTTTAGTTTCTGTGACTGGCTTGGTTCTTTTCTTATCTTTAGGTTGGTAATGTTTTATTATTACTATTCCACCACTGAAGTCTATGCAAAATGGGAGAAGCTATGCCTGTCTTACCTGTTATCATGCATATGGAGGAGTCTGTAAATTATGAAGTGACATTTTATGTTCGTTGTTTTTATTATCTAACAGCCCTTCTCTCTTATTTTCTTTAGTCTCACCCTCTCTCTGCATGTTTCCAGGATGTTGGTTCTTGACTTTTGCCTTCTGTCTATTCCTTAGCTTCTCATACCTATAGCTTCGACTTGATCTCTTGCTGGACCTCTAGGCTTATGTCTCTATGACTCTCTTCAGTTATTCTCCACTGTCTAGATGCTGGAAAATAATGTCCTAAATTTTTAATTTGACAGTCAAGACTTCATTAATTCAACATTCACAAGGGCCTGTTTAACGTGCAAGGTACTATTGTGGGTGCCGGGCATACAGAAGTGAACTGGATAGGCAAAGCCCCTACGTTTATGGAGTTTATATTCCACAATTTAACCCCAATCTATCTTTCCAGACTTATCTCCCTGCATTAACCTGTGATCCAGGGCAAAGTAAACAACTCCTGGTCATTTTCCTGTCTCTCTACCAATTATCAAACCTGAAATGATCTTGTCCTCTTTGTCTATCCAAACCCTATACTTTAAGACCCAGTTTAAAACCATCCATGAATCTTCAGTAGACAAGTTCCAAAGCACTTAGAACAGTGATCCACAGCTTTTCCCAAAGCAACTTATCTGAGAGTTAAAATATGCCCTATTGTAACAATGCCTCAATATGCATTATTCTCAATGGGAAAAGGGAGGGTTTTTGCCAGAATTTCAGCACATAGGTATGGGGGACATGTATAATTTGAAAGAGTCTCCCCAGTGATTCTGATATGTCTCCATAGAAGGATATGGCTCCTTCCCTGTTGAGAATCACTGGTCTATACCTTATGTTTCTCAGTGAAATGTGTGCTGCTTTAAAAACATTTTCTATTATTTAAATTCTCATGTCTCATCTCTTTAAATAAATGGAAACACATTAGGAAAAAGTCAGTGGGTCTACTACTTCTTGAGATTCTTCCCTGCCCACAATTCCTGTTTGTGTGTATTACACACAGAATGTTGAGAAATATTGAAATGATTATTGGTTTTATTTGTAAATTGCAAAAACAAAATAAAATACTACTCACTTTAATAACTGTTGCCCATGCTTTCCTTTTTTTTTTTTTTTTTTTTTGGCCAAAGCATACCTAAGCCCATCCCCTGGCTTGTGCCTTGAACTTAATTTTAGTTTGAAAAATCAAGGTTATATCTAAATATAAGAGTTAAACTTATAAAACTTCTAGAAGAAAACTTGGGGAAAAGCTTTATGACCTTGGATTAGACAAAGAGTTTTTAGGATATGAAAAGCACATAATTACCAAAATGATTAATTTTTTTTAAGTTGACAGTATCAAGAGCTGGCAATGATGTGGGAAAACTGGAACTCTCATACATTGCTAATACAGTTACAAAATGCCACAGACACTTTGAAAAACACACTGATAGAGCTAATCACATAAATATAGAATTTATCAAATATACAGTTTGTTATTATTTCTAGTGGCAATATAACATTTCAGAACCCCGAATTTGAAGTTACCTTAAAGATTAGCACTTTGCTTTTTAATGAGGCAATTCCTCCTTAACGTATTTTTCTGCACTTAAATCGTCACTTAGCTGTCTCTTCTTAGGTAAACATCCCCAGCTCACACGACTCCTGCAAAGAAACCACTTCCTGTCCTTTAGGCTTTTTAGTTACTTATCTTAGACCCTCTTTAATATCACCATCATTCTTTCACATGAAGAGAGTAAAAGTAAACATCAGGGAAGGGTTTCATCTTGTCTAAATATAAAAAGACAATTTCACTAAAAAATGACTGGGGGAAAATGTGGCAAAGCACTAGCAACATTTGAAGCTGCCTTTGGGAAATTAGCTGATTGTATGAGCATGACTGCCACCCCTGCAGGTTTCCCACATCTGCTGCGGTCCACCCTTTGAACTCCCTGTGAATAGGATGGTGGTGCCAGGAGGGAATGCCTGTATGTCTCAGAAAGGGCATGTGGACCTGGACACACTGCCAGCTGTTTCACTGTAGCATCTTGGAATCAATGACCCAAGAAAGTTAGAATCCATCTTTCTGGTGAGTCCTAAAAACAAAGCTCCCTCCAGTCAACAGTTTGTACTCTGCTTATTAGGCATTTAAGGCTTTATCAACAGAAATGATAAATGGAAAGTGGGGGAGTGAATGGAAAATTCTTTGAATTGGAGGGAGTCAAAGGGTTCTTGTCCCTTTCACAATTAATCAGCTAGTACACTTTGGGAGAATCACTTCCTTTCTCATGGTCTCAGATTTTGCAGTTGTTTAATTAGAGAGGGTCAGACCAGAAGTTCCCTATGGTCTCTTTTGATTCTTACCTTTTATGATTTTGTCATAATAAGCCTCAAGAACTTACTAAAGTGAATCCTTCTCCCTGTGGCAATCATAAGAGAATTAACAGAAGTAACTACTCTTGCTGACTTGGCTGTCTTACTTGGAAGCACTTCAGTGACTCCAGAGGGTCGAAGAGACTGAGCACTTCAAATTCCATTTCATGACACACACTGTTAAAGAAACCCTGAAACAGATTTACTGGATAGCTTGAGAATATGTGATTGGGTCCGTCAGAAAGCTACTGTTCATTCATTTATTTATTTACTTTAAAATTTATTTATTTATTTATGGCTGTGTTGGGTCTTCGTTGCTGCTCGCGGGCTTTCTCTAGTTGCAGCGAGCAGGGGCTTCTCTTCATTGCTATGGGCGGGCTTCTCATTGCGGTGGCTTCTCTTGTTGTGGAGCACAGGCTCTAGGCGCATGGGCTTCAGTAGCTGTGGCGCACAGGCTCTAGAGCGCAGGCTCAGTAGTCGTGGCGCACGGGCTTAGTTGCTCCACGGCATGTTGGATCTCCCTGAACCGGGGCTCGAATCTGTGTCCCCTCCATTGGCAGGCGGACTCTTAACCACTGTGCCACCAGGGAAGTCCTGTTCATTTAAATAGGTAGGAATTTAATGGACTCTCTATTCTCTGAAACAAGTGATAACAATTAGAATATAAAAGAATAACTTTGCCAGAGTTTTAGATTCTGTATTCCTTTTGTTGGTGAACAGGATGATCGAAGAAGTAAACAATAGAGAATGATCTCATTCTTAAAATCTTGATTTTAAGGTACTTTTCCAAAAGAAAAGTATATTTCATGTGCAAGATCTAAAAATCATACAAGTCAAAAAACTATGGCTAGAAAATTCATAAAGTTTTGATCTTAAAAAGATTCGAGGTTGCTTCTTTTTCTCGTCTCAGAACTTCAGCAGCACATAGATATGCTGTGTGCAGCAGTTGCCTAGTAACTGCTTATTTACAGTGACTATGGGGGCCACTTCACTGTAGCCTGATTCTAAAACTAGAAAATTCAAGGAAAACACAAACACTAAATGATTTATTTCATTGATTATCAATTTGATTTTCAAACGTTCTGTAAGTACCAGCTTTAAACAGTGGGTTTTTAAAAAATCCAGACTGACATTTGCTTTTTTATTTAGTGGGAAAATTTAATACATTTTCCTTTATTGTGGTTATTAAAATATTAGGATTGTAGAAATAAGTCTTATTATGTCCTTTCTCTTTGTGCTGCCTTTTCTGCCTCCCCTCTTTATTATTGCTGTCTTTCAAATTCATTGAGTTTTCCCTTCCTCCTCTTATTTGAGTCTTTCACATGTACTGACTTGGAAATAATAAGCTCTGTGTCTTTTATTTTGGTGGTTATTCAGATTATTTTATTTTATTTTATTTTATTAATTTATATTATTTTTGGCTGTGTTGGGTCTTTGTTGCCGTGCGCGGGCTTCTCATTGCGGTGGCTTCTCTTTGTTGCGGAGCACAGGCTCTAGGCATGAGGGCTTCAGTAGTTGTGGCACACAGGCTCAGTAGTTGTGACTCACGGGCTCTACAGTGTGGGCTCAGTAGTTGTGGCTCGCAGGCTCTAGAGCACAGGCTCAGTAGATGTGGCACACGGGCTTAGTTGCTCCACAGCATGAGGGATCTTCCTGGACCAGGGATCAAACCCATGTTCCCTGCATTGGCAGGCGGATTCTTAACCACTGTGCCACCAGGAAGTCCCTCAGATTATTTTAATGTGAATGCTTGTCAGAGTTTATAGTTGTTCAATATTTTCGCCTTCCAAAAATTGCAAAGACCTTAGAGTGTTTTAATTCTGATCACCCCCTCACTATTTATGAGCTACTATAATGGCCTTTTAGGTCAATTATTCCCATTGATTTTTATTACGTGACAATCAATGTAGCCAATTATTATAAACCATCGATATTGCTTTATTTTACCCATATATTACCAATGTCTTTGGTCACCATTTCTTTAGCAACAGAGTCCTTCCTTTAATATTCCTTTAGTGAGCTCTTTGGTGGTAAAGTCTCTCAGTTTTTATTTGTCTAAAAATTATTTTCTTAAAAGTAATAGATTGTCAATTGTTTTATCTCAGTCTATTGAAGATATTCTACTACCTCTGGCTTGTCTCATTACTGTTGAGAAGTCAGTTGTCAGCCTCACTGTTATTCCATTGTGGGTGCTGTGTCTTCTCCCTGTGGGCTGTTGAAGGCCTTTTGTCTTTTGGTGTTTTGCGGTTGTGGTTAGGTATGGAATTTTTTTCCATCCTGCTTTTTGTTTTTGTTTTCATTTGGTTTGGTTTTCCTGGATCTGTGTCTTTTAACCATTCTGGGAAATTACCAGCCATTATCCTGACAAATATTATTTCTAACCTATTCTATTACCGCATTTTGGAATGAGAGTTAGACCTCACTCTACACTCCATGTCTTTTAACTTCTATTTCATATTTTTCATTTCTGTCTGGGATATTTCCTGAAAGTCTTTGTGTCCTTCTTCCAGTTCTTAAATTCTCTCCTCAGGTGTAGCTAACCAGTTATTCCTGTCCACTGATATTTTATTAATTCAATTGTTGACCTCTAGAAATTCTGTTTGGTTCTATTTATTTATTTATTTATTTATCTATTTGTGTTTTGCTCATGCATTTTATTTTATTTAAAACATTTTTATTTCATAATGGAGTATAGTTGATTAACAAGGCTGTGTCAGTTTCGGGTGTATAGCACAGTGATACAGTTATACATACACATGTACTTCTTCTTTTTCAAATCCTTTTCCCATTTAGGTTATTATACAGTATTGAGCAGAATTCTCTGTGCTGTACACTAGGTCCATGTTGGTTATCTATTTTAAATATAGCACTGTGTACATGTCAGTTGTTTGGTTCTCTTTAAAATCTGTTTGTTCATCTTTTGAGTCTGTTGTTCTTTTTTGTGTGTGTGTAAACATCTTTATTGGAGTCTAATTGCTTTACATTGGTGTGTTAGTTTCTGCTTTATAACAAAGTGAATCACCTATACATATACTTATATCCCCATGTCTCCTCCCTCTTGCATCTCCCTCCCACCCTCCCTATCCCATCCCTCTAGGTGGTCACAAAGCACCGAGCTGATCTCCCTGTGCTATGCGGCTACTTCCCACTAGCTATCTATTTTACATTTGGTAGTGTATATATGTCCATGCCACTCTCTCACTTCGTCCCAGCTTACCCTTCCCCCTCCCTGTGTCCTCAAGTCCATTCTCTACGTCTGTGTCTTTATTCCTGTCTTGCCCCTATGTTCTTCAGAACCTTTTTTTTTTTTTTTAGCTTCCATATATGTGTGTTAGCATACGGGATTTGTTTTTCTCTTTCTGACTTACTTCACTCTGTATGACACTCTTTATGTCCATCCACCTCACTGCAAATAACTCAATTTCATGTCTTTTTATGGCTGAGTAATATTCCATTGTATATATGTGCCACATCTTCTTTATCCATTCAGCTGTTGATGGATAGTTAGGTTGCTTCCATGTCCTGGCTATTGTAAATAGAGCTGCAATGAACATTGTGGTTTATGACTCTTTTTGAATTACGGTTTTCTCAGGGTATATGCCCAATAGTGGGATTTCTGGGTTGTATGCTGGTTCTATTTTTAGTTTTTTAAGGAACCTCCATACTGTTCTCCATAGTGGCTGTATCAATTTACATTCCCACCAACAGTGCAAGAGGGTTCCCTTTTCTCCACACCCTCCCCAGCATTTATTTTTGTAGATTTTTGGATGATGGCCATTCTGACTGGTGTGAGGTGATACCTCATGGTAGTTTTGATTTGCATTTCTCTAATGATTAGTGATGTTGAGCATCCTTTCATGTGTTTGTTGCCAATCTGTATATCTTCTTTGGAGAAATGTCTATTTAGGTCTTCTGCCCATTTTTAGATTGGGTTGTTTGTTTTTTTGATATTGAGCTGTGTGAGCTGCTTGTACATTTTGGAGTTTAATCCTTTGTCAGTGGCTTCATTTGCAAATATTTTCTCCCATTCTGAGGGTTGTCTTTTCATCTTGTTTATGATTTCCTTTGCTGGGCAAAAGCTTTTAAGTTTCATTAGGTCCCATTTGTTTATTTTTGTTTTTATTTCCATTTCTCTAGGAGGTGGGTCAGAAAGGATCTTGCAGTGATTTATGTCATAGGTGTTCTTCCTGTGTTTTCCTCTAAGAATTTTATAGTGCCTGGCCTTACATTTAGGTCTTCAATCCATTTTGAGTTTATTTTTGTGTACAGTATTAGGGATTGTTCTAATTTCATTCTTTTACGTGTAGCTGTCCAGTTTTCCCAGCACAACTTACTGAAGAGACTGTCTTTTCTCCACTGTATATTCTTGCCTCCTTTATCAAAGATAAGGTGACCATATGTGTGTGGGTTTTTCTCTGGACTTTCTATGCTGTTCCATTGATCTATATTTCTCTTTCTGTGCCAGTACCATACTGTGTTGATTACTATAGCTCTGTAGTATAGTCTGAAGTCCAGGAGCCTGATTCCTCCAGCTTCGTTTTTCTTTCTCAAGATTGCTTTGGCTATTCGGAGCCTTTTGTGTTTCCATACAAATTGTGAAAGTTTTTGTTCTAGTTCTGTGAAAAGTGACTTTGGTAGCTTGATAGGGATTGCACTGAATCTGTAGATTGCTTTGGGTAGTATAGTCATTTTCACAATGTTGATTCTTCCAATCCAAGAACATGGTATATCTCTCCATCTGTTTGTATTATCTTTAATTTCTTTCATCGGTGTCTTATAGTTTTCTACAGGTCTTTTTTCTCCTTAGGTAGGTTTTTCCTAGGTATTTTATTCTTTCTGTTGCAATGGTAAATGGGAGTGTTTGCTTAATTTCTCTTTCAGATTTTTCATCATTTGTGTATAGGAATGCAAGAGATTTCTGTGCATTAATTTAGTGTCCTGCTACTTTACCAAATTCATTGATTAGCTCTAGTAGTTTTCTGGTAGCACCTTTAGGAGACTATGTATAGTATGTCATCTGCAAACAGTGGCAGCTTTACTTCTTCCTTTCCAACTTGGATTCCTTTTATTTCTTTTTCATACCTGATTTCTGTGGCTAAAACTTCCGAAACTATGTTGAATAATACTAGTGACAGTGGACAACCTTGTCTTGTTCCCAATCTTAGAGGAAATGGTTTCAGTTTTTCACCATTGAGAATGATGTTGGCTTTGGTTTTGTCATATATGGCCTTTATTATGTTGAGATAAATTCCCTCTATGCCTACTTTCTGGAGAGTTTTTATCATAAATGGGTGTTGAATTTTGTCGAAAGCTTTTTGTGCATCTATTGAGATGATCATATGGTTTTTCTCCTTCAATTTTTAATATGGTTTATCACACTGATTGATTTGCATATATTGAAGAATCCTTGCATTCCTGGGGTAAACCCCACTTGATCATCGTGTATGATCCTTTTAATATGCTGTTGGATTCTGTTTGTTAGTATTTGGTTGAGGATTTTTGCATCTATGTTCATCAGTGATATTGGCCTGTAGTTTTCTTTCTTTGTGACATCTTTTTCTGGTTTTGGTATCAGAGTGATGGTGGCCTCATAGAATGAGTTTGGGAGTGTTCCTCCCTCTGTTTTATTGTGGAAGAGTTTGAGAAGCATAGATATTAGCTCTTCTCTAAATGTTTGATAGAATTGACCTGTGAAGCCATTTGGTCCTGGGCTTTGGTTTGTTGGAAGATTTTTAATCACAGTCTCAATTTTAGTGCTGTGACTGGTCTGTTTATATTTTCTATTTCTTCCTGGTTCAGCCTCAGAAGGTTGTGCCTTTCTAAGAATTTGTCCATTTCTTCCAGGTTGTCCATTTTATTGGCATAGGGTTCCTTGTAGTAATCTCTCATGATCCTTTGTATTTCTGCAGTGTCAGTTGTTACTTCTCCTTTTTCATTTCTAATTCTGTTGATTCGAGCCTTCTCCTTTTTTTTCTTGATGAATCTGGCTAATGGTTTATCAGTTTTGTTTATCTTCTCAAAGAACCAGCTTTTAGTTTTATTGATCTTTGCTATTGTGTCCTTTATTTCTTTTTCATTTATTTCTGATCTGATTTTTCTGATTTCTTTCCTTCTGATAACTTTCGTTGTTTTTTTTTTCTTTCTCTAATTCCTTTAGATGTAAGGTTAGGTTGTTTATTTGAGTTGTTTCTTGTTTCTTGAGGTAGGATTGTATTGCTGGAGACTTCTCTCTTAGAACTGCTTTTGCTGCCTCCCATAGGTTTTGGGTCGTCGTGTTTTCACTGTCATTTGTTTCTAGGTATTTTTTGATTTCCTCTTTGATTTCTGCAGTGATCTCTTGGTTATTAAGTAGTGTATTGTTTAGCCTCCAAGTGTTTGTATTTTTTACAGATTTTTTTCCTGTAACTGATATCTAATCTCATAGCATTGTGGTCAGAAAAGATACTTGATATGATTTCAGTTTTCTTAAATTCACCAAGGCCCAATTTGTGACCCAAGATATTATCTATTTTGGAGAATGTTCCAAGAGCACTTGAGAAGAAAGTGTATTCTGTTATTTTTGGATGGAATGTCCTATAAATATGAATTAAGTCAATCTTGTTTAATATATCATTTAAAGCTTGTGTTTCCTTATTTATTTTCATTTTGGATGATCTGTCCTTTGGTGAAAGTGGGGTGTTAAAGTCCCCTATTATTTTGTTACTGTTGATTTCCCCTTCATGGCTGTTAGTATTTGCCTTATGTCTTGAGGTGCTCCTATGTTGGGTGCATAAATATTTACAATTGTTATATCTTCTTCTTGGATTGATCCCTTGATCATTATGTAGTGTCCTTCTTTGTCTCTTCTAATAGTCTTTATTTTAAAATCTATTTTTTTTCTGATATGAAAATTGCTACTCCAGCTTTCTTTTGATTTCCATTTGCATGGAATATCTTTTTCCATCCCTTCACTTTCAGTCTATATGTGTCCCTAGGTCTGAAGTGGGTCTCTTGTAGGCAGCATATATACGGATCTTGTTTTTGTATCCATTCTGCCAGTCTATGTCTTTTGGTGGGAGCATTTAATGCATTTGCATTTAACGTAGTTATCAATATGTATGTTCCTATTACCATTTTCTTAATTGTTTTGGGTTTGTTACTGGAGGTCTTTTCCTTCTCTTTTGTTTACTGCCTAGAGAAGCTCCTTTAGCATTCGTTTTAAAGCTGGTTTGGTGGTGCTGAATTCTCTTAACTTTTGCTTATTTATAAAGGTTTTAATTTCTCCATCAAATCTTAATGAGATCCTTGCTGGGTAGAGTAATATGGGTTGTAGGTTCTTCCCTTTCATCACTTTAAATATGTCTTGCCACTCCCTTCTGGCTTGCAGAGTTTCTGCTGAAAGATCAGCTGTTAACCTGATGGGGATTCCCTTGTATGTTATTTGTTGTTTTTCCCTTGCTGCTTTTAATATTTTTTCTTTGTATTTAATTTTTGATAGTTTGATTAATATGTGTCTTGGTGTGTTTCTACTTGGATTTATCCTGTATGGGACTCTCTGCACTTCCTGGACTTGACTGACTATTTCCTTTCCCATATTAGGGAAGTTTTCAACTATAATCTCTTCAAATAGTTTCTCAGTCCCTTTCTTTTTCTCTTCTTCTTCTGGGACCCCTATAATTCAAATGTTGGTGTGCTTAAAGTTGTCCCAGAGGTCTCTAAGACTGTCCCCAATTTTTTTCATTCTTTTCCCTTTATTCTGCTCTGTGGTAGTTATTTCCACTATTTTATCTTCCAGGTCACTTATCCATTCTTCTGCCTCAGTTTTGCTGCTATTGATTCCTTCTAGAGAATTTTTAATTTCATTTATTGTGTTGTTCGTTTGTTTGCTCTTTAGTTCTTCTAGTCCTTGTTAAACGTTTCTTGTATTTTCTCCATTCTATTTCCAAGATTTTGGATCATCTTTACTATCATTACTCTGAATTCTTTTTCAGGTAGACTGCCTATTTCTTCTTCATTTGTTTGGTCTGGTCGGTTTTTACCTTGGTCCTTCATCTGCTGTGTGTTTCTCTGTCTTCTCATTTTGCTTAACTTACTGTGTTTGGGGTTTCCTTTCTGCAGGCTGCAGGTTCGTAGTTCCCGTTGTTTTTGGTGTCTGCCCCCGGTGGCTAAGGTTCGTTCAGTGTGTTGTGTAGGCTTCCTGGTGGAGGAAGTGCCTGTGTTCTGGTGGATGAGGCTGGATCTTGTCTTTCTAGTGGACAGGTCCGTGTCCGGTTGTGTGTTTTGGGGTGTCTGTGACCTTATTATGATTTTAGGCAGCCTTTCTGCTAATGGGTGGGGTTGTGTTCCTGTCTTGCTAGTTCTTTGGCATAGGGTGTCCATCATTGTAGCTTGCTGGTTGTTGAGTGGACCTGGGTCTTGGCGTTGAGATGGAGATTTCTGGGAGATTTTCACCATTTGATATTACATGGAACTGGGACATCTCTGGTGGACCAATGTACTGAACTCGGCTCTCCCATCTCAGAGGCACAGGCCTGATACTGAGCTGGAGCACCAAGACCCTGTCAGCCACACGGCTCAGAAGAAAAGGGAGAAAAAAAGAAAGAAAGAAAGAAAAGAAAAGAAAAAGAAAGAAAGTTATTGAAATAAAAAATAAAATAGGGCTTCCCTGGTGGCGCAGTGGTTGAGAGTCTGCCTGCCGATGCAGGGGACACGGGTTCGTGCCCCGGTCCGGGAAGATCCCACATGCCGCGGAGCAGCTGGGCCCGTGAGCCATGGCCGCTGAGCCTGCGCGTCCAGAGCCTGTGCTCCGCAACGGGAGAGGCCACAATAGTGAGAGGCCTGCTTACCGCAAAAAAATAAAAAATAAAAAAATAAAATAAAATAAAATAAAATAAAAATTTTAAATAAAAAAATTAAAAAGTAATTAAAAAAAGAAAGAACGAAAGAAGAGAGCAACCAAACCAAAGAACAAATCCACCAATTATAACAAGTGCTAAAAAATATATTTAAAAACCCCCAAAATACGGACAGACAGAACCCTATGACAAATGGTAAAAGGAAAGCTTTACAGACAAAATCACACAAAGAAGCATACACACTCACAAAAAGAGAAAAAGGAAAAAAAATATATATGTATATACAAAAAAAAAAAAGAAGAGAGCAACCAAATCAATAAACTAATCTACCAGTGATCATAAACTCTAAATACTAAACTACGATAAACATAAAACCAGAAACCAGTCAGTCGCGTCAGCAAACCCCAAGTCTACAGTTGCTCCCAAAGTTCACTGCCTCTATTTTGGGATGATTCATTGTCTAGTCAGGTATTCCAGAGATGCAGGGTACATCAAGTTGATTGTGGAGATTTAATCCGCTGCTCCTGAGGCTGCTGGGAGAGATTTCCCTTTCTCTTCTTTGTTCGCACAGCTCCCGGGTTCAGCTTTGGATTTGGCCCCGCCTCTGAGCGTAGGTCACCTGAGGGCGCCTGTTGTTCGCTCAGACAGGACGGAGTTAAAGGAGCCGCTGATTCGGGGGCTCTGGCTCACTCAGGCCTCGGGGAGGGAGGGGTACGGATGCGGGGTGAGCCTGCGACGGCAGAGGCCTGCGTGACATTGCACCAGCCTGAGGCGCGCCGTGCATTCTCCCGGGGAAGTTGTCCCTGGATCCCGGGACCCTGGCAGTGGCGGGCTGCACAGGCTCCCTGGAAGGGGGGTGTGGAGAGTGACCTGTGCTCGCACACAGGCTTCTTAGTGGCGGCAGCAGCATCCGCCTTAGCGTCTCATGCCCGTCTCAGGGGTCCGTGCTGTTAGCTGCGGCTCGCGCCCGTCCCTGGAGCTCCTTTAAGCGGCGCTCTTAGTCCCCTCTCCTCGCGCACCAGGAAACGAAGAGGCAAGAAAAAGTCTCTTGCCTCTTCGGCAGGTCCAGACTTCATCCCGGACTCCCTCCCATCTAGCTGTGGCGCACTAACCCCTTCAGGCTGTGTTCACGCCGCCAACCCCGTCCTCTCCCTGCGCTCCGACCGAAGCCCGAGCCTCAGCTCCCAGCCCCACCCGCCCCGGCGGGTGAGCAGACAAGCCTCTCGGGAGTGCCGGTTGGCACCGATCCTCTGTGCGGGAATCTCTCCGCTTTGCCCTCCGCACCCCTGTGGCTGCGCTGTCCTCTGCGGCTCCGAAGCTTCTCCCCTCGGCCACCCGCAGTCTCCACCCACAAAGGGGCTTCCTAGTGTGTGGAAACCTTTCCTCCTTCACGGCTCCCTCCCAGAGATGCAGGTCCCGCCCCTACTCTTTTGTCTCTGTTTATTCTTTTTTCTTTTGCCCTACCCAGGTACGTGGGGAGCTTCTTGCCTTTTGGAAGGTCTGAGGTCTTCTGTCAGCGTTCAGTGGGTGTTCTGTAGGAGTTGTTCCACATATAGATGTATTTCTGATGTATTTGTGGGGAGGACGGTAATCTCCGCGTCTTACTCCTCCGCCCTCTTGAAGGTCTCTCCCGAGTCTGTTGTTCTTTACTCATATTTTGAGTTTTCATTTTTATTTATTTAAACATATTAAATATAGTTATCTTATATTCTGTGTCTAATCCTTCCAATATCAGAAGCCTTTGGGGATCTTTTCCCCCTGTTGTTTCTGCTGTCTGTTTTTCATGGTGCCTTGCTTCCTCATGCTTTGTGATATTCAGCTGTGAGTTACTCCTTTTCCTTGGATTTTTCTGTATGGGAGTTTTTGAGTCCTGGATTTTACTCTCTTCTGCCAACCATTTAGGAGACAATATCACCACTTTGAATAAAATTGTCATCTTAAATTTTGTTTTGTTTTTATCACAGTGACAAATTGTAAATCACAATTCAGGCTATAAGTCCCTGTGAAAGTCAGGCTGTTCATTTCTGTCAGAGAGGGGTTTTACTTGGTTAGAAGATCTGAATATTTCTTCCTTCCTTCCTATTTTTTTTTTTTTTTTTTTTTTTGCGTTACGCGGGCCTCTCACCGCTGCGGCCCCTCCCGTTGTGGAGCACAGGCTCCGGATGTGCAGGCTCAGCGGCCATGGCTCACGGGCCCAGCTGCTCCGCGGCATGTGGGATCTTCCCGGACCGGACCGGGGCACGAACCCGCGCCCCACCCATTGGCAGGCGGACTCTCAACCACTGTGCCACCAGGGAAGCCCTTCCTTCCTATTTTTATCCATCACTTTGTTTCTATTGCGAGAGTCATTTGGGGCATCTAATCTGCCATACTGCTGGAAATGGAATAATCTTATAAAATTCCAAGTTGAATGCAATTTATTTTCGGCACCAGAATTTCTTTTTTGACACAAAATGCCAGTGACTACAAAGCCACGCAATTTGGATCAAGCTTAGCAGAAAGAGCAAATGAGAATTATTACAATGTAAATGGGGCAGTAGCTCTACTTTTTGTAACATCTATGGCACATAGTACCTGACACTTGCCAACTTTCGGAATTTACTGTGCTCAAGACCTGTATTATTGACTTTAAAAAGAGAAATGTGGGCTTCCCTGGTGGTGCAGTGGTTGAGAGTCCGCCTGCCGATGCAGGGGACACGGGCTTGTGCCCCGGTCTGGGAAGATCCCACATGCCGCGGAGCGGCTGGGCCCGTGAGCCATGGCCGCTGAGCCTGCGCGTCCGGAGCCTGTGCTCTGCAACGCGAGAGGCCACAACAGTGAGAGGCCCGCGTACCGCAAAAAAAAAAAAAAAAAAAGTGAAATGTACATTTTAAAAGAGACTTGGATGGAATCCCTCCTAGTAATTTAATATTAATAAACAAATTATACTATTTTAAGTGCAAGATCCACACTGGGAGTGGGTTCATACTTGATACTGGGTCTGAAAGTGTAAATTCCCACGGATGGATATAGCCAGGTGTGTTGTGATGACACCCAGGAAAACATTCCTCCTTGCTTTCTCTTTTTTCTTTTGACTTGCTCAGTTGCCCTGAGGTCAGAAACAGGTATTGCTTTCTGAGAACAATTCTGAAAAATAGTTCACTTTGGAAATTCACATGAACAGACTACTCTTAATGCCAATAACAAGTTGGTAAACACCATGTTCCTAGAAAAAGGCAAATGGCTGTATCCCTGTTTCTACCTCTACAGGACACAGTGAAACCTGCTGTTGTCTTAAGAGTTCCTCATCCAAATAACCAAAAGAAGGAAACTCCGTACTCAGCTACTGCTTCCTGTAGCCCACATAGACCCAAGATTTCTTCCAGCTTAAAAATGCTATCATTTCTTTGATTTACTGCAGACTATTCATGGAAACTTCCACTATCTCTCGGAAAGCAGTTAGCTGAATGTGGCTCTCGCTGTAGGGAGAGTGAGTGGCCAGTGATGAGACCACCCCTGTTCCTCCAAGTCCTGTTCAAGTAGGCACTCTAGAAAGCTGGTCTCAAAGAGACCAGTTAGTAAGCAGTTAGGAATCCCTGAGTCAAAGATCTCACAAAACAGCAGCTTATTCCATAATTTAAAAAAATATTTATTGTGTGTCCACTGTGGTCTCTGGCATTGTTATTAGTGCTAGAGATACAATAGTGAGCAAAACAACCCCATTCCTACAGCACACAGTCCTTGAATGGAGGGCAGATGAGACAAGGGACGATTCCATTACCAAAGTTTAAGTAGTGAGGACCGGGATACGGGTGGTAGAAGCTGCTACCTAACCACCTCTGTGTTCACTCTTATGGTTCCACATGGACCTTTTCAATCAAAATTGTACTATGTCACAACACAGCATATAAAATGGTATCTAGAAACTGTGTCCCTAGAATAAAAGAGACATGGAGGGTGGGGTGGGAAAGGGAACAATGAATAATGAAGAAAATATTATAATTATTTGACCTTTTTTTAACCTTTCAGAGAAGGTTAAACTTTCAAATATATTATATCAAGAAAGGCTGTTTAATAAACAAAACATTGGAACATTTGCCTGGCATGTGTAATTCTTAGACAATAGTGGGAAAAGGAAGTGAAGAAAATTTTTAGTTTGGAACTGAAAAATCAAATTTTAGTATTTTTCTATGTGTACAAAAATAGCTTTATTTTAAAAATTAAATCCCTATGTAAAGCAATTTTTTAGGGCAGTGAAAACACTCTGTATGATATTATAATAATGGATGCATGTCATTACACATTCCTCCAAACCCATAGAATATACAACACCAAGAGTGACCCATAACGTAAACCATGGACTTTGGGTGATTATGATGTGTCACTGTTGGTTCATCAATGTAACAAATGTGCCCCTTTTGTTGATAACGGGGGAGGCCATGAATCTGTGCCGGCAGGGAGTATATGGGAAATCTCTGTACCTTCCACTCAATTTTGCTGTGAAACTAAAACTGCTCTTAAAAAAAAGTTTTGTTTGGAAAAAAAATTTTGCATCTTGGTTGGGAGCTCTGAGCACACCCCCTTATAACGCAGCCACATAAGTGAATCAGATATTACAGAATAAAAAGCCCAGTAACACACAAGCTCTTAAATGAACAGGAATGGCTCTAGCACTAGTATGTGTTAGGGTTTTCTCAGGAATAATAGATAAAGCTTAGCACTCCCATTGGAGCATTAAGATCATTTTCTCTCCTTTTTCAGATGTCAAACCTGAGAGCTGGCGTACTCACCAGCGCCCCCTTCTGTATGCGCCTTCTAATTTGGTCGTTGCTACTTGTTAGCACCTGGCTTCTCCCTGTTCTCTCTGCTTGAGCTCTGGGCACAAAAGTGAAGTTGATAGTTAAGTTTTTTTTTTTTTTTTTTTAACATCTTTATTGGAGTATAATTGTTTTACAATGGTGTGTTAGTTTCTGCTGCATAACAAAGTGAATCAGCTATATGTAAAGATACATCCCCATATCCCCTCCCTCTGGCGTCTCCCTCCCACCTTCCCTATCCCAACACTGTAGGTGGTCACAAAGCACCCAGCTGACCTCCCTGTCTCCATGGTGACTGTTGCAAGATATAACTGACCCTTCCTGTATCGTTTGCAGTGAAAGCCTGACTCCAGGTCTCTGAGCTGTCCTCCGCATCTTGCCTGGAAAAGCCAAAACAGCCGTATTTTCCCTTGGGCCCTGGCCATCTGGCCCACTCCCCATGCACTGTTTTCTCTAGATCAGGAGATTGGGGTAACCACCATTCACCCTGCGGGGGAGCAGGTGAAGGGAGTGTTGGAGTGGAAAAGCCTAGTTTTAAATAGGGAATATCGTGGGCACCATGCTTACCAGGATAGCCTGGCGTGATGAGAAATCTTTATTTTTTTCATATCTTCAACAATATTCTTCTGATCGGTATGCCTTTCTCATCACTAGTCCTATCTGAAATTTTTACACTATTCTCTCTTCATGAGAAAAAAATCTTTATTTAGTTTAAAAACATTACATTATTGAGAAGGCAAAGTTAAAGTACTTGACCCTTTGTTGCACATTGTCACAAAGAGTTGTCTTAACAAATGAGACATAAAAGGATGTTTTTTCAAGAGTCCCAGGAGAGGGTGGAAGGGAGGTTCAAGAGGGAGGGGATATGGGGATGTATGTATACATATAGCTGATTCACTTTGTTGTACAGCAGAAACGAACACAATATTGTAAAGCAATTATACTCCAGTAAAGATATATATATATCTTATATCTTATACCTTTATCTATATATAAAGAGTCCCAGGAAAATGCAATGTTATTTCTTAGGATATAGACTTTAGATGGGGTGCTACGTGGGAGCCCTGGATGCTGGTGATAGTCTTGGTGGAAGTGAGTTAGGCATCAAGAGAAAGGAGGGATATAACATAAAAAAGATAACTTGGCTTTCCTCACATTTGCTCAGGGCAAAATTAGCACAGACCACTGAGCATACGTTTACCCAGAGGTACTTTTTCTATTTACCACCAGGGGCCCTAGCTGACTATAATCAGGTGATTGCATTTTTTTTTTAACATCTTTATTGGAGTATAATTGCTTTACAATGGTGTGTTAGTTTCTGCTTTATAACAAAGTGAATCAGCTATACATATACATATATCCCCATATCTCCTCCCTCTTGTGTCTCCCACCCAACCTCCCTATCCCACCCCTCTAGGTGGTCACAAAGACAGGTGATTGCATTTTGAACTCTCCTTATGGAGCAGGAAAACCAGCTGGCTTTCAGTACTAACTTGGGGACTTTGGTTTTGCATATATTGGGTTGGCCAAAAAGTTCATTCGGGGTTTTCAGACGATGTTACAAAAAACCCGAGCAAACTTTTTTGGCTAACGCAATACCTTTTAAATCAGATGCAACTTCATGCTTTATGTGGATCTTTAATGGTAGTTTAAGTCACTTGATTAGTTGATTAGGCAGAGGTTTTTATTGTTGTTGAGTCCATGAAAATTTCACTTTTCACTAAGTTTAAAAAATAATTCATTCAAGTTTCCTTTTTCTTTTTCCTCTTTGGCTTCTAGTTAGTGAGTTTCAGTTTTTAAACTCACCTTCAGGCACATTTTATCCATTCATGTGAAATTCCAGGTAAGTGTGGCCTGCAGGGGCATCAGACCTGACCCTTTTCTTTACCTCATACCCTACATCCAAATCCTGTCGGTTCTACTTTCAAAATATTGTATATTCCTAAATCAAGTATGTCTCAACATTACATCTTAGTCCAAAAGACCATTAACTATTTCCTGGACCGCTGAAATGGAGTTGTAATTGGTTTCTTTACTTCCACTACCTTCTACCACCTTCCCACCCACCCAGCTGTCGGGTTGGGCCACTGAGTCTCCAGAGGTTTAAACGGCAACATTTTTTCAAGGAAATTGGCTTGGTGGTCCCGCCCCTCACGCAGTTTGTTTTTGCCTTATCTGGATGGTCGTTCCTGGCTCATCCCTGACAGGTGACGTATGGGAGACTAGATATTACTACATAAGTAAGAATAAGGAGCTGCTATGGAGTGTAGAGCACACAGAGAAGAGTCATGAAAAGAATATTCTAGTTCATGTTGGACAGGAGGATTTTTTGCACCAATAAATGACTCCCATCTTAACAGCTTCTGCTTCAAAATAAACAAGTTCTAGGACAAAAGTTTAACATAATTAGAGACTCCGAGGGCAGTAAGCAGAAGGTCACGTAACTCATGAGGAATAAGGTCCAGGAATTTTCAAGCAAAGATAAACATGGGGCTATACACACAAACTAGGATGACCTCAGTGAATATGATAACATTTATTTTTATTTTTATTTTCTTAAAATTTTTGGCTGTGTTGGCTCTTCATTGCTGCATGCGGGCTTTCTCTATAGTTGCAGTGAGTGGGGGGCAACTCTTCGTTGTGGTGCGTGGGCTTCTCATTGTGGTGGCTTCTCTTGTTTAGGAGCATGGGCTCTAGGCACACAGGCTTCAGTAGTTGTGGCACAGGGGCTTAGTTGCTCTGCGGCATGTGGGATATTCCCCGACCAGGGATCGAACCCATGTCCCCTGCATTGGCAGGCGGATTCTTAACCACTGCGGCACCAGGGAAGTCCTCTGAATATGACAGCATTAAACGCAGGGGCCAAGTTGAAAGGGACAATTTGTCTTTAATGAACTTTTTCCCCCTAGATTTCTGTTTGTAGGCTTCAAGTACTGTTCCCTTCTCCACTCTATCTGAAGTATGACTATCTAATACAGATACAACTGCAGCAAAATGAATGCCAGTCAGCAAACTGAACCGTGCAAGAAGTCTGTTTTTCTACAGGCCTCTGCTCTGCCAGCTGAGCTATGGAAGGGAGTACAGAAGTCTTCTTTTTTTTTTTTTTTTTTTTTTTTTTTTGCGGTACGCGGGCCTCTCCCTGTTGTGGCCTCTCCCGTTGCGGAGCACAGGCTCCGGACGCACAGGCTCAGCGGCCATGGCTCACGGGCCCAGCCGCTCCGCGGCATGTGGGATCTTCCCAGACCAGGGCACGAACCCGTGTCCCCTGCATCGGCAGGCGGACGTTCAACCACTGCGCCACCAGGGAAGCCCAGTACATTCTTATTTCTTCATTTATCCATTTATCCACTCATATGGTCACCCTTTCTTTCATCAGTTATGCATGCCTTACTCCTGTATAGCAAGACTATAGACACTGTTAATGAACCTTTTGTGATATGTACAAATAGGTCGTTGGATGGGTGTGACTGCCCTAGCCATTTTTCTAGTCAGCTCTAGACGGAAGCCTTAAGTAAGATCAGTGAAGATAAGCCCTAGAGTCACTATTCCCATGGATCTGATGAACGACGCTCACGACTAGGACCTCCCCATTGCCCTTACCGGTTTCTAGTGAACAAGTAGTTTAGAGCAGAAATAGTGACTTATGGACAACAGTACCTCCTCACCTCTTCTCTAAATAAATGTTATCAGTGATACTTTCCAGGCTTCACATAGAGAGTTGGATGAGATAAAATCTTAGATCCAGAGCAGAGTTCATAACTCTCTTTCTTTTTTAAGTGAAGTATAATTTTTATATGGTAAAATGAACAGATCTTAAGTGTTCAATTCAATGAGTTTTTGACAATTCTATACACCCATTCAACTACCAGCCAAACAAGAACTTAACATTTTTATCACCTCCCTCCACAATACTCTCATACCCCTTTCCAGTCAATTCTCCTGCCAATATGGCAGAATTTTTATTGTGAAATCCCCCAAATGTTCTTAGTGATGTCTTCTATTTTATTTAGCATTTGGATTCTGACAACTTTCATCTGCTGGAAGTAAACTAGTGAGAGCCAACGTTTGCTGCATCATCTCAATACCCATAACTATTCTATGAGGTAGGAACTATTACTCCTTTCATTTTACAGATGAGAAGACTGAAGCTTAATGAGATAAAGTGAGTTTCCCAAAGACCGAAAAGCTCTTAAGTGGCAGAGCTGGAATTTGAACTCAGATGGGCCTGATTCTAGAACTTAACTTTTAGTTTATTTTTTAAAAAGACACATTTATTCAGCATCATGATCAGACTATTACATTTAGCAATCAACAGCATGGGTACAAGAACAAAACAAACCCAAAAAACTACATTAAAACCCTTTGTTGGAATGCTTTACACTTGCCACAGAACAGAAACTGAAATAACGCGTTATACGATTAGTCACAAATAGAGTCGTTGAGGGTTTTTTTTTGCCCATACACATGAGTATTGTCTAAAACATATCTTCTCTGTAGCAGCTAGGCCCTGCCACCACTGTCCTTGGCTGAGTTCACAAATCTGTTATCACCTGTAGCTTCCCTGTCACTTCTCTGGCTCTCTTCTCCTGCTGAGCTTTGTTTCCTGGCAGTAATTAAAACCTTCTGCCACTGCCATAGCGATTGCTGCTGCTGCTGGAACAGCCATAGCAGCCTTGGTTTCGTGGTTTGGCAAAGTGTTGGCCTCCACCACCATCGGGGCCAGATCTTCTGCCTCCAAAGTTTCCTCCACTCATGGGTCCAAAATTTGAAGACTGATTGTTGTAATTGCCAAAATCATTACAGCTTCTGCCACCTCCAAAATGGCTTCCATCGTTACCAACTCCATTATAGCCGTCCCCGCTGCCACCATATCCCCCACCACTGCAGCTGCCACCAAAGGCATCTCGACCACTGAAGTTTCCTCCACAATCAAAGCTGTCATTCCCACCAAACCCACTTCCACGACCACCACCAAAGTTTCCAGAACCACTTCGACCTCTTTGGCTGGATGAGGCACTAGCCATCTCTTGCTTAGATAGGGCTTTCCTTACTTCACAGTCAAGGCCATTCACAGTGTGGTATTTCTGAATGACAGTCTTGTCTGCGGAGATATGGTCCTCACAGGTTATGAAAGCAAAGCCTCTCTTTTTGCCACTGCCTTGGTCAGTCATGATTTCAATCACTTCAGTTTTCCCCTACTGTTCAAAACAATCTCTTAGGTGATGTTCTTCAGTGTCTTCTTTAATGCCACCAACAAAAATCTTTTTCACAGTGAAGTGGGCACCAGGTCTCTGAGAATCTTCTCTTGAGATGGCCCTCTTTGGTTCCACCACTCTTCCATCCGCCTCGTGTGGCCTTGCCTTCATGGCCACATCCACCTCCTCCACAGTGGCATAGTGACAAACCAGAAGCCTCTGGAGTGCCTGGTGTTTGGATCCCTCGTTACCACACAGTCTATGAGCACTCCCCGCTGCTCACAATGGCTCCCCAGACTCTCTTTCAAAGCTCAAACCTCCGATGAAGAGCTTCCACAGCTGTTCAGGCTCTTTGGGAGACTTTGACTTAGACATGACCTCAGTCGTGGCGGGGTGGGGGGAGACTTTAACAATGCTTACTTGGCGGCGTCCATGGGCAGAAAGGCTAGAACTTGACTTTTATTTTATTTTTTTTTAAATTTAATTAGTTAATTAATTAATTTTTTGTCTGTGTTGGGTCTTTGTTGCTGCGCGCAGGCTTTCTCTAGTTGCGGCGAGCGGGGACTACTTTTTGTTGTGGTGCGCAGGCTTCTCATTGTGGTGGCTTCTCTTGTTGCAGAGCATGGGTTCTAGGTGGGCGGGCTTCAGTAGCTGCAGCATGCGGGCTCAGTAATTGTGGCACACGGGCTCTAGGGCTGGCAGGCTTCAGTAGTTGCAGTGCATGGACCTAGTTGCTCTGCAGCATGTAGGATCTTCCCGGACCAGGGATCAAACCCGTGTCGCTTGCACTGGCAGGTGGATTCTTAACCACTACACCACCAGGGAAGTCCCTAGAACTTGACTTTTAAATCACTATGCTAAAGAGCAGGTGCACCCTGAGGTTTGGCTAATGACTGCAATTTTCACATGTCTGGATTTTGTGCATCTGCTATTATGACAAAAGGAGAAAGAGTAAGTTGGTTGACTTAATACCATCATACAGTGTAACTTCCATTTCCTTTATAATATCCTCACAAGGCTTGTTACTCTTTCATTAATTTGTGCCTGCAAGATTTTTACCAGATGACTGTTAAGAACCGTGATGGAGATCATGATAATGATGAGAATTACGAAAGCAAACATCTCGGAGCACTTACTACGTCTCAGGAGCTGTGTGAAGCACTGCACCTGAATTTCCTTATTTAGTTCTCATAAGCACTTTCAGGTAGAATCTGTCATTAACATTTTTACAGACTAAAATTTTGAGACTTTGAGAGCCTGAGTGACTTGCCCAGTGCTGCCCAGTTAAAAAGTTGGTAGAGCTGATTTTCAACCACTGCCATATACAGCCTCTTAATCCTCTATTTACGTCCTCAGTCCTGTTAATAAAGAATGGTCTTCGTTCCTGCCCCAACAAGATTTCACCAGGATAAATGTGTGAACGAGAACTCTGCCAGCTGGCACTCTTTTAGATAAGATCTTATTCGTCCTAAACACTTAAGTCCACCTGGTCTTCAAAAACTTGGAAAATAGCCAGGCTGGGCCTTGGCCAAGTTGTGAAGTCGAGGAAGTTTGTCTTGGGCATTTTGTACTCCTCTGCACTCTGCCATACCCTCTAAGTATCCTGTCAACCAAAGACTCCTCTAATTTTCCATTCCTGGAGCCCAAATCTTGCCAGAAGGACTGAGCTCTTTAGCCTCTGCCCATTTACTTGTTGAGACTCCCTGACGCCCCTCCCACTCCCACCTGCCCCACCTTGTTGATTTCCCATCTGTATCTGAGTCAGTTTTCCACTAGCTTCGCCATCCAAGCCTGTGCTAATGTCCTCATGGAGGGAGGTTGGCAGGAGGCCCTCCAGACACCCGCGGCTTTCTAGAGGTAGGACCCCTATCTATTTGGCAACCAGAGTGCTGTGTCGTCCAGGACTGATAGGAAAGGAAGAGAGGGCGGTCTTAGTGATAACAGCGGCTAATCATATAGTATTTAATCTGTGCCCGTACTGTTCTCAGTACTTTATATGTATTAATTTATTTAATCCTTACAACAGTCCTATGAGGTATGTTAGTCAAGGCTGCAGCAAGAAATAGGAGGCACACAGAGATGGAATTCTGAAGAGAATTCAAAGAAGGGACTATTTGCAGATGTGTAGGCAGATTTAAGGGAATCAATCAGGAATATGGAGGCTCACAAGAGACTAGCCGTAGTAGGAAGCCGTTCTAACTCTTAGGCCAAAATGGCAGTTGAGAAAATGGTGTACTTAGAGCCTGATGAGGAGCCATTTGAGGAAGAGCTGCTCTAAGGGGACGATGGCAGTCATGGAGGGATGAGGCCAGAGCCCCAGTGGTGTGGGGTTGGGGGAAGCAGGGGAGGTGAACGTCTTGGGGGTTGGTGAGGTGTTGGGCAAACTAGGGCTCTTCCTCCTTCTGATTTCCTATTGGCTGAAACAACTAGAAGCCTGAGGTCAGGGGCATCTGGGTGATACAGGCTTGACATACCAGCTCAGTACAGGGCACAAGGACAGAGAAAACAAGTCCACAAAGAAACTGAAGCACAGAGAGGTTGAACAATGTGCCCAAAGTCACAGAATTAGGAAATGGCAGCACTGGGTTCTGAACTGAGTCTGTCATGTCTGCCGTAGCATTGAGGAGTTCTCCCACACTTAACAGAGCATCTTACAGGTTCCAAAAATGCTCTCGGGCTCCATTCATCTGTTTAAAGTGTCCTTGTACACAGTAGACCCCGAGCAGAAATTACTTCATGACAGGTTTGGGTGACACTGGTAGGCCTTGGCCAATTCAGCGGGTTAATGATAGCTAACGTGGTCAAGTTTATGAAACAGAAAGATCATGAAATATTTAGTAAGTTTGCTGGAAAACTGCTGAGAAGTTGGGGAGAATCATTTTGCCTCAGCTGAGGAGAAAATGAGACTTGTGGTTTCTGGGTGAGAGAAGTCAGTATGTACTCAATGTGAACAACTTCTGCAAAAAAAAAAAAAAAGACTACCCACCTGGGTTGAACCTGCTGGTGGCAGAACAACTGGTAGAAAATACATGCATCGTGTGGAGACATTTCCTGTGAAACAAGGTACAGAAAAGCACTCTTTTGTGAAAAAGAGAATTCAAGAGAAATGAAATGATTAGAATAAGTCCTTTTTACATTAAAGCAGTGAAGCTCTAATGATAGCCTTTTAGTGTTTATTTTATTTCTAATTAAGTTTTTGTTTTCTCCTTGGTAAAATTCGGCAGCAAGCTGAAGTGCCCTTTTAATGGAGCCAGACAATGGTTTCTATGAAGAAAAAGGGTGAAGCTGGGAAAGAGGGAAGAGGCCCAGGATGATGCATTTAGAGACACAAAAGTGTAAGAAAAATACTGGCTTTTCTTATGTAATTTAGCAACAAAATTGTGTAGCGTGTAATGAGGTACTGTGGCTTGGCATTATCACTATAATTTGAGAAAGAAAAGCAGTCTTTACAGACCCACCTGTTCTATGATAGATCTCTGTGAAAAGTAAATCAAATGTACTCAGCTTATAACCAAACAAAATGTTATAGACCCAGAGAATACTCTCTCCTACTAGACATTTTTCTCTCCTACTAGTTGTTCAAAAATTGTTTTTGTAAAATTCTATTAAGCTATTTGAAATGTGGAAGTTGGGCTTTAGGTGAGCAATCTTTATTTATCATAAAGATGGAATATAATTGCCTTAATCGTTATTCTTTCTAGAATTTAGCTATTTCTAAAAGCTGATTGTTAATAATATTTATTATACAGCTGGTTTGTTTCAAGCCATAAATACTAGACACATATATAAATAGTCAAATAGATATGAAAAAGGCCCTCCCCATCTTTCTTTCCTCTGGACTCTAAGTTTCTTAGGATGCTGTGGCACGGGGCATGGGGCCCTAGGGGTCATAAATCTTGTCAGAGGGGACTCCATCTAAACAATGATTTCAGGAAAGGATAGTCAAAAAGATAGTCTAATGTGTATGCATCCAACCCTTCAAAGGGCTGGGAACTTATACCCCCGCATTTGAAAGTAAAAACTAAAACATCATCCAAATTATAAAATAGAAGATAGGCTTGGGTAATGTCCTTAAGAATCCTAGAAATGGTTCACATTTAAAATACTGCTTAAACCCAAGGACACTTGTTTATAATTGATACATACAGCAAGTGGTCATGATTCTGGTTTGTAACTGGTGTGATCTACATTGTTTTCCAACCAGACGTATCTATGATTTGTCTAATGCACTGGAGAAATATATAAGGTATGCTGTGCATCTATTTTACTCTCATAGTTTAGGAGGTAGGGAAAGGAACATCTGTCTGTTGAGCTATGACAATATATCATCACTATCTACCTGTTAACTGTCCTCGACTTACAGTAGAACAGCGGAAAGGCAAAGTTATCCTTAATGGTGGTATAACAGCTAATCTATAGGCTGTAATTTACAATAGCGTTCCCCTGTAGGACTTGTGTACCTGCTAGTAACCGGGCATGCCTAAGGCATGTCCACCCTTTCCATTCACCCAGGCACCCTTCACTGGGATCTGGGAATGATCCTTGGGAACGACATGTCCCCAGGCCCCAACCCATCCTTAACAGATAGCTGTCTTCCCAGCCCTGCAGTCACTAATCCTTCCTGCACTCTCCTTGCTCTAATTGTCTGGGCCCTCCCAGCCCTAAATAACCAGTGTCTCTAAGGAGAAGATGACACCCAGCATAGGGGATGGATGTTTCCAATTGTAAGAGACACACCTAAGGGGGCAATTTTAAAGTAGGGACGTTTTAGATTAGATAAAAGACACTAATATTAGTATTTGCATTTCTCAGTTCAGTGCTAAATTTTCATTTATCTCTGCATGTCATGATTCCAACAAAGGCAAATTCAATGAAGTCAGTGTAATGAGAAACTGACATATTTAGCAGAGAATAAAATGTAAGTGGTTTCAGGACTGTCTCGGTATTGAATCTTATCTATCTAATAAGAATATTGTAATTATATTGTGAAAGTCATTGTATTTTGCTTTATCTAGTCATTTTCTTATTGCTCCTTACTCTCCATTTCATCTCTATAAACCCCTCAAAAAATAAGTTACTTTTGTTGAATCTTTACTGTTTGCCAGAAGCTGTGTAAGTTCTTTACATGTGTTAACATGTTTCATCCTCACAACAACCCTCTGTTAATATCTCCCAGTTTACAGATGATAAAAACAAGCGTCAGAGAGGTTAATGTTCCCAAGGACACACAGCTGGTAAGAAGAGAACAGGATTTTTTTTTTTAATTTTTGTTTTATATTGGGGTATGGTTGATTTATGGTGTTGTGTTAGTTTCAGGTGTACAGCAAAGTGATTCAGTTATACATATACATATATCCATTCTTTTTCATATTCTTTTCCCATTTAGGTTATTATGGAATATTGAGTAGAGTTCCCTGTGCTACATAGTAAGTCCTTGTTGATTATCTACTATAAAATTTAGTAGTGTGTATATGTTAATCCCAAGCTCCTAATTTATCCCTCCACCCCGCAACTTTCCCCTTTGATAACCATAAGTTTGTTTTCTATGTCTGTGAGTCTGTTTCTGAGAACAGAATTTAGATTTCAGAGGGTCAGAGGGTCAGTTTCCAGAGTGTAAGCACTCAGCCACTAAGCTGAAGCGTCTCTGCCTACTCTGGTGGTTTACACTATAGAAATGGTTTGACTACTTCTCATCTTTCCTCTTTATGTATGGTGACTTACAAATGTAACTAATGGCCTAACAGTCTGTACATGTGTCCTCTTCACTTTCCTGCTCTGTGTCCTGACTCCTGTCTGTGTCCCTTATGTTCTCCCTGAGGTCACACCATCTGATTCCACAGTATTCTGAGCATAGTATGAGGGGAATCTCAGCAAGTTGGTGAGTGCACTGCTGATTACCCCACTCTCCAGGTATTTGAACTTGTAGGAAATCTCATGTCAACCAGAGATACAGCGAAAAAGAAAGACCGGGTGTCCTGGATTCGAGCATTCTCTATAGATATTGGAAAAGGTGCTAGCCCTATAAGTTCCCAGCCCTCTTTAGATTGGCTGTAAAATTGCGGCTTTCAAAGTTCTTGACCACAACTTACTATTAGAAATACATTTCTGTTGCAACTCACAACACATATATTTACATACAAAGAACAGAAACAAAATATCATAAGACAACACTTACCTTTGCTATGTGATATGTGTTCTGAATGTTTCTATTCTAATTTTTTTTTAAAGATGCTGGTTCAGATCCAGTAAATTGATTTCACAACCCATTAATGGGCCATGACTGGTAGATTAAAACACACCACAATAAAGGATTATTTCTAACTCAACATACAATGAATTTTCACTAATAATAGATTCAGACCAAAATATGGTTCATGCCTTGATTATCTGTGAAAAGTTATGCAAATTATTTGTGTTTTCCTATGTTTTATATGCTTACCAGAGGTCAAAATGCCAGTAAGGGGGAGCATCATGTGAGAAAGATTTTAAGATTAGATGTACCTTTAAAATGCAAGGCAATCGGGCTTCCCTGGTGGCGCAGTGGTTGAGAGTCCGCCTGCCGATGCAGGGGACACGGGTTCGTGCCCCGGTCCGGGAAGATCCCACATGCCACGGAACGGCTGGGGCCATGAGCCATGGCCGCTGAGCCTGTGCATCTGGAGCCTGTGCTCCACAACGGGAGAGGCCACAACAGTGAGAGGCCCACGTATGGCAAAAAAAAAAAAAAAAAAAGAACAAAATGCAAGGCAATCTTGAGGAAAAAGAACAAAGCTGGAGGTACCTCATGCCCTGACTTCAGACTATACTACAAAGCTACAGTAATCAAAACAGTATGATACTGGCACAAAAACAGACACATAGATCAGTGGAGCAGAATAGAGAGCCCAGAAATAAACTCTGAACCTATGATCAAAAGGAAGCAAGAATATAGAGTGGAGAAAAGACAGGCTCTTCTATAAGTGGTGCTGGGAAAACCAGACTGCTACATGTAAAAGAATAAAATTAGAACAATTTTTTAACACCATATATAAAAGCAAACTCAAAATGGATTAGAGACCTAAGTGTAAGGCTGGAAACCATAAAACTCCTAGAAGAAAACACAGGCAGAACGTTCTTTAACATAAATCATAGCAATATTTTTTAGATCTGTCTCCGAAGGCAAAAGAAACAAAAGCAAAAATAAATGAGTGGGACATAATTAAACTTAAAACCTTTTGCACAGAAAAGGAAACCACCAACAATATGAAAAGACAATCTATGGAATGGGAGAGAGTATTTGCAAAGGATATGACCAATAAGGGGTTAATATCCAAAATCTATAAACAACACATACAACTCAATATCAAAAAACCAAACAACCTAATTAAAAAATGGGCAGAAGACCTGAATAGACAATTTTTCCAAAGAAGACGTACAGATGGCCAACAGACACATGAAAAGATGCTCAACATTGCTAATTATCAGAGAAATGCAAATCAAAACCACAGTGAGGTACCACCTCACATCTGTCAGAATGGTTGTTATCATCAAAAACTACAAAAATAACAAATGTTGGCTAGGATGTGAAGAAAAGCATACCCTTGTACACTGTTGGTTGGAATGAGAATTGGTGCAGTCACTATGGAAATCAGTATAGAAGTTCCTCAAGAAACTCAAAATAGAATTATCATATGCTCCATCAATTCCACTTCTGAGAATATATCCAAAGAAAATGAAGACACTAATTCAGAAGGATACATGCAACCCAATGTTCATAGCAGCATTATTTATAGTTGCCAAGGTATAGAAGCAACATAAGTGTCCATCAACAGACGAATGGATAAAGAAGATGTGGTATATATATGCATATGCAGTGGAATATTACTCAGCCAAAAAAAGAATAAAATCCTGCCATTTGCAACAATGTGGATGGACCCAGAGTATATTATGCTTAGTGAAATAAGTCAGAGTGGGAAAGACAAATACTGTATGATGTCATTAATATGTGGAATCTAAAAATAAAACAAAAGAATGAGTATAACAGAACAGAAACAAACATAAAAATAGAGAACAAAGGAAAGGGAGGGGAAAAGGAAGGAGGGAGGGGCAATATAGAGGTGGGGTTTAAGAGATAAAAACTACTACGTATAAAATAAATAAGCAGCAAGGATATATTGTACAGAAGGTGGAAATATAACCACTGTTTTGTAATAACTTTAAGTGGAGTTTAAACTATAAAAATATTGAATCACTATGTTATTCACCTTAAACTAATATAATATTGTAAATCAACTATACTTCAGTTAAAAAAAATGATTGACATATGGGGGTTGTAATTGTGTTTGATTGTACATGAAGGAGATTATGGCCTTTCCTGAATACATGCTAGCTAAGGTTAGCTCTACAGTGTTATTATAATCTTTTAAAATATTAAGATTTGGTCAGTTGCATAGTGGGGACAATTGGAAAAATTTGAATGTGGTCTAGGCCTTAGGGAATTATTGTTAATTTTATTAGGTGTGATGATGGTATTGCAGTTGTGTAGAAAAACGTGTCCTTTATAGATGCTTATATTGAAGCGTTTATGGGTGATATGTCATGATGTCTATAATTTATCTTAAAATAAATGTTAACAACAACAAAAAAGACTGGGGACGGGCAGGTGGAAAAGTAGCCCCATACCTCAGCCAGGGGCAGCTGCAGCAGATGCTACCATTATCCTGCTGCCACTTCTCCAATCTCCTCTGTAACTAAAACTCCAGTTGCTGGGGATGGGTAAGAAGGAAAAGGAGGGAACAAACTTCCATGGACCCACTGAGAGTTAGATGTTAAAAAAATTGGTGTTGGGCTTCCCTGGTGGCGCAGTGGTTGAGAGTCCGCCTGCTGATGCAGGGGACATGGGTTCATGTCCCGGTCCGGGAAGATACCACATGCCGCGGAGTGGCTGGGCCCGTGAGCCATGGCCGCTGAGCCTGCGCGTCCGGAGCCTGTGCTCCACAATGGGAGAGGCCACAACAGTGAGAGGCCCGCGTACCGAAAAAAAAAAGATTAAAAACAAAAATTGGTGTCATGTTTCTGGTTCCAGGATAGATGGATTAAGTGTGCTACTCCCTGTCTCTCCCACTGTGTGCAGCTATGAAACCTGAAAACCAGGCATGGAGCAGCTATCTGAGGACTCTGAAAAATAACTAGGACAGGCAGATTGGGCAATAAGAACAGAATTTGAAGTAACGTGAAAATGGCAGTGAATTTACATATTTAAAAAATTCTAACATTGCCCAGCATGGATTCGAGACCATCTGAAACATGGAAGTGGACATGACTGTGGACAGAGAGAGCTCCAGAAGCCTCTAGTTCAGGCACGAGGAACGGAAAGGAGACGAAGAGTTTCTAGATATAAAACCCAAAGGCACAATATTTATTTGTTTATCTTTATAAATTTATTTATATTTTATTTGTTTATTTTTGGCTGCTTTGGGTCTTCATTGCTGCACGCGCACTTTCCCTAGTTGCGACGAGCGGGGGCTACTTTTTGTTGCTGTGCGTGGGCTTCTCATTGTAGTGGCTTCTCTTGTTGCGGAGCACGGGCTCTAGGTGCGCAAACTTCAGTAGCTGTGGCAAGTGGGCTCAGCAGTTGTGGTGCACAGGCTTAGTTGCTCTGCAGCATGTGGGTTCTTCCCAGACCAGGGATCAAACCCGTGTCCCCTGCATTGGCAGGGGATTCTTAATCACTGTGCCACCAGGGAAGTCCCCAAATGCACAATCTTTAGAAGAAAAACTTTGTCAATTAGACTTCATTAAAATGTAAAACTTTTGCTCTGTGAAAGATATAAGGAAGAGAATGAAAAGACAAAGTACAGACAGGGAAATTTTTGTAAATCACATATTCGATAAAGGACTTTTATCCAGAAAATGATAAAGAACTTTCAAAATTAATAATGAGAAAACAAATAGCCCCTCCACCCCAAAAGGATAAAAGACTTGAATAGACACTTCACTTAAGATGGTGTATGGAAGGCAAATAAGCACATGAGAAATGCTCAACATCTTTAGTCATTAGGGAAGTGAAAATTAAGGCTGCAATGAGAAACCACTAAACACGTATTAGAATGGCTAAAACAAAAGATGCTGATAGTAGCCAGTGCTATCAAAGATGTGGAGCAACTAGAACTCTAAATTGTTGGTGAGAATTTAACATAGTATCACCACTCTGGAAAACCAGTTGGCAGTTTCTTATAAAGTTAAACATATGGTTACTATATGACACAGCAATACCTCTAATGGGCATATACCCTAGAGAAATAAAAACTAACATTCACATAAAACCTGTACATGAATGTTTATATCATAATAATTAAATTGATAAATTAAATAAATAAAATTTAACAAAATATTAATTAATATTATTATATCAGAATAGAATATAATTTCATAATTGCCCCAAACCGGAAACAACACAAATGTCCTTCAACAAGTAAATGGATAAACAGACTACTGCATTCATATACTGGAATACTAGTCATGCAACAATCTGGATAAATCTAAAAGAAATTATGCTGTGTTACAAGATGCTAGCCTCAATAGGCTAATATTATATAATTGCATTTATATGACATTCTTGAAAAGACAAATTTGTAGTGATAGAGACCAAATTGGTGGTTGCCAGGAGTTACAGGCAGGAGGAGGATATGGCTGCAAAGGGATACCATGAGGGAATTTTTGAGAGGTAAATAAAGAATTCTATATCCTGATTGTGGTGGTGATTTTATGACTTGATACATGGGTTAGTTTTACTCTATGTTGGTTTAAAAATAGAAATTAAAAAAGCTGAACCGAAAGTGACAAAATTCTAACAACTGTGAATCTATGGAATGTCTCCTCTGTATATTTGAAAATTTTCAAAGTAAAAAGTAAAAGGAAACAGATTTATTCAGTCAAAACACCATTTTACAATGCAGCAGGGCACATTGATTAAGAAATCAGTTTCTAATTTCAGATTTTTAGTTTTCAGGTCCTAGTTCTACAATCAACTAGTTACATGACCTGAAGCAAGTTACTAAACTCTCTGAAACCTCAGTTTCTTAATCTGTAAAAAGGGATAATAATAGTGTCTATCTCTTAGAGTTTTTATATGGACTGAGTCAATAATGTCTGTATTTAGTAAACACCAATAGTTGTTATCTATTACTGTTGTTACTTTACTATCCCAAACTCATGATGTAAACAGGATCTTTTGAATATGGAATTTTGGACTGATTTAATAAAAGTTTATGTCTCTAAATCTTTTATTCTAAAACAAATCAAACAAAATACAGAACATTAAGATTTTTCCTACTATTCTATAAATTCTTTTCTTGGTTTCCTTTCATTCTCAGGGGGTAAACATGTCATTAAGAAGTACCTGGACACCATATTGATTATTGTTATTTTCTAGGTCATAACTGGTATCCTAATATTTTAGAAAATCTGCAGGAAAGAGAGTTAAAATTAGTCAATATAATTTTTAAAGGTAAGCCATGTACAGGTATTCTGATAGTTCTTAAATATTGTAAAATAATTTATTAAGCATTATACTAATCAGACTGAAGCCTATGAATGCATTATTGCTCCAAAATTCTAGATTATATTAGTAAAGTAGGGATTTATGAGCACCTAGAAAAGAAAGCTATGGTCACCAGGAACCACGGATTCACAAGGAGCAAGTTCATTGGATTGACTTCATCTCCTTCTTTGGTAGCGTTACTATCAGGGAAGTGTGGACCAGTTCAAGGCCTTTGTGAAAGTCTCATGATATTCTTTTGGATACAATTGAAAAATATAGGTTGAATGAAGTACCAGGTCATTGTTAAACAATGGTTTCCAGAATCTGGAGGGAGGTACATCTTTCTTGGTTTTCCCCTTTGTCCTCCGCTATTACACATTTCATCGATGATTTGATTAATGGTACAGAAAGAAATGCTCATAAAAACATCAGTAGATTCCATAAAACTTGGATATCAGAATTAGGTTTTAGTAATTTCTTGATAGTTGAAGGGATGAGATGAAGCAAGCAGAATAATATTGATGTAGCTGGTTGTTAAAGTTCTGTTCTTTCATCTAGAAGATCAACCATATAAATGTGATATGGAGATTTGTTACGATATATATAAGCAAAACCTATATTGCCTAAGCTAAATATGAGTACATTAGCTTCTCTATTGCTGCTATATAAAAATTATCGCAAATTTAGTGGCTTAAAGGAACACAAATTTATTCTCTTAAAGTTGTAGAGGTCAGAAGTCTAAAATGGTTTAGCAATGCTGCATTTCTTCTGGGGGCTCTAGGGAAGAATTTGTTTCATGCCTTTTCCAGCTTCTATAAGCTGCCCATGTTGCTTGGCCTGTGGCCCCGCATCCCTTGGATCACTACTTCTGTTGTCACATCTCCTTCTCTGACTCTGGTCCTCCTGCCTCCTTATTGTGATTACATTGGGCCCACCAAGGTAATCCAGGATAATTTCCCCTTTTCAAGATCCTTAACTTAATTGTATCTGCAAAGTCCTTTTTGCCATGTAAGGTAACACATTCACAGGCTCCGGGGTTTAGGATGTGGACATCCCTGGAGAACCATTATTCAGCCTTTTGCAATGATGTTATTGCCACAAGTTATGAGATCATTGGAGGCGTTAATATTGTGAATAAAAGTTTATTTTGATCATATTTAATAAATACATTGATAATATAGCAAACTATAAAAATAATATAATACTTCAAATGAAAGAGGTTATAGTTTTACTCTACTCTTCCTTACCAGAGAATATGTAGAAAATTAAGTTCAGCTCCCAATACCATACATTAAAATACAGTCAGACAGGGGCACAATCAAAGACATATTGTAAAAGGATATAAGAATGAGGAACTAGAATAAGAAATTGGAGATGTCTACTGGAGAAAGAGGGCTGGGGAGTATAGCATAGCTATCTTCCCTCTTTGAGACAATAGCATATGGAATAAGCATTGGAGTTGTTACGAAAATTTTTAATGGGACAAACTAAGGAAAGAGCTGGCCACATCAGGGAAACATTTCAGTTCGATGGAAGGAAGAGCCATTTGATCTGGAACGGGTTCCCTTGAGAGCTATTGAGTTTTCTTTCACTGGAGACTCTCATGTATGGACTTTCTGTGATTTATATAAAAGCAATGCAAACATATGGAGAGTACCAAGCCAGATAAATTTCAATGCCCCTCCCATATTTCCATGTTTTAGTTCCATGATTCCAATGACTAAATATCTGTCCCTTCTTGAGGAAAGGAGAGAGAAATGTAGCCAGAGCACAAGAGCCAGTGAGCAAATAAAGCCTTTGTAATGGTCTGAATGGGCTGTTTTGATGACTGACAGATTTATGGTGGAATAATTTCCTCTGTTTGTCCTGTAATGAGTGTTTGTACCTTGAGTTTTCAACAAACTTCTTGCCCTGTGAACATTTCCAGCTGGATTTCAAAGAAAGGAAATGGTTTTGCTTAAGTGACAGTTAACAGAATTCCTGCTGATTAATTTTTTTTCTGTATTATTTTCATCACAGGCAAATAGGTAGCTATTTGTTTCAGTTATAAACCTAAAATCTTATCATTTTAAGATAAAAGTTTATATTTACTTTATTTACACAGCATATGATTTCCTTAATGCTTAAACTTTATATGGACCCTTTTCTTAACACAGAAATACAAAATTTATTTCTATCCAGCAGTATCCTAACACCCTTTCACAGCAAGTGTTATTTGTATTAATCTATTCATTTCCCATCTTACAAATAAGAATTTTTCTAATAAGTTTCCCTCTCTCTTTTTGATTATTTAACATGTTTTCCTCTCTATTTTACCCTTCTCACTTTCTCCCACTTCTTCTCTCTCCTCATCCCATTTCATTGAGAAAAAAAGACATTGAGTCATTCTCTCTGATTATCCCATGAACAATACTATGAACATACCTATTTCTGAACCCATTTTCTTCCTCTTTCCTTCTGTTTCAATGAAAGAAATGTTCCTCCTTTTTTTTTAAATTAAAAGCAATTTTTTTTTTTTTTTTTTTTGCTGTACGCGGGCCTCTCACTGTTGTGGCCTCTCCCATTGCAGAACACAGGCTCCAAATGCTCAGGCTCAGCGGCCATGGCTCACAGGCCCAGCTGCTCCGTGGCATGTGGGATCCTCCTGGACCGGGGCACGAACCCGTGTCCCCTGCATCGGCAGGCAGACTCTCAACCACTGCCCCACCAGGGAAGCCCTAAAAGCAATTTTTGATGAAGGTAAAAGAAAGGCTAAGTTCTATGTTTGTGAAGAATCAGGGGATGTCATGGTAGAGAAGAACTGACCACTTATGAGCAATAAAGGAGAGTGAGGCTTATTTTTGTTTCCATAAAAAGAGAAAAATAAAATGATTTCAGAATTCCTGCTGAGCCACCTAAAATTTGGTTGCATTCAGCTGGTGACATTGAGACAATCAATCCACAAGCATTTACTGCCTTTTTCCTCGTCATACACAGTAAACTTTTTTTTTTTTTTTCGGTACGCGGGCCTCTCACTGTTGTGGTCTCTCCCGTTGCGGAGCACAGACTCCGGACGCGCAGGCTCAGCGACCATGGCTCACAGGCCCAGCCACTCCACGGCATGTGGGATCTTCCCGGACCGGGGCACGAACCTGTGTCCCCTGCATCGGCAGGCAGACTCTCAACCACTGCGCCACCAGGGAAGCCCCACAGTAAACTTTTAAGTTTTGAGTCAGATGTATTAAAAAATGGACAGAGGACCTGAATAAACATTTTCCAAAAGAAGACATACATATGGCCAATGGGCACATGAAAAGATGCTCAACATCATTAATCATCAGGGAAATGCAAATCAAAACCACAATGAGATATCACCTCACAGCTGTCAGAATGGCTATCATCCAAAAGAATGCAAATACAAGAGATAGCAAGGGTGTGGAGAAAAGGAAACCTTTGTGCACTATTGGTGGGAATATAAGTTGGTGCAGCCACTATAGAAAAAACAGTATGGAGATTTCTCAAAAAACTCAAAATAGAACTACTATATCATTCAGCAATTCCACTTCTGAGTCTATATCAGAAGAAAACAAACACTAATCAGAAAAGATATATGGATGCTTATGTTCATTGCAGTATTATTTTCAATAGCCAAGATATGGAACCAACATAAGGGGTCATTAAGAGATGAATGGATAAAGAAGTGGTATATATAGATAATGGAATATTACTCAGCCATAAAAAAGAATGTAATATTGCCATTTGCAGCAACATGGATGGACCTAGAGGGTATTAATGCTTAGTGAAATAAGTTAGATAGAGAAAGACAAATGCTATATGATTTCATGTATATGTGGAACCTAAAAACAAAACAAATGAACAAACAACAAAACAGAAATTGAGCTATAGGTAGTGAGAACAAACAGGTGGTTGCCAGAGGGGAAGGCAGTTGGGAGAGGAAAGAAATAGGTGAGTGAGATTAAGAGGTACAAAGTTCCAGTTGGAAAATAAATGAGTCACAGGTGTGAAATATACAGTGTGGGAATATAGTCAATAACTATGTAATATCTTTGTATAGTGACATACTGTAACTAGACTTATCATGGTGATCATTTTGAAATGTATAGAAATATTGAATCGCTATGTTGTGTACCAGGGATTAACATAGTGTTGTTGGTCAATTATAGTTCAAAAACAGACAAAAGCAAACAAACAAACAAAACAAATTCATAGAAAAAGAGATCAGATCTGTGGTTACCAGAGGCAGGTGTTGGGGGGAGGGTGAACTGGATGAAGGCGGTCAAAAGGTACAAAATTCCAGTTACAGGTTAAATAAGTACTAGTGATGTAATGTACAACATGACAAAGATAAGTAACAATTCTGTACACTATAAATGAAAGTTGTTAAGAGTAAATCCTAAGAGTTCTTGTCACAAGGAAAAAATTTTTTTCTCTTTCTTTAATTTTATATCTATATGAGATAACAGATGTTCACTAAAATTATCGTAATCATCATTTCATGATATATGTAACTCAAATCACTATGCTGTACACCTTAAACTTATATAGTGCTGTATGTCAATTATAATATCAATAAAACTGGAAGAAAAAAACCAAGAACAACAAAAAAAGAGATTGTTAAGAAATGACTGGTCTTCGAAAGATAATACCATTCTCCTACCCTTATGACACAGCTTCCCACAGGACAATTTGGTTCATTTTTCTGACAGTTTGTGATGACTGTGAACATGAGGAGATAGTGTCTTTTTACAAAATTTTTTTGATTTCTCCCCACCTCCATCCAATCCATCCTCACGTCTTTTGAGTCAAACTTTCAGATAATTTTAAATAAGTCTACTTCTCTTCATCTCTACCACCCCCACTAGAGTTTGCATCAATATTATTTTTTACCTGGGCTACTACATTAAACTTTCTCACTAGTGTCCCTGCATCATTTCTTGCTCTCCTTGAATCTTTTCTTCACATAGCAGACAGCCATCTTGTTTCAAATGCTGCTGACTGGTAGGACTGAAAGTTGTCTATTAGACAAACAAGTATAAATGTCTAAGCAGTTAGATATAGACTTTGGAATTAAAGTTGGAGTGGTAAACTTGTGAGTGAAGGTAGACTCAGAATAGAAGAGGTCCAATGTCTAAGCACTGGGGCACGCCTTTGTTTAAACGCTGGGGATATACTGAAGCACCAGCAAAGAAGAGTGAGAAAGTAGTGAGTGAAGTACAAGGAAAACCAAGAGAGGGTGGTTGGTATCCTCGAAGCCAACTGAAGAAAATATATCAAAGAGGAGGGAGTCAACCACTGTGTAAAATGCTGATGATAGGCCAAGTAAGATGAAGACAGAGGACCATTGATTTAGGATCATGGAGGCCACAGGTGTTGTTGACAAGAGTACTTTCAGTGGATTCATGGGGGCAAAGCCAAAGAGTTCAAAAGAGAATGGGAGGAGACAAATTGGAGACAGCAACTATGCACAGGAGATTTTCTGTAAGGGGATTAGCTGGAGTCCGGGTGAGTTCATAACAACAGAGTAGAGGGTGCAGGAAATGGCAGAGGTGCCTTGTCAGGTGCTTGTGGAAGTTCTGTTTCATTTGCTTCGACTTCCCCAGTGAACTAGGAAATATGCTATCAGCAGGATGAGAGTCAGAACTGGGGAGTAGCTGTGGTATTTGAGGAGGGAGGAGAAGGTGTGAACAGTCATCTAGAGGAGTGGGAGAGAGAATGAGTTAAGCGAATGTCTTATGACTGCTGCACTCCCTTGAGGTCCAGTAGAATGGGACCTCATTAGAATGGGACTGATGACTGTAGGTTTACCTTTTTCTCTAGTAATATTAGTTAGCAGTGCAGGTGTGCAGCAAGCTGGATATCGGATTTAGCCAGAATAGGAGTGGTCTAGGTGAATAATACAAAGAGAGAGAGGACAAAGAGAGTTGAAATAGTCGTGCGTGATGATGACGACGGACTCTAATCCAGCTGAGTAAGGAAGGAAAATAGGGCCTGTGAGAAGCGGCTTCCCATGTAACAGCGGTGGATCAGGGGGATTTCAGCAGGCTGAACGATGTCGGAGTTACTGTAGTTAGAAAGACGGGAAGCAGATGGTAGTAAGAAAGTAAGCTGCTTGAGATTGATGTTATGGTTTGTAATTATTGGTAACCATAGGATCGATGACATGCTCATAGAGTGAGCAGCTGAAGCAGAGAGGAAAAATTGGGGTTGATTAAGTTAGAGACCAGGATGCGAGAAAGATCATTTATATAGATACTGAAAGTATTATGAGCTATGATTGAAGTGTTGGCAACAGTAATAGTGAACCAGGAGGTAAATCTGCAAGGAATTGAGAAAGATGACTCAGGGGTCTATAGATCAGCGGTCCCCAACCTTTTTGGCACCAGGGACCCGTTTCGTGGAAGACAATTTTTTCCACAGACCCTGGGGTGGGGGGAGGCGGATGGTTTTGGGATGATTCAAGCACGTTACATTTATTGTGCACTTTATTTCTATTATTATTACATTGTAATATATAATGAAGTAATTATACAACTCACCATCACGCAGAATCAGTGGGATCCCTGAGCTTGTTTTCGCTTGCCACTCACTGATAGGGTTCTTTGTTTGTTTGTTTGTTTGTTGTACACGGGCCTCTCACTGCTGTGGGTTCTCCCTTTGCGGAGCACAGGCTCTGGACGCGCAGGCTCAGCGGCCATGGCTCAGGGGCCCAGCCGCTCCGCGGCATGTGGGATCTTCCCAGAGTGGGGCACGAACCCGCGTCCCCTGCATTGGCAGGCGGACTCTCAACCACTGCGCCACCAGGGAAGCCCACTGATAGGGTTCTGATATGAGTCTGCAAGCAATTGATTTATTATGGCCTCTGTGCAGTCAGACCCCTCTGCTAATGATAATCTGTATTTGTAGCCGCTCCCCAGCACTAGCACCACCACCTCAGCTGCCCCTCAGGTCATCAGGCATTAGATTCTCATAAGGAGCGCGCAACCTAGATCCCTCGCATGCGCAGTTCACAGTAGGGTTCGTGCTCCTATGAGAATCTAATGCCACCGCTGATCTGACAGGAGGCGGAGCTCAGGCGGTAATGTGAGCGATGGGGAGTGGCTGTAAATACAGATGAAGCTTTGTTCGCTCCCCCGCCACTCACCTCCTGCTGTGCAGCCCAGTTCCTAACAGGGGGCTGGGGACCCCTGCTATAGATGACTGCGACAAGGATGACTAATGTATATTAATGTCCAATGACATAGAATATTCAAACCTGGGCACCAAGAGCCGTAAAACTAAAACAGTAATGCTGGAATGTAATAGATCTCATAAAGGAAGCACAAAGTGTTATGACCGTGGTTTTCAAATTTTATCAAGCATCTGAACACTTGTTAAAGGATTTGTTAATATACAGATTACTGGGCCCCACCCCCTCAGAATTTCTCATATAGTGGGTCTGGGATGGGGCCCAGTGATTTGCATTTCTAACAAATTCCCAGTGACACTGATGCTGATGGTCTAGCAGCCACATTTCAAGAATGAACGTGCTGTGAAAATTTAGAATGAGGAGGGATTTCTTCTGACTGGAGGCTTCAAGGAAGGTTTGTGGAGAATATTCTTTATTTCTCTGTATACTCTTAGAAACAGCAGAGTTTGACATCATCAAATATCATATATTGAATAATAAGAAGTCATACTTTTTGGGTCATATACTTACTCTGCAAGTCAGAGGAGCAGAGAAGACGTGGTTCCTTCATTTGTCTAAAACTTCACTGTATCAAATCAACACTGTGTATACCATAAACGTATGCAAAGTTATATGTCAATTATATGTCAATAAAACTAGAAAGAAAACTAAAACTGCATTGTCTAAAATGGATCTGATCCTCATGAACACCCCACCAGGTGGATGAGCAGAAAAGAACTGACTTCGGTCTGCTCTAAGTGTTGATCTAGTTACATAAATTTAAGCAATCTCTTTAGGTAAATATCTAATCTCTTTGGGGTGAAATGTTTGGTCTTTTGGATTTCACCTGGCGGGATGTGGTTTTGTGACCTTGTGGTCGTGGGGGAATGGTGTCCCTGCCCTGTGCTCTGGCTTCTCTCTTCTCTGTGGTAACATCTCTGTCTGCCAGGCTGCTGCTCACTCTACTGACATTCTTGGCTGAGTTCTAAGCTGGTGTCACTCATGGTCTGGTCACTGAGATTGATCTGAGCCCAGGAATTCTCTGTCACTGACTTGGCGTTACCTTGCTCGCTATGCTCTCCTCTGAGTCTCTGCCCTGTCTCCTATCTGGCCACTGGCCTGGTTGATTATGGATTATCTAGCCCTTCACCAGAGTGGGGAGGGATGTGCTACAGTGGCCCTGTGGCAGCCCCACTGGGTCTCAGTTCATGTGACTTCACATTCTAACCCTCGAATGAGCACTTTGGTTCCAACCTCTACCACATGGGAGTAAAAGCAAACTTTGGGGACCTGCTATCAAACTTCCCTCTCTGCACAATTACACTGACTCACCAGTTTTTCTCTGATGTGGCATTCTGCCTCCCTGGTGAGTGTGGGAATTGCCTGAGAGGCAACCTGCTTTTGGAACTCTAACTAGAAACAGGGCAAGACCTCTTCTCTGCCCTCAGCACTGCCCTGAAACTAGCCTAGGAGCCCTCCATCCTCCTGTCTCTAAAGCCCCAGAGTGAGGAGATCAGAGCATCTCGCCCCCACCTCCCTTGCCTCCTTTCTTGTCTTTTTTTTTTTTTTAACCATACTTCATGCATTCTAAGAAACATTCTCCACCCCCTTCATATGCATCTTTGAAACTGGGTCGTAGAACTCGTATCATGTCCTAGTTATACTAGCAGAATTTGGGCTTCCCTGGTGGTGCAGTGGTTGAGAGTCAGCCTGTCGATGCAGGGGACATGGGTTTGTGCCCCGATCCCGGAAGATCCCACATGCTGCGGAGCGGCTGGGCCTGTGAGCCATGGCCACTGAGCCTGCACGTCCGGAGCCTGTGCTCTGCAATGGGAGAGGCCACAACAGTGAGAGGCCCGTGTACCGCAAAAAAAAAAAAAAAAAAAAATTAGAATTTTTTCTTTCTTGGTGGTATAATGGTGCATGGTACAATCAATGTTCTCTTAGAGTCTATAAAATACTGCATCTCTCTGTTTCTCCTCTATCACATTCTCCTACCTTCCTCTATATCCTCACAACTCAGTCCATTAATGGCACCAAAGATATTTTCCCTACTCTGTGGCAGGTGCTCTTTGTTGAAAGGGAGATAAAAAATTTAGCAAATTCCTTCTTCACCAGTCTGAATTTCTAGCTTATTGTCTTGATCAACAAACCCAAAACAGGCCATCCTAGGCCTAGTACCATAAAGCTCCAGGGCTTGGTCTCTGAGATGAAGGCTGCACTGAAACCTGATTTTAGAGGGGGAAATAAAATGTATCTGTTTAATAGTTGCAAAATGAATGTGGTACCTGTTACTCATTTAAAATATCAAAACAAAAAATACTTCTATAAAGGTATTGCTGATAGTGAAGGTAAAAATTTCATGCATATAGTAGTTTTTCAAGAAATTTTAATTGCTAATAATGATAACTAATTTTCTAAAAGTGGAAAGTATTTGTATAGATTGTGCATCTTTAAACTCAATTTTTTTATTAGAGTATAATTTTTTAAAATTAATTTTCATTGGTGTATAGTTGTTTTGCAATGCTGTGTCAGCTTCCACTGCACAGCAGAATGACTGAGCTATACATATACATATATCCCCTCCATTTAGGACACTACAGTGCATTAAGTAGAGTTCCCTGTGGTATACAATATGTTCCCATCAGTTGTCTATTTTATACATAGTATCAATAGTGTATATGTGTCAGTCCCTCTCTCCCAATTCCTCCCACCCCACCCCTTTCCCACTTGGTATCCATACTTTTGTCCTTTACGTCTGTGTCTTTATTTCTGCTTGGCAATTAAGGTCATCTATACCATTTTTTCTAGATTCCACATATATGTGTTAATATACAATATTTGTTTTTCCCTTTCTGACTTACTTCACTCTGTATGACAGTCTCCAGGTCCATCCACATCTCTACAAATGACCCAATTACATTCCTTTTCATGGCTGAGCAATATTCCATTGGATATATGTACCACATTTTCTTTATCCATTCCTCTGTTGATGGACATCTAGGCTGCTTCCATATCTTGGCTATTGTAAATAGTGCTGCAATGAACATTGGGGTGCATGTGTCTTTTTGAATTATGGTTTTCTCTGGGTATATGCCTAGTAGTGGGATTGCTGGGTCATATGGTAGTTATTTTTAGTTTTTTGAGGAACCTCCATACTGTTCTCCATAGTGGCTGTATCAATTTACATTCCCACCAACAGTGCAAGAGGGTTCCCTTTTCTCCACATCCTCCACAGCATTTATTGTTTGTAGATATTTTGATGATGGCCATTCTGATCGGTGTGAGGTGATACCTCAATGTAGTTTTTTTTTTTTTTTTTTTTTTTTTTGCGGTATGTGGGCCTCTCACTGTTGTGGCCTCTCCCGTTGCGGAGCACAGGCTCCGGACGCGCAGGCTCAACGGCCATGGCTCACGGGCCCAGCCGCTCCGCGGCATGTGGGATCTTCCCAGACCGGGGCACGAACCCGTGTCCCCTGCATCGGCAGGCGGACTCTCAACCACTGCGCCACCAGGGAAGCCCCCTCAATGTAGTTTTGATTTGCATTTCTCTAATAATTAGTGATGCTGAGCAGCTTTTCATGTGCATTTTGGCCATCTGTATATCTTCTTTGGAGAAATGTCTATTTAGGTCTTCTACCCATTTATTGATTGGGTTGTTTGTTTTTTTGATGTTGAGCTGCATGAGCTGTTTGTATATTTTAGAGATTAATCCTTTGTCAGTTGCTTTGTTTGCAAATATTTTCTCCCATTCTGAGAGTCGTCTTTTCATCTTGAGTATGGTTTCATTTGCTGTGCAAAAGCTTTTGTTTCATTAGGTCCCATTTGTTTATTTTTGTTTTTATTTTCATTACTCTAGGAGGTGGGTCAAAAAAGAACTTGCTGTGATTTATGTCATAGAGTGTTCTATGTTTTCCTCTAAGAGTTTTACAGTGTCTGGCCTTACATTTAGGTCTGTAATCCATTTGGAGTTTATTTTTGTGTATGGTGTTAGGGAGTGTTCTAATTTCATTTTTCTACATGTAGCTGTCCAGTTTTCCCAGCACCACTTATTGAAGAGGCTGTCTTTTCTCTATTGTATATTTTTGCCTCTTTTGTCAAAAATTAGATGACCATAGGTGCGTGGGTTTATCTCTGGGCTTTCTATCCTGTTCCATTGGTCTGTATTTCTGTTTTTGTGCCACCACCATATTGTCTTGATTACTGTAGCTTTGTAGTATAGTCTGAAGTCCGGGAGACTGATTCCTCCAGCTCCGTTTTTCTTTCTCAGTATAGCTTTGGCTATTTGGGGTCTTTTGTGTTTCCACACAAATTGTAAAATTTTTTGTTCTAGTTCTGTGAAAAATGCCATTGGCAGTTTGATAGGGATTGCATTGAATCTGTTGATTGCTTTGGGTAGTATAGTCACTTTCACAATATTGATTCTTCCAGTCCAAGAACATGATATATCTCGCCATATGGTTTGTGTCATCTTTGATTTGTTTCATCAGTATCTTATAGTTTTCTGCATACAGGTCGTTTGCCTCCTTAGGTAGGTTTATTCCTAAGTATATTATTCTTTTTGTTGCAATAGAAAATGGGACTATTTCCTTAATTTCTGTTTCTGATATTTTGTTGTTAATGTATAGGAATGCAAGAGATTTCTGTGTATTAATTTTGTATCCTGCAACTTTACTAAATACATTGATTAGCTCTAGTAGTTTTCTAGTGGCATCTTTAGGATTTTCTATGTACAGTATCATGTCATCTGCAAACAGTGACAGTTTTACTTCTTCTTTTCTGATTTGGATTCCTTTTATTTCTTTTTCTCCTCTGATTGCTGTGGCTAGGACTTCCAAAACCATGTTGTATCATAGTGGCGAGAGTGGACAGCCTTGTTTTGTTCCTGATCTTAGAGGAAATTCTTTCAGTTTTTCACCATTGAGAATAATGTTTGCTGTGGGTTTGTAATATATGCCCTTTATTATGTTGGAGTAGTTTCCCTCTATGCCCACTTTCTGGAGAGTTTTTATCATAAATGGGTGTTGAATTTTGTTGATTGTATGATTGATTTAAAATGTTGTGTCAGTTTCTGGTGTATAGCAAAGTGATTCAGTTATACATATTCTTTTTCATATTCTTTTCCATTATGGCTTACTACAGGATATTGAATATAGTTCCCTGTGCTATACAGTAAGGCCTTGTTATTTATCTATTTTATATATAGTGGTTTGTATATGTTAATCCCAAGCTCCTAATTTATCCCTTCCCAACCCCCTTTCCCCTTTGGTAACCATAAGTTTGTTTTCTGTCTGTGAGTCTTTCTGTTTTGTAGGTAAGTTCATTTGTGCCATATTTTAGATTCCACATATAAGTGACATCATATGGTATTTGTCTTTCTCTTTCTGACTTACTTCACTTAGTATAATAAACTGTAGATAAATTCAATTTTTTTAATAATTGAAATAAGCATTTGAGAAACAAGGCAAATAAAAATTTACTCCTAATGGAAGTATGATAATGATTTATTGTTTAGTGAGAAACGCTAGTTTCCAAATGGTTTGACTAGGACTATCTTTTTCTATTGTTAATCTTATTTTCTATTTCACTACTATAAGCATGATTTATTTGTATAGCATTTTAAAAATTAGGCATAGTTTCTGTTATTAGGATTAATAAAGAAAAAGATTCTAATATGATACTATAATGAGATGAGAATGAGAAGGTCATGATTTAATTCTTGATTTATGGATGAGTCACCTGATTTATTTAGTCCCTAGCTTTTGTCCCTTGTAAAATGAGAAAAAGATGATATTCATCTAGGTGTGGAGATGTTGTCAAGTCTGGGAGTGTTCTGTTTGCAAAATCAATAGGAAAACTGAGCTCAAAACAAAACAACAAAACAGAGAGCAAAAACAGACACCTAAGCTTAAACTCAAGTATTTGGCTATTTCATTATAGTGTGAATTATCCAGAGTATTGCTTTAGGTCTCTGCCTCACTTTGCATTGTTAGTAAACATCATCAGAAACACCCACAAATGTTTTAACTCCTTCACCTATAATATCTTAAGAAATTTAAAAATATTAACTGAAAGAGATACATGGAAATAGTCACCTTATTACTGCTATCTTAGGGATATTAAGATTAATTAATATTGATGATTCAGTCATTTCTCATGATCAGATTGCATGATATAAAGTTCGCAGTCACTGATTCCTTTCACTTCTCTCAGGTACACCCTCTGTTCCTATAATCCATCTTGGAGTATGAATTATGTTGAAAAAACTGATGAATAAGGAATTTCCTATTCTTCTGGAATATGCAAGTGTTACAGTGAAATAAGAGGACTTTCATTTTAAGGTTAATGGTGACTTGTTAAATATATGCCAGGCATATAGATTGAATCCTTACACAATTTCCACAAATTTATATTGTAATTTTCTTCAGATTACATAAAATTTAATAATACAGTCTTTGGGATTGTACCACATGGAGAATAGATGCATTTTCTGCTAATAAATCCAATTTGAGAATTTCTCTAACTCAGAATAAAGATGAAAAATCTAAAAGTGGGCAAACGAAGCATGTGCCTGGAAGCTATTTGGTAATTTTCATTACAAATTGAGGGACTGATAAAGAGAAAATGCAACTTATTTTCCCGAAAATGTTACCAAAGAAACAAGTTCTGGTAATCTATTAATATACATCACAGTTTTTTCACATTTACAAATACCTTCCTTATTTTCAGACATAATTTTAAAAAATTTTCTCCTTTTATTCACTGTGTCTATTTGAGTATAGCTCAACTAGATACAGAAGTAATTCTGGAAATTGTTAAAACTGTTAAAATATATGTTAAGTGATAAAGTTGTTTTAAGCTGTCCTTGTACAAATGGTTAGGCCAAGAGAATTCTGTTGTGAGAATTCCTATTAAATATTAATGTTTAGACAGTTAAATCTATTTTATAAGCAGACCATGTTATTGAGGAGGGATTGTGATGTGCAGGATTTTCCTTCCTGACCTTCAGAGAGATGCTGGTCCAGATTCGTTGAAAATTGCCAATGAATAATAGGTAGCTGATGGTATGTGATATTTGTTGATTTGTGATTACCACAATTTCCTGCTTTCCTTTGGCTTTGCAAACATGTCTTTATTTTCCACATTAATACATATGAACTTAAAAAAGGCCTAAGTGCAGTCAGGTATGTGCCCTCAACTGCAATTTTTGCAAATGTAACATGAATCCAAAATATATTATAGTTTTGATCAAAATTAATATGCAAATTTTTTGTTAAAATTAGTTGTTTGGGAACAAGTTATATCCTAAAAGAAGTAAAAAGCTTGAGAGCAAAATCAGAAATTCTCAGTACTGGTAAGTGTTTAGCCATTTAATTATTACACATGGGAGGCAATTATTTTCAGTCAAAATGCATCTTTTTATTCTTTGAAAAACATTCAGTGAAAGCATCTGTGGCACTGACATTCTAAAATCCAAACAGAATAGATGCATCCTAATAAGTAAGCTGATCCTAGGAAGGCTGGTTCTTGCTGGCCCAGCCTGGCTACCTTGTTCTGCATTGCATTGCAGGGGTAGGGGGATATTTATCTTTATTGCTCCTTTGCTTCTCCGCCCCTCCTCTGCCCTTCGACCCTCTCCATTCCTTTTCCTTACATTCCTTTTGCTTTCCTTTCCTTCTCTTTCCATATGTTTTGTGTAACTTAAAAACATTCCTAGTTTTGTCTTCTTTCAAATTGATAAAACACATTTGTAAGTGTCATTATGCTGTTAAAGATACACCACCAAAATAATACTTGATTATAAGAAATTCACACATACAGACAGAAAACATTATGAATCTATTTCAATTTGGGATAAATTATGGAAACAAATAATAGAATGTGTTTGATTTTTATAAGTAGAAAATACTATGGGACAGCTGCATGTAAAAGAATGAAATTAGAACACTCTCTAACACCATACACAAAAATAAACTCAAAATGGATTAAAGACCTAAATGTAAGTCCAGACACTATAAAACTCTTAGAGGAAAGCATAGAACACTCTTTGACATAAATCAGAGCAAGATCTTTTCTGATCCACTTCCTAGAGTAATGGAAATAAAAACAAAAATAAACAAATGGGACCTAATGAAACTTAAAAGCTTTTTCACAGCAAAGGAAACCATAAACAAGACAAAAAGACAACCCTCAGAATGGAAGAAAATATTTGTAAATGAAGCAGCTGACAAGATTAATCTCCAAAATATACAAACAGCTCATGCAGCTCAACATCAAAAACACAAACAACCCAATCAAAAAATGGGTGGAAGACCTAAATAGACATTTCTCCAAAGAAGACATACAGATGGCCAAAAAGCACATGAAAAGATGCTCAACATCACTACTTATTAGAGAAATGCAAATCAAAACTACAATGAGGTATCACCTCACACCGGTCAGAATGGCCATCATCAAAAAATCTACAAACAATAAATGCTGGAGAGGGTGTGGAGGAAAGGGAACCCTCTTGCACTGTTGGCGGGAATGTAAATTGGTACAGCACTATGGAGAACAGTATGGAGGTACCTTAAAAAATGAATAATAGAACTACCATATGACCCAGCAATTGCACTCCTAGGCATATACGCTGGGAAAACCATAATCCGAAAAGATACATGCACCCCAGTGCTCATTGCAGCACTATTTACAATAGCTAGGACATGGAAGCAACCTAACTGTCCATCAACAGAGGAATGGATAAAGAAGTGGTACATATATACAATGGAATATTACTCAGCTATAAAAAGAGCAAAATAATGCCGTTTGCAGCAACTTGGATGGACCTAGAGATAGTCATACTGAGTGAAGTAAGTCAGACATAGAAAGACAAATATCATATGATATCACTTATATGTGGAATCTAAAAAAATAGTACAAATGAACTTATTTACAAAACAGAAGTAGAGTCACTGATGTAGAAAACAAACATGCTTGCCAGGGAATGAGGGGGGAGGGATAAATTGGGAGATTGGGATTGACATATACACACCACTATATATAAAATAGATAACTAATAAGGACCTACTGTATAGCACAGGGAACTCTACTCAATACTCTGTAATGGCCTATATGGGAAAAGAATCTTAAAAAAGGAGTGGATATATGTATATGTGTAACTGATTTACTTTGCTGTACACCTGAACCTAACACAACATTGTAAATCAACTATACTTCAGTAAAAATTTTTAAAAATTAATGGAACAGAAAACAAAAAAGAAAATACTATGCACATATGCACACAGAGGATGAACTTTACTGACTTAATATTTTAATATATTTTAATGTGAAAATATTTCACATCATTTGTTACACAGACCACTCAAAACTGCCTTTTTTTTTAATCCTTGAGAGTCTCTTTATAATAATTATCTTATAAATATAAAATTTTGGAATTTTTTTATATGTATTTTTGAAGGACATGTGTCGTTATATACTTATTGTTCATGGGTGACAGTATACGGTTTCATTTTTTTTTCCCCTCAGAGCACCAGTTTTCTAAATTCTCATTCCCCCACCAGATGCTTTCTTAATAACATACACAACAATACATCCTTATCAGAGGAAAGTGTCAGTCCAAAAATTTCAGGAGCTTAATCTTTTTTTCTTCCAGTTTTATTGAGATATAATTGGTATACAATACTGTACACATTTCAGGTGTACAGCGTAATGATTTGATTTACCTTCATCATGAAGTGATTATCACAGTAACTTTAGTGAACATCCATCATCTCATATAGGCACAAAATTAAAGAAATAGAAAAAAATTGGTGGTGGTTGTGTTGAGAATGCTCAGAAATTACTTCCTTAACAACCTTTATATATAACATACGTCAGTGTTAGTTATATTTATCATGTTGTACTTTACATCCCTGGTACTTATTTATCCCATAACTGGAAGTTTGCCTTCATCCAGTCCCCCTACACCTCACTGCCACCTCTGGTAGCCACGACTCTGATCTCTATTTCTATGAATGTGTTTGTTTTTGAAATATAATTGACTTACAAAACTATGTTAGTTTCTGTTACACAACATGGTGATTCTACATTTCTATATACTTCAAACTGATCGCCATGATGAGTCTAGTTACCATATGTCACCATACAAAGATATTACATAGTTATTGAAGGTATTCCCCCATACTGTACACTTCATATTCAGGAGTTTAATCCTTATTGTGATGTTGAAATATAGCCAAATTTAATTTAGACTTTAATATTTTGTTCAGAAAAAAAAGAGGAAAATAATTTTAGTGGTGGAAGAGATTTTGCTGCCTCTCGCTTTGTGTAGCTCCTGGGGGTAGCAGGAGAGGGGAACTGTTCTCCTGTTTCAGCAGCATCGGACCTTTGGGAGTGTGAGCTCATGACAGTTCTTGAAGAGACTCAAATGCTTAAAGGGTAATTTTTTTTCACTTTATTCAATTTTCAAATTAATTCTGATTTTAGAACTCAATCTTCAAGCAAGATGGAACTGGACTGTATAATTCATAAAATATTTAATATCAATTTTTTCTTTAACGCCTATCCAATTTTACATGACTTAACGAAAATAAGTTGGCATTTTCTAAAGGATATTTAGATCAGACTCCTTGAGGGCAGAAACAATTTCTTATCACTCTTGTATAACTACCACGTAGCATAGGTATTGGCACAAAGTAGGTGCTCCATGAATATTTGCTGAATGAGTAAAATGACTGCCAGTATATCCCATTAACTTTGAATAACCTGTTACATTTAAAGCATTTAAAACGTTTATGTCTATTTGCTTTATAAGAACATTGTCAGGTGAATGTCACACAATTAGTTTTATGTTTCCAAAGCCTGTGTGCAAATTGACCTGGCCATGGAGGAAAAGAACACAGGGAGACTCAGTTTGGGGAAAAAAGAAGGCTGAGACTTCCATCAAGTTAGTGGAAGGAGTAGATAGATGTACAGAAGTGGAGCAACCTGAAAGCATCTAACCTGACACAAACTTTAACAGGACTCTTGGGAAAGGTCAAAAGCTGTATCAGGAATAAACATGAATAGTGCCTGATGTATGATGCCATGTGGTTTGTGGGCTGTGTTGCAGCAGTGGTGAGAGCAGAGAGAATGAGTACTCTCCTCTCTTTCCATATCCCTGTCTTTTGGTCCAAGAATATGCCGACAGTAAGAAAATCTGTGAAGAAAAGTTAGACAAACATTGAGCTGGAAGAAAATGCTAATGACTAAATACAAATGATTTCTTTTCCCTTTTTTAAAAAAATTATATTATTGGGGTATAGTTGATTTACAATGTTGTGTTAATTTCTGCTGTACAGCAAAGTGATTCCATTATACATATACATATAACCACTCTTTTTAAGATTCTTTTCCCATATAGGTCATTACAGAGTATTGAGTAGAGTTCCCTGTGCTATACAGTAGGCCCTTATTAGTTATCTATTTTATATATAGTAGTGTGTTTATGTCAATCCCAATCTCCCAATTTATCCCTCCCCCCATCCCCCCTGGTAACAGTAAGTTTGTTTTCTACATCTGTGACTCTATTTCTGTTTTGAAAACAAATGTTTTTTAAACTCTAAGGATGCAAAGTAAAGTTAATGTAGATTTGTAATGTAGCTGCCAAAAAACCAATATCGTGCAACTTTATATGGTGTTGTGTACGCCCATGTTGGGGGAGATGGTATATGTTAAGGAATCTTAATATCAGAGACAAGGACCATTATGGAATGACTCTAGGGGAGAGTATTTCAAATACTGTGGGAATGAAGAAATTGCATGTTCATCAGAAGCAAACAGAACAGATGCTGCTGGCAAGTTTTCTTAAAGGTTCTACCACATTCCCTGCCCATCCTCTAGTTCCACCCACTGCCATTTACATCTTCTCTCAGAAATTCTACTATGAAAAGACAGACTACAAGGAAGTGAGCACGTATTCAAAACCTGGTGTTGTGTTATCTTAGTCCCACACAAACATGGGTAGGAAATGACGTCTGAAGCAGGTGTCTATCCATTCAGGGAAATGAAAGTCTGTGTGAAGCAGCTGTGATGGTTGCAGTATTTGAAGGAAATTTTTTTTTCTAGTGTAAACCTACTTCAATAGGAAAAATACTGGATTCAATTTATACAAGAGCCTTTAGGCATTCTTAAGAGTAGATGCAATCTGATTTGGGAGAGTTTTGGGGAGCTGAGTTTTGGCCCATATATTTGAATATCCATCAAAATCTCTTACTGAAAAGAGTTTAGAATTTTATCTATCAATATTTTTATGTCATTTATTGCAAGGCTTATTCAATATCAAGCCTGCTCCAGTTTGATAAGCAGAGATTGTAATGGTGAGCATGGCCAAATCCTTGCTTAGCCCGAGGCCCAGAGCTAAGGCAAAAGTGGTAACAGGTTTAGTTGCAACACTTTCCTGGAACATGGTACCCAGAAATAACCAGACCCCAAACACTGATAAGGTTGTCATGGAGAACTACATTCCAGTCTTAAATCTGTTTTTTGCCAAGAAGTGTGGATTCGAATTCTACAGGCTTCTTGAATTTCCACTTAGCATCTTTGTCTACTGAGATGTTCTGAAAGATGCCAGGAGACACTGGGCCAGCCAAAACTGAATTACTGAAATGCTGTGAAGCTGTATGTCCTCTGCTTGTAATTTCACTGTAAAGACTGTGATAAATACTTTCTTAAAAATATGCATTAATAAGAAAAGTTAATTAAAACACCAGAATCAAAAGGCAGTTTCCTAAGCATGTCTTCTGCATGACTGAATCTGTTGGTTCCAATTTCTCCTGCTCTGTTTTCACTCTACTGTGTCAACTGAGACTTTGAAAAATCTTTCTCATAGTTTCTTCTTTAGAAAGTTTTCCGTTTAAAACCAAATGTCACATATTGCTGTGTTTTTTGTCATTTAAAAATAATATAAACTCTCTAAAACATTAGGAAAGTAGAGAAAATTAGCCATAGTTTTATCATACAAATCTTTTTTTCTAGTATGTTGTTTTCCCCTGATATTTCAGTGACCAAACTCATTACAGAACTTTTATCCTACTTTTAAGTCATGATATAAATCTTTTTATATATTATTACATATTCTTAATAAGAATCATTGGTACATATCATGTTAGCTACTCCTTTCTGCATCATTAATTTGCTATTGTTCAATATTTGCTTTGTTTCCAATTTTTATTATTTTATTATTTTATTTTTTTAATTTTTTTAATTTTTTGCTTTATAACGAATTTAATCAGTTATACATATACATATGTTTCCATATCCCCTCCCTTTTGCGTCTCCCTCCCACCCTCCCTATCCCACCCCTCCAGGCGGTCACAAAGCACCGAGCTGATCTCCCTGTGCTATGCGGCTGCTTCCCACTAGCTATCTACCTTACGTTTGGTAGTGTATATATGTCCATGCCGCTCTTTCACTTTGTCACAGCTTACCCTTCCCCCTCCCCATATCCTCAAGTCCATTCTCTAGTAGGTCTGTGTCTTTATTCCTGTCTTACCCCTATGTTCTTCATGACATTTTTTTTTCTTAAATTCCATATATATGTGTTAGCATACAGTATTTGTCTTTCTCTTTCTGACTTACTTCACTCTGTATGACAGACTCTAGGTCTATCCACCTCATTACAAATAGCTCAATTTCATTTCTTTTTTATGGCTGAGTAATATTCCATTGTATATATGTGCCACATCTTCTTTACCCATTCATCCGATGATGGACACTTAGGTTGTTTCCACCTCCGGGCTATTGTAAATAGGGCTGCTATGAACATTTTGGTACATGTCTCTTTTTGAATTATGGTTTTCTCAGGGTATATGCCCATTATTATTAATACTATGACAAACATAATTTTGAGTATTTTTCATATATAGGATTTTTCTTTAGGATATACTCCATAGATCCATATTGTTGTTTAAATTGGTTGTACAGATATGACATTGGCTGTTTCACTCTTAGCATTGGTTATTATAATAAAACATTTTTTTTGCTAGTCTGATATATGCGAAATGATATTTCACTATTATATTACTTTTATTTCTTGCTTACACCCAACCCTTTGCCTATAACATTTGTTGCACATAGTTTACCCATTTGGTTGTTTCCTTTTAAGTTCTGTTTATTAGAATTCTGACATAAAAATTTATAGCTATAGGAATCAAATCTACTTGATATTTTGCTTTATGTTTTTATATTAATGCATATGTATTTCTAAGCTAAGAAAGCCCTTATTCATAGAATTTTAAATATTAATTCCATTTTTGAGTTTTTATATTGAATAACCACATATTCCCCCGAATTTATTTTCACCCTAAGATATCATGTGATATCCTAGAACTAAACTAAAATTTTCAGCCAACCATGGTATGCCAACATGGTACAACTTTACATGGATGTGTGAGTGCCTGGGTGTTGGTCAAATCCTCAGGTGCAAAGCCCATGGATAGGGAGGGCCGACTGTACCAACCATTTTATATGCTCAGGGGATTTTGGCATCCATGGCGGCTCCAGGAACCAATCCCCACAGATACTGAGAGACAACTGTACCACGATGTACACAAATGAGAGGAAACCAAGGCAAATTTGGGGAAGGGTCAAGAGGTCAGAAAAAAGACTTCAGGAAGTTCTCGTTGGGTTTATTCTCCCTGTTTTTGCCCTTTTCTGAGTTATGGTGTTATTTTTTCTTTTCTCCCATGTATCTTACTACTTGGGTGACCTTGGGTAGGTTCCTTAACCTCTCTAAGACTCAAGTTTCTTCAGCTGTTAAATGGGATTGATAATATCAATTACCTCCTGGAGGTTCTCAGATAATATCAATATATGAAAAGTGCTCAGCACAGAGACTCAGATATATGTTATTAGTATATATTACTTTCCTCCATCTCTTACCCCTCTACCAAACTTGTTCTCAGATCTTTCATTCTCATTGACATTTACCAGTTGACGAGTTTGGCCTTAGTAGCCTGTTTCCATTCATTAAGACAAGGTTAAAATTCCTGAAGTAAGCCTTTAAGAGCAACCCAGAAATCCCTGGGGATCTGGGAAATGGAATTATAAGTTGAGAAATTGCTCTTGGTTTGCATTGTAGGCCCTTAACTGCCCCAGCTGCACTTTTTATGGTACCGGAAGTCTGTAAGAGGTGAAGGATAGTCAAAGTTCTGCATTACGTCTTCCCTGTTATCATGCCAGGGACCGCAAGCATGACAGCTTTCTCTGGTGTTAGATGGCAGTTTTCTCTGTGGGTTTTATCTGCCTCCTTCTGTGAAGAGATAAAAACTGTCAGCTTGTGGAAGGCAGGGTTCCCACGGGGCACTCTGGGGTGGTTTTACAGCACCAGGTTGGGAATTTAGCCACTTTTGTTTCTTTTATCTCAAAACTTGTTTTCTTTTCTTTATTATGCCTGAAATTTCCCTGTTAAAAATTAGATTTCTTTCTTTTACAGAAATTAAAAAAATTCCAGTATCCCTGAAAGAGGTTATCAGGCATTTACGACTGTTTACTGAAGGGACTGAAGTGTAAATGAAGGGGCTATGACTCAGCCTCTGGAGACGGGTCTGGTGCTGGCTCAGTCACTAATGTGTCTTCTTGCACAGGTCACAGCATCTCTGATGCTTGGTTTTCTTATGACCCTTAATGTTGCTTTTCTCTCAAATAATGACAATCATAAAAATAGCTAACATGATTGAGCACTTACTTTGTGCCAGGTACTGTGCCAAACCCTTCAAGTGTATTTTCTAATTTAAATCTCACAAGGCCCTTAGGAGGTAGGTACTATTGTCCTCATTTTACAGATAAGGAAAATGAGGCATCAGAGGTTGAATATTTGCATAAAGATTGGCAGAGGGTAAATTAGTGAGTTAGTAATTTAAACCAGGTCTATGTGATGCTTGTATTAAGTATTCTGGTATAGTTATGATTGATGAATACTGTCCTGATATCCAGCTGAGAATATGAAATTATATTTGGGGAAGAATCGTTGCAAATTGAAGTAAGCAAGAATTGAAATATTTGAGTAATTTAAGAGCAGGTAGTGTAAATAGCTCTAAGATTTGTGACTATCAGATAGATTCGAAGAATATTTTAATAGGATGTTAGACTGTGAGTTTCAGTGGAGGCATTGAATAGATGCAAATCATGAAGGGAAA